>NC_134646.1:42279239-43479239 GCF_030463565.1 Pelecanus crispus | reverse complement strand
AGATAGGTACTAGTAGGTCTCCAACTAAATGTTTTACGTTTTGTCTGTAAATATTATACTTTGCATGCAATAAGTCTTTATAAGAGTTTTATTAAATATTTTAAAAAGGGATTTATACTTAAAACCAATCAGCACATGTACATCAGCAGAGCTCATTTTATTATCTGTGGTACTTAGCTGCGAATACTTGGTATGCAAACTGTAGCATTATCAGGTGGAAAAGACTGGAATTTGTTCAATATGATGACATTTATTTAGGAACTTTATGATGACTGCATCCATGGGGTTATTGGAAGCAAATGATTGTTGTATGATCAGTGTAGAAACAGAAAGTTGTGGGGAAGTTCAGCAAATAATTAATGAATGCTTTGGATTGCATTGGAGCATAGAATCAGGTGACAGTTCTGAAAGATGAAAACACTTGGCAGGAGGAAAGATGCTTTCATGTCATCAGCATCCTGGGAGATAATGATTGGTATTACACAGAAATGTGTACAGCCTGGGAAAACGGCAGGGAAAATAGTTTCTCCCTCCCCCAATTTCTAAAGAGGAAAATGGAAAATGTGATAATTTTTTCTCTGCTTCCTTGCCATGCAAGTTGTGACATTTTGAAACTAAACAAAAGGCAAATTAATATCAACATTTTTCTGTTCAAATTCAACATTTGCTTATTTACAAAATGTATGGATCTTTTTAGAAATGTCCATCTCTTCTGTTTTGACAAGCTCTTTTGCTGCAGTGATTTGTGCCAGAAGATGTTCCTCCAAACAATAGGCCCTTTCAAAAACTTTTGTTAAAGAAATACTTTGAAAAATATATAGGGTTAAGCAATGACTCCCTGTGTCATACCATAAACAGACCACTCTATTTCTGTTAAGAAAGTACAATTTTATTTCCTTGGCATTAAATTGTAAAATGTGAAAATTTAGAGATAACCTTTTTAACTGAAAATTCTCCTAGACTATAGTCTTTTCAAACTCATTTTGTTGCAATTTATTGAAAGCAAGTATAAACTCAGCAATTTATAACTACATTTTAAGGTTCTTTTTCTGAACCAAACTTCCTGAGAGAAGTAATCTATAAGATTAATGTTCTATTTTGCACTTTCACTTCACCTAAGGGATGTTCTTTATCTGGGCATTGTTACTTTTGCCTTCCTTCATCAATGACACACAGCTGCATGTGTCATCATGCCTGTCATATTCTGAATTGGAAACATACTTCCCTCCTAATAATGCACCTGCTGTGAAGCACATCCTTAATGAGAAGTTATTAATTTTTCAGAAAATGGTCCAAAAAGTTATAGAAAGTTTGTAATAGAAAGTTTGCGGGCTGGATTTCCCTCATCATCACTTGATTGAAAATGGTGTCTGATAACTCTTCACTCATGAACTCATCTGTGTGCCCCTCTACAAAATCAACATCCTTTTGATTGAAGAAGATTTGGCTGTATATCAACTATGCAATTCAAAACAGGATGAAGGAGCATGCTTTTTTTGGTTGCAGGTCTTGATTATACCATTAAAAATCAATCTATTGCTGTTCTCCTTGTTGTTTTTCTAGAGAAGTGTGAAGTAACAATTCAGATCTAGTAGATCCAGTCTTCCGAATTCAGATATTTTACTAAAATAAAGAACAGGCTCTTCAAGTGTACCTTTGTGGAAATAAAGAAGGCTAGAGTCAGAAACATAGCACGTACGTCATACTGGAACTAACTAACATTTTTTCAATTTATTCTGTAACTGCACTTATGGAACATTGTCATTAAAGAAATACACAATGTATTGGAATGTTAACTAAATTTAGTTCACTGGTATGCTTGAAGAGGGGAACCTTTTGTACCAAGCAATTATAATTATTGTACTATGAAAGGCAGAAATTAGTTTCCAGTATAGTCACTGGAAATAGATGGTGCACTAAAGCACAGTGAATCAATGGTGCTGACCATTATTATAACTTTTGGAAACTTTTTGCTGTTCCAGATGTTTGCTTGAGAGAACAATTCTGGTTTAAGAAATGAATGTCCACATGCTTCAAATTGTTCAGGACTCTTTTTTTTTTCCCTACTCTTTGGAGCTATTTTGAAAATGAAATTTTCACTGAGGTGCAAAAGTCACTTTAAGTACCCCTGAAAAATACACCTCTTATGCTCTGGTTAGCACGGAGATGTTCACAAAGCATGTCATTGAAATAGATAAAAGCTTTATAGCTGACTTACAAGGATGCAGGATAAGACCTTCAAGTGTAATATATTCATGAGGGTCTATAAAGTAAAGACAGAGTATTTGAACTGATCTTTTAGTAGCTGTGATAATGAAGGATTAGTAAATAGTTTTTGAACATACCTGAAAGTTGGTAGGACTTTTATCATTCTAGTCTATGATTGTTAGATTCACAATAATGTAATAATAATGCAGCTTTTCCTCAGATGCAAGTATGAAACAACTCTCGACTGAGAACAAGAAAGGATATAAATGTTATTTAACTGTTTTTCTTGCAGAGTCTACAGCAACTCCCAGGCTTTTGCTAGGACAGATACAGTGGCATAAGGGCTAAGGAAATATTTATTTTTCTTAAACAGCTTGTGGACCTGGTACAACATTATCATGCGTTTTCAGAAACTTGTCATATTTTGGCTATCTCTGTTCAATGTGCAGCATATAATTTGGGAACATAACTAGTGTTGTTTTTTTTGTTATAGCCCTACTGTTTCATAATCTGCTCCAACTCTGGTTATCTGTTATGAAATCTTGTAACAGTATGAGAAAACGACCGTTGTTCAACATCATCAGGTTTTCTATCAGTGCAGATCAGGCCTTGTAGTCACTAGTGTAAATTTCTTGACTCCAGTGACTTCTGCATTAATTTTCCTAAGCTGCAGTTATAGTCCTTAATCTCTGTTTATGGGACACACCAATGGAATATAGTAACCTGTTACTGAAACGCTCTACTTTCTCTTAGAGGTAACTTACTTCGAGGTAGTCATTCATTCCTTTGAGGTAGTTCTGATGCACGATTTTTGTATGCCTAAAATGTTTTGAAAATTAAGCCACTCTTACTGAAGTGAGAAAAAGTAGACTTAAGAAATCAACTTTGAACTTTAAATGCTGTCCTTACTAAAATAAAGAGATGATTTTGCCACTCTTGGTTTTCTCCTTGGCATGTATCTACAGTTGGATACAGAATACTTAATCCAACAGGATACTCAATCCCTTTTTCTTTGGTTCCTTTCTATGGACTTTAGCAAAGCTTTTGACACCATCTCCCACAATATTCTCCTTGGGAAGCTGGCAGCTCATGGCTTGGATGGGAGTAGTCTTCAATGGGTAAAAAACTGGTTGGGTGGCCGAGCCCAGAGAGTTGTGGTGAATGGAGGTAAGTCCAGTTGGCAGCCGGTCACAAGTGGTGTTCCCCAGGGCTCTGTTTTGCGGCCAGTCTTGTTTAATATCTTTATCGATGATCTGGATGAGGGGATTGAGTGCACCCTCAGTAAGTTTGCAGATGACACCAAGTTGGGCGGGAGTGTCGATCTGCTGGAGGGTAGGATGGCCCTGCAGAGGGACCTGGACATGCTGGATCAATGGGCCGAGGCCAACTGTATGAGGTTTAACAAGGCTAAGTGTCGGGTCCTGCAGTTGGGTCACAACAACCCCATGCAGCGCTACAGGCTTGGGGAAGAGTGGCTGGAAAGCTGCCTGGCCAAAAAGGACCTGGGGGTGCTGGTAGATAGCCGGCTGAACATGAGCCAGCAGTGTGCCCAGGTGGCCAAGAAGGCCAACAGCATCCTGGCTTGTATCTGGAATGGTGTGGCCAGCAGGAGCAGGGAGGTGATTGTGCCCCTGTACTCGGCGCTGGTGAGGCCGCACCTGGAATACTGTGTCCAGTTTTGGGCCCCTCACTACAAGAAAGACATTGAGGTGCTGGAGCGTGTTCAGAGAAGGGCAACAAGGCTGGTGAAGGGTCTGGAGCACAGGCCTTCTGAGGAGCGGCTGAGGGAACTGGGGTTGGTTAGCCTGGAGAAGAGGAGGCTGAGGGGAGACCTTATCGCTCTCTACAACTACCTGAAAGGAGGTTGTAGTGAGGTGGGTGTTGGTCTCTTCTCCCATGTAGTTAGCAATAGGACAAGAGGAAATGGTCTCCACGCTGCACCAGGGGAGGTTTAGGCTGGAAATTAGGAAAAATTTCTTCTCGGAAAGGGTGGTCAAGCATTGGAACAGGCTTCCCAGAGAGGTGGTGGAGTCACCATCCCTGGAAGCATTCAAAAAATGGGTAGATGTGGCACTTTGGGACATGGTTTAGTCTAGTCTACCCTTGATTGGTTTAGTGTGGACTTGGTAGTGTAGGTTAATGGTTGGACTGGATGATCTTAGAGGTCTTTTCCAACCTAAATGATTCTATGATTCTATTCTATGATTCTGTATGTGATCAAAGAAATAGTATGGCTAATGATTATCTTAATTTTTAAACAGTGGCTTGATTAGTAGTTTTTTCTCTTTTGGAAAATATTTCAACCTCTTTCAGTAAAGTTTGTGGGGTTTTTTGTTTTTGTTTTTAAATTATAACCCTCCTTTTTTCTTTCAGGAGTCAGTAGATATTGTTTATTGTGCAACTGATATAATGTAAAGCAACAATGTCTCCTTTTAAGATCCTGTTCCAGAATTTCACTGTTTTAACAATTAAATTTTTTCTAGTTCTAAGCCCACCCTTATTTATGATACAACCATATGGTCATGACCTTTGCATTTTTGTTTAAAAAGCTCTTCTAATTATTTGGTGGTTTACTACCATGATTTTAACTAGAAAAAATATTAGCCTCTCCACCTCTGTTCTGACAGCTGTTGATTCACCTTGGTGGAACGTAGATAATTGGAGCCATAGCAGGGAGTGTTTGGGAAGATATCTCAATGATACAGCAACATTAATACTTGTTTGTTTTTACCAGAAATGTAAATGATTTTTAATAAATGCATCATTTATATAGTGTATTATCTTTCTCCTTTTCTCTCTCAAACTGATCATCTTCTATCAAAGAATATACTTACTAACCCCTTTCACTTTGCACTGTTGAATTGTTTTCCATTTCTGTCTCTAATTTCTAGCTTATCCATTCCTTCCCATATTTTATTCTAGTCTTCCATTCATTGATGCTGTCTCTCAGCTGCTTTTGTTCAGATTTTTAATTAATACTGGCCAATAAAATTAAAAAAAAGAATCTGCTTCTACCCACTATGGGAGAAGAGGGAAGACAGAGAGGAAAGAGAAGTACCTTTTAAAGAGGGCTTGTCCTTCCTACTTGTCCCATGTAGATTCATACGGAAGGAACAGACTTCATTGATGTAAAGCTGATAGAGCATTACCCAGTTAGCTGATGAGACAGAAGATGAAGTGAAAGCTTTCCTGCATTCATCATTACCATCATAAATAAATACATTTTATTCTGCTTTATTGAACAGTGATAGTATTTAAGCTATTTTACAAGCTGAAGAGAACCTGTCTATAAGACAAGTACAAAGATCATGGGATACACTGGGAAGCCCAGAAAGCAGGAAATGAAACAAAACACTTCAGAAATAAATTAAGATAGCCCATTTTGCTCCTCTTGCATTAAACTTGGACACTTGTAGCTCTGTTTTAATAATGCAGAATTAACTCAGGCAAGTTACATAAGAACTTGCCTAATTTTGATTATATGCCTAAATATATGTGAAGTCAGTACTGGAGTATGGAAATACTATCGATTTATTTTTAGAACTTAACTGAAATCATACATCAAATAATTTGCATATATATGTAATGAGAAGACTTGCTTTGATAGTTAACCATGGCTATTTGTCTTGTCCCTCAGAGCAAACTAATTGGCACATGAGGAATACATGGAGCTTAAAGAGTGCTTGGTACTTTGGCACTAACCCAAGTGGCTGAATAATGACACAGTTGCTGTAAATCATAACTGACTTTAAAGCAGTAAAATAGCAATGCTTGAAGTAATGCAAATAGACTTGTATACCTCTAGAACTGTTCTAATTACAAAACTCAAATCAAGGCTAGCCTATGTGTTTTGCATACCTGAATATGATCCCTACTAAGTTTTGTCACATTGTCCAAGCATTGAAAGGTATTCTTGCAAGAAATTGCACGTAGTCGTTTATAAATACTGAGAAAGGTTTAGATTCTTATATTCCATCGTGGTACTGCTCAAGGATGAGTTATTTTGGTTCCTACTTTTTTTTTTTTTTTTTTCCCCCCTCCTCTCAGGATTCACTAACCTCAGCAACAAGAACTCCGCAGACTGCAGGGTTTTTCTGTGAGCTGCAATCTCGTCGGGTCTCATCTGCTAAGCAGAGCTGGTTATGGTCAGTGCTGGGTATGACTCAGTGGAAACCAAAAGAGTAGAATACTTGCTTCTGTGTGTCCCAGACCGCTTGTCCTGTGGTGCCAATCACTTCTCTTTGTTTAGAATTTTCCATATTTCCTTCAAATATTTTCTACCTGCTTTTTTTTTTTTTTCTTAGAGTATGCAAAAATTAGACAACATCAGTGAAAAGACTTTAATTTCCAAAATCAGGAAATGTTATTCCTTTCAGTAGAATATTAACTCAGCACTTATGCAAATACAGGAAGGCTATTGATTAACCTCTCTTTTTAAATTCTTTCTGTTTGTTTCTTTTCCCTTTCCATTATTTTGTGGACCTAGAAATGAGTACCCCATACTCTACTGGCTCATTTTTCTTTTTTTTCTCATTTACTCTTTTTCCTCTTTTTCATACATGTCTGTTTTCCTTTCCTTTCTCTCTTATTAGTGACCACATAAGACTAATAGGGTAGATACACCATTTAGCAAATGTCATGTCACTGGAGGAACAGTCATGTAAAAATTCATTCAAGTTTTTCATATCCCAAGATATGTAGATCTATACTTTATTTTAGCAAACAGGTGAATCTTTGTAATTCCTTAAATACTGTATAAGTCAACTGGGTGTTAGCTGATTAACTGATAGAAACATTATAGCAATCATGATGGGAACACCCAGAAAATTAGGATTGGAGTCCCATTGTACTATCGCTGTATGAGAATATGCTGAAATAATTCTTCTTTTACACTAGAAGCCTTGGTCTTTCAGTGTTTTATGCATCTTCTAAACTTTAGATTAATCCCATTGAAGTTATCCATTTGCATAAGTTTGTTTTTGACCAGGACCTAAGAAACAGTTTTGTGTCTGAAGTCTTAGATCTCATGTGGGATAAAACCTTGCTGGCCTTTCCCTGGATACCAAAGCAGTCTGAAAGCCCCAAGAAGCCTTGCCCATGCCTCTTCATGCATGCTGAACCATATCCTCTTGTCTCTTTACCCTCACATTTCTCAGAGAAAAAAAGAGAACGTGTGGCACGTCCCCTGCAGTGTAACACTTCAGTTCTGCTGAAGGCTGATAAGAGTAAATATTCTCTACTCTTTTAAGAACCTGGAGTTGCAATAAGACATCATGCCAGCAATAACAGAAACCATTGTCTTAATCTGGCTTTCAGCAAAATAGTTCGTTTTAATGTTGCATACTGAGTATGTATGATCATAATGAGAGATTCTGTTTATCTCAAGATGTGTATATGTGTATTCAGCTTTCTTACCATATTTTTGTGTGCCTGAATATAGAAATAATGATAATTTTTCTCTTTTTATTTACTTGCTGCTGGTAGATAAAATAGCAGAGAGAGGATGTTAAGAATGCATAAATTAGAGAAGATAAGAACACAAGGCAATGGATAGAAGTTACTATGGAAACTTCAACTCAAAGTATTTGTTAACGTTAATATTCCACGCTTTACTCTTGCATTAACAGGTGTGGAATGAAATAATTGTTTGAAATACAAGGTAACAGAAATGTCTTTAAGACTGGGAAGTTGTTACTAAATGGGAATAATAACAATAAGCAAACCATATGGTTTTGCTAAATAAGCCATCAGCATCACTGTCTTTGTGTATCATTAGCCAAAAAAAATTAACTGAAAATCTGCGATCAGTCATTTATTATTTTGGCTACAAAGATGGGACAACATGAGCTTAGCATAGATGAAAATAACCGCAAAGACAGATACCAAATATCAATAAAGGGCTGGTAGCAATTTTTTTTCTGTGCTGTTAGAAGTATAAGGATATAAAACATTTGATGACAGACATTATTTGCTTTAAAGAAATCAGCAAGCCACCTAAAATCGACGGCAAGACAGGTTATGCTAATGTAACCTTCCTGCTATAGTGCCAGATGGTAAAAGCACAGTATACTTAGCTCAGTGCTGTGATTTTTACAAGCACAGAGAGACTCACAGACAATCAGGAGTCAGCAAATGGCCTGATGTGCTACTGGAAGACCATTCATAACATTCTATTGTTTCATAGCGAATGCAAATTACAATTGTTGTGGTCTCACCCCTTCAAGAATAACTTGTCTGTACCCATTTTTCTATCAGAGTAGCAAAACAATAACAGTTGCTGTTTCCGAGTCATTTCTTGGGACTCTGCACAGGAGTACTTGAATACTTTAGTAGAGGAAACAGGAAATGAGAAATGTTTGCTGCTAGCTAGAAAAGTGAACTGGAGTTCAAGAAATTTGGTTCATATTCCAAGTTCTTCTTTTGTCTTCTTTTATAATTTTTTTTTAATTGCATCACCTGTGGCACCTGCAGTGTTGTGCAGGGTAAGGAGTATGTCTGCAGTGCAAAAGTCTGGTTCTGTCTGACTGCATTTACTTGCTGAACTGTTTGGTGAGTGCCCCCAGTGTAGGGAAGGACACTTCTTCCTCTCTTTGGTTCACCAGGTTATGCATTAGGTACCCAGTCAGGGCTAAAGAGCTGCTGGATCAGGGAGGTAGCCAGACATCTACCTTGGCTTTTGATCACCCATCTGTAAAACAAGTCATCTAAAGTGTAGATGAAGGCATAGTTAAAAGAATATAATTCAGATTTTGGTGTGTATATTAGAAGATGCTAAATGGGAAGGTGTAACAAGCTGTGGAGGAGAATTCTCTGACAGCAAATGGATGGATCCTTGCACTTAAAGGGAAATGGAGATTAGCTGTCAGGAAAGCAATAATACTAGAGTTTAAAGGAGGAATCAAAACTGAGCAGAACAAACAGTACTTTGCAAAGCATCTCTGACAGAAAAACTGATAAGAAGCTGTCAACAGAAACAAAAGAAATTATAAATATTCTTAGTCACCAGGTTAATGGATGTACTTTTTGCCAAGCTCAGCACTGCAGGGAAAGGTATGCTTTGCATTCAGCTACGCTTTGGAAAAACTGGATGAATGAATGTGCATGTTGACAAGATGGGATACATTTTTAAGCACAAAGAAATTTGAGGCACTGAAATAATTAGTAGTGTTTTTTCGAAGGAAACATGCAAATGGAAATAGAGCAGCGATGAGTATTTTATGTTGTTTGATTAAATTTTTTTTTTTTTTTTTACAATCTCACATTTTATAGTTAATGTTACGTACAGTCTCTTTGTGCTATTGAGCAGAGTGGGAATCTTTTACCCACTGAGAGTGTTTTATATCTATCTCTTTCTTCAATTAGCTAAACTATATATTCCTTTAAGAAACATGAAATGCATTTGTAGAGCTTAAGAACATACTGCTTTGAGAAAATGATAAAGCCTTCTACAGTAGAACAGCAATACAATCCCAAATCCTGGTGAGAGGCAGCCACACAGAGTTTATCACACCCCATATTGATTGTTCCAAAATGGAGTATCTATGTAACTCATAATACCCAAGTTACTGAAAAGAAGTTTGTGAACAAGCCTGAACAGAAGAACTCCGTCTCCTGTGCATCTGTTTGGCTGCTGGGTTGCCTCCCCGCTTTCAATGCAGGAGAGGTAGGCAAACAGCAGAACATGGGTGTGAACAGGTTTCTTAAGAACGTGAAAAGAATAATTGGCTCTGCAGTAGCAGTGCTGAGTAAAGAAGCTGGAATGGACAACCCACGGTCCTGATTATGTGGAGAGCAGGCTGAAAGATGGATGAAGCTGTGATCTGAATGGGGCAACCCACAACTTTCACAAGCCTTTGCTAAAAGGTTGGTCTGTGAATGGCTTCCAGAGATGTAAAATTTCAAGGCTGGGCATGAAAGTAATTACCTGTGTTTGCAGTCTACTTTGGTTCTCTTCACTGAGCTATGCTTTCATTGTTAAAAATTTCTCTTAGAAGAAATTAAAAAATGACTGCCATTTTATGCATTTTCAAGTATGATTTCTGTATTTTATTCTAGTTTGAATGTAGACTTTTCAGGAAAAAAATGTTCTAGATTGGGAAAGCTATGATATTTAAATATTTTGTTCACCTCTTTGGTGGTAGCAGTTCAGCTTTACTCTGAATAAGTCCAGATATTGTGTCTTTTCTTTCTTTTCCTTCCAAGAATCTGCAAATTTGTACAGATTTTCGGCAAGAACCCATGTATTCAGCTGGGTTAAATGGAAGTGTCACTCAGCACATTTACGTGTAGGTCACATTTATTCCAGGGCAAAAGTGAATTTCAGCTGACCTACATTGCTCATCATACACTTAAATTGCTGACTTTACAAGAAAATGATTTAATGAATTTTATTAATGTTTTCCAAATACCTCCATAGAAAGTAATACACAATAAAATTAGAACAGTTTTTATATGTGCAGGTTTTCACATAATTTTTTTTCCAGAAAAAGGAACTCACACCTTGGATCTATTATCTTTGTAAGTTCCTTCCTTGTATATCTGCTTACAGCAGTGAGCAATGGATATCGCTTCATTCTGAGACCTTATGTAGAACTGAGAAGGGTGGATTATGGTGGGAGTGTTGGATAATATTCAGACATATTGTTGGACGAGAATGGTATTTGCAGAACAGGAAATGGGTCTGCTTCACCTGGAGTGCATCACAACTCCTGAACAGAAGTACCTCAGTGTGAACAGATCTCTGGTCTCGGCCTTTTTGTGAAGATATTTGCATCACATCTTCCTGCCATGGGTAACACCCCTGCAAGATTAGCAGACTACTGGTCAGGAGGAACGTATGGCTAGCATGTTCTGTTAGCATAACATGTAGTTTGATCACAGAGAAATCTTTGTTTCTCGTGTACAATTCCGTTTATTTATTGCTAGATAGGATATCTGTACAAAAAAAAAAAGGTTGCAAACAAAATCAATAACTTCAGAAAATGTAATTAATTGGGTGAATTTTTGTATCTAGCTGTGTGAAATTTGTTTGAAGGGCTCTTCTCTTTTTTTCTAGCTACTTTTATGGTATCCTCCATAGGTTAAAATTTGACCATGAAGCTTGGTCATGACCTTTGAGTCCCCTTGATTCTTATAACTGTAACAACAAGAAGTTCTCATTCTTCATTCACCATGAACCAATAATATGTTTCTAAACTATTTTAGATGGAAGGGAAAACCTGAGTAACTGTTAAGCAGAAATATTTACACTGGCCACATTGTCAGTAGGGGTAAGTGTAAAAACATGAAAAAGTAATGATTGTGAAGCTTTGCTTGCATGTTCTGAAGAACAATAATTGGGTCATTCTGCTATGCAACTCTGGGGTTTGCGCGTATTTCAAAGCAGCAATTACTTAGCCAAATAAGTCTTTGGAATAATTTTTAAAAGTCACGGTAATATTACGGCCAAATTTGGAGGAAAAGAAAACACTCTTTGCATCAAAAATTACAATGCATTTAAATAATCAAAATATTAAAATCATCCAAGATGGAACAACTTGATCTAGTAATGTGGTGGCAAATGGATAGTACTATTTTATCCTTTCTGGACTACACCTTTAATAGTTTTGCAGAAGCTGGTGGGTGTTTTTAATAATATGCTTTTGATATTTAGTGTTTGTAAAATGATTATGACTATATAATATTCTGCTCAGACGAACAAGTAATCTCCAATGGGAATGATTCTGCTGAAAAGAAATGGCAGGCGTTACTTTGCATTACAATAGAATCAGTAAAGACATCCCTTCCATTACGCCTGTCTGTAATGCCACTGCAATTACTATCAGCATCGTTACTAGACTTCTTTAAGGTAGGTGATAGTAGTTATGGAGGCTATTAAAATAACTATTGATTCTATTGATTATTTAAAAAAGATTTAAACCTGAGTGCAGCACATGTAATTGCAGCTTTGTTTTATCTGGTGTTCCCTGCTCCTCTTTTTTTCTTTTACTGAAGTGTATTTTATTTTCCTCCTCACTTTCTTCTTCAGTTGTGAGGCTGTGCAAAAAAAAAGACTTCTTAGAAAGAAACATATTTTTTAGGATGCTGGAATGTTTTGTCAAAACCAGCATGCTAATTGCATTCTCCCTCCCTCTCCTCTTCAGTTCTTGCTTCCCTTCTCTGCTACTGACAGCAAAATTGCTCATCCGGATACCACATTCCTTTGTATTATGGCCGCCTTTGCCCTACTTTCAGTTCTTCCCTTTTTCTTTCTTCTTAATTTTGTGCCCTCCTCCAGTTCTCCCCAGCCCTTACATTTAGAGAGTTTCTGAAGCTTTGTTTTCACAGCAAAACCTGCTCTGAATCCATCCGCTTGTCTACCTGCAGTACCAGCCCTACAGCCCTCTGATGTGTCCAGGCAGAGAGGCTTGTCCTCTTTTCCGTCTTGGTTAGGTCTCCAGTGACTTCTGCTGTAATACTACATTATCCCCTCAGTATAGACTAAAATGCGAGCTTGTTCCATTGAGGGTCACTACTTCACTCTCAACTTCAGAAAGAACTTTGGAAAGAGACTTTGTTTTACAGCTCTCCTAATAGTGCCACATGATGCTGAATCAAGAAAAGAATGCCTAGTAAGTGGATCTAAGCATCCATTTTAAGCCTTTGTTTCATGCAAGATGAGCTCAAACTACTCAGTTTTCAAATGCAAGCAGCACTATTTCTGAAACTTACCCTTTTATTATCTTTCATATTCTCAGCAATCGTTTCTGTCCTTTTCTTTCTTGCCATATTCCTGCTATAATCAAACTATATTATCTGTTTAATGATACTTGCTTTCTCTGATAATGTTTGAAATGCAGGTATGTCTGAATCTAGGCATATATATGCTGTAAAGAAGGTGGCCTTTGTCTTTAGCTTTCTAAAGAAACATGTCCTCCTCCTGTACACTGTGAATAGCAATACCATCACTGCTTTTATTGTCAGTTCTTTGTTTTACATGCAAAATCCCTTCTTAAATCCACTGTGGATCTCGGGTGCAACCCATTTTCAGATTTATAGCATGTCCTTAATGGCATCCCATTTTAATGAGTGCAATTCATATCCCTCCACAATAATAACTGAAAGCCCACCATTTTCACATCAGTCCATCCTCCTTTAAACAAAGGCACATCTTTTTCCTGTTCATCTCAATGAAGGATGGGAATTCAGTATCAAATAAATACCCATTTAAATATTGCTATAAGTATTAATGGTAATGTAAACAACAACAGAAATAACAAAACCTTTCTCTCAGTTATTGAGCCAGTACTTGAATGTTCTCTATACGATTGTGCAACATGAAATCATTAGCTTTTTCCACCACAAAAATAAATCAGAACCTCTAAAGATTATTGGACATTCTGCAAACTTTCAAGTAGTTGGGCAAAGTTAAGTCTCTAAAGCAACATAGTGAATCTCCAAAAACATGTTCAGAAAATCTGCATAATTCAGTGGTTCTCAATTCTCTATTAAGTTGTAAAGGGTAGACTGTACTATATAATACTTGGGTACGAAAGATGCTCAATCCAGAGTATCGTATCGTATCCTATCTTACTTTATTTTATTTTCTATTTCATTTGCTTTGCTTTTTGATGTGTGATAGTGTTCCGCTGTGTTCCTTTGTTTTTTTGGGTTTCAGTGCTCCCAACAAAAGTGAAAGTGGAAGAGGTGCGATATTAAGAGAAAGTCCTCCAGCCAAAAAGGGAAAAAGTCTTATGAAGTGTATAGGTCACTTTGTGAAATCACGGTGATCATTAACAGAAATGTGGGGAAACTCTTGTGAACATGTTTATCTTCATAATAACAGGAAGTGAATTCCAAATGCTGATTTTGTCTGCAAGCTGGATTATCCTTAATACTAAGATTAAGAGGAAAAAGATTAATTGAGTGTTACATAATTTGTCTTTGTATCTCTAAACAGGTAGGCTGGAGTAAGGACAACTATGGGACTGAACCATCATGTGAAAATAGATACAGAGGGAAAAGGGTTGTAATTGCTCTTGTTAATATCCAAAAAAGTCTCTGAACCTATAAGAAACTCAGACTCCACAGTCCAAATCTGCATCCTCATTATGCCTCCTAAGGACATAATAAGGAGAGCTTTGAAAATAATGGGTATGGGATGGACTTCTTGTGAAGTCTTGTGATGGGAATTGAATTGATGATATGTCATCTCTGTGAACCAAAGCTAGCAATGAATGCATTTGTGACCACCTTCTTCATATTACTACAAAGCCTGACACAATGGGATTGTAGTCCATGATTAGGGTTCAGAGAATATGAAGTAATAATGAGGCAATAATTATGGTGTTGCAGTAGTAGGGGATGGTAAAAAATAACATGGTAATTTCTAACAGAACAAAAATATTTACTTTTAAGGTTTTGGAATGGCTATGTATATTGAATTGAGCTTTACAGAAACAAAATCTGCTAAATTTGGCCTTAAATTTTAGGTTTTGTTTTAATATGTTTTAGACTTAATATATATTAAACATATTATTAGACTTCTTCTTAGGAACAAGTGTTGTTTTCTGAATATGGGGTCTGTAATGCCAACATAATGCATTTGTAAACCTGTATTAAGGCTATTCAGTCTTGTTATATTACAAATAATAAAAAAGTATTAGGTCCTGATACCAAAGGACATTTTTATTCCCTGGTATTTCTAGCCCTGTTGTTATAGCAATTTGCTATTATACCAGAATAACCAGAATGTGCAAATATTCAAAACATGGTTAATAAAAAGTGAAATGCCAGAAGGAATTTTATTATCCAATTTGGAAAAAGTGCAAAAATAAACACGTAAGGACCAATCCTAGTATCTTTAGCACAGAGAACAGCAACTGTCTAAATAATGCCAATCAATTCTGTGAACTGCTTTCTGCAATTAAAAGTTGCCATGCAAAAAGGACAGTGTTTAGGCACAAACCCTTGCATCTACGGATAAGCATGCGTTATTATTTTATTCATAATGGTCATTGTCTTCAGATTATTAATTTGTGAAAGGAGGCTCAATAGCCTCTATGGCTAATTCCAGCTTCTGCAAACAGACATTATAGCATATTTCAGAAAAATATCCGGAAAGCAATTATTTATCTGGAGCCTTAGGAATCATTTTACTGCTGAGTATACAGGGTTCTAGTCAAGAGATCAGAAAGGGATAGCAGAGAATAAGTAGCCTCTTCTCTAAGAAATTTATCTTTAAAATATCATACAGAAATTAAAGGGTGTAACAAAAATGATTTTTTCAGAACTGGCTCCCTATTTTTATGGCATTATGGTAACTACTCTATCTATAATATATAATGTTGTGGCCGTATTGTGGCTGAGATCAAAATAGTTGTAGGCACAGATGAAGTGCCCAACTATTTTTCACGTATTTTTATTTCTGAATCTTTGTAGCAATGAACATAATTTCACAGAAGTGCTGGGAACCATGAGAGGGTTAAGCCCTGAAACAGATTGCCCAAGAGATAGTGGACTATCTGTCTTAGAGGAGCTGATTAACTGCTGAGTTGCTCAGTTTGTGACCTCCAGGGGTCCAACCTAAGCTTTTCTATGATTCTTTTCTGTGAAGTACAGGTCAAGTTTTGGAGCTGAGCTGTCTACATGCACATTCACAGTTGTCAGCATGCACATGTTTGCTGTAATGCTGGAACTCAAGGAGAAGCATATATTTGTGGTGCCTATACCTGCTGCTCTTCAAGTTCCTCAAGGAATATATAGAAACATTTAGGTTGGAAAAGACCCTTAAGATCACTGAGTCCAACCTTTAACCTAACACTGCCAAGTCCACCACTAAACCATGTCCCACAGTGCCACATCTACCCATTTTTTGAACACTTCCAGGGATGGTGACTCCACCACCTCTCTGGGCAGCCTGTTCCAATGCTTGACACCCTTTCCATGAAGAAATTTCTCCTAATATCCAATCTAAATCTCTCCTGGCACAGCTTGAGCCCATTTCCTCTCTTCCTATCACTAACTACTTGGGAGAAGAGACCAACACCCACCTCACTACAACCTCCTTTCAGGTAGTTGTAGAGAGCAATAAAGGTCTCCCCTGAACCTCCTTTTCTCCAGGCAAAACTACCCCAGTTCACTCAGCTGGTCCTCATAAGTCTTGTTCTCTGGACCCTAAACACCATATACCCCTTTTCTTTCATCTTCTTCAATACAGACAGTCTGAGAGACAGGAGGAGGAGGAGTGAGTGGTGAACATTGAAGAATTAATGGTAAGTAAAGATAAGTTAATGATAATATTTTTTTTCAATGAGTACTTGTCTGTCTACAGTTTCACAATATATACTATTCTAAGCAGTGTCTCTGCTTTAGTTTGACCAGATGTGATTTTGCAAGTATTGAGTATGCACTGAATGTGATATCATTGTGCCTGTGTGATGGCATAGCATCTGGAAGAAGTACAAACAAAACTCTAGCAGGGTTCTTTGTGTCTGGGATTGAGACGCTTCTTGAAAAAGGCAGAGAAACAGCTTGAGCTGTGGGAGAGTATTTACAGATCAAACATATCTGCCCTGGGGATTTCATATTGTATTCTCAGCATGGAGATCGCCATGCTGTTGAATTTTTCAGCTCTTAACACTAACGGCAGTTAAACTATTTTGCCTAGTGTAAGTGGAAGGGGAAGAGCTATTGTGATGTTCATTGAAGGGATGCACAGGAGGAAGACGTTAGACCACTCTCAGGGATGATCTAATCACAGATCTTTTCTGCAACTGTTTCTCGCATGCCTACCTGTAGCATCAAGTCCTAGGGTTGCGGTTAAGACGCATAGCCAAAATCTAGAGCCCTGGTGACTGCACTGGTCCCTACTGCCTTGAGATGAGTACTGAAAATAAGGCCAGTGATGAGTCTTTTAATTCCTCCTGACCTAAATTAATGGATTAATGTGGCACTTTTATTCTCAGAGAGAATATAAAACTTTCATGTGCTATGCTAAAACCAGCTAATTTGATTACCATGGTAAGCAAGGAAAATTAAACTTCAGACACTTCAGTGAAACTACAGGAACTGGATGGAGAAACATTTGTCATTAGTCTGGTTCTGGCAAAAAGAAAAGAAGAAAATAATAACCCTAATCCATTGACTGCACAGCCTTGGAGGGGAAGACCTTCCCTGGAGACAGGACAGAGGTGTAAAGTCCATCCCAAATGATGAAGGATCTCTCTAGAAGGAAAAAGAAAAGAATATTCTTCCTTCCTGTGCTAAGAAGCAGGCTGAGATGATGAATAAAAAGAAACGTAAATGAGAGAAAGTCTCTTTTAGAAAGATTGTAATTCCAGGAAATTTTTAGTTCTACAATGTAACTAAACCAGACAGGTAGATGTATACCTGTTTAAAATTGAAACTATTTATAAAATAAGTCGCTAACTATTAGTTATGGGCTATATTTTGCCACCTTTTGACATGCAATTTTATTCCAGAGATAGAACCCCCGAGACCCTATCTATTTAGTCAATGAGTGACCCATTAGGCAAGGACAGTGCATATTAGAAAAGTTAGATTTAGCCTGTACTGAAATCTCTAGTTGCCCCATCATCTGCTGCCTAACACCAGATTCCTCCTGCTAATATGCAGCATAAACCAAATCTGAAATCATTGAAATGCCACAGCTCATGCCTAAGTGCCAGTTAATACTCAAACTTGGTCAAGACCTGGTTTGGACTGGATCAGACTAGTACTGAGCAAGCATATATAATTTTATTCAGAAACCTGTTAATTATGTATTCACTTAAGAAACAGTAGTCATGTCATTCCACCACTGGCTTTGTCTTATAAAATTAAAACCTCAAATCCAGATTTCCCACATCTAGTACTATTGCCAAGCAGCAGATTATTGATGTTTGGAATATATTATGTATATGTAGAGGATAAGTGGCACAAGACTTATTGGTCTGGAAAAAAATATAATTAAGGAAGGCTATTATAAGTCTTTAAAATTATGACTCTCATGGAAAAGGGGGAAAAAGACCATCTGCTTGCTGTTTCTCATAATACAGGAAAGGAGGCACTAATGAGGTGATCAGGTGTTAGGTAATTAGCAAGTCATACATTGACTGTTGATTTATCTTTGCATTTAGGGTTTTGGCTGAGGTATTGCTTGCTTGTTTTGCATAATAGAACCTTATTGTGTACCACTGAAGAGCTTCAGATATACTAGTACTGAAATGACTGACTTTAGATTGAGACACTGGTATGTGTAGCTGGCCACATCAAACATGTCTCTTCAGCTACCTGCTCCTTTCCCAGAATACCTCTTGATTTTATGCTGTCAAATCAGTTCCCAAACACCATCACTTTTTTCCTAGTTCTGCATAAATGTTCAAGGTTGTTACCCAGCAGCATAAGGTGTCGCTGTCTGACATTGGACTGGAGTGAGGACAAACAATAATGTTTTATGGTTAGCATAGTGCAGAATAAAATGTCAGCTTCAATTTCTTGAGTATGTGCATCCACAGGCACTGTAACACCACATTCATCTTGCCATTCAAAGTAGTTTTTCATCCTCAGCAAAATAATGAAAAGAGACAAGGGAATCATGTGGTTGACAACAACAGATGCAGCTTTTGCCTTTTTGAGGACTTCTCCTTTGACTTAAAGAATATGAACAGGGATGGTATGGATATCCTCTGATTTCTCTGTAAAAAAAAAAAAAGTAAATTCTTACTACATATGGTACCTCATAATATCACATAGAATGGGTTTGTATTATTGTCACAGTCTTGGACCATACAGAGGTGGAAGATCCACAACAACAAAACCACTGCTTGTGCATTAAAAGGCTGGAGAATCTGGAATAGCTTCATTTCTTTGGTTAACCATTCAGTAAATAAATGAAAGCTATCCTTAAACAATTTACAGAACAGATACATTCCAATACTCAGCAGACTTATTGCAGTGTTATTTGTTGGCAGGGAAGTCTACACTGGTAGGTTTCTCTTCAGCTCATATCAAGCAAGGTTTGCAAAAAAAGCTGCAACTCAGTCTACTTTGCTTTAAAAAAAATATGTAAAATAATAGAATTAGTTTTTTCTTTTCTTTCTCCCTCCAACATTCAGAGAAGAGGGTGATACTGCTGCATTGACACCTGCATTATAATGTGATTCACGTTGGAGGGAAACAAGACAGTTGCAAAACACTTACAATTTGTTAAGATGGTATTAAGATCCCCTTAAAAGGAAAGCTATGCTCATTTTCATTATCAGTGCAGTCTCATAGTTCATTTCCATAATTTGCAGACTGTGAAATGTGTTAACACGCAGTTTTGCTACTCATGGTAAAGGAGGGTGACAGTCTTGGGGCTCAGGTTTGTTAAAAGTAGCAGTTTCTAAGCTACAGTGCCAGGTAGTTGTCTCTGAAAGGTAATATCCTGCAAGAATATGGAAAAATATGTATGCTTATTTCCATTTGGCTTCTGTGTGTGTTTAAAGACTCACTGGCACAGCTCTATTCACCACCGGGGCTGGCACGTAGGTATTAGCAGTTGCAATTTTTAGATGCTAAATGAAGGAGCAAAGGACTGGGTAAAAATAGGAGAGAGCAGATCAAATGAAGACAAGTGGTTCACAGAAATCATGACCATGAAGTTACATCTGAGCTTTTAACCTGACTTTTCTATGTTAAAGGCTGTTTCACACTCATACTGAAGACTTTAGGCCAGATAATTCAGCATTCAAACTAGCTCTAAAATTTATGCCATCAATAAAGACATCAATCTGTCATTACCTAAGATCCCTACAATGTCAGAGCAATATATATCCAACAGTTCCTCCCTCTGCATGCAAATAAAATGCCCCAAATCTCCCCTAGTTTCAGTGGGAGAAAATTTTCTTCCCAACAAAAAGTCCCACAAACAGTATGATACTGTGTATCTGAGCTGTGCATACCAGACAGAGAATTTTTGTAGAGAATGATCCATTTCTCAGTGTGCTACCTCTAGCCATAGTGTATTGCTGATATACAGTAGAAGTAGTCAAAGAGGCAATGAGGTGGAAAATAAATTTCCAAATTAAAAGCTTGACTAGCAGAAGACCTGAGGCCTGGAACTGGAGTTTAATCATTGTTTTAATTCAAAACTACCAACATTATGATTTTACTAAGGGCCATCCAAGCAATTCTTTTCTTGAAAGGATCCATGAAGGAGGAATGGAAGGACCTCAATTTGTGAATTCTGAGGCTGAGAGAATGATTACAGATCCTTCCCAGCCCTTCTTTTACCCGCTGCAGGGCAACGAATTTATACCCAAAGATGGATCAAAGATGTATTTTAGCAAGACAATGAATTTCATCTTGAAGATGCTCGTCAATCATAAGTCACTGCTAAGTCTTTCCTTTGATTGTCCTGCCTAAGAGGAAATTACGTGTATTTTGCAACTGAATTTGTCTAGCAGTAACTTGTATCTAATGAACCTGTTCCTAGTTTTCTGGTGTCCCACTTATCAGGCTTCATTTTGATGCTTGAGTTTTTACAGCATATCATTATGTCATCTCTTCAATTTGTCTTAAAGTAAGCTCTTAGTAAGGTGAGCCTTAAATCTTGTTTTGCAACTTGCAGATCTTTTATTCCTCTCTTTTGAACTCTTTCAGCTATTTTTGTGTCTTCCTGGAACTTTGGAAACCAGAAAAAGAGGAAATATTCTAGCAGAAGACATAGAACTAAGATTCTTTTTTCTTTTTTATTGGTGTTCTGCTCTATCTGCATCCAAGGATTTTGCCACAGCTTTGCTTTTAAAGGTCATCTCTACCATTTAACATGCATCTGCATCTCTGTTTTTCAGATCTATCCCTTCAAATTTGTCCCTACAAGAAAATGCATCATGTTGTAGAGAATGTCAGAACATTATGAAGTTTTGTGAAGCAGGAAAGCACAGCATGGAAAAGGAGGCAGCTAAGCAGTTGCATGGCAGAAAGAAAAGACAGAAGTAGTATTTGGGGAAAAAACCCCAACCCATCTGAAAAGCCCAAATGGTAGAGGCAGCAAGTAGACCTGACAAGGGCTACAGGACAAGACAACAGTTACAGTGTCTTATTTCTCCTTCTCTTTTTCTCTTCCTGTCTCTTCCTTATTTTTCAAAAAAAGTCCTCCAATTCTGCATCAGAATTAGAAGTTGTAGGGCTTGCACCACAATGCTTTATTGGAAACTTCACTAATTTGCAAAAGCAGGTCAGGTTTCCAGAACAAAATACTTTAAAGATAATTCACCCTACCTATAATTAAAGAAGTATTTTCCTTTCTTTCACATTCCTAAATTTAATAGTGGGTAAAATATATTAAAAAAATCTGAGACATTTGTTTTCTGTGCAATGTTGGAATTCTTAAGCATCACCTGGTGCCCACAGAATGAATGGGAAGTGTATTGCTGACCTTGTTGGTCTTTGGACCAGTTCCTGGGTGAGAATGCATTTGATATGTATAGAAATAACTGCATCCTCAAGTGGGGAATAAGCTGGTGAAGCAGAGTAATTGTCATGACACAAAGATCCTGTTTTCATATAAAAGTCAATTCTACTATAAGCAGAGGGAGAAAACAGTAACAAGACAGTGGACAGAATTATTCCACTGAAATATTTTCCATGAAGCATCAGACACTTTATTCTATCAGGAGATGACATTTAGTGTGGAAAAAATAAACATTTCTTGCAAATAGTTGTAAGTGATTTTCTATCTTCAATAGTGTCTAAAAAGTGACTAAGTGACCAATCTTTAACATTGATTTCTCTACCAACACTCTCTACCAATACATACCTTCTAGATCAGTTCACTCACCTCAAAGACTATCACAACATTTCCTAAACTTTTTAAAAGCTAGGTCTTCTAAAAAACAACATCGGTTTCAGCAGCCTGCTCTTTATCAGGCATTATAGCCCCATGTACTCTTCTCCTGTACACCTTTTCTAGTAGTCCTTTATTCGGTGCAGAGAAATATTTGAAAAAAATGGAGTGTAGACCTTCATAGTATGACAGTTACTCTCTTTTATTGCAGCCATGCGTAAGCAGTGGAGCTTTAAGGTATACTGGTGTTTTGAGTTACCACTAAGACCAATGAATTTTGACCTTGGAGCTATTGATTTATTGAGACTTACTGCTGCCCTCCTCCTGTCAGATAGAAGGGGAGCTAGCCCTGTTTGTTTCTTAGAGATTCATTAGGGATTCTTTTATTAGTCCTCATATAAGTTGTCCTAGAAGATACTTATTTGAAGAAAAATGATCCTCTGTGGTAACAATACAGGCTAGATGGGCCAGGGCTAGCTATGTTTGCTCTTTTAATAGCATCAGGATAAAAAGGATGCTGTTTCATATCTATTGCTGCTCACCTGAAGAGGGGGTGAGGAGGTGAGGTCCAATGTGGAGGCATACAGCAGAAGTAAAAGAAAGGAGAGCAAGCTTATCACCACTGTGCCAGGAGGGGTGTCTCAACAGGTTTCTGGATGGGAGAGCTTTGTGTAAAGGCCAGACCTTTGGTCCTAGGGGAGACAACTCCTAACTCTTGGCACAACACATAATCTGAGTGGACAAAAAGATTTCGGTTTCACCCCTGTTCCTTAGCTGTGTTATCCTATACACCTGCCTTGGATTCAGTTTAGGCCTGGTAGGATTATAGCACTGTGCCTCTGTGCTAAAGAATGTGGCCGTTTGCCATTTTAATCTATGCTGTGTGTCTAAGCAATTCTTGCCTGCTCATTTGAGCAACTTTTCACCATATCTGACCTGGGGAATAAGAAGGAAACAATAGATATGAGAAAGGCAAGCTGAACAGAAATTTCAGCTTTTGAATAATCTGGTCCTTCTTTCATCCCTTATTTTCACATCTCAGTTTTACACCTTTACTTGCTCAAGTGTAACAGAACTTGTATTTATTTATTCTCTATGTGAATTCTGCAAAACATTGGGGATTCAGCTCTTGGAGAGAAAAATCCAGTGCTACATTTATGTGTTTTCTTTCAACATCTGGACACAAATCTCTTCTGTCTCTTCAAGGACTGCTTTGTTTACAACATTATTCATTGTTTTAGATAAGTACTTGGCTTATGAAGTTGGCTCTTGTAGTGTTTGTTGCCTCTAAACAGGCAAAGGCAGAAGCGCATTTTATCCTTTTGACTACTTGGTCTTTGTACTCTGAATGCATTTGTGAGATGGAACCTCCAAGAAAGGACCAAAATAGTTGCCTTCAAGTGTGAATAGCCCACACCTGATGATGTACTCATTAGATACTTACATTCTACTTCCCATGCCTTGCATATTAACAGTTTTCCTCTCCTCTTTCACTTAACTTAAAAAAAAAAAAAAAGTTAAGGGTCAAAAACTATCCCAGCAACAAACACATCACTCCTTCATTCTGAAGTACGGGCATGACAGAAAGGAGGAATCTGATGGATCTTATGAAACTTTACCAAGAAAGTTAAATGCAGCATTCTAACAGAAAAATACAAACAGTTATAGAAAAGGATTGACTTTTCTGAAAAAGCATATTTTTATTCTTCTGTTTGTCTTTAGGACTGTTACAGCACCTTGTCATCTTTGTACTTTTATAAAAGCTTAAGCCAAAGCTAGATAACTGTATGAGTACCTAGAGGATGGCGCTGTGTTGCAGAAAGTCCTAGCTCTCCTTGTTTCCATGCAGGTTCAAGATAATAATGACTAACCACAATCTATATGAACAGTGAAACTTTTTGGTTTTCTTGCTGACGGAGCCACTATTCTTCCAGAATTGCATGTTTGCAACTCTCTCCCAATAATTTCTGCATTTATGATGTAGTAAAACCAAGATTTTTTTTACCTTCTTACCTGGATGCTGATGTAAGTCACAAGCTGGCCCTAAATAACCAAATTATGGGAAAATTACATTATCCCGCTTTCAGAGCTATGGAAACTAAAGAAAGAGGTCACAGAACAAATTAAGGTCCTAGCCATCTTGAGCTAATTCAAAGACCATGTTTTAACTCAGCAAGCAGTTTCTTTGCGTATGTTCGCTCTCAGTTTGTCCTTTATATATTTTTCATGTAAATTTAAGCCCTTCAAAGAACTGATTATTGTACATAGCTTCCAGGTTTTTTAAATCAGCTTGCAAGCTGGTTGATCCTTTTTGTGCTAGCCATACAGCAGGTGATCTATAGCCACACAGCTTCATGTGCACTCCTGAGTGTATTGTGCCTGAGGCAGGAGGTTGCAGAAGCTGGGAGTTACCATTTGCATGGCAAGAAGTGCTAGTGTAACCCCATGTGAATATGGGATAGGTGCTGGTTCACTCATCTAAGTTCCTTAATTCAGACTGTCTGTATGTCGTAATCTTTCAGAGCAAGGTGCTGAGGCAGTTAACGGTCACAGACATGGATTCAAACCCTATTGAGCTTGTGCAGCAAGTTGAATGGGAATACGACCAAGAAGGCTTTCTCATTTCAGAGGATTCATTTATGTTGGGCCAAGAGAGGCTGAAAAAGATGGCCTAAGCATCTTTCTGCATTTTGTACTCAGGTAAAGTAAAATGGGATCTTAGTTCTGAGAGCCTTTTTTGGTGGAATGACGGGCTGTAGATCATGCTTGAAAACCCATGCCTTCAACATGGGCTTTTTAAATTAAAGAGGGAGCACATCTGCTTTAATGTAATTTTAATGTGATGCATTAAGGAAAGCAGTTTCACAGGTGGTTGAGAAGTAATTAACATTTGGCTAGTGCAAAAACTCACATAAATAGAAGTTTGCTTAGAGGCATATCCAAAAGTAAGCAGGACAACCATCAATGCTGAGTGTACTTCTCTGGCATATCATAGCACATGATGAGGCAATAAATGTATTTTGTAATGTCTTGCTTGTTTGATATTGATGTAATTTACTTCACAGCCTACTATTTTATGGTACTAAATATCAAATCACACATCAACATACAGCAGCAAAATCTGAAAATGACATAATAAAAACAGGTGGCTATGAGATGCATCATAAAGATGACACAAAATGATGTGAAAAAAATAATACTTGAAAGTAGAATTACCCAATTTGCTAGAGATATTTACTATAAATACTTTCTGTACACTGATTATTCACAACCCAGATACTTCACAGTATAAATTATACTACATAACATAATACGTTTTCCAAAGCAGAGACTTTTGGGTACTTCTGGATGGTTTCTTGGAAGATTTTCCTTTGTGTGATTGATTTTAAACAAGAAAGGAGATAAAATGCTGTTATTAACCACTTGAAAGAATTATAATGTGGAATAGTCAAGGTTCTTTCAGATTTTCTTCTTTTCTTTTCCTATTCAGATGGGGGAAAGTTTACTAAGGTTATTCCATCATTGCAAAGAAAACCTCTGCAAATCGCTCCCGCCTCACACCCCCAAAAAAGGAAACAAACAAACAAAAAATATTCAGAACAGAAAAAGGACAGAAGGATTTTAGGAAGAACAGAAATCCAACAATTTGACAATTGTGTGAAAGGGTGTTGAGTGAGAGCTATAAAGTCTTGACTAGAATATAGTAGTCTGTATGAAAAGTGGTATTTTACTTAACCAGCAGTTTTGAAATGATTGTCAGTCCTGACAGTATTTCTGAACAGAGCTCACACAGTTCCATTTTTCTATGGTTATGCCTCCATAAAACTTTCTTAATCAGTGGAAGATCCACACGTGGTACTGCTGCAATAAATTTTTTAAACAGTCAGTTAAATGAAGCCATTCTCTGTAAGCATTTCTAATATGTCTTAAAGGTTTTTCAATGAGGATAAGAAGAATTTATAAAACATCATAAAACATTGTCTAGAATTGTTGACTGGTACAAAAAATTAAGCAGCAGTGTTTTCTTTTCTGGGCAGAGTATGTAAAGGTTCTAAATTATTAAAAGCTTGCTTTGTAATTCCCTTTAAATCTCCTGTTTTACATTTTGTTTTGTAAGAAATCTGCAATTACTGTAGCCCCCAGCTGTAGTTTACTAAAATATTTTTCAACTGGTAAATTGTTATGGGGTTTCTGAATGGAAGAACTATGATAGAAAAATCTTCCATTTGTTTTAGAAAAGAAGGAGACCACATTTTTTGGAATAACATAGCTAGTATTTTTTGAATATGCTTTGTGACTGGAGATAAATTTACAGCGTCTTACACTCCAAGGGTTTCATTCAGAGTCATGCTGGTTTTTTATGGCTGTAGATCTCACCCAGTTGCTTCTGTGGTGGCTATTTCTACCTGAAGATGCATGTATTTTTTCAGCTTGTTCTACAGTTTCAGCTTTTGCATCTTAACCAGGTCCAGTAGCTATGACAAAGGAAGAAATTACACCTCCTCAGGATGAAGTGCTGGTGAGTTTTCCTCAGAATGTAAATGCTTTTCATTAAAAGCTAGGCTTCCTGCTACTGTGTTCTCTTTCTCCAACTGTGGAAATAAGGTAATGCATATAAAAAGAGCAAAAGATACTTAAGCAGCTGAAAACATAGTCCCTCCTGTTCATGCTTCTAATTTGGCTTTTGATTTCCTTCACAAGCAAAATTATGTCTTGGCTGAGAAAAATACAGTGGAGATATTAAAAAGCAACCTAAATCTGAGAAGATCAAAAAACATGGCAAGCTTGTTTTCCTAAAATCCACATGCATGCATTTGTGATGTCAGCATAGTTCTTTTTAATCTGCAGGAGTTGAGTCTCACAAAACAACATTGTGCTGTGACATAGAAACACTTTCAAAGTGTTATATTGTTAGGCAGCAATACATAAAGTGCTTTCTATGACATTATTTTATAAGGATACCTTACTAGCTCTTCATACTCAGTTTCTCAGAGTATCAAACTGTTACTTTATTCACCTGATAACATTTGATTTGTTCAATTTCATTTAACAAAGCTTATAGAAAAATAACAGAAAATTCTGATACAAGAAAATAAAGATGAATTGCTGAATATTAGAGAAGCACGTTCTTCTGCCTCCAGCAGTAGCTGCCAAGCTGGAGAGCTGTCCCATCCCCTCAATTAGATTGAGGCTGTATTAATACCTGATTACCGCTAATTAAGCATTTAAAAAATTTCACATAGGTCAGAGCTTCAGGCTACAAATGAAGGAATACATGCATGGTTCAGTGTGCCTCAACAATCCTGTGGACAGATATTATTAACTCCTTATATTATCAATTCATATTAGACAATCTCCTGAAGAGCTGCTGGTCAGTATTTATATCTGCCCCATTATATCCTTGCAAATTAAATCACAGGCACAGATAATAAGTGCTGAGTAAATAAATAAAAGAACAACATTACTATTTAGCTGTCAATTTTCCAGTTACATTCCTACTTGTATGTGTGTCTTGCTCAGCTAATAAATAAGAAATCCATAGGATGTTCCTTATTCTGTACATCTTTTAAATATGGTAAGAAATTAATTTATTTGCAAGTGAAGTAGTTCTGCTAGCACACTCCAAACATTCAACAGCAAATTATTGATTCAGCATCATCTCCATAAAAAAACCCCAACCCTCAAATAAAAATTCATGTCAGATTCTCTGTAACACAGCTTCTGGGAAAGAAGTAGTCTCTGTATTGCATTGAAGCTGTTATTTAATTGCGCACCAAGTCAGTTCATGATCTTCTTTTGCAGCCTCGCATATCTGTTGAACAAGAAATGCAAAAACATTGAAATAAGCTCAGTGGGACACTGTGTGTCTCAACGAAGATGATCAAGCACTGAAAGCAAACCTCTACTGTCTTTGCTAAGACAAAGAGAAGGAGCTAGCTTAAAATGACTCATCTCATCCCTTCCAGGAGCCGTACAGGAGATATCAAGGCCTTATTATCGACACTGCGGAGGAACAATGAGGGGGTGTAAGGTGTTCATGGAGGAGTCTGGCCTCTGCCCATAGTGCTGAGCACAACCACCACTTCTGTGGGCACCAGCAGAGCCGTCCTTGCTGTGTCCAGCACCTGGAGAAGGCAGCCAGAGTGGTGGTGAGTCTCCTCTACAACTTGTGTCCTTAAGTGTAGGGCAGCCTCTGAACTTTGCAGTGCACCTCTCGGTCCTCTTCTGCATCACTGTTCGTCAGTTTGAATGTAAAGCTGCAACAGGAAACCATGGGAAGATTTAGATCACAGCTTGCAGTCAAGAATAGTTTGGTGAGACCACCTGTTGTGAATGCAAGTATCTTAAAAACTGGCGTGGCTTGTGCTGTGTGATGGTACAAATATTCTGAATAAGAGTGCATGCTGTCACTGCTTTAGTGCATGTTAGATAGAATATACCTTGGCACATACTTAAACAAAAGAAATTGTTTAAAACAGACAGAAATTACAACTGTCTCTGTACTCCTATCAGTACAAGTGGAACAATCTCTAGTGTGTGAAACTTATTGAAGTATCCCTTTTAGTTGATTAGTATAATATGATTGATTTATTAATATTTGTAATCAGTATTGCTTTCTAGCAGCCTCTGATGTGGAGCGCAGTGTGCCTAGTGTCTTTTGCCTACAAGCCTGATTCTCTTGTTTACTCTATTAATACAGAACCTATATAGGTCAGTTTTCATGTTGTTGCATTGCTATACTCTGCTGCTCAAGCAACGGTGTGTGATCAGAGTTTTACTCTTAGATTTCTCCTGGCAAAGCAGGACCAGTACATGGGGGATAGTGAATGCCTTCAAATACATCTCACCTGAAAGCAAGTGGCAGTCCTTTTGCACATGATCCTAGCGCTTGCAATCTGATTGAGTTTGGCACCAGTGGAGCAGTGGGGGCTGCTCTTTGCAGTGACAGCGGATATGTTCAGTATATACTCACTGTTCTTTTCCACTCCCCTGGATGCTCAGCTGAGATATTAAGAAGTAATCTCGGGGCAATTACCAGGTAGGATATAGTTTGTTTCCTGGAGATCAATATCCTAGGCTGGAGGGACTGCGCTAGTGGTTCAGCACTTCTGCATGAGCGCAATTAATTACATAGGTGAGCCCTGTGTTTAGACACCCTTTCATCCTTGATCTGCCTAACAGCCTCTCTGCTAGGGATTATCCTCCCTCCTCACTGACTAATTTGACAACAGACTTTATCCGTGTCCTTTGAGATAAAGATGAGAGACACAGAGCTGTCTGTTGGCATTCTGAGTTTTGTAGTGTTTAAAAAAAAAATGCCTTTATAACGTAAACTCCATTATGAAGGATACAAAGGAAGCCCCCACTGCAAGTATTCTAATCAAAGGAGAACTCCCCTAGTGCTACCGGGGACAGAAATTGTGATGAGCTCTGTTCTGCTCTAAATTACTAATTGACTTTTTCTAAAGAACACCTACTAGGAATCTTGAAGTTTTATGGCAAATGCTAAACAGCAGCTGTTTTCTAATTGTGCTTCCCATTCTATACTCCTTGCAAATATCTCTTTTGAATAGTAAGCTGGAGACACTTCTAGTTAAAAGCAGCGCAGATCAGAGGAAACTATGTTAATGTATGAGGATAGGTCTTAAGCTCACAAAAGCCGTGAAATTTATGGATGATTTTTAATAATTTTCTCTTTAAGGTTCTTTTGCATGTTGGTATTTCCATGGCTGGTTTTGTGGCATGAGAGGCTGACTTGCTGTTGTAAGAATCCCCTGATGAATATCTGCTTATCAGCACACAGACAAAGAAGTAATTACAACATTAATACTGAGTTTTATGTCACTAAATCACTATTTGGATCTAAGCAAAACTCACATCTAAAAAATATGATTATCTTTGGTGAATCATGACCACTTTGAGAATTCAAGAAAATGACTGGTAACAGGACTTTCTTCTAGACAGAATCAGCCCCTTTGTGCCAAATTTTCAAATGTACAACACCTGCTGTATATAGGCAAGTACACGGTACGCTTCTTTGCCTACATTTTTAGTATCTTTCATTTTCCTTAGCCAATCACGGGCTTGTGTGGGCCAGCGTAGAAATGCATATATATTTCTTATCCCAGAGCACGCATCTTTATATATAATTGACACAAAAAATTGATACAGAATAGGTGTATGGTGTTATTCTTTGGTGTTAATACTGGCTAGGTATTTAAAAACCACAAAGACAGAGAAAGAGTCAAAATGCTGGTGGGAGGAATTCTTAAAAACAGAAGATAGGAAAGAAGAAATAGGTTACAATTTTGAAGAAGTTCTCTCTGAATAATTTATTTAACACTTTAAATAGGTGGCCTGATTTTCAGCTCTGTCAAGCTGATTTAGATATTTTTGTATAGGTTTAGGAATGTAATTAGAAGTTTCATTAACATTTTTGTATAGCTCAAAAAAATATTTCTGCAGAAGACAAAGGTGGTTGCAGGGGCAAGTACACCTGATTATTACCTTTTGGTCAGTATAAGATTTTAAGCCAGATGAATCAGTCATGACATCCTGGATCAAGTTTAATCCACAAATGTGCTATACCAAAAAGCCAGTTTTAGGTTTCGAAGTGCAAAACCAAAAGATTTAATGAAAGAAAATTCTGGTGCCATTATTTATGCATGGGCAAAACCTACACTTGCCTGAGATGGCTGGACCCAGCAGTGACCGGGAGACGGGAGTGTTATGGAGACCGAACGGCATTGTCTTTATGGACAGCCTAAATTCACCGTGCCCACAAGCCTGTTCTGCACTTGCCTTGGACAACAGCAGGACTGTTTGCTAAGGAGACCATTCTGTCTTGTTCTCTCAGTGGTCTGTCACGTGGCTCAGCTGCAAGGGTGGACAGGATGGAGTGGTTAAGCCAGACATGCAGGGCGGATAAATAGGCTCTGGCATGCAGGGCACTCCCTGTGGTGCATCAGCTACTGCATCACCCTGGACCTAAACAGTGAGGAATGCTTCAGGAGGTATGCTGCACAGGCAGCTGGCCAGCTTAGCTTTGGGGCTACTCTTACACTGCTGTCTAATTATAACTGGAAACCATCTCCATTGAACCATGTCTGATTGGAGGTCCAGTGAATGCAGTGTGATAAATTGCTGCTAGGTTAGAGGTCTGGCATCTTTAACATTTATCCACCTCGGTGTGAACAACTATAAAAATCACAAGGCAATGAGGGCTCTAGTTTCAAAGGGGACCTGCTTGCATGAGCAAGGCATACCAGAGCTGCCTCTGTGTGAACTTTTGAGCAAGGAGGCATTTTATATTAAATTGTCTTTTCCATCATCTAATTTTCTTGCCTTGGGAATTCAGTTGTGAACTGACCCCAGTCCATCATGCTATACATAAATTACTAACAGAACTTTGAAGTTCTTTCCACATTTAAAGAGGAGGTTCAAAAGTATATCCTGAAGGGATTCTGGAGAGATATGTTCTGAAAATTAAAGGAAAAAGCAGGCAAGAGATTCAATATCCAAGTGAGTCCTGTATCAAGGAGGATGATATTAACAGTGATTCAGAATATCAGTCATGTCAAAATGTGCTAAAAGGCAAATCAGCCTTCCTGCACAGTTATAGATAGGCCCGTGTTTATAGATACATGTGTGCACTTTTACATGTATGCAGACAGGTATATAAACAAAACCTGTGTTATTTTTTGTTATGGGAACATTAATATTTGAACATTTTTCTAGCTTGTAAGTATATGGAACTTGTTAAATACCTATTTTCCCTGTGTAGGTAATGGCTTTCAGTTATGCCATCCTAACAATGATTCCCCATCAGGTTTTACATAAACAAGTCGTCACACATTTTATAACAATTTCTAAAATGTAAATTATTTACACAGAGAATGCTAATTGCTTAGGTGGGTGACTAGTAGCTTACAAATACTTTAATAACAGGAATAAATAATTCATACACATTTATTTTTAAATCTTTTACTATGAAATCCTTTAATATTCAGAGTCACATATTTTAGGGATTGTTGGCATTTCTTGAATGTATGTAGGATTATTCATTGCAGTGTCTACTTCCATAGTTTGAAAACTACTTGCATGCGGAGAATCCCCAAACTAAACAAAAACTTTTCACAACAATTAAGGACTTGTTTCAGTGATGTGCTTAAGCTGCATTCTTAAATTTGAGCACATTTGGAACCCCACCCAACTAATTACAGGCTCAGCACAGGCTTAGATACTGCTGAATTCAGTAAGAGTTAGTATGTGCTCAAGTACTTTCCTGAACAAAAGCCTAAACTCTTGATAGGCTTTACAACCTCTAAAAATCCTCCCTGAAGGCAGCTTTCATGCTGCAGACAGAACATGCCACAAGTGTTGTTGCAGACTTTCTCATCTTTGCTGAAAGCTGCTTGCAGCTGATCCAGCACGCTCCTGCGTTCTGGGAGTTTAAAGGAGGAGGGAGTATGTGGAGTCACTATCAGGTTTCCCTCTTCCCAGCTTTTCTCATGTGCAAAGCCCTGTGTTCTCATGGAGAGAAGAGACACCATCAGCTGTCAGCAGATTTGACGGAGAAGAACTTGCTGCTCTGCAGTTCTGCACTCCTCATCTGTGCAGACCAGAATGAACAGGATCTCCTTCTTGCACAGTTCTGGGTGTGCTTAATCAATTAGAAAGAATGTTGGGACACATCTTGCTTCTATAATAGTTACTATCCTTTTGCTGTGTTCTTCAGGCACTTATAATAACTCATTCCAGAGGAAGCCAAGCTGGATTTGCAGTACCAAGTGGGAATTTAACATGATTTAATAACTGGAAATTTAGCTGTTATCCTTTCGTCAGTGAATGCTAGTTTTTCACCCTGAATCCTTCCTACATTTTCTTAATAACCATGCTCTATATCAGGTTTTTAACCTTCTTTTGTCCCTTTTATGCTTCTTCCAACCTTTTCCCAATTTTCTCTTTTATACTTACAGTCTCTTCTAACTACTCCATTATACCCTTGCAAAGATGCCTTGCAAAATTTAAGATAGACTATAAATACACCAACTATATTTAAAAGCTCCCCCGAACCACAAACCCCACCAAAAAAACAAACCCCACCCTCCCCAACTCCCACCTACTTGTAGTATGCCTATCCCTGCCCTAGTTCTTTTGGGTTTTTTTACTCCACTCATTTGTTTTCCTACCCCACTATATTTAAACTATGCTAACAGATTATGTGGCTAAATGTGATTCTTATTCTGAAACAGAAGAAAAGAGATATTTCGCTTCCTTTAAAGAAGTTATTGGAATAATAATCCTCCAAAACCAATGTTGGAAATACAAAGTCAAAGTGGTGCAGGAAAGGCTGATCTGTATCCATCCCTTCAGATTTATAAACTGACAAAATAAGCAAATCATCTATCCACACTGATGCCTTGGGACATGTTGGCACACAAATAATTAGGAAGTGATTTTCCAAGAGAAGGCCACTATGTTTTATATAGCCTCGGTATGCCAGAGATTAGGACTGCCAGTGATTTAGCTGAAGACACGAGCCAATGCTCTGCTGGCTGAGAGGGTTCATCATTGTTACGAATACAACAATAAATTTGATGAGATGTTAGGACAATTAGGGTGATGATATGCTCCTTCACAAATGTGCAGAGGAATCATTATGAAAAGGGAAGTTGATGAAATGATTAAAGTGAATGTAAACTTGAACTGGATTTGTAAATCAGAGAGGAATTTCCCAAGCAGAATTGCTGGATGGGTCTATTACATTATACATCACTCATAAATGCTTAGTAGCATCCCTTTTTGATCACGAATACATTAACCCAACTATTGTTACACATTGTTGAAGTATAGCTAATTATTTACTTTACTTACTTGACTTTTTACCTCAAATTACTTAATGTGCATCTGAGGAAAACATCATGAGAGTTTGAAGGCACAGTAGGCTTTCATTAGGTTGAAGATGGTTTTGTGGTAGTTTCTAACCTGACTGTTTTTTCTTTTCCTTCCTATATTATAAGAAGGAATGAAAGACAAACAAATGAAAGTTAGTAGAAATAACTCTAATATACCAAATAAATAAAATATCTCAATTTTAAATTGGAATCTTCCATAGATAATTTCTTTGTGGAATGTTTACAGATTTTTAAGATTAATTCCTGACTTGTTTTATAGTACCATTAAAATATTCTAGGTTTCATTTCCATCTAAAGAAAAATTTGCTTGTTATATCAATGCAAAATATTGCAGCATCTCCAAAAAAGAAGAAAATAAAATGTAATAAAACCATAACAGTAAGTTTCCTTCTTAGTTACTGAGTGAAATGAAAAAAGGAGTATTTAGGAATAGGTCATTTGCAGTGATTGGATGTCCTCATGGAAAAAGCCTTTTTGTTAGCCGAATTGCTCATGGACATTCATACTGAATGCGTTTGCTTAATGTTATGATTTTCTTTGAATAAATTGAGGGACTGTAGGGGCTATACTGATCTGCTGGATAGTTCAAGGTACAGTGATGATGGATGGATGGTTTATGCATGGTGCTGATTTATTTACTGGCTTGTTGCATTATATATCTTAGCTTCTGAAAGGTAAATTCTGTAATATGAGGCTAAAATTAAAAATTTCACCCAGGAGGTGACAAATAACTTGAGATATGGTGGTGGTCTTCTTTCTGCTATGGCAAACAACATGTGTCATTGAAATTATCTGTTAGAAAGTGCTGCATTTCTTTAGAGAACTTTGGTAAGAAACATTTCTACCCAGTGGACAACTGAAATAACAAAGTGTCATGTATCTGTGGTGCAGGAAACAATAGCTCTGCTGTAATTAAGCTCAGACATTTCAGGAAATGTCTGCTGACTGTCATGTTTAGAGCAGGGGTAGTCTTTCTTTGATTTGTAGAGTACAAAGTACTGTCCTACCCTATGACACTAAATGCTACATTAAAGTACAGGAGAGAATCATTAGGAATTGTATGAGATGTCACAATGTAGCCTATGTTTTTGAGAGCTTATGTCAAAGACATCTGCCTTGGTCCAGACACATACCTGCTTTTGAAACTTGGTCTGTCTTTCAAATACTGTACCTGCTATTGCCATTAAACTCATGAATGAAAACTGTTATTATGGTAGATGTGGGATTGCTAACTTGTCCTAAACCTTAGGCTTTTTGAATGGTATTTATAATTTTATTTTTCAGAGCTGCCTAGTTTTCACCTTGTAATACGTGGAGGTACATTGGTTGGTTAAGGGTTCTTTTCAAAGATGATGGCCTATAGAGAGACACTGTGAAGAAAGTTAAGAAACTTAATTTTCTAGCCTTCCTCAGATGAACTATGAAAGGAAATCTCTTCTTCCAGTATTACAGTTTGCACTGGTTATGTCTTTATCCAGTTATGACCTTGCAAACAGCAGTATATTTCCTTTTGATTATGAAGACAGTTTGTGTAGATCTTTTTGTGCATTATAGCAAATGCAAAATGCAGCAGTGTCTCAGCTTCTGACTCAGAACAGTTGTGGCCATGATGTGCTTGCTCTGTTTGCTGTAATAGCTTTTTATAAAGTAATTGGTTATATGATGAATAACTCTGTTAGATTTTTTTGAAAGGCCTTGATAAGGAGGAGAGATTATATTTGAAACTCTCTTTATGAAACTTCTCCGGCTTCATACTTGTGCTTTTACATGCCTTTCATAAGAGCATTCAATGAGTAAGAACGAACTCTGGAAATATGCAGCAGAATGCATCCATTGTTGGTGAAAGTGAAGAGATGGGTATTAGAGTTATAGCAAGCCTCTGTGGATATTTGGTTTTTTTCTTTAGCTGCACTTGCTGGTAGGATTTGGATGAAGAAGGGCATCTGGGGGATCACCCAACAGCTTAGAAAAGTCACAGGTTCAGGTGGGGTGATGGTTGAGACTGGTCAACAAAGCTACCGGCACAAGGATATGAATAAAAAAAGCTTCTTCATGCCTGACATCAGTGACAGCAGTGCTGATACTGGGCAGCAGCTGTAGTGTGTAGCAGGTTATCTGGTCTGGGGAAATCCCCTAGGACAGGAGCCAGACAGGCCCGGATTCTCCTCTCCCCCTCAGGCAGGGAAGTGGGGGAGCCTGAGCAGAGTCTGTTGGCCTCTGCCCTTCTCCTCCCCTGGACTTTTCCCTTCTTTGGACAGTGAGCTCACCGCATCCAGGATAGGGTTTGCTATAGAGAAGTCATTGCTTGCAGCAACGTGGGATTGAATGTGTACTCCTTTGTTCCTAGATTGTGCTTGAGTTTCTGTTAGGCTGTAAGGAGGCTGTTGTCCTTGAATTTCTCCAATGAAGTCAGAGATAAAATGAGAAGGTAGAAGGCGTGCTAGATTTGTAACAAAATAAATATGTGATTTAATGACATAACAGGGAGTGATTAGGTTGGAAGGGTTAAATGCCATGGGTCCTTGGAGGGGGAGTAGCAGGGTGTGCTGGCATCCTCAGCACTTGACAATCAAATGACATGGCAAAGTAGGGAGGGAAGCGATGGAAGGAGGGTGCCAGGATAACTTTGAAATCTGGTCTTAAAGACCTGGTCTAAATCCACCTATACTGACTATTAGGGATTGACAGGGTTAGCATTTAATTTACATGATCATCCATGATTTGCAGAAATTTTAAATCTCTTTTTTCCTTCTTTTTTTTGAAAGGGTAGGTTTAATAGTGCATGTATTTAAATTGCTCCAACTTTTCTGAACTCACAGTGCTATATTTAATACATTGAGAATATTACTTTTGATATTTTATTTGACTTATATGCAGGCCAGAATAGACCTCAGGATGCCCTTATCTTTCTGTGATGGTTCAAAACATTGTCCTTGGACTTCAGTGTCTATAGATGTGATCAATTACGTCCCTTTGACAATGCTAGTATTACATACATATTCCATAATTCATGTGCGCTAAATTTGTTATTGATCTTTAGAACAGTATAAACAGTATGCCTTTATTTACATGTATATACATGCATGAGGAGGTAATTAATTTACTTGCTATCGATTTGTTTTCCTTTTGATTCTGGCAGAATGTTCAGCATTACATTTTGTTATTCATGCAATAATGCTCTGATGAAAGTTGTAAAACCAGAACATTAGTAAGCTTATTTTTTGCTGCCTTAGTAAATATGTTCGGAAGGTAGATGCACTAAGCAGGGGTCTCTGCACCTATCTTTTTACTAGGAAATGTAAAATAAAACATTTTTCTGCAAGTACAAAGCATAAAAGTGCTGAATTTACCTCAGCATTCTTGACATCAGCATAAAGCCTCTGCGATAGATCAGGATCCAAAGTGATGAGGTATCAATCTGCTAAGTTTAATCAGTAGGGACTCCCAACAGTACTATTCAAATATTAAAAATTACATGTTTACTATTGTACTGAAGTGTATGGCTCCTCTACCTGGAGTATCCAACCAAACCAAGAAAAATTCTACCACCACATTCAAAGCCAAACTGCTCAAATTACCTATTTGTATATGCTAACCTCCAAGTGGTTTGAGTTAAGGATGCTACTAAACTAGGGAGAGAGTCCACATTCAGTATGTGTTTACGCTGTCTCATAGACCATACGTATGCATGTATTTACTGTTGTACATGCATTTAGATGGTTTGCTCATTCATAAGCAAAGTTCTGCATGAGCAAAAGACAGCCTCTCTGCCCTTATCCCTCCTGGCATCCTTTCTGGTGTCAGGAGGGATAGACATGCATGCTGTGTACATGGATTGTGTTTACAGCTTCTTGTTTTATATTACAGCGCTGCATAAAAGCAGGCAGAAGTGCCCATTTTGCATAATCTTGTTGTTAGCAAGGGACTGTATCAGATGAACTTTTTTCTTCTATTTTACTTCGGTTATTTTTACAGGTATATACCAGTGAAGATGAGTTTTGAATGAAACTCAAAAATTTGTAAGATCTTTTGCATCATTTTGAGTGGGTGTTGACAGAAATGGCAGTCTGATTCATAAACGCAGCAAAAACCCAGATTAGTTTTCGTACAGAGTTGCGTATAATGTACAAAATGAACTACTATGTATGGCTACTAAAATGCAATAGATTACTCATAAGAGTGTGTTTTCAGCAGCTCATTTAAGACGTGGGGGATATATTGGGCCATGGTTTATACAGCAGCATGTGTAATGGCTGTGATTCCTCTTGCTATGATTGTCTATATTCCTTTTAAGTTTGCAAGGTCTGTTTTGTGATAACGTGAATATCTGCTTTGTACCCAGTAAAATTTGAATTTTATTAAATGTACTGGTACTTTCCCATTCTAATACAGATTTCTAAGCATTTTGCAAAGGGAATATTGCTTCCCTTATCTTGATGCCCATTTTACAAGGATATTTCAGTTAGGAAAGGAAGCATCTCCCTGAAGTTCTGGATTTAAACTCTGACAACAGCATATTGGCTTCTGAATCACTTATGCCCTTTGAAATCACTATTCCAATGTCCAATATTTGTTTTTACTTGAATTAATAATTTTGAACTAGAATGTAAATAAAACTGAATAGTTAGAGATTTGGGTAAATATATGCACTTCTATGTTAGTATAAGAGGCAGAAGCTTAAGAAATGTAGTATAAATTTAGTGGATGAGAAATGTGTGTAATCATATGACATTTACCAGTGATTATTTAATTTTAAGGCATTTACAGTGCAATTTGTGACATTTATATTAAATTATATCACATTTGCAATTCATTTTTTAATTATGAAGTATTGTGAAGAAAAGTATATTAAATTAGCATTTTTTTTTCATTTTCATGTCTGTTGCAAAAAAGAAAAGACTCTATACTAAGTGACATGTTATAATGAATTCTTTTTATATTCAGAAGAAGAATTTTGCTGTCTTTTGATAAAGAAGTAGTGTATAATTTAATAGATATTCTTCTGTAACTTAACAGAGGGTTACCAGAGGGCAATGCTTGACAGATCCATTCAGCTGCTTGCCAGTTATGGGTAGAGATCCGGCTTTGCCCTCCCCTCTGCGCAGAGCCTCAGCGTTAGCGAGAGCGACAGTTTCCTCTCCCCACTGCTGATAGTTTTGGGAACGCAACCTGGATGCAAAAGCTGAAACAGGAATCTTCAGACCATTTGAAATCTGGAGTTATAGGAGCTAAGGCCAAACCCATGGCTTCCACTGAGCAAGCCACCCGGGTAGCAAGAAGGCACTCCTGTGGGGCAGGTGGAAACGATATTTGAAGCACAGCTGCCTCCTCACTTATTCTCTTAGGACTCAAATGGTCTTCAGTGCTCTCTCTGCTCTTGCTGTGCTCTCCTTAGGTAGGATTTAGCACCTTGGGTTCAGGGTGGTCTTCTTGTGTGCGCTGTCAGCTTGCTCTTCACTACTAATGCCTCCCAGTTCTGCGAGGCAACTCTACCTCACTGAAAGAGACAGCGGGGCCTGTCCCTTAAGAAAAACAGAACAGTCTCTTATGTCCCAGAAAACATGAATTTTCTGTACCTTTAATAAGTAGATTCTGTCTGTGTATGTAACTTCATTTACGCCTCAGAAAACCGTTCTTTTTTTGGGAAGCTCAAGTTGCAGCCTTCTTTGCCCCTCTACCTTCCTTACACCTGGGACACAGGACAGCACTCCTCAGATTTTGGGAAAATGTGTGCACTAATCAGGCCTGTAGAAAAGTGCAGAATAATCATTAACCCGGAGTGCAGAGGTCCCACGCAGCATTCAGCTGACCAGCCCTTCCCGCCTGTGTCTGCCATTGCCTTTGGATCTACTTCAGCACAGACCACTGCCGTGCCAGAGATGTCTGCCCAGCTCAGGTCACCCATGGCTTCTCTCATGCAGCTACTCAGTCCTCTCTGAAATCTCTCTGTGAATTTCCTCAGGAGTAGGTTGCCTCTTACAGTTCGTGTACTTTGGGCATGCCCCGCATCCCTGCTGACTTCGGCCTGAGCTTTAGGGAGCTTGAGAAAACAAAAGCAGCCCCTCAGGGCAAAGAGGAAGCAGTCAGTAGCAGATGCCTGCTCTGAACAGCTGCATCAATGACATTTAGCCTCTTCTGCAAACTCTTCTCTGAGCTTATTTGCTTTATACATCTACACCTCTGTCAATTAGCCCTCTATTATGCAGATTTCATGTCAGTTTACTTGGAAAATAAAACCAAATAACATATTTATTGGTACTAATGAGTAATGACTTGAGATATTGCTTCTCTATTTGTGTGTAATGACTTAAATAACCTCAGCACATTAGCTAAGCTGTAGCTGGCATCTTTGCGTTTGATTTTTTTTTTTTTCCTTCGCTCTCTCCTCCTTTTGTTGTGAGAAGGTTGAGCCTGACAAGTGAGGCGTTACCAGCGTTCAGGTATGTGCCAGGTTTCAGAATGACAAATGGTGCATTTTAAAAGCATGTAGGTGGGCAAAGTAACGTGTGCTTCCAGGATGAAAACCCTTCCTGAAAGGCTGACTGCCCCATCTGACACACCCAGCAAACAACTCCTAACTGCTGCTGTAGGAGGCAAAAAAGTTTCTTTCTTTACATCCTGTTGTGAGGGAGTGGAAGAATCCAGGTAGTTCTCTTTCTTTCTCTTTTCCTCCAGTCCTCCTGTCTGTCTCTCCATTTGAGGTGAAGAGGACCTCCCCTGCTCATTTCCTCTCTCCTTTACAATATTGACTGAAAAGAGGGCGGGTGGGTGAAGAGCCTGTGACAGCTTCTCCCCACCCAGCCTTGGAAGGTGAGAGGAGATGAAGAATCTGGCGACAACTGAGAGTGAGAAGATAAAATTGCTATATGGAGCTAATGGGAAGGAACAGATGTGGGGACTGTACTGATATGGGAGCTGTACAGTGCAGGGAACTGCTCAGTTAGGTTTAATGACAGGAGTTCTACTTTTTTTAAGCCCTACTAAGTGCTCAGTTGTAGCTGGAGTCACTATGGATTTGCAGAATGTGATCAGGAAATAATGCTTGTCAGAACAAAATCAAAGAATTAATTTTTTTCTTTTAATTAAATGTCCTGGTTTCGGCTGGGATAGAGTTAATTTTCTTCCTAGCAGCAGGCATAGTGCTGTGTTTTGGATTTAGTAGGAGAAGAATGTTGATAACATGCTGATGTTTTTAGTTGTTGCTGAGTACTGCTTATGCTAGTCAAGGACTTTTTCAGCTTCCCATGCTCTGCCAGGCGCACAAGAAACTGGGAGGGGGCACAGCCAGAATAGTTGATCCAAACTGCCCAAAGGGCTATTCCATACCATATGATGTCATGCTCAGTATAGAAACTGGGGGGGGGGGGGTTGGCCGGGGAGCAGCGATCGCTGCTCGGGAACTGTCTGGGTATCGGTCGGCGGGTGGTGAGCAATTGCATTGTGCATCACTTGCTTCGTGTATCATTATTATTATTATCATTATTCTATTGTTATTATTATCATTACTATTTTACTTTATTTCAATTATTAAACTGTTCTTATCTCAACCCAGGAGTGTTTCTCACTCTTACTCCTCCAATTCTCTCCCCCATCCCATCGGGGTAGGGGGAGTGAGCGAGCGGCTGCGTGGTGCTTAGTTGCTGGCTGGGGCTAAACCACGACATTAAAGAAAATGAAAAGACCTTATTTTGTCCTTACATCAAGTGTGATGCTGGAATCTTTTTATTGCTGATGAGGAAGGGTAACTTCAGGCTTTTTTCTTGGATATCACTAAGTGACCCACTAATTGAGAATATGTGTATTTGTATGGCTTAAGTGATTTACCTTTGATTGATGATATTGTCTGTTTGTTTTTCTTCCATGCCTTATTTGATGACTACAGTTTTGATTTCTTTTAGATATAAAATTATTTATATTTTAAAGGTAGATTCCAACTTTAAGTTCTGTTAAGCAAATCTTAGATAAAGACCTTTGCTCTCTTAACAAGCAAAAATCTATGTAATGAAGGTGATGTTATGCTTTAAACAGACTTCTGACCTCTACACATTACACCCTCATGTTACCCCAACATTTTAATGAGATCCAGTGTTGATCTATATCCTAATACTTTCTGTAGATCACCTACTGTGATGCTGCAGAGCAGGTATTAGAATCTCAGTCTGCTGGGTTGGCCACAGATGCTCTCTAGAAGACATATCTTATGGGAACCTATGGGCATCTAATGAAAGATAATAAGGATAAGCAAATTAAAGCAGTCTGTTGCACTGTTAATAGCATACGTAAAGAACAATTAACAAGGACAACCATGGGAGAAGAACATCTATTTGAATAACATGAAAGATGTGTGAAAAATGGAGCTGCTCTGACTTCCTTCATTAGTACTAGACTCTTGGAAGAAAAAAAAAAAAAGTAAGGGTGGAGAAGAATGGTGAGGCCTGTGATGATATGCAGCAATTGGACTATTCTGACACTGGTTTTTTAATATGTCATGTGAAATAGTGTTAGCAGTTCCAAGTATATGTGTATGGACAACTTTTATAAATTTCCTAAAAAAAAATAGGAACAATGAGTTCTGTTGCTCTGATGGTATGTTTTCTGTTACTAGCAATCCACTTGGTGTGACTTAATCTGTTTTTTTCAGTGTGTAACATTTTAAGAGGGAGAGGCAAAGTGTATTTATCAAGAGATCTATAATTTATTGTCTGAATTTCACATAAAATAAATTTGTGTGCCATATGCAAAAATATTTATATATATATTCATTGAGGTTGAATGTTTAAAACTGGAAAAAATACCAAATCATTTAATTAAGAATCAGAAAACATATCATTTAACAAAATGTTGTAGGAAATGGAGAGTGGCCAAATTTCTGTAAATTTCTACATGGCCTGTAGTCTTTATTTAGTCAAAATTCTTCTCATATTACTGGGAATTCTGACAAACCAGGACTGTGGGGAGAAATTCTGGCAATTTTGAACTTAATAGAAGAGGCATATTTGCTAGAATGGCAGCAACATTTAAACAGAGAATGCAAACCAAAGACAGGAAAAGGATGTGCCATTAATCTGATTGCTCAAATTTTACATAAATTGAGATATGTTTTAGATACATGTCTTTGAGGATGTGGACAAGGGAGAAACATGACAAAATTGTTGCCACTCATGAACAGTTTCGGTTCTGTCTGTACATGTCTGGCTTGTCAAAGCATTTAGGTTTGCAGTTGGTCCTTCACCTTTCTATTGAGCACTCTCACAGATGATGCTTTGAAAGAACAGGTTAAGTAAAGAATCTAATGAACTGTAGATTTATATTTCATGAATTATGCTTCGTGTCCATCCTTCCACTGGAAATAAATTTCCTGCTGCTGGGGATTTCAGCTAAGTTCTGATCTACTCACAAAGTAGCAAGATTAGCAAGATTTGGCATAGCTTGGTGAGGGCTGTGAGGACAATGGATATATATTTCTGTGAATCCATCACTAATTCCTTTCATGAAGGCTTGGCAACTGCATAGTATGGGGAGAAGATTCTTTCACTGCAGTGACGTAGATACAAGGGTAAACATAATTGACAAAAGCTGCTTTCTTTGGAAGATGATGACCATCTGAATAAAATGAAGCCTCAAAGTAAAGCAGAGGCCATAATCTCTCTGGCCATTCACTGAAAGAGAATGTGTGACCTAGACATCGCTTGCTATTCATATAGCTAAAAAATTTTAAACAAAAATACTGACCTTTTTACATTTTGAAGATTTGAAGGATTAATGATGCTTGGTAGTGGATATGATGTACTCTTCGCAGTTGTAATCATTCCCTATTGTTGGGGGCTCTCTGCTGTTAACTGATAAGAAATCAAAAAACAGTCACTGATTCCCAAGTAAAAAAATCTATGTGTTCACTTGTGCTAAATCGATACAGCTTCACTGATGCTGATAAGTGAGTTTTTTCACCTAAAGGACTGGCCTGGGAAGCATAATCATTATTCAGTAGCGCTTAAATAATTTACAGACCCAGAATTTTCCATGGTGGATCAAATATTCAGAATATTCCTGCTCATCCCATATAGCAGTTTGGATCTTTGATTTGGCTGATGTACATACTGAAAAAAGGAAAAAAAAATTTAAAAAAGGCAATTAGACCCTTTCAGCAGGCAAAATACAGCACACTTCCCTCAAGCTGACTGCTCAAGCCTTCTGTTCCTCACAACACATTCAGTTGCAGAATCTGTCCTTACTCAGACACTGTCTCTCACTAAAAGACGCTCTTATACTTTGCCATCTGTCATGTGCTGCCTGTTCCCACAGTAAAAATGGCTCCCCCAGTTTAGTCAGATTTGACAGTTATTTCCATTGAGATTGGTGATGGAATAAGCTTCAGTAAAGTGTTCGTTTTCCCACTTCTTCCCTCAGATTGATCTTGTCTCACTTTCATATGTAGTCCTAAGTGACTTTGGTGGGACTTCTAAAGGATAAAGATTGATGCACAGAAAAGGTTGTGCCAGAACCTTGTCATTAGGTAACAGTGTAGAAGGGCTTTGCTTTAAACTTCTTATATGCTATCAAAATTTCTGCAGAGTCACTCCTCTTTAGTAGAAAACTGTACGTATTAATTGGACACTGTATGAATTTTCAGAAATATGTAACAATGATGGTGGAGGAATAGTGAGTGAGAGGGCAATAAATAAAGAACTGTCTGCAAAGATAATAAATAGCAGAGGTGTACTCTATGTGGACAAAATACACTTTCATGAGGAACAAGGAAATTACAACATTGTCATATGCATATTTCACTCAGATCTATCAGCTATGACACATAAATACTAAGCTGACAACTCATACTTCTCTTTTCCCAATCAAATATGAACTTACAAATATCAATCCTGTAGTTTTTCCAGTAGAATAGCAAAAGGAGATATGTGAGCACAAATTAGCAACTTCAGTGACTTCTGAAATATTTTTGACATGTTCCTTTGTCACTGTGATGATAATTTTGTGTTCAGTCTTCATCTCATTTCTCAGATCATCGGAGTGTTTGCATTTGAGAGCTGAAATAGCTGAGTCTCTCAGCAAGCATCAGTGACACACGGATGATCTCCAGTTCCACGTGCACCAGCTGCAGCACATCTTCAGTGAACACCATGGGTAGAAGAGACTTAGATGTGCGAAAGATGATTCCAGTGCACCTGTGCATAATCTGGATCTTCATGACCCCAATTCTTTCCACTAGCAATATCTGCTGATGTCTCCACCACTCCTATCAGCCAGATGTTTCAGGTGCCTTGGCCTTTTTTGTGGTTGAGGGTTCTTCACTGTAAAAATGTCCAGAATTAATAGCCAAATTAAAAGGGTGTGTTCTCAGATATTGATTCACTAACTCTGTGACTAGCAAAGTAAGAAGCATCCCAGTACAACAGATGGCTGTTTAGCTGCTACAATCCTAGGTAGGACATCTAAGTAAAAACATTATAGTGCATTCAAAGAAGGTCTGATAAAGCAGGGAAGCGTGCTTTGTATCTGTTGTAATTATAGCATATCCTTAGTACAGTAGGTACACTGCACGTATCCAGACTGTCACGCATGCATGGCTTTAAATGCATTGTAATAATTTATGCTAGCTGAGGAACTGGCTTGGTGTGGTATGAAAAATAAATTCTCTGGTGATTTGAAAATATGGACCCAAACCTTGCTGGCTGGAGCCTTTGTTAATCATCTGAGAAATATCTGTAAAACTAAAGCAAATATATGAAGCCTGCAGGCTTTTCACAATAGTTTGGGGAGTATATGTTTTCAGAAGTCTTGCTGAAGACATTTACAGACTGTGCGTATGTGTCTACTTTCCACATAGGTGGGGTTGTCAACATTGTGCTTGACCTTTTTGCAGTTGCAGTTGACTACCATATGCCAGTCAAACAAGCCATCAGGAAATCCATTTTCTAAGATGGGTCCTTCTGTCAGAATTATTTTATATGAAGTTACTGTTATTCCTTGTGACTGTGTAGTTCTCCCAGCTGAGAGAAATGCATTGAATGTTCAGAGACAGGAAGGGACACTGTGGTTTCACAGAAAAGCACTAGCCACTAGGAATAATAATATTTTTCCACTTGGGGAAAATGTTCTAGGTTTTCTCAGGTATATCTAGGAATTTACATATAGGTCTCTTTCTAAAGGAGTTCATCTGTGCTCTGTTAGCTCCCTGGCTGGCGTAGGAGCACAGCAAGCCTTCTGTGAATTACCATTTTCAAGTGTGGATGTTCTAGAAAATGGAGAGAATGCTACAATGTGTGTCTTTTCTGTGTTAAATCAACAGAGGTTCAGATCTTCTAATTAAAGCCTTCATACTTGCTTCCCTTAGCTTGCGCAGTTTATCACAAAACCCAAAAATTTCTGTCAGGATTTGCTATTATAAATGTAACAGAAAGCAAATTGTAGCTTGTAGATCTGGTACAGCTGTTGTATTTTGATGTAACCCTGTAGGAACTCTGTGGAATCTTGCTGGTTTACAGCAACTGAGGATTTTATGGTGGTAGTCACTGCAATATGTAGTTACATGATTGTGTCATTTTATAGTCTTGTCAGGAAGGCATTTCTAGTAGCATCACAAATTGTTCAGAGAAACCTGCCAGGCTCTCAGTGCATCTAAAAGAATATTTAGAAATATTCATGTTCATCATTTTGTATTCATTCAGGCATACAATGCTTGACTTGTTTGTGTGATTAACTGTTGTTAAGACTTTGTACCGTCACAGAATCAAGTGCTTAGTATACTTTTCTTAACTGAAGAAGAGGATTGCACCTATTAGAAGGCAATATGTATAAATAGTAGAGACAAGATTAATGCATCACCATAATCTGCAGTTATTAACAAACATAAAGAAGCTATGGAGAATTGGAACATGAGTGTTTTTTTACAGCAGAGGCAGTGCAATTTTCTCAATGCCTTTTTTTAATGGTATATAGGTTACTGTCCTTTTGTGGAAATCCTGTTTTTAGTACTTATTTTTGCCTGTATTTCACTGCCATTGCCACAAGGTGACCTCTTTGTAATTTGGAATGACAGTCCAGTATTGCCCCATACTAGCGACTCCTTAACTAGAGAAAAGAGACCTTCTCCTTCCAGAAGACTCCTGTACCCATGGGCGGTCACACTGGGAAAACTCTGTGATAGGAGACTATGTAGCGTTGAGAAAGATTGTGCAGCTGGAACATTTAATTCCAGATTTTGTGGGCTGATGACAACTTTCTGGCAGTTGCAGGCAAAACCGTCTCATATCAACAAAGCCTAAAGTAGGTCCAGATCTGTGAGGGACAAAAATGATGTGCAGTAATCTTTTCCTGTCTTTCTGCATGACAACTCTCTGATTTGTGATCAGATACTTCTGGGAAAAAATCTTCTTACAAATTAATATTTCATCTGCTTTGGAACCTTAACAAGTTACCTCAATAGCTAACTTCATCAGACCTATCTCTAGTACTCATTCTGGGTCTTTAGTTAGTTTTTAAATCAGAGCCTACTTAGGGATATATTTGGCTAACCCAAGAGAGATTGCCTTCCCTTTTGATAAAAAGTTACACTAAATTCTGTTCACTGTTTCTACTCTGGAAGCCTCTGAAAATCAAAGCTCTTTTCCTCACTTTTATTTCAGAGCCTTATCTTTTCTTTGAGTTATTCAAGTTAGTGATTATATGATCTTTGCTGTTTTCCACTATTGCAGTCTACTTAGAATAGTTTTACAGTTTAAGGACTATTTGTTTGCTTTTTCTTTTTCTGCATGGTATCATTCTTTATTATATCTTGTTATGTCCTGAAAAAGCATCTAAAGAAGTGCTATGAGGTATTTTAGTGACGTAAGTGACAGTTTTGGCCTTATGTCTGCTTATCTGAAAGACAGCATCTCCAGCAGCACAGACATATCTCATCCTGCCAAGCCCAATGTAGAACATAATGTGTGAAAGAGACTCAAAATGAGGAGAATGGATCTCATTCTTGCTTAAAATGCTATGAATTTTATTCCTTTAGGGTGAATGACTGTAGTTTATAATTCCAGTTCTAGCGATAATAAATAATTTTAAGCCACTGAAGTGACAGGACAGTACATCTTTGTGAAAAGTGAATCATTTAGGGAATAAAAATGAGCAAGATCACTCTGAATTAAGTGCATGAGCCCACAGCCTGAGTTACTGGTTCGACATTCAGACAGGAGAGTGCAAGAACTTCCTTTGTGCTAGTCCTACAGCCAGAGATGCTAGAAAATGTGATCTCATGGTTTGAAACTGGATCTGGCTCTGAAGCAGAGACATCAGAAACTCTGGTATTCTGCTTTCACCTTCTGGGCTGTCAGCAGTGTCTTCCAGAGCCAGAGACCTAGAAGTTAAAGGGTCTAAGGGCAGTTCTGTGATATGCATGGCCTGGTGCTGAGGCCATGAGGACCTCTGCAGAGATAGTGCTGGCTGTGGGATCCCCAGCCCCAGCTTAGATGGGCAAGGAAGGTCTGCACACACCTACCAGTTGTGTTAGTGCCTGAAAGCTGACTAGTAAAATTGATATTCTGTTGTTAGGGCTAATGGTGGTAAGAATAAGTATTTGATTGAATAGATGCAGACACCAGAAGCTTGCAGAGGTATTTGGGATTTTTTTGGTGGGGGGTAGGGCTTTTAATATATATATAAGTTAGATTTGATTCAAATTTGGTAGTAAAGTTTAAATTTAAACTTTTCTTTTTGAACAGATCTTTGGAGTGTCACTTTTTACAATGACCTGAATTCTAATTAAAGAGAGCCTTACTATGTCTTACAATGTCTGGAGAGGTCGCAAAGGGAGAGTGGCTGCAGGTTATTGATTTCAGGGCCAAAAAAAATTCCGTAACTATTATCTGTAGTTAACAGATCCACAGAATTCATGCTGATTAATTTCCTTATCAGAAAGCCATTCCTTTTTGTACTGTAAATGATACCTAATGCTCCCTGAAGGGGTCTATAGTTTATAGATTTTATAAGTGAATGAGAAAATGAATGCATTATTTTCTTCCCTTTTTGTGATGCTGTGAAGTTATTCACAGAATGTTCCATTTTAATACAATTTATGCTATTACTAGCATTTTAACATTTCACTGTAGAAGAAAAAAATGAGCCTTCTATCATTCGTATTGAAAAAAAAAGCTTAAGCCTTAATCCACTCAGAGTCAGTAACTGTTTGATCTTAAAGGACGGCACTCATGAACTATAGAAAGGCAAGGGCTAGAACATTCTTTATAGTGTAAATGTTACAGTGCATCTCATATTTATCGAAGGGACCATCATTATGCAGAGCCATTATAGTGGATATTCATGGCACTGTATCAAGCAGTATCTCTGAATCTTATATCAACTCTATAAGCCTGAATGAAGTACCTGCATCTTTTCATTATATTCCACTTTTCCTCCTATTGAAATCAACTCCCTGTGGAAGACTGTGTTGTTGCATAAATATATACAGCTGCAGCAAAGGAATTAATGAAGACCATAAGCATGTAAATGAGACTGTGTAAGGTCTGGTTGGGTTATCATTAAAGTGTACATGTTGCTTTTTTTTATAATTTTTTTGGTAGCATGTTGTGTGCAATCCTCTGCTTATCAGTTTGACTCATCAGTGTTCTAGTGCTGTGGGTACTTTTTAGATCCTCATTAGGAAAGTACAAATTAATGTTTTCTACTTAGTCAAAAGGATTTTCCCAACGTTGCTTTTTCTACTGATTATTAGCATCAAGCAGTTACAAAGCTGACCAGAGCAAGTACAGATTCCTTATAGGTTTAGGAATCCCCAGTTTTTGTGATGCTGGTTATCATTCAGAAAGCTGACTTAATAACTACAAATAAATGACATTCTGATATGGACATTTTCTTGAAAGCCTTGTTCTCATGTAGCGGCCTTGGGAATTGTGTCAAAGGCAGGCAAGTGAAGAAGGGAATAGGTGCTCTTTAAGGCAGTTCCTTTACTGAAACAACCTTGCAACACTCTAAAACCTCCAGAAACCTGGTCCAGCAAGGGAAGGTCACAGATAAGAGCTCTGCCTCCTCCACCTGAACTTGTACCATGCACTCTGCCCAAGTATTTCATTTCAAGGAAAACCAAGATCTGATTCTAAAATTCAGTTTCTTAAACCATGCATCTTATCTAATTGCCTGATTCATTAGGAACTCTTTCTGATATACATTTTCTGCATACAAGAAAAATAATATTCATTAAAACAAAAGATATACCAAAGCCTAAACTATTAGATGTAAATCCACCTCTACACAGTACATAACACCGTGTACAATTTTTTTTATGGTATAAAGACTTTTGTATTTCAGAACAAAAAATAGTTAATAACTGAGAGAAAATGAAGGGAACTTTCTTTAGTGATTAAGTATTCCATAATTGTCCAATATATGAATTATTCTGGTCCTGACCATAGCTGAAAACAAGCTAGCTGCTGTTATGCTGGTCTGGCTTGCAGTTTTAGAGTTGGTCAGATTTCTGAAATTCTAATACATTGAATTTTTAAACTTTCGTTGTCTTTGTAGCTAGTAAATAAAAATTTCAAAGAAAATGGTAGATTTTTTTGTCCTTCTATCTTGGACCATATTTTTTATTTGCTGCAGTCAATTATATGTTGCTTACATTTTAACTATTTTATTAAAATGCTGGAGATTTTCTAAATTACAATTGTTAATTCTGTCCTGACTTTTTTTAAAAAGTTCTAATTTTTAAATCTTCATTTTCCTCAGATGTCTTTGTTTACCCTCTGTGCATTGTTATGTAAGGGTTTATGAACGTAACTGGAGTAAATTCAAACATTTGAAGCTCAGAAGAAGGTAATAGTGATGGTAGCTAAAATATGTTTAAGAACACTTTAAAAATTTGCCAGATGGGGATTTGCACAGAAATGTAAACAGTTTCTGCTACAGGACTGGAGCTGTAGTTAGCTGTTCCAAATGTTAGTGGTTATCACTTTTAGTGCCTACATACTGTTCACAAAAAAAAAAAAAAAAAAAAAACCAAAACAAAAAACAAACAACACCCCCACCCCCAGCCCCCCCTCTACTCCCCACTATTGGGAAAAAACAACCTAAATAATTTCAAAGAATGATAAACTTACTCTCCAGAATGCACTGTAATACTCTGTACTTTGCAGTGAAATGGACTGCAAACAAGTGTGTTGTAAGGCCACGCATGACCACTGAATTTATTCCTAATTGTTGACATAATGTTGGGTGAGAGATGGTGACTCAGAAATCACTACCTCACTTCTGCACACCCTTACCCAAGTGGCCAGCTGATTTGAATTCACTGAGTGTTAATAGTTCAAAACATGAAGATTATGGCACACAAACCCAGGAAAACTTAAGTATTTGCTCAGTATAGTGTAGGATCAAGCTTATTTTATGCAGGATTCAGATGAAGAATTTGTGAATGTTCATCTAGAAATGAAACATCACTGTTCTCCTAAATGGCACCCTTCAAAAATGGGCCTTTGCTCTCATCTCAGAGAATTGCTTGTATTTTGGAGAAGCTAATCCAACTACCAAATGTTAAACTGGAAAAAAAGTTGTTATGGCACTGTGTATCTAAACTATCGGGTTTTCTATTACCTGTTTGATGGTAGTTTAATTTTTCTGTCATTATATGAATTATAAATGTAAAGAGAGACAACTCCTTTGCTTTTGCTGCAGGCGGTGTTTTGCTATTGCAAGCCTGCTGTCTAAACGTTTCCTCATGCGAATTGCAGGCTAGATGTATGACGACCTGTCTCTTTTGCCTCGGAGGTGTCATCGAAGGCACAGCAAGGAGCAAAGTATTTCTCTCCTGCGCGCTAGCCTAGGAGCGGTCCTCAAAGCACTTGAGGCTTTCTTGCTTAATAGGCTGAAAATGGCAAACAACATCCCACAGCCCAGGCACAGGTCAGTCGTGCAATGTATTGCGGCATGTATACGTGCCTTTGCATGCACGCGGGCACTGTGCCCTCATCGTTGGGTGTAGAGAGGGAAGGAAAATGGGGAATCTGCTGCTGTAGGAGGTGGTAACCGCAGCTCTCATCCAGAGCAAGGGGCTGAGCGGGCTCTCAGCCGCACAGGGCTGCGGTGAGAGCAGGTTAATGAAGCATGACAGGTAAGGGAGGAACGAAATCACAGCAACTCGGCAGGCAGACCATTTAAAATGGTAATACAGTCAGCTCTCATCTCATCTCAGCATTTGACTGTGCCACTCATTCTGCACAGATTGTCAGGTGGATATCAAAACAAGCACGGCAGGCAAATAAATACGGGAATCTGAGCAAATATTCTCTCTCCTGCAGGAATCATAGACAAGCGTGACTGACAGGAGCTCACTGATGATTGTGTTTTTATTCTGTGACTACGCTCTGTGAGTTATTTCTTGTAATGCCCTGCATTTCAGATTACTTGTATAGGTCTCTGGTAAGCTTCCCAAGTCATATCAGTGTTTAAGAACATAATTTTAACTCGCTGTGTTACATCAGATAGCTCTCTGAATTATTTCTCTGAAGCAATTTCGGGGATAAACCTTTGTGGTTTAATGATGAAAAGTGTATTGGCTAGGATTTAATAGATCAGCTATTAATAGATCAGGTAGTTTGCATTGCTGCTTTCATAATTTTTCTGCTTAAACTGACTGTATGTATGATTAGATGGAAAAACTATCACAGAAAGATTTTTTTTTTTTTACATTTCAAACTTTTATGCTCAAAGATAGGCAGAGTCCATTAGGTCTTCATGTAACTGTTATTAATAGAAGGGATGCCTCCATGGCCTGAGCACAACCTGTTGCATAGATACTGTTTTCTCAGAAGTAAGGCCTGATATATTTCTCTGTTGTAGGCATAAAAATGACATCCATGATAGAAAGACAATTCTTTTTCCTAAGTCTGGAGTCATAGATGCAAGTGTCAGTATCCTACAGCTCTGTTGTAGGGCAAATCACAGATTACCTTCATCTTGACAGAGAGCTTTACTGACTTTGGTCGGCTTTGGATCAGGCTCATTATTATTATAGTCTTTATTTAGAAATTGGGAATACTAGTAGTTGTCTATGAAAGAAGGTATATGAAAGAAAAATTAGTTCTTGTTAATAATGCAGTTTGGGATTATTGCACTGAACAATCCAATGCTGCATTTAAAAATATTCTTGTTGGCTCTGATTTCCTCTGTTTCTACAACTCCTCTTTTGCATATGGACCTGCCCGTCTTTGTCTTAGCTTTCTTCACGTTTTTTGTTTTCTCAAACATTTGGTGTGTATAACTTTAGCAGCTCCTTTTTACTTCTGGCCAGTTCCATGTTGCTGGTGTTGAAATGGAAACGTGATAGTTTCACCTGTCAGGTGGCATCAGTGACACTGATCAGAAATAGGGGAAAGGCACAGATTTTAGGTGTTCTACCTGTCCTGCTAATTAGGACTTTTATCTACGTTTTATCCTAAGCAACTGTGCAGTGAAGGCATGGTGGTTGTGTCATCAAAAAGTAGTCCTAATGCGGTAGAAATTTTGTTTCAGGGAATGCAGGCTTCTAGATTTCCCAGCACTTTGTGTTGCTTTATGAGTTGAGGTAAACACTGAGGAACTTGAATATGTACCTGAGCTGCATGCATGCTGTGTATTTCCAGGAATTCCTGGTGTTTCTGCAGTTCTTACTTTGGCTCAGCTGGAAATGAGCAGCAAACAAAGCGTCCTTTCTACTGTTTGAAGTTTTGTTTGGGGGTTCTTTTGGTTAACGTCCCACAGAAATTATTTATACGCAAAATCTGGAAATTATGATTGGAAGTAGTACATTTTGCGGTGCCTGTATATTCTACTCAAATGAAGCTAATTTAAAAAAAGCCTTCCCCGACATGGCCGCAATAGAAAATGTTGCACATATGTACTTGGCATTTTTGGAGGCAAGAACCTACCTATAGTTATAGACACACAGACTTCAATTGTTTCGCTGTTGGTATACAGTGTGCATGTATTCCTTTTTAGTGCCTGCATGTATATTCTTGTGGTATCTCCTTGCACTTAATAGAAGTCCAGTGTCTTTTTCAATAAGTTTGGATAGTCTTTGGACAAGTATTCACATGTATTCCTTTACTAAATTAAGCTTACAAATCTCACTGCTAGGCTCATCCAGCTTGCAATCAGGAAATTTCTCTGATTCTGTGAATACTTCCTACTGGATTGCATGGAATATTTTGGTTAATGTGTGGAAATGACTCTTGAGAGTTAGATGGAAGTGCTAATAATTTGTGAAGGATTTTTTTGTATCTTTGAGCAGATCTCAGTAAAGATAATTTGCTTTATTTAATGTGATTTAAAAGAAAAAATAAACCCACACTATTCTTGCACTCCCAAGCCTTTTCATTACTCCCAGAGACCTTTTAATTGAGAGAAAAAAGAATGGTTTTGCTTTTTCTCTGTTTGCAGAAAGAAGCAGTAAGACAATCATATTATTTCAGGATGATAGGACTAGATATGAATTAGCATTTCAGTTATTTCATATGTACACACTTAGTTTATACAACAGTTATTCAGCCCGTAATTTGGAGGAAGAAACTAGGTAAATGATATCTTAATATCATTTTCATTTTCAATTTCCATGTTTGAAGAAATGTCCCTTAGCTCATGAAACAAATGTCTGTCTCTCCTTTTAGTGGAAATGGCATTTTTGTGAATGAAAACTAAGTATCTTTCAAAATTTGTGCCATGAGACATTTCTTTACACAGTATGCATTTACCATGACTGCAGCAAATTAATGGCAAAGAGGAAGGATGGTATAGCTCTTTTGTTAACCGTGATTTTGATAGGGATTTTTGAGCTTTGCTTTCTTACTCTTCACAAGCTGTTGGAATTTCTAGTCTGAGGACTGTTTAATTGGTACTGGCTGTTATTTGGTATGTTCTGAATCTGTCTCAAACAAAATTTTTTTTTTTTTAAATCCTTGCATTTGATTTCATAATCTATGAGTCATTTCATTATCTCTTATGAGGGTCCTAGATATTTGCACCTTTCCTCTCCTGTGGTTTGACACAGAAAGAAGTCTGCCAGACATTTTACGTACTGGGCAAGCTCTCTACCCTGTTCATTGAGATAAACACAACACTTGCAGATTGACATAGCATTTTGTTGTCGTATCGCTTAGCCAAACAGTTAAGGGAGTTTAGGATCGTATAGTTTTTGCATCTTTGAAGTCATTACTTGAAGTTCAATTATGTTTTCTTGTTCTTTTCAGCTCTTTTGTGTTACTTTATCTTTGTGTATCATTATAGACAGTTTAGCAATAGTATGCATGCTGTACACACAGAGTAATTTTTTCTGTAACCAAAATCACTAAATCCTTGCCACAGATCATTTGCCTTTTAAAATTTTTGCAGCCACCATATTCCAAACTTACACTCCTCCCCCAAAGAAACCTGTAAAGGTACTGCACAACCCCTCAGCTTTGGAGCTCTAGAAATAGCTTTTTGCTGCACCGTTTATTTATCCACTGTTAATTTTTTTGTCATTAGGGGCTTTTGAATTTATTAGCCACTTAACATAAAGGAAACACCTAAGTAAACAACTTCCAAATTCAGCAGTGCATTGGGGTGATGTTTTTAAGGTAAACTTATGAGTAAATTTCACTTCTTGAAGCAAAGCCTCCCCTACAGTTATTGCACTTATTCCCTACGGCTCTCCTGGTTCCAGATCACAACATCATGTAAGGGGAGGCAAGGTAGTTGGGCAAGGCTAATCTTGGGCGTAAAGGTGCAACTGTAATTTATACGAGAAATAATTTTGCATTCCTTCTGCCTGTGTCCTCACCACTCATCCCACTCTTCTTCAGCTCTTTACTTCTTTCCTACCACCCTCCCACCTACTCACTCCATCTCTCCCAAACAAGACAGAGTCCTTGTGCCCCTGTTTCCCATTGTCCTCTGTTCCTCAACTGCATATTCTGCTTCTCCTTCCCACTTCCAAACCTTCACCTTTCAAGGAAGTAAATGTAATTTAGGCTTCATGAGTGATGAATCTGATGTTTTCTACTAATTGGTCATTCTCTCCCATCTTCACGCAGATGGCAGGGGGTAGATGAGGCAGCTTTGGTTTTGGAATAATTCTTTGTTTTAACAGCGGCCTGGGTTTTTAAGGTATGCATTTCTGAAAGCACATGTCCCCAGAGGCAAGGCTCTAGAAGAATGTCTTTCTTTTGAAAGATGGAGGCTGGCAAGATTAGAGGCAGTTCTTGGTGCTTGTAGAAGTTCACTCCTTAGCCCCTCAGGCTGGCTTGAAATAAGTCATGCACAGGTAGGCTTTATTCTTGCAGTTGAGATGTGCCATTGTGCTTCAGGAATGGAGCTGTCAACCATAGTCCTTATGCTTTAGACAGACATGTCAAGAAATACCTTTTACCTGCCCACTTCTTTTGAAGGAGGGGAAAATGAAATCAGTGTTAAGAAGTCTAGACCCTTGAAGCCCATTATCAACTGGGATGCTGCCAAAGGTCAAAAAGTTATTAAGATTCCATGCTAGTTCCCATAGCCAGTCTGACTTTTGACTTCAATATGGGTTGGATGAGTTCCTTACAAAATAAAGCAGCTTTGCAGCTGATGGATAAGCTCTATGGCAAGCAGAAAAGATTACTGTAACAAAGAAGTGTTTTCTATCTGCCTTCAAAAGTTGTAATTAACCTGTGTGAGGCCAGAGCTATGTATTATGAAAGAGTGAAAGTATCTGTGCTGTTCATAGAAGAGGCAACTCACGTATTTTACAGGCAGTGTAGCATTTTAAAGTATAGACTTCTAAGGCTTTCATTTTAAATGACAGTGGCATGATCTGTAACTGCAATATACTGCTGTAAACCATCTTTACCATACTCTGTATTACCTCTGTGGCTGTTTGTTCCTCAGTGGGATCTGAAAGAATAATTCAGACAAATTTCATTTATTGTTGCTTCACACTTCTTCACCACAATAATATGCTTAGCTAACAGGTTAACAAGTATGCCCTGCTCACTTTCTTTTTATATGAAAAGATTTAACAAGTCCTAGAAAGTACCTTCCAAACCTTACAGTACTCTGCAGATCTTCCAGTAATAATAATGTTCCTTTTCCTGTTTCAGTCTTTTTTCTCTATTGCTCTCCTGCTTTATGGTCACACTCAGACTTTTTTATAACTCCTGACAGGATGCTGCCTTCAATCCACTCCTTCCAGCAATCATATTATGTGGGTTTGATTTTGTGTTATGTATATAATAATATATTAAACAAGAATCTTAGCAGGAATAAACCATTCTGACTTCCCTTGTGCTGAAATTCTGACCAGAATGTGTGTAAAAGTTGAAATTACTTCCCACTATCAACAGATGGAAATGCTGAAATTGCAGGAGTCTTAGTTTATATGGCATCTAAAGAAGATATAAAGGGAAGGTGGGTGTAACAGTAATGTAGAAGAGTCAATAGGTTTTTCCCCTCTGTTTTTATAAAAATACTGTTTTGTAAATATGTTTTAGATACCATTTTAAATGTGAGATAGTTAGAAGGTATCATCCATAATAATGAAATACATGAGGTCTTGCTGGTGGGGTTAAGTTAATCCTGTTGATTAGATACTCAGTCTTAATAGAAAACAAGATACAAACTAATGTGCAAGAAGCAAGGACTGTACTTTTTAATCGATTATTTATCCTTCTGCTTTTGAAATTAGCTCTCTGAAATCCCAAACTATGTTAATAAATTCTGCATAAATGTAATACCAAAATGTATATTCCTTCCTCTCTTATGTGTCTTGGGAGTGCAAGAGTGCTACTAGATGCAGGTAGGTAACTCTTAAATGACATAAGGTGTTCTTTTTAAAGTAATAAACGTTCTAGAAACCAGAGTTTTCTCTAGTTTCTACTTTTTCATGTTAATGCAGATGAGCTATGTTTTGTTTTTGAATCACAGCAATGGCAAAAAATCCAAGAACAATCTAAATTTGTGTGACCTGTCTAGCGGATTTTTTTTTTTTGTATATATTGTAAAAGATTCTGTTTTGTTTAAATGTTAGAAGATTCTGTTTACAAGTTTCAGTCATCCAGTCAGGGATGAAAATCAGTATGGCTGAAAGGGACGCTTACACACCATCATCAACAAGCATCAAATATTGAAAATGAACAGTAAACACAGAGAGCATAACTAACTCTTTGAGTAAACTAGACAGTGAATATTTGCATACAACAAATGCATTCAGAGAGAACATAAATATTAAAGAAAAAATGGGTGTTGTATTTTTTTGCATAATCATTTCCATAGTCTCAGTGATTACTTTGCATACTACCTCAAATTCTGTATTCACTGAAAATGAAACCTAAATTATAAGCTTGCCCTTTGAATTTTCCATGTGTACCAAATGCTTTAAAAAGAATTTATGATACTACCATGCAGTAACAGCTTTGTCCCGGTTCATGAATTTTCTAGGTTTGATATTTTTCTCTTTAAGTAAATCTGTCTAAATATCTCTGATGTGTGATAGGGCACGTAACTTTAACTCCAAGGGCCAAGAGTCTAGCTTTAGGTTCTGGTGCAAGAGTTGCCATGGTACATCCTCCCATGGTTCTGCTTTACCAAACATCCAGTCATTCCAGCAGTTGCTTCTTTTCCATGTACATAGGACTCATTACTGTGAAGAACAAAGAATGGGAGGTTGTAGTAGTGATGGTAGTGGAGGTGGGAGGTGCATGGGCTGGTCTCTCTCCACTTGGGGAATCAGGAAGGTGAGAAGAACTATAAGGTCCCTGTCAACCCAAAATTATGTCTCAGCATATCAGGCGTAACTACTCTGTTTGGACAGCCCTTCTGCCTTTCTGTCTGTGCTCTGCCCCAGGGGGCTATTGACCTCCTTTTTCCTCCAGCCTTTTACCCTAGGAAAGGAAGAAACTACTGCAGTAAGATTTTTTTCATTCTACAGAAAAAAAATCTCAAATATCTTGTGTGACCCTAAATTGACCTAAAGATTAGAAAATTCAGCCTCCTGTTTCTTATTCTTAATGTCTCCGAGTACACGTTTTATTATACACACATGAAGACAGTAGGGGGATTAATGAATTTTAAATCAAGAGAGAAGAACTTATTTCAAAGTATGACATTGCTTTGTTTTATTTCGCAAAGTGAAGAATTCCTTATGAACTGATACTGGTAGATTCAGTTTAAAAATGTGCGTGACTTCAAAAATATTTTTAATTTTTTGCAATGGCTGTTGTCAAACCATGAGGCATGACAAATCCCACACAATGGAAAGGCTGATGACATGTTATACATTGGGCTTGATCAACTGAAAGAAATGACTGATGCCATCTCAGGACTGTCAGCTGTTATCTTTGAGAATTTTTATCTTTGAAAATAAAGTGGAAATACCACAGTACCATGAGGAGGGAAATACAGGGGTAGAAGGGAGAGCCAAGGTCAGAAATTTTAGATCAAACCACTCAACTTCAGTCTCTAAAAATAATAATGCTATTTGCAAGCACCTGGAGGGTTGCAAAGAAATCAGTACCAGGCGAAATGGATTTGGCAAAAAACAGCTAATTTATTTTTGACAGATTAACAGACCTTGTTGTGAGTTACTGTTGTGGTTTAACCCCAGCCAGCAACTAAGCACCACACAGCCACTCGCTCACTCCCCTCCCACCGGTGGGATGGGGGAGAGAATTGGAAGACTAAAAGTGAGAACACTTACAAGTTGAGATAAGAACAGTTTCATAATTGAAATAATAATAACGACAACAACAACAATAAATTGTAATGAAAAGGAAAATAGAAAGAGAATGAGGAAACACAATAGGAGAGTTTTGACCGTGCAAAAGACAGTTGCAAAATGCAAGGAGAAACAGAACAAACTAGGTGGCCTCTTGAGGACCATGTTAGCTCTATTTGTCATGATTCTGGACAAGCATCTCTGCAGGAGACCTTTGCTCTTTGCAGTTTTTGAGTACAAATAGAATTCTGTGTTTTTGTTTTTAATAGCATGTGCATATGCTCGTCTGTATGCTTTCTGGGTTACTCTTTCAAAGTTTTGGGAGTTTAATTTTTGGATTAGGGACCAGTTTTCAAAATGCTGCTAGTTTCATCAAAGAAGAAGTGATATTTCCAACTGACCTTCCATTAACCTGTTAGTGTGGAAAAGCTTCTTTTTAAAGTGCTTGAAGAAGAGTGAAATACATTACTATTTGTTTTCTGTTCTTAATGAAGACCCATTGCAGATCTATTAAATCATGTTCAGTTACAAAGTGAATCAACTGTTTTTTGCATTAATATTATTTGTACGTTATAGTGATTCTGTTTTTCAAAGGATGCTTAACTTTCTCAATGTGAAAGTTTTTGACTTTTTTTTTCTTTCACTGTTCATTTGGTTGGTGAAGCATAGACAGGCTATCTGACAGGTTGCTGCTGATACGTAGCAGGGGAAATATCTCCAAAAATCTGTAATTTAAATAAATAAATATTCCCTCTTTTGCTAGATCAGCTGAATTTCTTTTTTTGTTCTGAGAATAATGTGTCCGGAGACTTGCCCAACATTTCAGCTAGAAGCTGAGGATCTATGTTAGTGATTTCATTGATACTTGATATCAAGTCATAAAAAAAAGTCCATGTTGGATTAAAACTAAACATTATACATACTCTTATGAGCAATAACAAGCTCGATGTCGGCTCTGATACCAATATGGATGCTCCAGTTACTTGACTATTCCATTACAACGGGGAAACTAATCCATTTATATCTACTTTCTAATATAATATTACTGCAACCCCATCTTTTACAGGCATTTGGAAAGACTTTATGTCAAGTCTCTGATAAAGACCAGTAACAAGTGGTGAAAACAGACTTTAAATAGTATAAAAAGATCTTCTGCATATAGAATTATACCACTTCGGGTTTCAGTAATGGGCAGTTTTTCTTCCATCACCTACAGTGTCCACAGGACTTGTAGAAAGGACTTTTCTTCTGAGTGGCTCTCTAGGAAAGGAGACTCATGGCCATGCCTTACTCCATGTCACTGCTGCTGCTGCCACCATGGTGGATTTGGTGGAGGGTCTGAGTACTAGTGGCAGTAGGGTGAGTTCAAGTCAGGTGCTAGCTGAAAGAGCTGAAAAAGGTGTGGAAACTTGGTACAAAGAAATTTTAAGTAGATCATTATGTTTCAGTGACTGTCTATAACATATTATTTTGCTTGGATTTTAGTCTCAAAGGGTGATATAGACTATACATATATCTTGAAATAATTATGATTTTCCTGCTGACCCCGTTTCTAGCATGCATTAAAGCAGTCTGATGGCTGCAGTAAGTTAAGCTATTTGCATACAACACTCTTGTTAGAGATTGAAGGGGCTTAAGGGGTTAAAGGTGTGTATTATTTATCTGGAAAGTACATTAACTGGAGTGATGACAGAGTTGGTAATAGATAGCTACTAATTGTTAGGATTAGGGAAGACCATGAAAGATTTCAAGAGGGACAGAGGTAACAAAATTGACAAGTGGCAGATGGATTTTTATGGTGAAGTGCATTGTAAAAAGTGGTAGAAGTTACTTAGAAACTCTGCTGGGCTCAAGATTAAATGTAACAACTTAGGAAAAAAATGGTAAGAGTCAGTATGGATAAAGGATTGTAAACTTTTATCCCTTTGAGTCACAACGAGAAGGGAAGCTAGATATCATGATGTCTAAGTAATACACTAATATGATATTACAGCCTCATGTGAATTGTTGGTACATTCATCTCAGACAGTTCTTACCCTTCTAGTGAAATTATGTACGTGCACAAGGGCATCATAGTTTGGCAATGAAATCCTGAGGGGACTTGTTGAGACCCTGTTCTGTTTTGGAGTCAGGCTTTGAAGGAAGGACAGAGAAAGCAGGAAACATGACAGAGTGAGTAAAATAATGTATGCCTTATAGATGTACAGCAAGAGCTCTAGTTTTCCCTAATCTGAGAACAAGGACAATGGCTGCATGCTTGGAAGTGGCAAAGAAGCTTTTATAATGCATTAGTTACCTGTGGAGTTGATAGCCAGCTGCAGTGGGGACATCCTGATCACGGAGCATCCCAATCATGGAGACTCAGCATCCCTGATGATACATGCCCCGAGGATCTTCTATACACTAGTCTATAGTCTTTATTCGGCACACATCAATTCACTGCCTATGCGTGAATGTCCCAGTTTGGTGGATGTGTATGCAAAGTTCCAGCTCAAACCTCAAGTCAGTTAGTCCTCTTTCCTGCCTTCCTGTCTCTCCCGCTTCCTTTTTCCCTTCTGCCTTCTGTCTTTAAATTTATTTTTGCCTTATGCCTAAAATCTCAGGTTACCAATTAATTCATGCCTTTTTGTTACTGCCTTTTGTTATTTATGGCTTTTTGTTATTTAAAAAAGAGTTTCATTCTCCTGCTAGCCTATGTTGTTAATGTAAATTGTATGATTGTCTCTGCAGACCACAACAAAGAACAGCTAACACTGCAACCCTCCTACACAGTGCTGCTCTGATTGCCTGGGAGTGCCCTTGTACGTTGCTTTTGCGATACCTCTGCTTTTTTAAGAATCTGGGATGCAAACATTTAGCCCCCTAGCTTGTGTACAATTAGTTTCCTCCTCTATGTATCATGTCTGACTGGATACATTGTTTTCTTAGGATTTCTACACTGAAAGTCTCCATGGTTCAAAAATGTGTCATTTTCTTTAACATTTGTTGCACTACTTCTATCACATATTCTTGGAAAGGCCTGAATCATAAATGACAGTCAGACTCCAGAAAGTCAGGGCAAAAGTAGTAAAATCTGGTCTACCAAGAAGGATCTTTATGAGCCAAAACCAATGTGTGTTTCAACTTCTTTTGTAGGAAAAGCTTTATAATGCATCATTTTCTGTTTAGGCTGTTAAGTGTAATATCTCAGTTGAAAAAAATTAATTCTGCTTGCACAGTGGCTTAGACTCAGCAGTTTGTTCCTGTATTTAAGTCACAGACCTACGGCACTGCACTTAATTCAACAGTGCTGCGTGAGTCAGCATAACGTCATGTCGCAGTGGAGGAATATGACAAGGGCTGACACCAAAATGTGGCTTGTTTTCCTCCTCTGTGTTACAATGAAGTGTGAGCTGCAGCTTACCATCAGACTGCCTGACACTGGTTCTTAGCTTGTGTTCACCTGCTGTAAAGATCTCTGTTGGAAAGTAGTATTTCAGGCATAGTAAATAGCAGTGGTTCAGACTGAAGAGGGAATGAGGAAAAATAAAACACAGTATCTTCTTAGCTGTTAAATATTTCCTTTAACAACCTAATGTGTCTTCTTATTACATGATAGGTGCGTAGAGCTCCCATAGATCTAAGGTTATGTTTTCATGTTTCAGGCTGAAATTGAAAGCTGAATTCAATTTATTCTGTTACCAGCTTCAGATGGATATTTCAAACAGCAAATGTGTGAATATCTAGCAAGTAAGAATTGACCGTTTTAATATACCTAAATATTGTGTATCAGAGACTGAGACAAATCAAGTAAATAAATGATCAGCAGATCATTTTCTTCCTTCTGCCAAAGTTCATTTAGTCCCCATAGTTCTTATTATATGTGCAAAAAGTTTAGTCTAGAGCACTTCTAATGATTTGGCTGTTTGGAGTTCTACTGCCTTCCTTTTGCAGATGGTAGTAATTTTTTTCTTATCTTTTTTTTTTTTTTTTAAAGTGGTCAATCATTGTCATAGAAGCTATTAAAAAAACATTTATTTTGCAGTGCATGCTTTGCCTGTTTTAATTCTCTGTCAGTATTTCACTAAAAATGTGATCATTATATGTACCATTAAGTTAAGCTGCTTACTAGCATGGATCCCCCCAAACCCTCTAATCTGAGGACTGTTGTCATTGTACTGAAACCTAAGAATTTGCAGTAGGCTGTATTTAAAAACTTGTAGTATAAGATGAGCACTCTGATTGTATGCATAAAAAGTCATGCTTCCCTAAAGCAATTGTGTAAATGTTTGCATAAGTAATTGCATTTGCAGTTGTTTAGTTTGTATGTGCTTTTAGGTATCACAGGAGAGTTAACCCGGCTGGAAATCTTGGCCAACGTGACAGTCTTAAGCTCTCATGAGGCAGTCTAATGCAAACCTTTGTAAGGCTGAGTGATAGAGTTCTAAATCATGTTTTATTTTCCAGCTTGGTTTTCGATGTTTTACTGAAATATTGTCTAGGACTTTTAAAACCATTTCTGACAACAATTAAAAACTAAACTTTATAAAAAAAAAATGTGCATTCATCTTTGGTTTGATGGTTGGACAGAAGTTTGTGCTGGGTCTTATTTTATCTGAAACATTTTGACCATCCATAAAACATAACTAAGTTTTACCCAATTTCTTTCTTTTGAGCTAACGCTTAACACTATAATACAATACATCCCAATACATCCTCTCTATCTGTTGCCAACATGATTATATATAACGCCTCAGCATTAAATTTTGAATTCTTTGATTTTGTTAAAGAGGCTGACAGGGTTACGAAGGAAAAAGTTTGTGGGAATGCAATTCCTCTTCCCTTTAGAAAAGTAATTTTAAAATAGAAGTTACATTATTTTCCACTTTTTTCTATTAGTAGATCTCCTGGGTACAGTTACCTTGGAAACATCGTATTCTAAAGGAATAAGAATATATGGAACAGTTTTTGCACCCATTGATAATGACTGGAAAAACGATGCTGCTGATAGCAGTGGAAAAACATTCAATTTAGCTGAAGCAGAAGCCTGACCTCTAAGATGAAGTTTGGAAAAAGGAGAGAAATCTGGGGTTGGAATGTCTGTAGTTGAGAAAGCTTGATGCTTTCAAACCTCTCCTTTATAAGACCAGCTGGTGGCTTAGTGGAGAGGACTGTATTCATGTTACTTTATCACTTTATCAAGTGTATAAAGAGCTGCTAAATTAGAGCACAATTTGAATATAATACATCTATTAGAATATAATTACATAGTTAAGTTGCAAAGAAATATGATGCAATATTCAGGTCTAAACTCAGTGCCTAATTATTATTTACAGATGTCATGATTATAACAAAGCTGGAGTCATTTCAGCCTTTCTGAATTATTAAAATCATGGAAGTATTATTGCTATTAATTACAGTTTCTTTAAATTTCTGAGAGCTGAGATTGGCACTTGCTTTGTTTTGCATGAACTCTGATGGGTTTCATGGTCAAGTGAAGCTGTTGAAAGGCTTCCTAGAAGTCTTCCCTGAGTATGCAGGGTGGGATTTTCTTAAACTCTAAGAAGGCACTTGAATCTACATTGTACTTCAGGTCTACATGGGATCCAAATCTACACAGGGTGCCCTGAAAATTGTATCCCTCGTTCAACATTTTGGTGCTTTGAAATCTGTCTGTATGTTGATGAGAGCTGCATATGGGTTATTTCTGTTGAAATGGGGATTCTCCAGATGGGACTGACCTGAAGGCAATATCATATGATCCACTGCAATCCTAGCAGTGACTGGAAGATACTTGGTAAGAAGCAGAATAATCCTACCACCTGTGAGGCTGTTGAGTGTTTATTCATTTACCTCCATTTCAGGAGGTAATACAATCTCTATTTTGCAGTTTCATTTACTGAGAGATTTGATTTTATGTTACATCACATACTGTTTGCACTTTATTAGAAGAAGGAATAGGTAAACTTAGCTTTTCACAATCATCTGACTGTAAGGCTTATTCCTTATGACTGACAGTCTGTTAAAGCCAGTAGCAAAACAACTAGTGGTGCAGGAGAAGATCTAGTTTTCTATAATTGTAAATCTCAAAAAACAAAACCTTCAGCAGCTCTCATGTACAGATGCACACAAAGAGATAGAGTATCTAGAAATGTAACATCTTTGGATAAAAATCAATGGATCAATCTGGATCCTCAGGTGAAATCACCTTCAACTCATGATACTAAGTAATGATACTGGTGACATAAGTATTATATAACAAATTAACAAAGCAAATATGTGCCAGTGGCATTTTACATGAAATTAATCTATAGCTGCTTCTTGGACTATTTCTTTTCAAATTTGATTTTTTAAAGCTTTGGTTTTCTCTCAGGAAATAACAGAAGTCTGAATGAGAGAGAAAGTCATGTTCTTAGGGCTTCTGGCTGTGTATCGAGTCCTTTTTTTGTGCTAATTCATTTTAGAATAGCTTTTCTTTAAATTTATGACTGATAAATTGTGGAACATTGAAAATACCTGAGAACAGAAGAGCTGCAACTCTGGTTTGTGGGAGGGAGGAGATGTTCAACAGGTACTTGATCAGACTTTTGCCCAGGATACAAAGGATCTCAAAAAATGACAAAAGTAACAGTGCAAGAAAAAAAAAAAAAAAAGCCTAGAAGAGAAAGAAACCTTTTAAAATTTCATTAGAGGTTACAGAAAATACTGTGGAGGTTGAACTGGGAGTACTCTTAAAGAGATAATTAAGATTTTAATCTATTATTGAGAAGAACAGCATTAGACAGCATGGTATTGTTTGGGTTTTTTTTCCCCTTAGATTCTTTTTACTGATACCTTTCTCAAGGAAAAGACACTTACCTCTCTCAAATGCTGTGTATGAGTCAGCTAGATCTTCTTTATTCCAGGGTGCTGGAGCCACGTCTTTGATCGTGTCTTGTCATGTCAAGTTAGCCAGTTCTGTTAATCTTAGGGAGGTAAGGAATTAAAGGTTATGATCACAGCAGTGTCAGGCAGAACATCAGTCGTGTGCTTGCTGGAAGAGCACAAATCAAAGAAAATTTTTAGTACCACACCTTCAACCGACCCCTTGGAGAATGAAGTTTATATACTTATCTCCAGCGATGCAGTGAGACCATGTATGTGGTTAAGGTAGGTCAGCGTGGTGCTATGGAAGTCAATATAGCTAGGCAGTTTGATGAATGTCTGACCTAGCATATGCAGGGGTAAGTGCCTGACGATTGCTCCTAAGCAATTGCCTTCTGCTCAGAGAAAAGGGAGCCAGTCTGCTTTCAGTTTAAAGAGACTTGAAAAAACACACTGAAAGGCTGGTGTGTCTTCAGCAGTGAAGAGAAATATTTGCATTGTTGTCAGTCCAATCAGAGATTTGGAGTCATTATCAAGCTTGGATGATAAGGAAGACATCAAAAAGTAACAAAACCAAAGATGAAATCTCGATTAAAAAATAAAAATACATTTTGCTGTACAGCTTTCCTTTGAAAAGTATTCTATAATTTCCTCTTGAATGTGTTGCATTACTCTAAACAAATCTTTTCTCTCTCCAAATTCATAATTATACCTAGATATTGTAGGGACTACAACTCAAGACTGAATTTTATATGTAGGCATCTTTATTCAGGCAATAATGGTAGACAAAAGCAAAACACTACATATGGGTGGCAAAAGAACATTTGGTAAGGTCCAGGCTCTCCAGCAGACCAAGCTCAAAGAAATGAGTCCATGGGTTCCTTGTGCCTATGCATCTTTAATCAGTTAAGTTTAACAAGCCTTTGTATGTTGTACCATTTATTTCCTAAAGGTTGTCTTCTGCCATGAAACTCTTATGCTTTTATTGACTTACTAATTGATTTAGCCAAAAGTGAAACAGATATTCAGACTCTCGGTGCTAGCAGCGCTTTGGCATTCAGTTCACGTGAGACAACTTCAAATGCTATATAAATAATGTTTTGCATCATGCATATCCTCATTGTACAATATGACCAGTGTCTTTATGTGGATCCTTGCTAATTCACTGCCAGATAATACACACGTTGTTCATTAGTCTATTATCTAGTGTTTTATCAGTCATCCTCTTAAGCACCCATCACTTCAGTTGCAACAGTTACACTTCCTATTTTTCAGGCCAGCTCAGTGTTTCATTAATGTGCAGTCACAATTCTTTATTGTGCTCCAGACTTTTTCCTCCATGAAAGCTCACTACTGACAACAAAACTATTCGAGTATCACAACAATATAGGGTTTGTGTACATGTGACTAGCTGCAAAATGTAGGCACTGGAAGAGGTAAAAATGAGCTGATTCTTGGAGTGTGGGGTAGGTGTGCAGGACTGGTAGCTGGAAGACAAAACCAACCACCTTCCCGCACACACTTACACGTGGACATCCTTTTCATTTGTGAATAGCTTCTGTTGGGAAGCAGAAAAACAGGAGAGTCTGAGATATTTATACCCTCAACAGCTTTGAAGGGCCACCCTGAATGGCGCCAGTCAGAACTGCTCTGCTATGTCGGAGATCAGCAGATTGTGTCGTGTTCTTAACAGGTCTGCTGGCTGCGCTCCTTCCCAGTACTGGCAGCCTTAGAGAGAAGTGATGAAGAAAATTTTATAGCAGCAAAGAATTATTCTGAACTAGGGAAATGTTCAGCTCCACTGCTCAGTGTGTATACAATTACGTAGCTAATGCCAAATAATACAAAGTACATTTAGCAGGTAGATAAAAAAAATCACAGAGGTGCAATAACACAGTTCTACCTTAGTGAATCACCTTTCCTAGTTAGGACCATAATTTAAAGATTGCTACAGACCATAAGGTAAAGCAAATTATTTTTTTGGAGGTGGGGAGAAGGGTAGCTTTTTAAAATCTGCTTTAATTTAACATTTTGGAAACTTCCTTTTGATTTCAAATTGTTTATTCAAATTTAATCATGGGGGTGTCAGGGTATGAAAATATCTAGTTGTGATGTTGTTGGGGAATTTCAACTTTAATGATACTACTTGTGCCCATATTGAGAAGTATCCATGGAAACAGTGCAGTAATTCATAAACTGTAGAGCTGTATGAAGTCCCTCTACCATAAATATGGTTCAGCAAGAAAATCAAGAAGACACTTTTCATGTCAGTGTCACACAGCTGAAGAGTGCCTCTCAAGTCAATGATTTGAGCCATGCTAGGGTATAGAGAGTTATTCATTATTTTGTGACTTAATGAACTGAGAAAACCAAACCAGAGCCACAAACCCTCCACCTTGCCAAGTAGACAAGGTATCACAAAAAAAGCCTGAAAATTAATTTTCATGTGAATTAAGTGCAAAGTTGTAGTAAAATTGCTTTTATGAGTATTTTTTTAAATTATCAGGTAGTAGTGAAATAAATGGTAAGAGGAATATTCTGCCAGTACCTACCCAGACTATAGTCTGTGTTCCTATTTAAGTCCAGTTAACTAAGCATGAATCAACTCAAGTAAGGTAACATGATAAAAAAATGGTAATCTAAGCACTCTAGTGCTTGCTTTCTAGGACAAAGATTTTTGTAGTTTTTTACACACCTGTGAACATATCATTTTACTCAAGTGAAATGTCAAAGAACTCTTGCTCAAATAAGTGCAAAAGATTTTAGTTCTACTATATTCTTGTAAAACAGATATCAAGGAATTGGTTTTCTAGACTTGGACTTTTCAAAAACCAGTTGTCCAAATTTAGTCAAGTCAGCGAAGACCACATGTTCAAAAAGGTCGTCCCTCCTTTCTATTTTCATTCAAAATCAATAATTTGTGTTGCTGTGATCCTGACTGGGAGACCATTGAGGAGTCGGCGATCCCCATAACAATGAGCCTGTGTAGGTGGAGCCCTGCACTGTGCTATGCTGCATGCACAGTGCGGCCCCCAAGCCAGTGTTGCACTGTGCACATCCCTTGGCCGCAGCATAAACTTAGTCTGCAGGCAGCTCCCACCCATTACCAGTGATTACAGCACCTGTGTGGTTTTGACTTCATCTAAAAGTGCAGCAACAAGTTAGCACGTGAAATGCTTTTTGTTTGTAGAAGTGCAACGTCTACACGTTTGGGACATGGTTTAGTAGACATGGTGGTGTTGGATTGATGGACTGATGATCTTAGAGATCCTTTCCAAACTTAATGATTTCTGGTTTTTACATTCATTAAAAAATAATCCAGCCACCAAGCCAGGAAACATGAAATTATTACTCTAGCCTTAATTGGTTTAGTGGTGGACTTGCTAGTGTTAGGTTAATGGTTGGACTGGATGATCTTAAAGGTCTTTTCCAACCTAAACGATTGTATGATTCTAAATGACAACTAGAATGTTTTTCTCTTAAGAAAATCCTATAAGACATCAAAAGACCAAAATGAGGTTGCCTTACTATGGATGGGATCTGCACAGCGTGCTGTGCCCTGGTTGGACATCTGTTCAGTGCTTCCCAGCTCAGGGTTTCCAGCATGCGAATGGACATAGGATTGTCTATGTTATCTTCTTTGTCTTTAGAGTTTTAGCTCCAATAAATGGCATTTTAAGGGATAGTTTACTACAGGGTCTGAGTGGCTTTCTTAATGGGATCATAATGAACCAGCATCTCCTGGTGCAAAACATGTATGTAATCTAGGTAATCAAGCAAATCAACTTTCTAAAATGCCAGAGGGTTTAGACATAGCTCACAGTGAGAGCTGAGTCATTGCTCTGCACACATTGCCCTTTTGCTTTGGATTTGGAAGTTCAAATACTGATATGCTATATTGGTGTCAGATACTTCATTCTCTCATTTCTGGTTTACTAGTAAATATCTTCTTATACGAACTTTCCTTTCTCTGAAGAATGGCCCTGTATGCTAAACGTCAACACATTTTTCAAATAACCTTCATTTCCAGTAACTAAGATAAGCTGCTTTTGAGAAAGACCAGGTTAGAAAGGTTTTAGAGGAAATTTTGAACAAGATGAGCAGCACCTTTTCTTGAGGCCTCTGTATCAAAAATAGCTTTTCCAAATCACTTTAAATGCAGGTAAAATAAATTGTGCTCTCACAGTTCAGGAAGGCAATAGCTGAAGTAGAAATAACCTTTTTAATGAGAATTTTAAGGAGAAGGTACAGTTGAACTTATAATACAATACACACTTCAACATTAATGTTGGAAAGTACTCCTATATCATCTTAATACATTTTTTACCAAACAGTGTTATACTGTAATTTCTTATTTCCAGTGAAATAGCAGGTTAGACTTTTCAATCTTGCAATACGTTCAGTTTATTGGAGCACTGAAAGCTAGCATCTCAAAAATAGAAAGAAAAATTACAGCCTGACTGTTGCATCCACATTTAACAGCTACTCCTCAAAGGTAGGTGACCAGACAAGTCAAACAGAATCAGCAAGACCTTAGACCAAATGTGAAAATGCAATTCCCTTTGATGATAATAAGATAACACTTGTGTAGGTAGTAGTGCGGTACAGATTAGTAGAGTGATCTGCTCTGGATACCTGATTCTGAAGTATAGAGCCAGCACAAACAATGGGTTTTGTTGCAGACTTGTACAGGTGATTAGTTACGGGCAGTTTTCGTAGACTGATACGCCGTTCTAGATGTGATTAAGTTATGTGATCCCTGGATAGTTGTTGACAAAGAATTTAAGAGAGAGTTCCTGATTTCCCTCACCATTCTTCAAACAATAGAGTCCCCTTCAGCTGAAGATTCCTGTTTTCTCTCACCACTGTTCAGGATACACACCTTTCTGAGAGCCTGCTAATGACTTCATCTGCACAGTTAAGCCATGGGCATTGCTTCTGTTGTGCTCTAAAACCAGTGCCTTCCCAGGTTGCAGGTTGATCAGATTGATCAGTAAGTGGTCATCTGTGTTCATAGTTCTAGCCCCTCTGGTTTCAACCTGTGCTTGTGCTTTGTGCTTCCAAGGCTTCTGCTATCATTTTGCAATCATTCACTCTACACACTGTCTTATTTTAGGGTCAGTGGTAGTTCATTTGATGCAGAAATTATTTCTTAGATGTGTATGTGTGCGTTACTACCTTGACTACACGCTGTTAATATCTGTCTAATAATGGTAATGTTACTTACAAAGAAAGAACCTTATAAAGCTTCTTCCCTTGGTTGCAGTATGTTTTTTGACACTGAAATATATTATTTTTAGTTTACTTTTAGTATTTTTCAGTGAAATGATTTTGTTTTAATGACCAGGGAGACATCTTAATGAAGGTGTAACCTGGCTATCTAGAGGACTGTCTGTCATTTTGTAACAGATGCAGGTTGGCAATCTTAACAGAAAATACCGTAGGTAACTTGCCTTAATTTATTTTAACATGTTTTTCACTGCTGTTTACACCAGTTCATAGTCAGAGCTATTAGGTCATGTTTTGTATAAAATATGTCTTCCCCTTATCTATCTCATATCTTAAGTACATACCTATATCCACATATAATTCTTTTTTACTACAAAAATCTTCTTAATATTTCACTTTCATAACCATTTCAGGTGCTTTTCTTCCCTTAATTACTTCCCCATTCTCACACCAGCATAAACAATAATGATATTTTATAACTGAAGTTAGATTTTGTCAGGCGTTGCAGAAAAAAAATAACCTTCAGAGAAAGTAACTTTTACTTACAAAGTAAGTAAAAATGGATTTATATCCATTAGTTGCTTTCTTCTCTTATCAAATAGTTACCAGAAATCAAGACTTTTTAGTATTTAAACTGCTTAACAAGCTGATATCAGTAGTTTTCCATATCCATGTGAGCGTATACTAAGAATATGTTATCATACTATAATATAATATAATAATACTATGTTATCATAAGGTTTTTTTAAAGTCTTGAGAAAACATGTTTTACCTATCTTCCCATCTTCTACCAGGTAGTTGTGGAACTGAAAACACTGGATCCCAGGTAGGCTTTCTGCGTGGAATCCAACTGATATTCCCCCAAACTAGCTGGGCAAGGAGTAAGCCTTTAAAAAGTGAAAGGTTGAAACTCTGTAGAATGTAATGAAATGGGACATTTCACTCTGGTTACATTTCGCTTTCCTCCCCTTTTCTCAAAAACAGCTGTAGGACGTCCTCCTGTCATGACTTCAGGAATTTTTCTGAAGCTCTAAATTAGTGAAAGTAATTTGTAAAAAGATTTTGGCTCTGCTTATTTCTCCCTCTTTTAATAATTCCCTGAAAAAATTGTCAATACCTGCTTTTCAGATCCTGAGTGTTGAGACGGGGTTTTGGATTTCTTCACAATTTTGTTCTGCATCAAAAATCTTGGGGTGGAAAGCACGCTGCCCTTTTGCAAGTTGACTTGTAATTGTTTTCCTACAATCAAGAAATGTCTAGTTGTTTATATTCTGAGTTATTGAGATTATCTCACCTTTGCTATGTCTCTGATCATCTCCACTTGGTATTAACTTTCTCCCTAAGCTCTGAAGGACAATATTCTATGCTTTCAAAACAATTTCTAATTACTGTTATTTCTGATTAGCTTTTGAATTCCTCAGAAATTCTATGTTCTAGCTTTGGTTCACCTATTTAACTCTGTTCTATAATATAACAGGACTTACAGAAACACATACACATACTGTTGCTCTTACAGGATATTAATCCTAACTAATTAAGTCTCCTTAGATTCTGACAGTATGATAATTTTGGACATTACTCATGTGTCTTGAACTAATGAGAGTATGGCTAAGCTGATTGGTGAACTTGGATGTAAGTATCCAATTATACCTGCTTATGTTGTTATGAAAATACACAGTGCTCTTCACAGAGTCTTCATAAATGGTGAAATTAATTAATCTAAATTTACTGTTGCTAGTTACACTATGAAAACATTCACTGCCAATTGTTCTTTTCTATACATCTTCCTTTCCTCTGTCATCACTAAAGTCCATACAGGCAACTTCTGTGTCATGATTTTGGGAATTTAAATTTGCAAGAGCTGGTTTTCAAGTTCTGCAAGAAATACGTCTTTTATATTGTCTGACTTTTCCTCATGGAGAGACCTTATGTACTGATGAGATCGGTACTTTGCTTTTTCCTTGTATCTTTTTCTAATAATTCATTAATGCCTTCCGAGCCAAAGCCTGCCAATTACATAATTTTCCCAATTTGTGTTGTGCTGTTTAATGTCCACCATAGAATTATGCAGATGTTTTAAACTGGGGAGACCTCTCTATATAACTTCTTGCAAAGCTGTGATGTGCATATAGTTCTGTTTTGGGTGACCCACCATGCTACTGAGAATTCCTGGCTTAGGTAAGCTTCAGACCACAAAGGCTGTACCTATAGTGTATAGCCATATGTCATATTAATAGTTTCCCACCCAGCACGATTTGACAATTTTTGCCAGTTACACTTTCTTACGGGGGATGTTGTGCCTGGTTCCCATTGCTCCTCAGGTCAGTCCCTGTTCTTTAACTTCCCTAGAAATATTCTCAAATCCTCTATAAAATTAAGACTTTCAGTCTTTTCTCTTGCCATTTTTGCACAGTCTTTATTGGTTTTGTCAATGTAAACAAGAAGAGAATCCATACTGATATTCCAGACATTGTCATCTTGATTCAGATCACTTAGTCTCTGACTTTATTCAGGATAAACAACTGACCTGAAATTATGGTCTCTCTTTCTCTCTCCCTGCCCCAATCTCTTTTTTAAAAGGAATTCAGAGGAAAATAGCAAGGCTAGAAATAGATGAGTAATTATTTCAGACAGATCTGCAACCTGCTAGATGCAGTAGATTAACTCTAGCAGCAATCTAAGTGAATGGTAATTCAAGTGATGTGAAAAACAAAGCTATGCAGAACAAACAAGTATAATGAGTAATGCTCAGGCCATCAGTCTAAAAAAAATTAGGGTCCTTTGTAGTCATGCAGAATCCATTCATTAAAATGAATCAGTCTGAATTATGGACTTTGCCCCTAAGGAAAATATAAAGAACAAATCAGTGTAATTTATCAATTGTAAACAGCTAAATTTGTATCACTGGCAATAAAACCCCACAAGCTTCATTTTCCCATTCTCAGATATAGCACTTATTCAGTGATTCTTCATCCACAATCCTTCAGCAATAACTGACATACCAGCTCATCAATATCTAGTTAACAGATTTAATTCGGTTTACTGATTTGTCGTATCTCTGTAGGCTTCTCTATCCCTTACACCAACTTACATCTATCTCACATTTCTGCTGCTATAATGATTAGTACGGAGGTGCTTATACAACCTTTGCTACTCTAAAGGCTACCTTTCATCTTTCATTTCTTAATGTACTGTTTAGTTTGGGTTACAGTGAGCTGAAGAAATTAAACCATAAACATCAAATGCATAGTTGAAATATTACAGAGGGGTCAATGGAATTACTCTCTAGAGACTGTGGAAATATCATTCTAGAGAAGCATTTGTTTTCAGTCTAGGTTCAGGGACAGAAAACACTGTTGTCTTAGAAACTTGAGGTTCCGTGTGCTCCTGCTCTGTTTTTCAACAGAAGTGGGAAAACAACAGAGATTTACGTTCTAGGAAAGATGTTCGCAGGAACTACACACTTAAAGTTCCAAAAGCATTTTTCTTTAATGCATTGTGTTCATTACTGTTGGAGCTTTTCATATCCCCTGTGCTTTCCTTTGCAGTTTATTCTCAGAGAATCTGTGACTTGTCCGTTGAATAATATTTGTTGGAGACATTGCAAGGATGAGCACTAGCAACCCTTTAGGAAAGCCAGCATTTAACATCTAAAGAACCTGTGCTTACCACCTGTTTTTATTAGAAGAAAGTAAAGAATCAGATCACTCACATTCCCAGTTGCAAATATTTGCTGGGATAAAAAAAGAAAAACAGGTGTCATACATTAGGGCTCTTGCAAAGCCATAACTTTTTGATACTTTTGTTACAAGAGATAAAGAAACTTGCTTTTGTATATATGACAAAAGTGCTTGGGATGGCAGAGGAAGTCGGGAGAAAGAAGCTTTTAATAAAAAGATCCGTGGCTCTAAATCCCTAAGCCCTTTTGCAGCCGATGCACGGATATGTACACTGTCTGCATCACAGCGCTATTCATCAGCAGCACAGGCTGAGAATGACTTCCAGATACCTCAGCCAGGGATTTTCAGAGAATAGTAGGAGTGGGAGTCCGGTATTTCTCAACAGACAACTGCTAATGAGAAACACTGAAGTTGACAGATGGTCATGATGTGATCCTAGGGTGACGTAGCACATCTCTGATTCATAACATTTAAATGCTGACAATACCATATATTTAAGCATAGCTGCTTTGTTCTACTGGAAGCAGTAAAGCTTATTGCTGTGAAAGTACTGATCAGGTCCAGTCAAATTTCATCTGGGAGATGTGTTAAGGTCACAGTCTCTCCGCTCCTTCTTCGTGGCACTCAGTGGATTTGAAGGAGCTATCAAAGCTGGAAAATAACCCCTCTCCTTTCTCTTCTGACTTTCCAGGTTGGAGAACACTCATTAATGTAGCTTCTAAGTTTTCCCAGTAGTCACTCCCAGTTCTAGTTTGGTGAACCTAAATGTGGTATTTTGTCACTAAATCTTAAAAACAAATGGACATACCAGCAATAAGCCATTGGGAGTTACCTGCCCAATTACAGCGTGGGTCCAAGTCAGCTTTGTAAACTCTTGGGGGCCATCTGAGTATGATCGCCTTCACAGACAACAACCTTTCATATACGTTATCATGCGTTCAAAATCAGCAGCAGTAACATCTTGTGCCCAGTGTCAAACAAGTTGAATTGTCATCACTGGAGGACTAAAGTCAGTTGAATCCCTTGTAGTGCAAGGATAAGTGATGATCACACAATTAAGCTGGGAGTAGTAGCTTTTGGATGTACACATTAACATTACGGTTTCTACTTGGTGCAGCATGCTGCTGATGGAGTCCTAGGTGTGGGGGTGGAGAGGAGGAGGAGGAGCTGTTTTCATATTTCTTTTACAGTTCTACTGATGGTTTGCTCAAAAGGCAGGATCCACAAATAGCACTAACTGATGCAATTGTACTGGTGAGAGACATGTAAACACTGATCAATACAGCTGTGTGGTGCTTAGTTGTTGGCTGGGGTTAAACCATGACACTTGTCTATAATTTGTTATCTATCTAAGCTGTTTTACATAGCTACACTTAAGAAATAGTGCCCTTAGGCTGTGCTACTGTCGAAATCTGCATTTTCTGTGGAACTGTGTCTGTGTTGGTGCCTATCCTTTTATATATCCATTCCCCATGCAAGACGTTCAATGACTCGCTTTATTGGCCATTAGGCAAGCTAACCACAGTGGAAAGGGTGGTATTCCAGACCCTTCACTCCATTAAAGTAGTTGTGTTGTGCTGGTCCACAGAGTAATTACCTCTGATTTAGAATACCGTCAGCATCATGTCTATGCTGATGCTGATATGGATTTTAAACAGCTTTTAGCACAGATTGGTAAACTGGGTAAGTTGAATCTCAAGAATAAACTTGCCACTTGCACCCCTCCCCCACCCTGAAAACACTTTCAGATTCAGTTGTCTCAAAGCTCTAGTGTGCGTGTGGTTTTGGTTTTTCTTTCTGTTATTTGATTTCTAGCAGAACGTTGTAAAGTTTATGTAATTTTGGGCCTAGCAGTTAATGTGTCCCCTGCAGGCAGACTCCATATGAATTAGAAAGAAATTCAATTACTGAACCACTGATAACTTATCTCAACAGAATGCAAATGGATTAAGATGGCTAAATGTTCACTCGCTTATAAATGTACCATTTAACTAGAAAACATGCTCTTTAAAAAAAACAACAACACAAAAATCTAAACTGTTAGGTTTTTATGCATTTCATATTACATTATTTAGAAAGTAAAATATGGTGGTCTTTGTTAAAATAAATCAGAATGAAAACCACAAAAATGGTTTTACAAACATGCCAAACAATTTATTATGTTTCCCAAACAGATGCAGTAGAAACATTTCCTCTTTAAAAAATATGAATGAACCTTTTGATAAAAAGTGTTACACATTTTTGATACGTAGATTTGTTTTTCTAGGACATTATTTACCATAGTACTGAAATTAGGACTTCATTTTATGTAACAATATGGTCATTGCTATGTATGATCATTAGTTATTATACATGGAACAATGAGCTAATTTCATTTTCCTGTAAAAAAATCCTCTTTCATGCAGTTTTTGAGCTGATCTTAATTTTATATATATACAAAAATTGGTCTGTGAGTGGTGTGTGTTCCTTATTTTCACAAGTGGAGGGACTATGTTTATTAACTTACACAGTTAATGAATTAGCCCATGTTTCTCTATGGGTTTAGAGAACATGGAAGTTATTTATTCACAGTGCATGCAATGTATATAGCTGCAGGCTCTTCACTGGTGCATTTCCTTGAAAAAAAAAAAAAAAGATTATGTTATCTGGTTTATAGTTATTATATAGGAAACTGGCTGTGATGTAGTTTTGGGAGACTGGTTAGACTGGAATTAAAAACTTAAAGACCAAGTATACTGTTACTTTTGATCTCAAAACTTTGTATGCATCAGTCTGAAGGGCTATACATGTTTAACAAGAAAATAAAAAAAACCCTTTTACAAATGCTTTGTTTGTGCCTTGAAGAATCACACTATGAAGTCATCCTACCAGCACTGCCAATTAAATTAAATTAGTGCTTTATTACAGTAATAAGTGCTAGATAAAGATGTAACTTTTGTAGGCTGAAGTCAAGGAGCTACTCTGTCTTCTTTATACTGACTAGTTATAAATGTACTCATTGAAATGATTGGCAAGAATCTGGGTACTTGATTCATTTCAGTGGACCTTTAGAAGCAAATTTGTTAAGAAGTATCCTTGTATAACTTTTATAAACCTGATATTTCTTCAGATCACAAACCAATGTTTTTCTGTTTCACAACAGTGAAGACATTAAATATGACTTGTAGCCACGGGGTTAGAGGGATGAGTTTCATAAAAGTGTTTTTATGAAGTCAGGTTGAAAGAGAAATAATGAATGATATATATCTGGTGTCACTAGCATAGCATATTATTATTGGATTCTTCAGGATGTGCAAAATGTATTTGAAAACCAATATCCTGGGATTGGGGCTTAGCCCTACAATTTTTGGGCTTTATAACCCTGTCAAAAAGGCATTCATATATATATTTAATCATAAGTATGGAAATATTTCAGTTAGTGTTATAGTCAGGACGGATGCTGCAGTCTGCCTACATCTAATAAAAGCAGCAACTGTCCAAAACACAGCCAAACAGCTTTTCAGAGGAATGTCGGTGTGAACAAGAGGCTCGGGGAACCGCCTGAACCCAGCCGTGCAGCCCCGTGTGCCACGAGTGCAGACTGCACATCCAGCACCTCGTGGCTGGCTCCCTGCAACTGCGTAGACACAGCCAAGAGCCTGGTTTGTTCCAGTTATAGTGGTCAGTTCAGCAAAAGCTAGCTGCCTGATAGATCAGTAAGGTCTGAATCAGGAGAGTCAGGAATGAGGATTTAAAGTGATGGTTTACATGGTCATGTTATCTTTGTTTCTCTGTGATTTCTTCCTTAAATCAAAGGTCTCAACCTACTAAGGCTCTGTAACAAGCACAGTCCTGCACTTTAATAGAGGTGAACTGATGCTGAAACCAGCTGGAGTTTCCAGCACCAGCCTATTAGTGGATGATGACTACAGTATCATACACATTATAGGACCAAATTCTCAGAGCAGAAAATGTTTCTGCACATGAATAAATTCAGATATATGCTATGATATTGACAACACATTTATGATTCTTTTTATTCTCGCTTCAGAGGCATTTTATGAGTCATGTAATATGTTAGTTCATCCAGAATAATAGCTAACCTTCTACCCTCACATACTCCTCTGCCAGCTTGATGGGTCCATGAGAGAAGATACAGCTTAATACAAACAACAAAGCTGCATAGTCAGTTTAAACACTGAGGTGTGCTGGGGTTCTTCTTGCTTGAGAAGGTCCAAAATAGTACCTTTTTGTACAGAAACAAATAATAAAAAAGATAGCAAAGAGATAGATTTCTTAAATATTTATGGCATTACCATTTTAGATTTCTGTTTGCTTCTTTTTCTTTATTTTCTCATTCTTCCCTTTATTTGTTAGACTAGCATGGTCTAGCCAGAGAGGATTGATTTAATTCTAGTTTACTTTTTCAGTTCAAGTAAGTGCAAGCTAAAAGCAGATCTGTCCTGAGGATTTTTTGAAACCATCCCAAAGAGAAGTCTATTTTCTAGGGCTTACTGTACTGTATTTTGCCACATAAACAAAAAAGGTACATGTAGGCTGCACAGCATCAAGAGTTTGGAACTTTTTTTACATGTTAAGGTGATATGTTCATGTCTTCAGTCATCTGTGTCTGTGCTGGAAGTAGTGTTATCAAAGCTTACTTCAGATGTTCTCAATAGTATTACTAGTGAAGATGCCAATTAATATAACAATTTTAGTACCTAAAGCACCTACAGTCTGTGATTCTGGTAATTTGATACCGAAGTTGTTGACCAGAGTACAAGGTCTTGCCATAAAGAAATACTGATAAAGAAACAGAGAATTATTTTTCTAGGCAGTCCTCAGCAGATGACTACTCTACTGTCTTCTCTGAAATTTTCATAATTTAAATAGTTCCAACAGAAGACACTCTGAAGTCTTAACGAACCAGTCTTAAGTCCTTCGCTCATCCCACCTGTGGCTTACTTTTATGTGACAACAAAGAAAGAAAGTTAAAAAGGAATGTTATTTATGCTGAAAAAAGTTCCATCTATAGTTCCACTCAGAATCCAATCAGTGCCAAATTACTTCTGTTTTCCTCAAACGTACTTTCAGTAGTACTAATCAAGGCAATGCAGCAACTTCTACTGCCAAGGATGATAAAATTGTTATATAGCCAGCAAAAGGCATTCATTGATGCTGTGCCAAAACAAGATGTGCTTCTAATTATCGAAGTGCAGGAATTGTTTTAAATAGATCTACCTGAAAGCACACAGTTCTCACAAGATGTCTTTCACTATGTTAAGACCATCCCAGATACATTTGTTGATCATAAAGGTGTGTTTCTATTAAGGAACATCACTTGATCCTGTAACAGCAACCAAATTTCAAACTTTTCTTTAAAACAATACCATCTACTAAAACTTGCCAGTAAACAAAAACCAAAAATCTGTGATGCCTGTGGAAGTTGTAGATTTCACTAAAACAAACCCACAAACACCAAAAACAACTGTTCCAAGATGTTTCTTAGAGTAAAATGTAAGATTAAATTATTATTTTGTTAAAATTTTCAGAGATTTGAGTAATAAAAAGCTTTGAGGCAAGGAAGGGAAAAAATCTTAATGCAGACAAACTTCTTTAAAACCGTGTTAGTTTCAATGTTCACCCATCCTGCAGCATAATCTGAAACTATGGTGAAGGAGGTTTTAGGTATTTATAATGTGGGAAGGAAACTAAAAGAACATTTAAAACAGACAATGTATATCAATGTAAATAAGAATGTAAACAGCACTTTACAGTATATAATTGCACAATTTCTTTAATGGCAATATTTAATTTTGATCTTTTTTTACTACATCCTAAGGGCATAACGGTCTTCAAAGACAGTAATGGATAGAGGGGTAAGACTGCTTGAAGGAGCCTCTAGAGAGGTGGAAAATTCCTTTTTATTAAAGTTGGTTTCCAGCAGTTTGAAGGTATTATTAGAATACTTACACTGCTACACAGGTCTCTACAACAAACATTTACTGCACTACTGTGCTTTTTTTCCTCTAAAAAGCCAAGTGCTGTAAGTGTCTGAAGGATGCAATACTGTGCTTTAGTACTGGGTATCTGATGTATCCTTATAAGATGGGATGAAAGTTTCTTAATTTTCTCTTTATCCAAAAACATCTGTTAGGAACACCTCAGTCTTCACAATGAAGGAAGAACAAGGAATAAGGACAATAGAATGCATTAATTATTTAGGGAATTGTTGTGCAGAATCTTTAGGGAATAAATATTAAGGGAGATCAGAAAGCAGCTCAGGAATGCAGGGTAATTATCAAAAGAACCGGTATAAAAAAATCAACAATATCAAACAGTTTACAAAGATAAACTGTTTCAGCGTAGATAAAGAAGGAAGCGCTTATCTAGTAATTCTCAGTATGGGCTCTTTCCCTGGAGGGTATTAACGCACAAGGATCTGGGGTAGTAGTAGAAGGCAGTGTGGTCTAAGGACAGATTTGAAGCTTTTGCTCATCTTCCTAAGAAATTAGTCTTTCCTTTAAGCTGAAAACAATATCTAAATATGCCCTATGATATCTGCAGCTGGATCAGTAATTTACATATAAACAATAAAACCATTAAATAAGCAATAATGTATAACTAAGGGTTGAATATAAAGGGGTAGCCTATGGAAGTAGGGAATGTATAGATTTACAGCTATTAAGAAATGTGAAAGGCAAGAAAGAAGTCTATACAAGTATAAGGGGAACATCCCATTAGTTAATAAGGAAAGAGAATGAAAAGTGAAATGCAGAAGAAAGGCTGTAGTATTTAATTTTTTTTTTCATCTGTCTGCATACATTAAAAAAAGGCTAATTGTGACCTGTAGATTAGCATGATCATTTCAATAAGGAGGAAACATAGGCTCCATCAGGGAAAGAACATTTAGATAATATGACTTCAAGTTAGCAAAGGCTGATGAAATTCACTCTAGAGTACTTAAGGAACTTGCCAAGACCTCTAGTGATTATTTTGGGGAGCTAGTGGAGAACAGGTGAGATCCTAGAAAACTAAAGCAGCTGTAGTGTAGAACTTCTCTCTGATTTTGGGGGTCTGGTGGAGGGAATGTCAGAGATCACTGGAAATTATGAACCAATCTTCTTTGTTTTGTTAACTTAAAAGATACTTGAACAAATTATTAAGCAACCTACAAGTATCTGGAAAATAAGTAGAAACCAGCATTGATTTGTTCTTGAAAAATCCATTTGATTTTCTTCTTTGACATACTAATTGGTCTAGTAGAAGAGAGAAAAATAATAGATGTTATAGATCTTGACATCTTCATAAGCAAAGTAGATTAATACAGTCTACAGTAAAATTACCATTTTGTGGAGTGATGGGTCTGTAAGCCCTGTGTCACAGGGAAGAAATTAACTCCAGCAGCAATTAGGACTGTAAAGCTGTAAAGGGACCCATCTGCAGAATACAGTACTAGCAGAAGACTAGGAAGGGAAAAAAGCTGTCTAGAAAATTCCGGTCTATGAGTAGACTGGGTTCCTAAGGAGGTCACATGCAGACTCACGGAGGGAAAAAAAAGACAACCTCTCTCAAAGCTGTTGATTGCAAAGAAGGCCTCATAAACTGAATAAGACCAGTATGTGTCAACAACAATAGGCAATAGCAATGCCTGTGGGCAAATTTCTGGTCTTTTCTGGGACAGGATGGCCCTGACTAGAAAAGGTTATCCCTTTACACTGTTACATTACCCAAAGTGTGATAACTCATTGCTTCTGTACTGAAGGTTATGGAAGGTCTGCTCAGCTTTCCCAATCACAGCCATGCTATTGTCTGATAATTACAACAGGAATACTAATATATGACTATGGCCCAACAGCACTGTCTTGGTGCTGGTCACCCAGCAGTAGTGAGTACTGTTGATATAGGCACTGACTGAGGGTGAAGACAGTAAAGACAAAAGGCCTGGGCTGGCTGAAATGGCTTTGAGCAGTGGCCCTGAAGTATCCGAGGACTTTGCCTTATGTAGACTACTTAGTTACATACTGGGCATTACATGGGGCCACCTCCTTGGTGCTTTTCCCAAATGCTGATGGTCAGAACATCAGAAACTCTCAAATATTCAGTTTGGGAATGGATGGTAATAATGTCTCTGTCTTAGTTGCTAGCCTTGATATTATATAGCTTGCTTGGAAGAGGCTAAACCCAAGGACTAAATCAAGTCCTGAGATGACCTGTCTAGCTGTTTTAGAGGGGTTCCCCTGGAACACTTGTCTGTGGGAAGGCAGCAGTTCCATTGATACTGTTCTGAAAATCTGAGTGATGGAGTATTGTCTTGCTATGGGATGACACTGTCACCACTTAAACGAGAGGTGTGATGATATGTCATCCATCCAGCCTGAGGGTACTGTGGGATAAAAGAACCAGCTCACGGTAGTCTCCTGGATGATGATGGAGTTAGCAGCAAACTCCTGATCCTGATGTAATTCTTCTGTCAATAAGTGGGAGTCAAAGGAATTTACAAATAAAAAGACATAGATTGGGCTGTGATCAGAGATTCCCTTTGTTCATCCACATCACACCACATCTGGAGTTAAGGCAAAGGTTGAAATACCAGGCATACAAGAACAAATACAGGGTATTTAGGAGTCGATTCAGATTTTAAACATGGGCATGAGTAAGAGGTCACATTTAACAAAGAAAATCTATGGGTAACCCCAGGAGACATCATGTCTCAGAGGTAATAACTCTGAATTGTAACTGTTCCTCTGAATCTTGTAATCTGCTCATATATGCTCTGTACATTCTACCAGTAAGAATACGATGGCGGAAACAGTGCTCTGGCTGTCTCTCAGCCTCTTGGTCTTGCTTATTCCCACTAGCTGAGTGTGAATAGGTAGATAGTTCTGTTTTGCCACATTGCCTACTAATTTTCCTGTAAATGTCAGGAAGCTGAATTGTTCTTGTTGTCTGACCTGTTTAGTCTGTACTGACTGATACTGCTGCACTAACATAAACCCAGGAACCAGCCTGTATGAATCTGACAAAAAATCCAAGCCAAATGCTGCCTAAGACTCTTCTGCCAGCCATGCCAGCTTATGCAGTGAGAAACACCAGACGAAAGGGAAATAATGCCTAGGAAATTGAATGAAACATCTCCAGCACAAGCAGCAAGAAGTATCCAGATGGGAGCATATTTCAGAAGAGAGAAAACAGATGGTTACACCTAAATTACCACATCCTGAGTCTGGGGAAAAAAAAAAAAAAGGATGTTGGTCGATAGGTAATGAGCCTTAGAAAAGAATTACTATGAACATGTTATGGACATGAATAGGTTATATGATAAATTGTTATTAGTCCAGCACTAGAGGATATCAGCACTCAGAGTCACTGCTGGGCTCTGTGCCATATAAAATCCATTAAACATCTGTTAACCCTTTACAGCTAAGTGGAAGTTTTACAGTAGTGTAATCCCATGGCACATAAGATAGCACAGATAGTATAGTATCTATGAAACATAGCTTTTGGAACAGTGTTTGCACCTAAGAAATAGCAGAAAGGTTGGGAGTTTGAAGATCAGCACAACACAGATCCAAATCACTGAAGAGACCAGCCGGGTTAGCTCAGTTGGTTAGAACACGGTGCTAATAACCCCAGTTGTTAACACAGTCACATTATACATCTATGTTTCAGTTCCATCATACAATGATACTTCACAAATTTAAATAGTCTTCTCTTATTCTGATCTTTGTAAAGAATCTTGCATTGATATTCCTCTCTGAACAAAGAACCAAAAACCAATGACTTGTACAAATCCAAGTAGAGTTTCATCTCTAACCTAGTCTCATTGCTCTGCAGTCATTCACTGTGCAGTAGAAATATAATAAAATTACGTTCTGTAAATTCATGCAGATTTTGATCCTATATTGGAACTCATCAGAAGTAATTCAAAATTATTCAAAGAATGGGACAACAACATGAGAGGAACAAACAAAAGCATGACAGACAGTTTCAATGAGAAAATTTGTTGATTAATGTACTGAAATGCCAAGAAAGTAGAAGAAATGTGGGCAAAAAGGTTAAGATGCAAGTATAGATGTAATTATTATAATTTGTTGGAACTTTTGGGCTATTTAGAAATACTGTACAACTTCAGCAAAAGTAATTAAAAATTATACTTTTTGTTAGAGCTGAATATTTTTAAAAAGGATTTTAAATACTGTAGAAGAAAATTTATAGATCTTTTTGTTCTTGTTGGTGCTGAGAAACTTTTTCATTAGCTCAGATGTTTCTGTGGGACACAAAAAATATTTTTTTGCCTTGGTGTATTAATTAGCACAATTGTGAGTGTAGGCTGGATAAAAGAACTTATAAATGGATAAAATTAAAATTTCACCTTTACAAATGACATTTGGTGTTCTAGACTAAAGCCTTTGAAACCTGATGAAACATCCTACGTAGCAGAATGCATTCAGGAGGTAATTAGTACTGAGGTTGCATTTAATCATTATATTGTCTTATACACCTCTCAGAATGCAATGAATTTAGTTTGATTTTGGTAGTCTTTTCAAGGAACACACTTCTAAATATGCTAGAAAAAGAAAATAAACAAATTCAGAAAAAATTGCCTTTTGTTTACAAAAATTATATTTATTATACTTTACTATGCTGTCAAATGACATTTTTCAAGTGTAGAGGCATGTATGGTAGATTTTTGAGACTGAGGTTATATTTAATCTCACAATTTTTTTTTGAGTAACCTATGCAGTATTTTGCAGACAGCTGTGTTTTCAGTTTTATCTGAATCAAAGGTGGCCATGTCTCAGAAGATGTGTAGTGCTATGCGTTAGATGATATACCCTGTCCGTCAAAGTCTTTTGACTTCATAGACTCACAGAATGGTTGAGGTTGAAACGGACCTCTGGAGGTCATCTGGTCTACCCCCCTGCTCAAGCAGGGCTATTGTATGAAGATGTTATGGGACACACTGTCAGAAAAGCCTTACTGAAGTCTAGGAAGCCAATATCTGCTGCTCTCCCATCATTTACCAAGCCAGTCATTTCATCATAGAAGTTTTATCAGGCTGGTCAAGCATGACTTCCCTTGGTGAATCCATGCTTACTGCTCCTGATGACTTCCTTGTCCTTCATGTGCCTAGAAATGGTTTCCAGGATTAGTTGCTCCATCACCTTCCCAGGGATCAAGGTGAGGCTGACCAGCCTGTAGTTCTCTGGGTCCTCCTTCGTGGCCATTTTGAAGATAAAAATCTTCCAGTGCTCAAGCATCTCTCCCAATTGCCTTGATCATTCAAAGATAATAGAGTGTCTTTGCAATGACATCAACTCCCTCAGCACTTGTGGGAGCATCCCATCAAGGCCCATGGATTTCTATGTCCAGTTTTCTAAAGGAATCTCTGATCTGTACCTCATTAATGACCTGCATGGATCATTCTTGTCTGCTTGCAGAATATCATAGAGTTGTATCATATGTTATCTCCTCTCCAAGGTATCCACAAAATTTAAAGTCTCCTGGACCTCATCACTCATGGCTTTTCTTCAGTCTTGGCAAGTGTGCTTTTGCCACAGCAATATTCAGGAAGAATTCTGCTACAGGCCTGAACTCCAACCTTCAGCTAGATTGTGTTTGCCTCTGACCTCTCTCCCAATGACCTTTCTGGTTCTTTGTCACCTTAAACACAAGTTGATTATTTTAAGTTCTGCAGTTCTTCGTGTCCTAGTTCTACTTGTTTTCTCTTGTTCTGTGTAGGACAAATTCTCTTTTTATCATTTGTCCATCATTCACTTGCCAAGTTTTCAAACAAGCACTGTCACAGTTTTTCTACACCACTTTCCCACTTTGGAGGAGCTCCCTGAAGATTTTGCATAAATATCTGCATCTCTCCCCCCACCTTCCTTGATCTCTCCACTATGTGTTAGGCTGAGCCCAGTACAAGCCTGTTGTTTCCAGTTCTGTCTTTCCCTATGTACTGTCTTACACACGGATTCCATGTTTGTTCAGTGCCCAGTGTGATCAGATTTTAGGATAATTAACACGACCCTACAAATAGTGCTAGTATGGTGAAAGAGTATGGTTTCATACCCGTCAACAGATTACACATCACTTTAAATGCAAGCAACACTAGGGAATTTGTAATGCTGTGTCACGGGTGAAAGTGATTAAAACACTGCGTCTTCACTGCCCCATGAGATGTCCTAATTTGTTATTGCTATTCATGAGTAGAAATAACTGTTCTAGGTGATATTTCTTGAGGGATTTACTCTGAAAAATTCCAGACCAACATTATTGTCAATTATTGCTGATTTATTCAGGAATATCAGTTGTTTAAACATGAGTTAATTTAATGCTGTGTTAATGGAATAATTTTATTTTAGATGAACAACAGTGTTCTAACCTGAGACCTCCCTTTGTGGCTGTTTATAAAACCAGGCCACAAACTGTTCTTCATTTTGCCAGCAAGTACTTGATTATGCTAACCTGAATTGTGCTGTTCATCACAAAAAAAAAAAATAAAATCCCCTACTCAAGGCAGTGAGATTGTCAGAGTTCAATGTAAAAACAGGAAAATGACCACATGTTAAAGACAAGGCCAGGATGCAGGAAGCACTACCTGTATCCCCAAGTTCACTCCAAATTTTCACTGTGTTCTTTTCTGTCACTGAGGACAAAAAAGTAAGATACTAAGGCACCCAGATCTGAAAAGAAGAACTGAAGAGCCTTTAAGTAGGACTTCTTTAGATTTCAGATACCTGGATACAAAACTGAATTCCAGAAACTCCTGCACATTGGGCTGCCTAATCAGAGTGCAGAAAAACTTACCAGAAAGAGCAAGCAAAAGTAAATGTACATCTATAGCCTGTCTGCCTAAAGAAGGAGGGTTTGGATTTTGATTTATGTTTGATTTAAATAAATGAGCAATCCCAGGGCTTCCTTCTCCCTCAAATCGTGTAACAGGCAGTTTGCAGAGTCATGTGCTGGTCATAAAGCAAAGTCTTTTAGTCACCAGTGTGCTGCCTAGCAGATAGGCATCATCATGCTCTGGCTTGGGAAAAAAATCACTCTTTACCTGTTTGTACAGAAGAGTGAGCTGTAATCATAAGTGGATGAATGTCCTGACCTGCATACCGAAGTCAGGCATCTAAGACTTGAAGTGAGGCAAAGTTTTAGACAAATTCTTGTTGACAAAACTTCCTGGTTTTTTAGTTTACTGAGAACCTATTCTGAACACAGCTCAGCTTATATCACTTTTTGAGGTTCTCCATCTTAAAGACAGAGGGGTTTTTTTTGCATCAGGTACCAAAAAAATTTATGGATTCCACTAAATCTCTTATTGGTATTATTCCTAAAAGCACAAATGTATAGCAGCAATGCAAATCTGAAAGAAGCATTTATTTGGCTTACTGTGTCTCAGGTCATATTTAAATGCTGAAGAGTAGCATGAAGGTCCTGTGAGCCTAGATACATTCACCTGGCGTGATGCTCAGATAGCGCAGCGATGAGGGTCTTAATACAACTGTGGTCTTCTCATGTCCTCAGCAAATCCACCCCTGTTCACATAAGTAGGTAAGCAGAAAGTGTCAGAAGCTGGCTCTGTCTATGGTGGAAAACAGTCTGTGGAGATCCTATGAAAGTGAACATGAGCTTTGCTAAAATAAGACAGTTATGCCAGCAACTGAGTCAATACAACTCTTATTATGCACAAAATACATGTAAAATACTATTTACCAAATGCTTTATTGGTACTAAACTAAACTCTATTGTAAATGTTCTCAACATACATTGGTATATTTTCCTTTCCTTGGTGACATTTTTTGCATGTAAGGCACTAAAGCTTCGCATTTATAAATAAAACACATTCAAGAGTGTATCATAGCTATAAAAATATGCAGGGGTTTTATAATTACATAAAAACTTTGATAAGCCATTTGAGTTTGCTATGAACATGAGTACGATAATGCACATAGTTTAATCAATACACCTTTCAAAGGAGCCTCATTTGGGAAAATGCAAAAGCTATATCTTGCAGTCAGTAATAAATATTTCATTAAATTATCTCTAATTTAACTTTCACTCCCATTGGCAAACCTCTAGTGGTACATACTTTTTTCCTCTTGATTTTATTGCTCTGGTAACATGCAATCATCTCAGCCCTTTGCTTTCTGATCTATGGTATATTGCCTCGCCTTAGATTAATCTCATAGTCATTATCTCATTTAAGTAGGTAATATTTGACCATCTAATCAGCTTAAAGCAACTTGAGTAGAATAATACGGGCTTACATTTGGTATTCAGAAACATTTCTGAAACAATGAGAAAGTGATTTGACAAAAATATATGATCTAAATTAGTCTCTTTATGCATGAAAATGCACACTGCTTTTACTGACATAATTAAACTGCCTATGTATCTGACTTTTTAATAATGGAAAAGCAAACCCTAGAGTGTTTAGATTATTTGCTATGTTCATTTAAAGCAAAGAATTCAGCAGTACCTATTCAGGCATTTACTATTCTTATGGAAAGTAGACAGAATAAAATCAGTGCCATAGCTTTTTAGGGTGGCATATTTCATAGAGATTTGTTATTTTTCTGTTTTGAGTGCTCCTTTTTAGTGCTTGCATTTGTATATACTAATTACGGTGAAAAGGAAAAGTTCAGTTTATCTTGTCATCCAGCTATAGAAAGAAGTAGTATGTTCAGATTTCAAACTTGTCAAGTTGCAGTTTTTGATAGATAAACAACAAATTTTTTCAAGGCTTTAATCTGTTTTCTGGGCAGATAATAAAGGCTTCTAGGTGCTCTTGGAAATCAAATTGAGACCTTGCAAATTAATAACTACTGATCCTCATGCCAGGCTTTTGACTGGCAGGTAAGAGTTGCTGCTTTTTTGGTGGCTATTACAGCATTCTCACCTTGGGACAATGGGGATGCTGCCCATCTAGAAGAAAAAAGTTCTTCAGAAACCTGAGTGGAAATGAATGTAGAATTGTAAGGAAAATGACTATAGCATCAAATAGGGTCTCATAAGATTTGTCTACAAATGGGACATGCGACACTAACAATTTAAGTCCAAATTAATTTTTAAAGCAGATTAGCAACATGAAAAGAATTGTGAATGTTGCAAGTGAATGTTGCAAGCTGTTTTTCCTCCCTGTGTGTCGCAGTGAAGCAATGCTATGGGTTAGATGTGTCATTAGTGACCTAAACTGAATTGATACCGATGTTTACCTGTAAAGGCTTAGCTACTTGCTTTTGTTTGTGAAAAGACCTTGCCTTGCTTAGACTGAAGGTTAGATAACATGCATTTGTTAAGACATCTGCTCACTTCTTTATATGTAATCCATTCTCTATGAAGCTTCATTTCTCATTCCCTGCACATTATCCAGCCTCAACTTCTTTGGATGCTTGCCTCATTCACTAGCTACTATCCTTCTTCTCCAAAAATATGTCAGTAGCTTTCCATGTTGCATCCTACTGCTTTCTGGCATTCTTAGTTTATTTTAAAATTAACAAAAAATTAGGAATTTCAAAAATTTCTGTACTAGGTATTTATTTTGACATAATCAAAGTTTTGACAGGCAAATTTGGTCCTATCTGTCTAACCTGGGCAGAAGAACTAATCCTATAAAAACAAAACCGTGCCCTTCTTCAGCTGCAATTTCCAGCACTTTTGCAAGGCCCTCAGCAAATGTGCGTAGTAGCAATGCAGTAAATCATGAATCTCTCTCACAGTCCTCTAGCTCTCTAAGGAAAAGTATGACTCACATTTACCTATTATTCAGTATTGTAATATGGCCAATTGTCAGGGCTTCTGTTGCTTTTAACAGTCTGGGTATTCTAGCACAGGCGATAGAAAGATCTATATTGCTTTTTATGACAGAGTTTCAGATACTCAACATTGTGAAATAAGGGACTGCAGTATGACAAAAACTATTTGTTATGAAGTACGTATGAAAGTACCCAGCAGTCAAGACATGCTGGACTGAAGATACTCAAGTGTTTCCAAGTTACACCAACTTCACTTGCCACGTGGTCTTTTTCTTTTTGTTTTCCTTGTAGATATTTGGTGTTTTAAGCTTACAACAGAAGCTTTCTGAATCTGGAAGTGCAGTGCAGTTCTTCTCAACACTACTCCCTAAGAAACGCTTCGGAGTTTAGTGAATTGGTGGTAGGTCCTACACTGAGACTTACCCGCCACTTTGAGAGATAATTTATGACTACTATTACACAGTAATTTTAGCAGGACTTGTTCCGATACTGCTGTAACATCCATTTGTCATTTAGCTTGTTGATTAACCATTCACCTTCTCAAGAGAATAGTAGACATTTTCCTTTGGAAAAGGGGAAAAAAAACCCCAAACATTCCATGCACTAAAACCCTAAAATACCCCATGGGTTTAATTTGGATACTACTAAAAAAAAATTCTAGAATATTGCTTCAGGAAATACACTGCATTTTATATATCTATGCTTCTGTAACATGATTTCATAGCCTAGTAGTTCTTAGAAAGATATAATTACAGTTATAACTCAGTTACCCAAATTACGTTGCATGTGCAATCCAAATATAAAAAGCCAGTCAGAGCATACCCTTCTGAGCAAAGCAAAACTGTAACCTTCGTGGAGGAATGTGTGATTATCTGGTTTTACAGCTGTTTGTGTCTGTGGTAAAGAACATGATTTAGACATGAAAAAAAGTTGTTAATCTTCAAAGGTAGTACAATCAGTGTTAATTGCCAGGGAAAAAACCCATAGATCTATCCTAGTGGCTTCTCTGCAAAGTATGTTGAAAGAAGAAATTGGAAAAAGGCCTCTGGGCTATAAGAAAGAGTAAATAAAGCATTATACATTTAGAAAATAATAATGCAAACCACAGGAAAGAATGTGTGAAGAAGAACATGAAACCTTTTCTCATAGCTAAATATAATAAAAGGAGAGAATTTAGAGAATAAAGCTGCCTTCATAATGGCAAATTGCTAATTGCTTTGAGACTCATTGTATTATTTACGCTGCCACAGTGCACTGCCATTAAAATTATGGACCTGTGTTATCTGTGTGGTATACTCAAGCCCAAAGTGTTGTAAAGTATATGTTGAGTTTCACCACTCGCACACAATTTTTTTAGAAAAAAAGCTCTGAAATGCAATAGCTCCCAAAAGTGTCTGGTGACAGTGAAGTGGTGATACTGTTTGTTCCTCTAGATGAGATGCATATATTCAGTGTCATTTTAGTTTTCAGACACTGTAGGGAGGAGGCGTCATGGGTTTCTCATTTCTGCTTTCCCACATGACAGCGTTCATCCTCTGGTGATGTCAGGAAACAACAGTGTTTGTACTTCTCTTGGCACTGGAAACTGAAATAAAAAAGGTCAGAAAATAAAAGGCTGCTAGAGGAATTTTTCACGTTCATCTGTTCCTGCAGGGAAGACTTTTTGCCAAAGGGTGGGCATTTAAAAGACTACTGTCCCTTCACACTCAGACTGTGTGTTTTCAAGCTTATCTTTTTTGGCTTGTTTCTTAACCATTGGTTTTTTTAGTATTGTTTTTGATCTGTCTGACAGAATTTAGTACAAACTTCTACATTGGCACAACGGTGCCCTCAGTTATCCCTTTTCTTGGAGCCAGCCCTGTTCCTAAGCATCCCTTTTGCACAGATACATACTTCGGGCAGTCTAGTTATGGTTCACATGTAAAGTCTGGGACATGACATGTAGACTTTGGAATAGGGACTCTTCAATATGGGCTACTTGCAGGAGAGATCTGGATGAAAAATTAAAGTACTTAAATTACTTGCCTGTGAAGGAAATGAAGATATCAGTATGATATCACATTTATAATGATAATCTGCTTATGTTTAGCTGTTGGGTATCCCAAACTCTCTCTGTTCTCTTCCTGAATAGCTTGCTTACTTCTTTTGTTTAAGGAGTTCCTGGCTTGGGGGTCTGATCTAGAGGGTTTGGTAAGCCTCAGATACTTGTGTTGGTCAGCTCCTGTAAAATTGGAAGCCAAGTTCTGCTTGGAGCCAAAACACTCAGGATGTAGTCTTCTGATGCCAGACAGCCAGGAACCCAAGAGCAGACTGCACAGAAAGCCTTTAAGGTGCTGGTAGTCTTAGGATCCCAAGTGCTATTCAGTCCCTTTGATCTGCCCCTCTTTGGAAGGAGGCAACTGGAAAGCCTGTAAATTCCCAAGAATGGATTATTCTTCCTCCTGAAATTATTTTAAAATAACACACCCAATCTGGGAACCTGGATAGTGCATGGCAGGATGATAAAAACTTAAGATAGTCTCTGATGGAAGCCTGCTTGTGACTTAGCAAAAGTTTGCCAAAACTTTATGTTCCTATCAAAAGGTCATTGCTGATATATCTTAATTGTACGGAAAAAAAATCTTTTACTGGAAAGTTCTCACATGTATTGATTAAAAATACTTAACCCATATTAACTACTCTCTGGGATTTCAGCCCAAAATTGAGTTAAAAAGACATGAAAAGCCAGCCTATTGCCATAAATATATTGGGGCTGAGAAGTAAATACAGATGTTCAGAGTTCATCATTTCAAAGTGAAATGAAAAATTTTACATCGATGCTCAAAACCATTTGTATTTGATAGCATGGATTCACTTAATGGAACATAATGAGGAAGATAAATTAATGCCTCCTGATTTCTAACCTCTTGTTCCATTCATTATTCTTCTTTGATTTCCACTAAATATAATGATGCCCCCACTTACAGATGTTTTTTTATTAAATTCCTTCCAGGAGAGAGAAAAAACACAAGTCATCCCAAATGCTGAAAGTTCTCAACTCATTATCACATTTTACATATCATACAGACATACTGACAATGTTAATTAGTGAGAAAGGCTTGATTGTTCTTTAATTACTCTGCCAAGAGCTGGTACAAAATACAAAGCCACAAATTATATGGCATATTATAAGTGGATTGGTTTTAATGATATCTTCATGCACCAACATGCATATTTCATTACCAAGCTTTGGTTATTAGCATTTTAACGTGGCCATTAATAATAAAAACACTGGGTTATGTACATGAATAAGAAAATTATTACTGCAGAATTTTAAAAGGTGCCTGACACGATGCAGTTTTATGTGCTATAAAGTTCCCAATATCAACATTAAGACAGGGTGTGCAGATTGTAAAGCTCTTCCTAACTGTCACCCTAACTGCCATGTCATTATGTGTTTTATGAAATGACTCCTTATTGAAAAATCTGCCGTCTGTGGAACAGAGTATACTCCTCAGAACATGCCCTTTTGGGTAGAGGGTCAAATCTGTCTTATTTTCTGTGGCCCTGAAGATCAGGCTTTCTGAAAACTAGTGTTCATCTTTGGGGAGGATCCCTCTTGCAGTTATGTCTCCTGCATCTGTAGGTTTAAGGCTGAGATGAGAGTTGGATGCAAGTCCCTGACTTTCTGCATGCTCTGATACAAGATTATTATGCATAAAATGGAAACAATAAGCTCCCCAAACTGTCTTTCTGAGAAAAGATTGAACACCCATTGACTGAAACAAGTCTCATCCCCTTTTACATTGAATACATTTTTAGAGTATTTTTAGACAGTGTTGTTACTGACTGATAATAAGACAAAGCTAGTTTAATTTATTATATTTGTTTATTACTGTAATATTATGAAGATGACATTTATGTATCAGCTTTGATTTGAGCATATAACTTTGACATTCAGCAACAAAAGGTCAATCTCTCAATTTTGCTTTGAAGTTTAAAGTTCTATTATTCAAATAAGAACAAATATTCTCTTTAGCTGTACCCTGTTTGGTACTACAGGATAGGAATAGCCATATGAAATCAAAAAGAATCGCATGCATCTGGTGGTGGGACGGTCATATATTTTCTATCATTTGTCCATTCTCCTTTAAAACCAAAAAAGGGAGATGAGACATTTCAATCAGATTTAATAAAGAGGAAAAGCCATCAATACCTATTGTCTAAGTATGAAAACAACTGGGCTTGCCATTTTTTTTCTCCGCTTTTATAATACTGTCATTTCACAGAAGAGTTCTCAGCTGGAATACCTTTTTCTCTATACCTACATTCAAGAGCGCTTTTGTCCTGAATAATTAAAAAGTCTATTGTAATCGCCTTTTCATGATATCTAATGCACTGCAAAAATGTCACATTTCACTTTGCAAAGTACAATTAAAAAATCTAGGAGAAGCAGATGGTTTGGCATTTTGAAGAAGGTAGACTGCAGAAGGATGCTGGGTTCATTCACAGGGTTGCCTTGTTGAATTCAAAAAGATGCCTTGTTCATCTCAGTGAGGAGTGAGGAATACTATAGGACTGATGATCTCTGTAGGACTGATGATCTCACTCTTCACAATTAATCATGCACACATAATCACTTTGAGAATCTACCAAAAGCTGAGACATTACATTCTTGAAGGAAAGCCAAGGATTTCTGTGCTGTAACATAACACAACAGAATGGATTTTGAGCAGAGATACTAGGATAACAGGTGAGAATCAACAAAGACCCTTTGGACCAGAATGCCCTTTTAATTTTCCCAAGGGAAAATCCTGATCCACTGCTGAAAAATCCTGATTTAGAAAATCTGGAATACTGTATTCTAGGCTAAAGGAGAATAACTGAAAGCTTTGAGACAGAGAAATGACTGCCTATATGGTTGTATTTTGAGCATATTCATAGGTATTCCTAGGAAGTTTAAAGCCGAGCTGTCTTATTTTTTGCTCACTTGTATACAGTTCTAGAGAAAAAATGTGGTGCTTTAAAGGAATGGATACTATGCAAAGAAGACTCTTTGTGAAAGCTTTTATGTATGTTTAATTAATTGAGGACTTTATTTTTGCAGTCAGAGTGTAGGGATAGAAAGCTGCCATTCATCTTTGATTCTGAGCGAGTTTTTCACTCTCAGTATGACTCACTTCTTCTTTGCAATGGGAAAGACAGCTCATGGTCCATAGTGCCAAGTGAGAATGAATGCATTAAAAAAAATCTGAAGGTGGCTGCAAGTGTTAATGATTTCCCTTTGTTTCTCTCTGGTGGCTGAGGCTATTTATTGCCTGCCAGTTTTGCTTGCCCATTTTCAGATATTGCCAGCCTTCATTGAAATGACGTGGAAAATGTTTCTATTAGGAACAGGAAACAAATACTCTATGCTAACATAATTTAGTCTTTAAATATTTGCTCATATAGTATTTTTCCAAAGCCTCCTGGCTTACAAGAACACAAACATGTGGCACTCATTTAATGATCAGCTTCTTGTCTCAGAGTTCTGTGAATGTCCCTTTCCTGATTTATTAGGCATTGTTCAAACTATGCTTTGAAGACAGAAGCAGGAATTTCTTACTTTTTATGTCACTGGTCTGTCCTTTTCACAAAAAAAGGAATTTATTTGTACAACATTTTGTGAAGTAAAGGATATAATATTTTCCCATTTTACAGATGGGAAGCTATTCAGTCAAAAGGATACATTAAAATTGTGGCTGAACAGTTTAACAAATGTAGGACTTGTCTTCCCTTCTTTTGTACTAAATATTTTGGGGAAGCCCAAAGCCCAGCTCCTGTATCTTCAGGTGGAGCTGCGCAGGTGAAATATCGAAACAGAAACATGGACAATTTCACTTTCAAGAGAATTTCAGCCTGAATGCTGGTTTGGTAAAACTGAAGCTACTGGTAACAAATGGAACAGAAGCATTGCCACAAAAGGAAGGCACACAAAATTCAGCCGTTATGTGTTGTTTGGTGGTAGCCAACTGGCTAATAGCACTGATGTGTCGGCTACTCAATTAGCAGATTTACAGCCTTCAGCTGCAGCATATGCTGATTCTTCCTCATTGAAGTGGCACAAGGAGGTAGAGGGAGAGGAAAAGGAAGCTGAAGGTGAGAAATAAAGGATCAAAGGGTACAAAACTATAGCAAAATAGGCTTTATTGGAGTCATTATGCTCAGAACAACTTATCCAACTGTGATACAGGACTGAAATGGTCAGAAGACCCTTGGTCTTGGTTTGGATTGAGATGCAGTCAGACTGTGGAGATACTGAGGGCAGGATGCCAATATCAGATACTTTACCTAACTGCTTTCTGTCTTCTTTGCCCCATCAGTCTCCTACTTAAGCAATTTTTTGACTTGGAGTTTTGTTAAGACATTTTTCAGTAACCTCGTACATGCTGTCTTCTAGCAAGGGCAGTGTGCTATGTGAGAATATGGTAATAGAAACTTGAACTGTTCTGTATTATAAGTGTGCTGTACCTTGTGATTATGATAAAGTGAGAAAGTATGTGTATACCATAGTTTCAGTTCTTTGTGTAGTGACCAGGTTGGCTTACGCATTTACACAGCTTCATATTGTGAATTTTTTCCTTTCAGTGAGGAGGGACAAAGCTATTTTTATGCTCACTGAAACATAAATAATCCTATGCTTATCCAAGGACAGAAAGATTTGGATAGTGTGCTATAGGGATTTCATCTCAGGCCATCGTCATGGGAAATTTATGACATGCTTAAAGTGCTGTATCTCAAGGTGACCTGGCAAATGTCTCCATTTGATTTGGAGTCATCACTTGTCTTTTTAATACTTTTAATTTGTGTGTTTATTAACCCCCTGATATACAGAGGTTCTTGGCAGCAAACCTGAAATTTGGTGGGTATTAATACATGTGTATTTTTTGAGGGTACCACAACGGCATGATCAATTGTGGTTACACAAGCTGAAGGTAGTAAAAACAAAACAAATCCAAAAACCATCACAGCCCCAGGAGAGATAAGTGAGATTTGTCCATTTGAGACTGCTGGAAGGAGGCTGCACAGTAGATACTGTGCAGTCATAAATTTGTAATGCGTAGCCATTGTGGCTGGGGGGATAAATATTCAGTACCTGTTATTACCTGATAAAGTCATACATATGTATGGATCCATTTTATGTGATAATTAGAGAATCTAGTTTTAGCATCTGCTTTTACCTGATAAACCCAGTTTATTATTTTAAATAAAGGAAAAGCAATAACTCACAAGCTACAGATGCCATGAAGATGTGAAACAAAGCTATCAAAGAGATGGGAGGAAAGGACAATGTTTCAGATCCACATCCCCTGTTAAACAGGAGGCCGTGCAAACAAGAACTGTGTGTGTTTGCTTTCTATATGGTTTATTGGAAATAATCCTGCCTGCTTTCAGAATACATTTGTAAACAATTGAACTAAGTTTAATTTCAAATAAAATGGAATTATGGACAAATCTGGCCATACCAAATATGTCTATTTTGGGGATCGATTCTAAATACGAGTGCTTACCAGGATAGCTGATTTTTATAGCCCACCTCTGACAGAGCATTTGACCAACATATGTTGATCATCCATTATCACAATGGCCAGATAGCAGCTGACAAATAAATAGTAAGAAAAGACAAGTTAAGAATTGCTAGTTTACATTACAGTCTTAGTCTTGGGCCATAACATGTGCATGCTGTTTCACTAAGTGCAAAATATTTGGAGTCCTTACTTTTCCTCCCCAGCAGAGGTGGTGGGAGGAACTGATCTGAGCTTCAGATTGTTTCCTTGCCTGCTGATAAGGTGAGAAGCAGTTTTAGAAGGCACTGCCTTTTTCAGAGCTTTTAAACTCCCACTGCAGTTTGTCAGCATAAATTATTTTCTGTCATTTCTAAGTGCCACTTCCTTAAAAAATTCCTCTTTGAGGAATATATCTCAGCAAGGTGGTCCCATGAAACACAGAATTATTTTTTTAAGAAAATAGAGAATGATATATAAGATAAATTAATACCTTCTGTGCGTTGGAAAAATACAGAAAGGAACCCAGTGATCCCAGAAGTTTTTGGTGGGGTTTGAGTCTATGCTGTGTCTTACTGCTTTTAAGAAAGATGCCCAACTGCTTGTGATGTAGAAAAGCAGTCTGGTACCGCTGGCATTCACGCAACCCCTTCCTTTGAACTCCTGTTTTGGCTGCCACTGTTTCACACTGCTGCTGCTGCTGCCTTCTCACAGACCCTTTTACTGAGCAGCAGTTTGCACACATTTCCTCCTGCCTGGTGCCCCTTTCAGTTGTCCGCATCACAGGGCTGATCAGAGCCCTTTGTTCCTGCCGACAGAGCCTGGCGGATGGGCTGTGTGGCATAAGAGCCTTTGATTCTGAGTGGAAAGGCATGCTGGTTGAGTCTTACAGGAGGGATGGAGTACTTAACTACACAGCTCATGGGAAATACACCCCACACCTGATGTTCATAGGTTAAGGTCAAACCTGTAAATATCTGTAGAATTAATTTGAACATGATGCTCCTATCTTTATTTTTCAAAGGGCTTGGAGTCGCTGGTAGAAATCTGGTATTTCATAAGGTGTGAAGGCAAATTAGCCATTCCTTCATTCTTTGAAAGAATAAATGTGTTTGCTTATCTGAATAAATTATCTATTCCTCTAAAGCTCCTTCATCATGCAAATGTGAAGTAAGGATGATAACTTCTTTGCCTTACTGAGTTTTATTCCACAGCAAAGACATTTTTTACAACATCTGTTCCTCAGCTATGTGGGTCCTTCTGTCACTCTTTCTCCCTGCCCTTTTATGTGGGCAGCCCGAGGACAAAAGGCCAAAGCAGAGGTTTGCCATTTCTCCTCAGTGACAAATCCCTCAGAGTCCATTGCCAGATGAAATATAATGGTTCTGTCTTGAGGCAACTCAGGATTTCCTTACATTGAGATGGTTATAATTAACTCCCTGATGATTCTGTCACCCCTCCTTCTCTGTCACACCACGTTGGTCTTATGTGAGATCCCTCAAGGCTGTGCCAGCAGCCTGCTGGACGGAGCCAGGCAGACTGGTAAGCTGCAGCACCCTTCTAATGAGCAGTCACTCAGCCTAAAAGATGTTGCAACCAAAGTAGATGTAACACGTTCTCCTTTCTCGGGAATTAAAAGAAGCAGGTGGTTAATGTGAATTTGTGACTGGGTATTTTACTGGAACCAAATACAGGTCATATACTTAAGGACAAGGAATTCAGCCTGTATCTACAAGTTTAGAGACTCTGTCTGTGGAAGCAGTGACTTTGAAACCACCTAGGTTTCATAGAGTGCCTATGTTGATACCTCCGTTCAGATGAGGAGCCTGCTTTTGAATCCAGTTTCCCAATCATCCCATTATGTTTTAGTTTGTTTCGTGGAGAATCTGGTGTGAAAGACCAGGCTGGATGTAGTCCACAGTAATATCTGCCAGAAAAGTGTGCAGTCTGGGCAAGCAGCTGCATGACAGTTCCCTGTGTGACGTGATAGCAAAATGGGTTGATGGGCTCCTTGTTGTGTAAACACAGTCTGTAAGATAAGAGATCATTTTGCAGACAGGTATGGATTTATTTACGGTTATGTGACCAGGATATCGCATACAGTTCTAGTATCCACAGTTTCAAAGGATTATAAATATGCAATCATAAATTATGAGGCTGATTCGAAAAGATCTCTTAGAGCAAGAGACATAGCCATCTGGATCTGTAAAGTGGTGGCGTTCTTTGGTTGGTTGGTTTTGTTTAAGGTTTGATTATGGTGAATAAGAATCTTCAAGAAGATTATGATGGACTAAGAAGCTTTTTAACACACTTAGCAAAAAGTGTGATGTAAATACATGGCTGGAAGATAGTTTAACAAATTTAAATTGGTGATATGCATCACTTTTTTTTTAATGCTTGGGATTATTAATCTTTGGTACAAGCTTTCTTGGGAAGAGATGGATTTTCCATCTCTTGGTGTCCTCAGATCAAGACAGAATGTCTTCCTGGAAGACATACTCTAGCTAAGCACAAATTATAAGTCCCACAGCAGGTCGAACTAAATAATGTCAGATGAATAGTCCTTTCTGGTCTCAAAATCTATGAGTCTGTGTTATCCAATTTATATATGCCAACCTCTTACACAACTGAAAGCTGTTTTGAGCCACTTTATAACCACAAGTTACCTGACACCTGTGCTATCAAGTTTCTAGCATGCTCTTATTTCTGGAATTAGTATCTCTCTGCCCTGTACACTCTCAAGGCACTTCCTCCAGCCAGTGCATTCATGAAGATAAGGTGTTCTCCAAACAAAAGAGCACAATGCTCTTTTGACAGGTGGTGCTGTGATGTAACCTTAATTAATCAAACATACTGCTTGGGAATTTTTCCGAAGACCCTGGCAAGGGCACTCACTAGCTGAGGGCAGGGTGGAAACATGGTTAAAAGAAGAGCTGATATTCTTTCCCACAATTGAATTTGTCATTTCATTTTATCTTGGAATGTTTTCAGCACCTAATAACCTTACCAAATTTTAACCTTTTCTGCTAACATCTGCCATAGGGTTTTTTTCTTTTGTCCCCCTCCCCTCTCCCCCCCCCCCCCCACCCCCGCCGCCCCACCTAGGGAATGAGATTAGGCCCAGTAGCTGTATTTCTAATAACTATAATTTTTTTTTTTTTTTTTTAATGGAAGCTTCAGTGCTCCATGTGTCAGCATGAGAGGGAGTTGATATTTGAAAGGAAGATAAATTATTATGTTGGGTCAGTTTACTGAGAGATGCCTTTTTCCTGTCACCAGGTTTTAAAAAAATCTATTTGATTCTGGCCTCTAAACACTGAAGACTTAAAGAGTCTTGGAGATTGGACCATTGGTGAAGGGAACGGGTCAATGCACTTTCCATTCTTAGATCTAGTTTTGAGTGACTTAGAGTAGGTGTTATGAATAGAACTTATCTCTAGATAAGGTTTATTAATATAGGGCCACAAATCTGTAGTTCTCTGTAGATTACTAGACATTAGATTGAAAATAGGGGAGTACAAATGAACTGAAACAGACCAGATTCTCATCACAATAAAGAAGAAATAATTTTACTTGAAAAGTTAAACAGTCTATAACATGAGTAATTGAAGAAAAGAAATTCAGATATAACACAGAAAATCCATATGATGTATGAGTATATAATACATGCAGCTGGTGAACATATAAATAATAATGAAAACAAATACATAAGAATAGTTTTCAAAATACAGTAGTTAAGATTATTTTGAAGACTGTTAATAAGTAGTTAACTTGTTATGGCAGAAAATCTGTATTTAAACTGTGTTTAAAGGAGCTTTTAGAGACTGCAGATAGAAAGCCCTGCATGGATGCACACTCAGCACTTGAGAACAGCATCCTGGTGCTGAATCCTGATTTCACTGTCTTTTATAGTGATATAATGATCTTAATCTATATGAGGTAATCAGATACATTACTGTTTTATTTTAATCCCGATGATTTTAGATTTGCAAGTATAGGCTACTTGGTGAGCAATCTCATTTGTCTGATTTTTGCCTGTGGAAAGGTCTCTGTCTCACAGACCCACCTGTGTCTAAGATCTCTAATATTTCCCTGCTGTTTAACTTCCTAGTCACCTAAGTAAAACTAAGCTGATTTAAGCTGCTTGTTTAGAAGCTTGTGCAGACTTGTATATGCTAAATTGCTATTTTTCTTATTCTATCTCCAAGTATTTATCAAATATTCTATCCAAGATTACCTTAAACTGAATAGTGCACTTACTACCAACTAAAAGAGTGGTGAGTAAATGTTAGCTTTACTTCTCTCCTGCAAACTACAAATATTCATATAGTGGACATAAACCCAACAGTAAATAAAGCCTTTCAGGTATATCAGTTACAAATCAATAATATTCACAGAGGGTTTTGACTCATTTTCCTCCATAGTGATATGTAAATTAAGATATGATATCTTTTCCAAAAAGTTACTTAGAATACAGTTATATTTTTTTTTATTGATGGCAGCTCAAAAAAATAAAATTCACTGCTGAAGTGCTTTATTAACATTCTTACTGCTCATTGACATGGTCTGTTGTTTGTGTCCTGCAAATTAATAGCATCAAGGCCAGTTGCCTGGAGACAGCATAAGTATTTCTGTGTTTAGAAATGAAAGGAGCTCTGGGAATTATATGAAAAATATGTTTAATTAAGTAGGGACAAGTAGGGAATTAAATGCATTTAATTTAAGGACACTTTAGAAGGCGCCTTGCTTTATGTGTTTGTAGCTGGTGCAGAAGCTGTCCCATTAAGTTGAACCTGCTCTCCAATTCCATTCTTATTTTCTCAACTAAATACATTTTCAGCTCAAAAAAAAATGTAACAAGTGCAAGTGAATTTGGCCAGATTGAGGTTTATGTTATTTGTTATTCCAGTTGACTCTATCCAAATTTACTCCATAAGAAAATATGTTTCTCTCTGGACTTAAGAGTTACTGTGACTCGGAGAGAAATGCCTTGAGTTGTATAATATATAATATATAACATGTAATATATAACATATAATATATAATATATATATAGGTGTTGCTATTCACCCAATCCCATGCCAAGTATCTCTGCTATAGTCACTTTCCTCACTTCTCAAATGGGTTGCCAGGGAAAAAATCATACAAAGCAGTGCTCTGAGTTGAAAAATAATAGGAGTTTCTTTACAAACATTCTTCTGCATTAAGATATACTTTTGAGCCTATTCTAAATAGTGATACAGCCTATTTCTGATTAAAGATGTGCTGTACCTATGAAGCTCCTCCTCCTAGGCTGGCCTGCGGCTGAGAGCAGCTCCTCAGGAGCAATGAAGCAAGGGATTTGTGCTCTCCTGAGAGTCAGTGACATCAGTCACTGCTGCAGGCATGTGCTTCTCCTTGCCACGGCTCCCTGTCAAAATACCATGGTCAAGTGACATGGCAGACAGCTGAGGTAGCTTTTGGAAAGTTTCATTGCAGTGCTTTGTTAATCAAATTAAGAAAAGGGGTGAAGCTCAAAAGTTATGAAGACATGTCTTAGCATAACAAGTGTTATGTTTGTTATGCTTGTAGAAATGTGTAATAAGTACTGTTAACAACTAAGCTTTTATTTATTACTTAAGTATGCCGAGCTGCCTAAAACTTTCCTGCTGTTCTGTGCCTGATGATTTTTAGTACGTACCATTGAACAAATGCAGCTCTTATTTCCAGTTTCAGACCAAGAAAACCACCCTTTTCTTTACAGTATCAGGAATATAGATTTCCTCTTCTTCAGCTTACAAGGACCTAATGACCATTAAAAATAGAGCAGAGAAATTCAAAGCCCTTGGCTCCTTTTTGACTTTCACCTCCAGCTTCAGAAACAGCAAGTTCAGCACAGAGTTGCTCTGCCCAGAAAGTGTAGAAAGGTAGCTGAGTGGTCAGTATTGGTTTAACTGCTGGATCATTTCTGAAAGCTGATCTTTTGAATGGTCTAGGTGATAAGAATGTGAATTTATGAAAAGGCTCAATGTTTGGACTGAAGCATCACATCAGTGTTTGAGTATGTCAGATATGGACCTTGACCAATTATGGATAAAGGAGGTGTACACCTAGAGCAATGAAAATGTAGTAAACATATCCAAGTTTTCTGAAGGAGAAATGGACAAAAAGAACAAATACTTTGCACGTATATGTCACATGCTATCTGTTGGTATTATACAGTTGTATGATGAAGAACTTGTCTCTGAGTACATTCTCTGAGTTTTGAGATTTTATATTTAACTACAACTCACTTTACCATTTTGTCTGGGTAACTCCTTTTCATGTAATCCTAAAGTGGCTGAATGATTTCTCTTTTAATTTGGGTCTTTACTCACCTGAATGAGAACCTGCAGCTCATTTTGACAGAATTTAGAACTTCAGTAGAGCCTCAAACACTGTTCTTGTTGAGCTTCCAATCTGTGTGCCACAGAATAGATGAGCCTGGAAGCAACTTCTGGAGATTGCCTAGTCCAGCCCCCTTGCTCAGAGCAGGATTACCTAGAGCAGGTTGCTCAGGACCATGTCTAGTCGTGTTTTGAATATCTGCAAGGATAAAGACTCCACAATCTCTCTGGGCAACCTGTTCTAGTATTTGATCACCCACAAAGTAAAAAGTTTTTTCTTATGTTTAAATGCAACTGATCTCAGGGCCTTTTCTGCCTAGGTGACTTCCAGCTGATCAGCTGCCAGCATGTACTGGTGCAGGGGGTTATCCCTCACGTGCAGGACTTTGCATTTCTCTTTGTTGAACTGCATGAGATTCCTGTTAGCCCATTACTCCAGCCTGTCCAGGTCCCTCTGACTGGCAACACAACTACCTGGAGTATCCTGACAATTTTGTATCATCTGGAAATGGAATGAGAAAACCTGTATTTGAGATTGGAAGCGTCATGCGTTTTACCAGTATAGCATCTGAAACATATGACTGCAGCAAGAGCCGAAATGTGGGCCTGACAGAGTTACCAGCTCTTTTACTATATCTGACCTGTCTTACAGCACTTGCAAGAATGACTAGCATGGTCTTTTCAAATCCATCATTTTCTGGTAGTTTTTAGAACTCAAACTTTAAAATGGTGTAAAACCTGTGCACTTTTAAAAGACCCCTAACAAGAAATTCAAATAACCCCCTTTTGTCAAGTTTACATATAAAATAAGCAGATTTAATTAACCCTATGATCTTCTCAGTAAATGTCCCCCTCAAAAGAACTGTAATCTCCTAATTAAAAATATGTGGCTGAGTTAATCACTTTAAATATTTAATTATATCGTTAAAGAGAAGGAAAGGTACAGTAGTTAAAGTACTAACTGTGGGGACTTAAATTGAGTTCTTAAGTTTACTGCGTTTCTAACTTTACTGGGGGTTTTTGTGACTTGACATAGGCCTGCTGACAGACAATTGGCAGAGGAAACCTGAATCACTCAGTCAGGCTTCCCACAATGAGAAGAACAATATGGTAGACATCTCATGTAGTAGGGTCCCTAGAATACTCTTTTTATGTGCCCCAACTCACTGCAAACCTCAAACTCATCCCAAAACTGATGGGAAGCTCTGGGTCTATAGTAAAAGGTAAAGAAGCCCTGGTTATGTTGGTGGTTGTCTCTCCAACTCTATACTTCTTAGATGCTAATTTAATATGACCTGTATTTGACAAGGCTAGATACAAAGGTCTCTGCAGAATTGTTGTTGCAGGCTTGGTAGACTTGGCAAGATCAGATTTGTAGAAGTTTGGGGGTTTTTTAATAGACCAACCAGCATAGCTGGAAAAAAAAAAAACATCAAAAAGCTTCTGTGCATATGTGCCTTTCTTCCAGTTTGAAACAGAAGAAGCAAACTTCAAAGCTATACACAGACTGAGATAGATACAAATCATTAGATACACATCAATTAGCCTGACTGAGAGAACAGGTATAGTATTAATAGTTGGACTTGATGATCTTAAAGGTCTTTTCCAACCAAATGATTCTATGATTCTACGGGATAGATGGAACATTACTAGGGAGAAATGTATTAAGATGATGGTCTTTCCATTGCAAGGTAGGTAATTTCATTTACAGACTGTGAAATATCAAGAGGATAATGTGGAGAGAAATTATGATTTGTCATAAAACCAGCATCTGTATTGGATCCCTGATATTTAGTATCCAAGAGAGTTATAAATTGCATTGCAAAGAGTTACCTTTTGACATGTTTTGTATGTCTCCCTTAAGGTTTAGGAGAGATCAAAGGTAAGGTGACTGTTTCGTGTGTTTCCCTTCTGAAAGTCACACACATGCTGAGCTGGACTACTGTAGCTTTGATTCCAGCCGGGGTCTAGAAAGCAGACCATCTTAAACCTAATTTCCCTGGGAGGCTTCGTGCAATAGCATTCATGTAGTGTCAAGGAAGAAAGACTTGCAATGGCAGCATCGAGGCAATGACATTCTTTCATTCCCATTCTGCTTCCAGTTTTATATACAATAGCCTCCTTGTTGGTGTCTTAGAACTGCAGTTTCATCTCTTCCCTCCACTGTTTTTAGACGGGAGGACATAACAAAAGAAGCTGTATTTCACCAGGTAGCACAGCCTTGCTATTTTTAAATGATAAGGGTATCTCTACAATGTTACTGTGAAACTGTGAAGGCACCCATTTTCTAGAAGGGGTTTTGGACTGTGCAGACTAGAGGACCTACCTCTGAAGGCGAATGTCCTCAACATTTTCTCATGGTTAACGAGCTGAAAATGGCTTGCCATTTTGTGTATCCTACTTCAAAAGCTTGCCTTTTCCCATGCACTGTGTAGGATACCTAGGCACTTGTATAGTTTTAGCCCGTAATCTCTCTCTGATCCAACTTCACATTTATAAATTAATTGTAATGTTTCCTTATCTCACAGAGGGCTGCATGGCTGGATATACTAAATCACTGTGAGATTCTCAGAGACAAAGGTCTGTAAACCACGCTGTGAGGAATAAATAGAGAACAGCTTGAAATTTTCAAATGGCAGAGAAGTAGAAGCATAAGATGTTAGTGTTATTACTGTTGTCTGCCCTACAAAAAGAGAAACCACACACTTGCCGTATTAAAGAGCTCTTACTTTGCATTTTAGGAAGTAACAAAAAGAGAAAGGAAAAAAAGTAAAATTTGCATGCAAGAGCAGAGTGCGACTCCTCTGTAAGACATGCGTCACGCTGTGCATTCCGGCCAGTCATGCACAAAATCAAGGAGGTACTTTGCAAGCAGAAGCGAAGCAGCACTTCCTTCTTTTCCCTCTTCAGGGAACTCGCAGGTTCAGGGAGGTGAAAAATCTGACACAGGCTCTAAAGGACAAATTGCTAAGGCTATGGGACATCTCCTGACGGCAGTTTAAACAGAATTATATTAACACAGCGTAAAACACATGAAATACATTCTGAATGACATTCTGTTAGATCCTTGCATTGAGAACTCATAGCAAAACTAGAAAAACAGTTATCCTCGGGTTCTTTATTCATCATGCCAGAACTCTAAAATGAAAATTGTCTGAGCCATGTTGCTAGTATGGCAGAATATAATCCATTCTGCACTGTTCATTGTCTGCTGCTGCTGTATATAATCAGTTTTATACACACACATGTTAGGGTATTCTTATTCCTTTTTCTTATTTGTAACAAGGTGATGTTTTTTTAATGCTGAAGACTGAACCTGCTGTGAGAACTGTTATCTCAAAGTAACCATTCTCGTGTTAAATGCTTCATCAACTCTTTTCCAGATTAACAGTACTCTGTTGACCATTTGATATAATAACAAAGCATGAGCCCTTTTCTGTCTTCTTTTACATCCTGTTTTTATTTCAGTGTTTACATGGGCTGCAGAAATAATCCAAGCCTAGGAGCAGCTAGCTACTCTCGCAGCACAGAGAATAACCACTCTGGCATGCCTTCCCTGAGCATAAAGTTTACTTTGTTTGCCATGAATCTTAAAAATCCTAAATAAACTTGACATCACCAAGACAGCATATTATGCCCCACCTCCCCAAAGAAGAAGGAAAAAAAAAAAAAAAAGTAAAGAAACGAGACATCTCCTTGAAGTTCTATAGAGTCTATAAGACAATAATAATCCAAACTATGGACAAGCATATGTACCATGTTATTTCTAAATTAAAATGTTTGCCTAATTGTATAGATTATGCATTCAGATGAAGATGTATATTTTCTTCTGTTCATTTTTCATTCATTTAGATTATGACACTGCACCATATTGCAGCTGCTCTCATCCCATGGCATCCTGATCAAGTAAATGCTGGAATTACATTATACATAAATTTTAAAGGAGACAGAAAATTCCAGGATGTGAAGCTTTTATGTATACGTCTCTGTTCTGCCTTGTAAATTTACAGTCATTACTTAATAGTGAACCCAAAGAAAAAGTTCTGATTTTGTGTTCTGTTCCTCTAGGAACAGCACAGGGGATGACACAGAAGAATGGAAAAAGGATATAAGACTCATTGGAGTCTCTCATTGGAGAAGAGGAAAATGAGGCAGAGGTTTTTCCAGGGAGCTCTCTGCAATGTCAGCTTCTCCAGTAGCATCTCCCTTTCCAGGCAGCTTCACCCTCACTTCTTTCTGGTCTTCCACTTTGTTGAAGCTGCCTGTGCTGCTTAGGCAGTGCTTAAACGTTGTGCGGCCACAGTGTCACAGCAGCAGCTCTCCAAACCTTAGCTGCCCTCGTCCTCCAGGTCATGGCTGGCCCCAGCATGTGCTGGCTTAGTAAGGCTGAGAGTTTTGCATGGGGCAGCAGTGGGTTTTGGATTTCATACTGTCCTACTGCCGTTCACTGCGCTGGCTGTGTGTTGATGAGAAGGTAGTGATTAAATTAAATGACTGATGTCATTTAATTTTGGTTCACTGTATTTGTTTGCAGTTATCAACTTCTACAACAATATTTTTTCTTTCTGAACTTAGCTTCTGATTAGCTTCATCATTATTCATTAGCTGCATAATTAGCAGAGAGTTTCTTTCGCAGTTGTCAAGGAAATGCTTATCAGATTTGTTTTTTTGTTTTGCTGTTTCTTAGTGACATTCTCAAAGCAAAGATTTAGAGCGTGCATTCAGGTATTAAACTACAGTTTAGCTGTAATAGTATAGTGCTACCTTCTTGTCATGTCTTCCGTTTGTGTCCCTTATTACTGAGTAACTTCAAGGCAGGGATTCATTAAATGAACATCTCTCTCAGTCATATTGTGTGAACTAGGTACCTGAAATCATACTTATCTTTTCTAATGTCTTCATAGTTTTCTGTATCTCATTCTTCTTGTCTCTCCATTGTTAAAGAGGCCTAGTTTCACTGGTCTTTCTGTATAACTGTATTCCCCAGATTTATGCATCATTCATTGTTCCATTTACTTTCCTTTCTCCATCGCTGTAATATCAATTTTATATCAAGGTGACCTTAATTGAGCTTGGTATTATAATGTGGTGTTGTTGTAGGACCACCAAGCATCGCATTTATTATCCACTAGCAATTTTTCTCTGAAAATTCTGCTTGCCACCAGGAAAAGAATGTTGTCTAAGATGTATACTTGTTCACATACTGATGCTGGTCTCAAGGCATTTATTATTTCTTTTTAATCCATGCCTCTAGATTCTGTAGTTCATAACTCATCATCATTGAAGTGTAAGAAGTTAGGAGAAATTTAATTGCATGAAATTTCAAAGATGCAAATTGGTCAGGGAAGGGGAGACCATATTAAATCTATTAAGTTTTGAAAAGCATCTGATGGTGACATTAAAAAGGCTCCAGAGGCAACAGCATTCAGTGCATGATGAAGTTCCTCAGAATCAATTTTGCACAGTTTCCTCATAAACTGACAAAAGCATCTATATATCTGTATTTACAAGTGGGGCAGAGAAAGGCACTCAGTGTGGTAATGACATTAAGCCTCTAATTCCCATACTACTCTCTCAAGCAACGTGTGAAACATTATGTTTATCTGCAGCTTTAATTTAAAGGCAGAAGTAAGTTTAAGCCACTCAATAAATGTGCCAGCAATGCTGTGTTTTCCCACTGGTAGTTAGTGGGTAACTGTGAAAGCCTCTCACTTCAGGCAAGCTGGTTTGTCCGCATCTTAAATGACAACAGAGCAAACCAGTGATTTTTCCAGTGCTGTGGCTTTTTTTGTCAGAAGAGGATGGCTTGGAGGAGTATATCAATCTCAGTGAAACCTTAATCAGGCTGAGGTGGGAGGGAGTGCCCCCCACCAGACTGACAGGGCACTTCTCTAGCAATGGGATGCCAGGGAGTCTCACATTTGGTCCGAGCTACTTGGCCTAATTCAAGGGGGAGAGGAGGGTAGGAAAGGGCGCTGCTGTTCTCTGAGATAAAATCCGAATGCTTGAAGGAAGAAGGTTTGCTTGAGATCTCTGAAGGTACTTTCTCTTATCTCCACATGATACTGTAGTAATCTTAGCAATAGTGACTGTGAGATGTAAGGAGTAGCATTAGGCCTGAAGGAAGTAATCGGCTATCCAAATGGTTAATAAAGAATAAATAACCAGTCAAATTAGTCTGGGAAAGCACCTCTTTGGCCTGGGACTACATGATAGCTTTAAAGGTTGATGTGTGGTATGTAATAGGTTCATAAATGAAAGTGGAAAGCTTTGTGTGAACAGAAATTGCTCTCATCTGTGCAGTGCATGCTCATTTAATAATGTATTGTATTGTGTCTTTAAGATTTTTTTTTTAAGAGGGTAATTAAAAAATTGCAGACCTAGAGATACTCTGCTCCTCCTTTAAAGGGTCTGCACTTATCTGATTTGTCATATACATTTCAATAAAAGCTTTTTGTAAGTAGGTGCTGCAGGAATATGTTGCATTAGCATAAGCTCACCCCTTTGTACAAAATCAAATCCATCAAAGTGGTTCAGTACACAGTTAAATTTAAGCTCATGTTTTGCTGTAAGCATGTGAGTTATGATAAGTTTCATTGACTTTAGGGCAGCTCACATGCCTGAATTTTCTTCAACAATGTCTGCAGAAGCAAAGCAAGAGTTGCTTGTTAAACACTGAAATAATAAAGGTAAAGATAAAAGAAGGTAGTCTTGACTCATTCCAAATAACTTTTTAGTTCTCAAATGTAAGAGTAATTTTTGCCCCAGCCTCAAAGCCCATTTGGTGGGCAATTTTACTTCAGAAATATTCTCTGGATTTTTATCTCAAGGCTTAATATTGTCTTCTCTTTCTTCCCCTAATGCTTTATATACCTTACTGTCATTTTAATCCAACTGAGAGCAATGATCACCCACTTTGTGCCCAGATTTCGTCTTAAAAGTGTCTCCATCTACTTTCCCTACCAATTCATCGGTATGAGTGCTCTTATGCAAACAGTAAGTGAAGAGACAGACTCCTTTACTTGAACTTGCTTTCTTTTATTATCTTGGGTTATTTGTCACTATCATCATTGTAAATTGGCATGATAGACCACAATTTCTTCTCTGTTTTTTGTGTAGCACAGGCTAAGTTTTGAAGTCTAGCAGATGAGTAATCGAGAACAAAAATAGTTGCACTTACAGTGTTTGTAGTAGCGAAACAAGCTCTGGTGTGAGCTGGTGGGTCATAACTCCCTTCACTGACTTCAGTGAGATTGTGGTGATTGTGATGCTTTTCCCTTCTCGGGATTTTTAGCTAGATTTGGGGATAAAAATGTCTGTCTGGAGAAACAGAGATGACAGCTATGAGATATTTCTACTCTTTTTTCTTTTCATTCAGTCTTACATCTCCTCTCTGATATACTGCCAGCTTTGGTTAGAGTTCTCACAGAGTATAATTTATATAGATGACAAGCCTAGTTACTGGACTTCCTGGGCATATCAATGATCACAGGATTCAATCCACTTCAGTTTATACTTCAGCCTCTTTCTTAACAACTTATAGTAATTAACCAGCTTTTCCTAATGTTCAAGTACAGCAACTCAGAATATGTTTTTCATATTAATCTAAGCATTCTGCCAAAGAATCTTGAATCTTATTCTGTTGCTGATTTCAATTAGGTAGTTTTGTCACAGTGATTACTTAAAATTAAGACAAGTAATAGAACAATTAATTATGAATTAATTATAAATTATTAATCATGAATACATGACAGGAAAGCTGTGACAGTTGTCAGAGTAGAATGAAATTGGACAGGACCTATCCAACAAGCATTATGTTCGTTTGCTCATGGGTACTTGTAATGGAAAGAGACGCAGTTTTACTTCAGCAGGAACTCAGATATGAGGAAGCATTCCTTTCATGTGACAGTCAGAGGATGAGGTGCTGCCATAGTCAGCACTGCCCTTCATACTAGGATGTCCAAATCTACACAGGTCACTCATTTACATTTATGTCAGTTCTGCATTGGCAGCATCATTAATATCAAAGTGTTAATATAGCTGTACTAGCATTCATTTTCTTTAAAGGCTTGGTGTCAAAACAGCTTGACTTTGTATCATTGTTTTCCATTCTAGCTCACAAATGGGGGAACCCATAACCTTCCTAGGTGATGAAATAGCTTCTGGTCACCTCCTGGCAGCTTCCCAGAGTGCTGGCATCCCATCGAACCATCCCTGAGGGGTGTGAGCTCTGCGGGCCCCTCTCGGTGTGCATGTCCCCTGCATGTCTCCAGTGTACGGGGCTGCCCCACTTGCCCCTCCGCCTGCGGGACCGCAGCAGCCTGCACTCTATTAGCACATGGCTGTGCTGGGTGCTTTGGGAACCCCTCCTTACTGCTTTGGCAGGATGCTTTTCCAAACCCACAGACATTGGTCTGTTGGGGTTTCAAGTGTTACTTTATATCATGGCAATAGCCTATCTGTTTTTTGGCTTCTTTGATTTGAGCTGTAATTAGTGTCACAGAACCACTGCATCATCTGCTTCAGTTTCAATTTTTAAATGAAAAATTAGATCTTGCCTTCGTCTTTGTTTCTTCTCCTTGGACATGCTCCACATGGCCAGTGTTAGCCTCTCTGCCTCCCCTGACATGCTGGTAACACGGCCAGCAGTGCAGGATAGGTGCGACTCCCCTCTTGCTCTCCACGGTCACACGAGCCTGTTCCTCCTCCCTCTGTCAGCATGGTGGCTGGTGCTCCCTGGTGGGTCCCCGCTTACCTGACCATTCACCCCTTGGGTTGCAGTTCCTGTGCTGTCCTCTCTTTTGCCACCTTCAGGTCTGGCCACCCAGAAACTCAGGGCCACCTAGCAGGGGGAATTCCTGAGCTGCACTGCATGTAACAAACATGCAATACTGCACCTCTCAGCACTCTCTTTAAAGTCCCTCCAGGAAGGATAATAATGGAAATACCTATTAAACAAGATACTTATTAAGGAAAAAATCACTGTAGCTCATACTGTCCTGGTTTTGGCTGGGATAGAGTTAATTTTCTTCCTAGTGGCTGGCACAGTGCTGTGTTTTGGATTTAGTAGGAGAAGAATGTTGATAACACACTGATGGTTTACTTGTTGCTAAGTACTGCTTACACTAGTCAAGGTGCTTCCCATGCTCTGCCAGGCGCACAAGAAGCTGGGAAGGGGCACAGCCAGGACAGCTGACCCAAACTGGCCAAAGGGCTATTCCATACCATATGATGTCATGCTCAGTATATAAACTGGGGGGGGTTGGCTGGGGGACAGTGGTCACTGCTTGGGGACTGGCCAGGGAATTGGTTGGCAGGTGATCAGCAATTGCATCGTGCATCACTTGCTTTGTAAATTATTATTATTATTATTACTACTACTGCTATTTTACTTTATTTTATTTCAATTATTAAACTGTTCTTAACCCATGAGTTTTATCACTTTTACTCTTCCAATTCTCTCCCCCATCCCACCAGGGCAGAGGGAGTGAGTGAGCGGCTGTGTGGTGCTTAGTTGCTGGCTGGGGTTAAACCATGACAGACCTTTTTGGCACCCAACGTGGGGCACGAAGGGTTTGAGGTAATAACAGGTTAACCAGAGCATATTAAGGAATCTGTTAACAGTTCCCGGTCACAATATTGATTCATCTGATCTGCACCATGCTCTTTTTGTTGCCGTACATGTTAAAGATTGGTGGTGGGGTTTGCAGTTTGCTGTGCTCTACAGTGATTAGTGAAGTTTTGCCTGGGAGATTTGTTATTAAAACACTGACCTTGATCTTAATCTGGTGTTTGAGCTTTGTACTGAAGCCATTACTGTACTTTGGGTACCACCTCGTGGAGACAATTAGCAATTATACTACTTCCTCTGGGAGGTTTTTTTGTGGAGGAAATATGGAATGGCACCTTTGCTACCTTCTTCTATGATGTTTCCTCCTTCATTACAGTAACTTTTCAGTGTCTTGAACATCCTTGGCTAGTTAAGATACACTTACTGGTATTTCTTGGGAATATTGTTTCAGCTTTGTCTAAGGTTAATAAGCAATTTAAGAACAACATCCAGAGATCTGCCTCAAGGCTTGATAGTTATGGGTGGCAGGGTGTGTGGCATAGCATGGGCAAGTACCTAGGACAGTGGGCACCTCCCGTGTTTTGGAACTTCACCCCTGAACAAGTGCAGAATCCTGAAGAACTAGTGAAGTATTTGGAAAAAGTGTCTGGCAACTCCAGAGACACACAAATCACTGCAACGTGCTGGGGCCTGGCCCATGCTTACCGAGCCCTGTTCAACACTACTCAGTAAAAAAAGAAAGAGAAGGTCTCTGGATCTGATGACAAAATGACAGGCACTGCGGTTATTCCAACCCCTGCCACAGGCACTATGGCTATTCCAACCTCCATGACAGGCACCACGGCTACTGCAACCCCGTCCACAGGCACCATGGCTAAACCAGAGAATCAACCCGTGCTGGTATCAGTTGCCCCTGTATACAAGAAGAAATACAGAAGAAAATCAGCTCATTTACTAAGTGATGAAGGTGAACCAGGGCCATCATGAGAACAGGAGGAGGAAGAGGCAGAACCCATAAATGAGATGGTAACTACCTGATCCTTATCTCTGAGTGAACTGCAAGATATGTAAAAAGATTTCAGTCATCGTCCAGGCGAGCACATCACCACCTGGCTGCTCTGATGCTGGGATAACAGGGCCAGTAGCCTGGATTTAGAGGGTAGGGAAGCCAAGCAGCTGGGATCCCTTTCCAGGGAAGGGGGCATTGACAAAGCAATTGGAAAAGGGGCACAAGCCCTCAGCCTCTGGAGGCAACTCCTGTCAGGTGTGAAGGAAAGGTATCCCTTCAAGGAAGATGTTATATGTCACCCAGGCAAGTGGTCCACCATGGAGAGATGTATCCAGTACCTGAGGGAATTAGCTGTGCTGGAGGTGATTTATGGTGACCTGGACAATGAGCAGTTATCCGAAGATCCAGATGAAGTCAGGTGCACATGACTCACATGGCGGAACGTTTTACAAAGTGCACCATCGTTGCATGCAAACTCATTGGCAGTAATGACATGGAAAGATGGAGAGGAACAGACGGTGGATGAATTCGCTGGCCAACTCTGGCAATAGAAAGAAAATCTCTCTTCCTCCCTCATCTTGGCTGCGGAGAAACTGTCCTGGAAGGTCCAGTAACTAGAAGATGGTATGTCCTGCTCCCCGCCCATATGGACCAATATCTCAGCTATTAGGACTAAGTGTCCCTCTGCTCAAGAGAGGTTATAGAGGGTACACACCATGGGCCACCCTGTGATTTTACCTGCATGACCATGGAGAGGACATAAGGGAGTGGGATGGAAATCTACCTCGACCCTAGAGGCACGGGTGTGTGAGTTGCAAAGAAAAACGATTACAAAAGGTGGTTCTTCCAGGAAAATTGCTGCTCCAGTCTCCAGAGAGCAGTTCCCCAGATGGAGTAAAAGGTCTGATCTTACTTTCGATCTTTGATTCGCATTTACAAGAAGTGAACAACGAATACTATGACCAGTATTAGAGGGGCTCTGCCTCCAGCCAGGTGCAGGAAAGGGAAAACCGCGTTTACTGCACTGTGTGTATTCAATGGCCTGGAACATCAGGCCCACAGGAGTATAAGGCTCTAGTAGACACCAGTGCAGAGCGTACCCTGATGCCATCAAGCTATAAAGGGGCAGAACCCATTTGTATTTCTGGAGTGACAGGGGGATGCCAACAGCTAACCGTATTGGAGGCTGAAGTGAGCCTAACTGGGAATGAGTGGCAAAAGCACCCCATTGTGACTGGCCCAGAGGCTCCATGCATCTTTGGTATAGACTACCGCAGGAGAGGGTATTTCAGGGACTCAAAAGCGTACTGGTGGGCTTTTGGTACGGTTGCCTTGGAGATGGAGGAAACTAAACAGCTGTCCACCTTGCCTGGTCTCTCAAAGGACCCTTCTGTTGTGGGGTTGCTGAGGGTCAAAGAACAACAGGTGCCAATCGCTACCACAACGGTGCACTGGTGGCAATGTCGCACCAACCGAGGCTCCCTGATTCCCATCCATAAACTGATTTGTTGACTGGAGAGCCAAGGAGTGATCAGCAAGACTCCTTCACCCTTTAACAGTCCCATATGGCCAGTGCAAAAATCTAATGGGGAGTGGAGACTAACAGTGGACTATTGTGACCTGAATGAAGTTACACCACCAGTGAGTGCTGCCACACCAGACATGCTAGAACTTCAATATGAACTGGAGTCAAAGGCAGCCAAGTGCTATGTGACAATTGAGCTTGCTAATGCATTTTTCTCAATCCTTTTGGCAGCAGAGTGCAGGCCACAGTTTGTTTTCACTCGGAGGGGTGTCCAGTACACCTGGAATCATCTGCCCCAGGGGTGGAAACACAGCCCTACCATTTGCCATGGACTGACCCAGACTGCACTGGAACAGGGTGAGGCTCCAGAACACCTGCAATACATTGATGACATCATTGTATGGGGCAGCACAGCAGAGGAATTTTTTGAGAAAGGGAAAAAAATAGTAGAAATCCTCCTGAAAGCCGGTTTTGCCATAAAACAAAGTAAGGACAAGGGACCTGCACAGGAGATCTAATTTTTAGGAATAAAATGGCAAGATGGACATTGTCAGATCCCAATGGATGTGATCAATAAAATAACAGCCATATCCCCACCAACTAGCAAAAAGGAAACACAAGCTTTCTTGGGCATTGTGGATTTTTGGAGAATGCATATTCCAAATTACAGTCTGATCGTAAGGCCTCTATCAAGTGACTTGGAAGAAGAATGATTTCAAATGGGGCCCTGAGCAATAACAAGCCTTCGAACAAATTAAACAGGAGATAGTTCATGCAGGAGCCCTTGGGCCAGTCTGGTCAGGGCAGGATATAAAAAAGGTGCTCTACACCGCAGCCAGGGAGAATGGCCCTACCTGGAGCCTCTGGCAGAAAGCACCAGGGGAGACTTGAGGTTGACCCCTAGTGTTTTGGAGTCAGGGATACAGAGGATCCGAAGCCCCTCTATACGCCAACTGAAAAAAAATATTGGCAGCATATGAAGGGGTTTGAGCTGCTTCGGAATTATCTGGTACTGAAGCACAGCTCCTGCTGGCACCCCGACTGCTGGTGCTGGGCTGGATGTTCAAAGGGAGGGTCCCCTCTACACATCATCCAATTGATGCTACATGGAGTAAGTGGGTCGCACTGATCACATAATGGGCTCAAATAGGAAACCCCTGTCGCCCAGGAATCTTGGAAGTGATCATGGACTGGCCAGAAGACAAAGATTTTGGAATATCACCAGAGGAGGAGGTGACACGTGCTGAAGAGGCCCCACTGTACAACAAACTACCAGAAAATGAGAAGCAATGTGCCCTGTTCACTGACAGGTCCTGTCGTCTTTTGGGAAAGCATCGGAGGTGGAAAGCTGCTGTATGGAGTCCTATATGACAAGTTGCAGAAACTGCTGAAGGAGGAGGTGAATTGAATCAGTTTGCAGAGGTGAAAGCCATCCAGCTGGCTTTAGATATTGCTGAACGAGAAAAGTGGCCAGTAACTTTACCTCTATACTGACTCATGGATGGTGGCAAATGCCCTGTGGGGGTGGCTGCAGCAATGGAAGCAGAGCAACTGGCAGCGCAGAGGCAAACCCATCTGGGCTGCTGCACTGTGGCAAGATATTGCTGCCCGGGTAGAGAACATGGTTGTAAAAGTTCGTCATGTAGATGCTCATGTACCCGAGTCAGGCTACTGAAGAACATTGAAACAACCAGCAGGTGGATCAGGCTGCTAAGATTGAAGTGGCTCAGGTGGATTTGGACTGGCAACATAAGGGTGAATTATTTATAGCTCAGTGGGCCCGTGACACCTCAGGTCATGAAGGAAGAGATGCAACGTATAGATGGGCTCGTGATTGAGGGGTGGACTTGCCCATGGACACTATTGCACAGGTTATCCGTGAATGTGAAACATGCGCTGCAGTCAAGCAAGCCAAGCGGTTCAAGCCTCTCTGGTATGGAGGACGATGGCTGAAATATAAATATGGGGAGGCCTGGCTGATTATAGCACACACCCACAAACCCGCCAAGGCAAGCGCCATGTGCTGACAATGGTGGAAGCAACCACTGGATGGCTGGAAACATATCCTGTGCCCCATGCCATCACCCAGAACACCATCCTGGGCCTTGAAAAGCAAGTCCTGTGGCGACATGGCACCCCAGAAAGAATCGAGTCAGACAATGAGACTCATTTCCGAAAAAACCTCATAGACACCTGGGCCAAGGAGCATGGCACTGAGTGGGTATATCACATCCCCTATCATGCACCAGCCTCTGGGAAAATTGAACGATAGAACAGACTGTTAAGGACTACACTGACATCAGTGGGCAGTGGGACATTTAAACTCCTTTACTCCATCTAGCTGAGTGCCTTGATATCTGGGCAACTCTAGGCATAATATATGTATAGTAAAAATAGCAATACAACTTACTTATAATTCAAGTCACTTTAAAACAATTTTTTTCGAGTCCCCCCTGCATGTATTTCTGCAGAGCTAATTATGCTTCCCTGTAGGATCAATGCTTTACTAATTTAAATACATTGTAACAATATTGTCACCAATGAATTTTACTGCTTCAAAAGGCAAATTGCTATATGCCAACAATTAGAAAAAAAATTGCTTTGTTTTTCCTTTATGTAAATTCTTTGACATTGGCATTCACCTTTTCAAGCAGGTATTTGATACAGGACAAGTAGCAGTTTTACATAAAAGGGTAGAAAGCAGAAAAATAATCACATCTCTCAAAAGAGAGAAAATTATAGTAAGCTCTGTGATAAACAGAGAATTCTTAGAAATAAAATACTGAAGTTACATCTGATCTTGAGAAATCTAATCAGCACACATCACACACAGCAGGTAGGGCATGTTCTCACACCACTTATTGGAATTATAGTAGCAATCCTTATTCCTGTAAAACACATGGTATGCCTGATCTATTTTTAAAACTTATGATTTGCTTTTCTTCAAATGTTAGGTACTATGTGCTTCTGTAGTGACACACTGTCTTTCTATCAACAAACTATTTTGGGAGCAAGTACTACTTGCCTTACATGAACTATCACGTTGACAGTCCCTAACAATTATTCATTTAAGGAAAGTAGATTTGCTGCCTCTCCTTGCCTGTTCTTTTAACTTCATAATCGCTTAACTGTAAAATGAAAAGAGAAAGAAGAGCAACGTCTCTTCCATGGGAATGCTCATGCTTGTTTGTTTGCTAAAAAACCAGTATAACTGGCAATTAAATACATGGTATATTGAAATAAAACTAAACACACTGTAAACTGAAATTGATGGAGTAATAGCTCCCTTTTTGGCTTTGATTTTTAGTCTCTTGTCCTTTCTTCTGCTGCTTAGGATTATGAAGCAGTCACCAACGCAAGACAGAGACATCCATTTTAAGGCACTGGAAGCGTTTGTCAATTCAGCTTGGGTGCAGTAGCAGTTCTTATGCTGGGGCTTAGTGCTGGTTTAGCGTATGTGCAGTAGCTGAGGCTTGCTGTTTTATTCAGTTGACATTAGGATTTTCAAAACATGTTTTATAATTAGGCTGGGCAATGCCTGGGAACTGTCTTTCCTTTTTTTTTTTTGATAGTGGCTCACACAAATATTATCTTCACCTTTTTCACTTAGGAATCAGAAAGTTTTATGTGCCCATTCAAAATTATGATGGGGAATAGTTGGAGGATTCTGAGTTTATAAAAGAGTTGTGTTTTTAAGTAATATAACCAATTTGCCTGTTTAACCACAGTGTAAAGAGAATGTGAGCAGGTGAAGTCTTTATGCTGAGCACCCTGATGCCAAAATTTATGCAAGGAAGATGCCTGGGTGATTTGCACAACCAGGCTGCTCCGAGCAGACTGGGGGTCACTGGTTTGCCCGCAGAGCCGCAAGGCGTTCCCCAGCAGCTGGGCACAAGGCTCGCCTTGCAGCCAGGAGCAGGGCTGGAGTGGCGCAGCGTGTGCCGGCCGGCTGACAGCAGCAAGGGGCTTTGCCCTGGCCCTGTCTCTGCCTTTGCAGGGTGGCGCAGGTGGCACAGCAGCCCCAGCATGAGCTCTTTGCCAGGACTTGGAAGCAGGTCTCCTTCGCTGGGATAAGCAAAGCATAGTAGTAAACCTGGGCAGTAGCGTGGTGCAAAACTTCACCCCAATCAGGGTGCCCAGCTGGTCATACTCAATGAGTAGTACTTGATGTATCAGTGAGTTGAGTAATCTAAACCAACATGTAACCTTTTACTATATACCGTGTATGTCTGAAAGTACCTGTTAATCGGTGGCCACTTTACCTTCCTGTTACGGACCTGGTTTGGGAGCACATGCCCTTGTTCCCTACAGAGCACAGCCCCTTCTGCTGTAGCTCTGCTTATATCTTTTCCTTAAAGCTTAGCTGGGCTGTGGTTTGGAGCTCTCCGCAGGCTGGTGTAAGATCACTTTAAACTCTGCAGACCTGATGCTTAAATAACATTCAAATGAACTCTATTCAGCCTCTAAGCTACTGCTGTACCAGGTCTACTTCACAAAGCAGTGCAGACTTTCATGTCTTTCTCTGGAGGAATAAATCTGAGGCTTCATTCACATGAAAAACTTCAGTATGATTTATTTACAGGTTAAGGGCCCAAGCACATCCCTATAAATAATGCTTTAGCCTTATTTTTTCCTTTGTGAACTTTGCATTTTTTGTGTGCCTCCTAAGGCCTTCAGGTTATTATCACAGTGAATGCTGCTACATTTTATGTACTGTGTTGGAAAAGACAAGTTGTTTTCCTCCAACCTGAAGAACTAACACCTAAATCTAGTCTGTGTAGTGCTGATGCTTCACATCCTTTCTTCTGTTAAATTCTGTCATGATTTTATTTCTTTCTGTTTCTTTCAGTAGACATCTAACTACCACTGGTCTGTCTACTTTGACATGTATTTCAAGATGCTGCAAGTAGTCCAAATTGAATAAAAACTGTTACGTTAGACAGGTTTCTTTCAAGTATGATATAGGTAACAAAAAAGTGAAAAAAACCACATAACAGAATTTAGGAAAAAAACCCAGAATTTCTTTTATTTTCGTAACTTTCTTCAAAGACTAAGTATAGGCCTTTTTAATTTTTAAATTACAACTATTAATAAGGTTTACTAGAAGTCTAGCTTTGACACGTTATGCTATCTGCTACAAAATATTATTAGTCATCACAAAGAGATTATGCATTAAAGTCTTCATTAACTAGGAACTATAACTAAAGTAAATTAATTATTTTAGCTTAAGTAAGAGCTACAAGCCTGAGCACCAGAACATTAACAAAATTGCTAGTTTACAGAACAAAACCAGAGTCAGGTAAAACTACGCAATTTCTTTGAAGACGGGTATCCATGAAGAGGTTGTCCTTTGGCATTGATTTTATTGTCACATTCAGTATAAATATGTCTTTTAAAGCCTCTTTATGGTATTTTAATATCTGACACTTTTAGCCTTGTGCGTGGGGATAAAATACAATTACACTTCTCTCACTGGGCTGCCAGATGATCTGTTGGTGGAATGACTCTGAGGTCAAAGATATAACAAGCTACTTGCTGCTTTTTATGGTGTTTTTACTGGGACTATTTTTATTAGAGTTATAGTGGATGCTGTTATGCCTCTAGTGAGTCAGGGCCTTGGGACGTTTATGCCACCTGTCATCCCCTCTTAACAGCTTTGATCTTGCATGCACTGGTTGGAAAAATTATCGTGCCATTTTTCAGTTTCAGCCTGCAGTGGTTTAACACAGCTACTGATACTTTTTCACAATATGAGTTGATACAGACAAGCATTTTTGAAGAGAGCCCTAAGGGTAACAATAATATTTCTATCTTCTGCCATTCATGGAAAAGCAGAGCCAATAAAGCAGGCAAATGATCTGGTATTTGTTCCTTTTTGCTCATTAATGTTTCAGCTGATTCTGTGGGCGTTCTGTGGAAGAATGGTTACTTTCATTTTCTCATGAAAGCAAAATACTATATTTCTTATTCAAATCTATTGCCTATGAGATTCTGCTTTAAGCTTTTTCTTGAAGGATGTTGTTCATCTCTTTTACACAGAGAGATGCATAACACAGAAATATATGTGCATTGAACAATGCTGGATTGGCCTTCCAAAAACAGATGCACTGCAGGAATAGGATCTGACAAATGCAGATAGAGAAATGGAGAGCCTGGTTCAATAGGAAGTGCCTACAACCTTCCAGGGTACGTAGCTTAGAAGGAGGAAGGGACTCATTCTCAGAAAGGCAAACCTCTCCTTTCTGTCGTTGTACGTAAATGCTACTGTGCTGTATTTCTCACCCTGACAGCTCCACACGTCAGTCTCTGACTCCCGTGATGTAAAAAGTATTCAGCTCCCACTGCTCTTCTCCCTGGCTGTCTTGCAATACATGCTTCTGTTCTCTCCCAGTGTCACTTTGCTGTGGGATGCTGTGCGTCTGTCTTGTAGCCCTACAAATTTTAAGAGTGCATTTCCTCCCTGAGCTTCTGCTCAGGTGCTTAAGCCTCACATCACCTTCCATTCCTTAATAGCCTACTCAATCTTAGAAAGTTTATAAAAGCATTTATGGTCCTAAAGTAGAATGTAGAACAGAAATAGAATTTGGGTTGTGATATCCCACATTGTACCTGTTGGTACCTGTTTGGGTGGTTTAACAAAATGAACCATTTTATGTCTATTTTATTCTTCACCACAATCCAAATGTCCACTTTACAACCTCATAATCACAATGTGGCAGCCGAGTGGTGTTGTGACTTACAGATAGAGCTGATGCTTCGCTCCAGGATCTGCTAGAGAAACAGAACGTTTTGTGATCCTGAGATGAAATGATCCTTTCTGCCACTGAAGAGTTGACAGCAGCAGTCAGGGATGTCTGTGCAGGTACATGGGACCAGATCCACAGCACTTTTCTCTCACACACATTTGGATTTGTGGTGGTTATAAAGCCCCATATTGACTGATGTGGGTTGTTTGTTTGGTTTTTTTTTAAGGCAATTCATTTAGAAAGGGCCAAAAAGCCCATTCTACTCACCCACTCACATTTGTTTATACAAGTATAGCACATGTATTTGGACCTAAAGCAACCTGACAAGATTTTTAATGAAAAATGTCTTTAACAGAAGGAGTGATAAACCAAGTCAGAGCAAAAATTATCCTTTTAAGAGAGAGAATACACTATTGTAGATAAAATGGGACTGATTAAGACTGATTTAGAGAATATTTCTTAATCCAAACAGAGAGAGGAGAGTCCTAATCTGTGACCAGGATGGGATTTGTATCTCAAGTACCTTGAAAACAAATGCCATTTTTTGTATTGTGTATACACAATACACTATGGGATTGGTATATATTGTTTGATGTAGTGTCACACACACATGCACACACAAATACATGGTACCTTACTATTTTATTATCAGTTTCATGGATGTTCACTTTCAAATGAAAAGGAACAAATCCACTAAAAAAGAAATCCATGGAAGAATCCAAAGAAGAAATTCTAAAGTGGCAATGAGTATATCAAAATTGCTTTTTCATTTTCATGTTTTAAAATGCCACGGTGTGGAGCAAAGTTTGGATGAAGTTGATTTGTATTATTTAGAAACTAGTCATGAAAGTTCAGGATAATTCCATTTAAGTGTGGGCACCTGGCTGTCACAGTTAAATTAGGAGCCTAAATTAGAAAGTCGTGTTCTAATGATGTTTCAGATCTTCAGGGGGCTGAATCACGTTTGAAAGTTACTTCATTTGAAAATCATGGATAATATAAGAAGTAATAATAGATTTTATTTAAATACTGAAAATGAGGTGATGTGAATTTGGAGCCCATCTACAGCAGTGGCATTCTAGCTGTTTCTCTTCGCGCCTAAGTTTACAGTGGTCAGTGAAATCAGTGTTTCTCACCAGCTTCTTATATTGCATCCACCTGTTCTTTCCACTGTTTCCCAGTAGTCTATATCATCCTAAACAATGTGAAATAATAAACTACTCCTGAAAAGTCATGGGCCAGATAGAAAAATCTGGTAATGAGTCAAAGTTGAGCTACAATGACAATTCACAGGAAGATGAGAATAATACATAGGAAGATCAGGGTGACCTTAAAACAGCATTAATAGAAATGGAATGCAATGTTCTAGTACAAGGTCAGGTACTTAAGAACTACTACTACTAAGTCTACTGTAAATTGAAAATGAGTGATAAAGGCAGAGACACAGTTAATCATAGAATAATTATGTGATGCAGCCCTGAAAAAGACAAAATCCTTCCTAGAGCATGTAAGTTCAGAGACAGGGAAAGTATTTGTGCTATTGTAAAATATCTTGGTGAAATAATGGCTGATCATATTCCAAAAATACTGCATACCTTCATGCATAGAACTTGAGAATTATCTGGTTAAAGAAAAACACAAAACCCAGCAAGAATAAACTCCTTCCTCGTAATTCACAAGCATAACAGATTATATGTTTGTTCATATAAGGGGACATTAAATCACAGCCTGGTGACTTCAGAGCCTTCTTCCTTTTCTGCAGGTGCCTCTCTCCCCTAACCTTTTTACAGCCCCAGCCCTATACAGCTACAGACTACTACTCCTGATCCAGTCCCACCTCTGATTTTATGTCATTTGCTATTTTAAATGTGCTTGTACTTGAAAACAAGTATAGGTTGTAGATTCAAAAAAAAGGTGAATGTTTAAAGTGAAACAGTTTTACAAAAGAGTGTGTGGGATGATCAGGACAACAGAGGGCATATCTTATGGCAGGAGACTGAGAGAACTCTGCTTAGCTTAGAAAACTCAAGTCCACAGAGGGCAGGATTGCTTTCTCTAGAAGTCCTGTTGATGTCTTCAGTAGGGTAAGTCGCTTGAGAAAGTTACTACTTAAGATAAAAGGTAAAGCAAACTTTCAAAGAAATAATAGTAATGGGCCTGAGTAAACTTAGATGGCCATTCTAAGAAAATAAAGTATAAATACCATAGGAGTTATATTCTGGAACAGCCTTGAAACTGGAGCAGTGGAGAAGCAAGCCCCCAAAACTAATTTCTCCTCTTTGATTCATTTACAAAAGGGATTAGTTATCTACATTGTTTGTCGTAGCAGGAGGCTGGGCTTGATGACTCTTGAGGGACTTTCCAGTTCTCAACTTTTTAGTTTTTCTAACAAAATCTGTGATCAACAAGGTCCCCTTTTTCTTGTTTGCCAGACATCAGTCTTTTTAATTTGTTTTTACCTTTTCCAAATTTCAATTTCCACAAGCAATATTCCTCACATCTTAAAACTCACACAGACTTTCTTGTGAGTTTAGGAAGTACCACTTAGTTCTATTACAGCAGAAGCCTGGTCACCTTGGTTAAATTGGGGGTTATGTGCTATTTGTGTATCAATCCCAGGGCTAATTAATACCAAGTACTTAGAATGTTATATTGTCTTTTTATGTTCAGAAACTGCTAAGTGTTTTACCAGCAGTAATTAAACTCACAACAGTTCAGTGAATTATTGAACTTATGCAAAGATACCTATCAAATCATTGACAGAACTGCAAAAAGAATCCGTCTCTAATTCTACAAGTTAAGAATTCTGTTTCCACTCACTAGAAGGCAACAACATAGGCATATTTTTAGTATATTGTACTGTATTTTATGCTATTGTATATAGTAAGGTTCTGTGAAGAAAACATTAGTATAGCTTTGCTTCAAAATATTGGAGAAATACTATCTCTTTATACAAGAATGGGAGGCTTCCACGGGCTTAAACTGTAGAGAGTTCACTCGTGATATCTTAATCTCAGTTTTAGAGTTATTTGTGTTTCCTAGAGTAAACTACATGGCTGAAAAAGTTAGGAAATTAAAATAGAGACTTTTTAAAGGCTGGTAGTAATGGAAGAGTGATGTCGCATCTGTTGTCTCTTTGCATCACTGGGTGAACCATGTTAATTTGTCCTACGCTGACATTTCCAGAATTAAACACTTGCTTAATTGTGGTTTTACCTCCTGGAAATATTGGTGGTAAAGACATCTCATAGAAATCCCGGTATCTAGATAAATAGGTATAAAAAATGGTACAAGTGAGAACTACAGAAATATGCAATTTATTCAACAGTGGTGAATTGCCTGGAGAAGTATCTAGTGTCTGCTTTCATTGCAAATCCTTCTAACAGCTAAGTGTTAAATAATTTGTATGAGAAGTATGTTAACCTGAGTGGTACTGAAACTCTGGAGATTTGTGAATGATAAATAAAAGATTTTTGTCTGGTTTAGCAGCATGTGTCCTTACTACTTACTGTCATGCTGAGCAGCTGAAAATGAGATAGTGGGGACATGATGTCATACTGGTATAAATTTGGACTTTTAAAAAAAAGATAAATTTGAGATCAAAGACAAGACTTGTGGGAGTAGATCTTTTTTTCTAGTGTACATGTAAGTATTACACTAATTTTATGGCTTCATTTGAAATGAAACCATAATTAAACAAACCATTGAAAAAGGTGTATTTGGTAATGTAAGCAAGGGTAAAGACTTCCATTACAGACTCCTGCTAAACATGTGAGCCACATAGGCATCTGCTACCTGCAACCACCCATCTGGATAGTTCCAAAGAATCAGTTTTCCAGTGGGTTAACTAGGAGGTAGGTACCGTTCCTGATATTATGTGCAAAAGAGGAAATATTTCTTCCAAATGTCAATGCAAATGCAACCTTGCTTTTGATTGCACTTAAAGTTGTGTCATGTACAGCATGAAATAGTGCAAGCCAGGGGAATGTGACACAAAATAAGTGAAAGAGGTGAATTCTTTGTATTGGTAGGCTAAACAAGCCTGCTCTTTTGGGTGATTAAACAGTGTTGTCTCTGCCTTGCCCTCCCCCACATTCCATAAGGGACGTTATAACAAAATTTCTGGTAGATAGTTTTGATATACTCAGATATGATGTCTTTCCATCAAGGCAATTGGAAAAAGTCAGATGCTTATATCATTAATTTGTTATGTCCCGTGTATGTCTTAGAGTTCAGTACCTAAAAGAGGATTGAAGAGCCTAGCAGTATGCACAACCCCCCCCCTCCCCCCACCAAATCTCACTCATTGTTATTGCTATCTATTACCCATATAACAGCAAAAGTTGCCAGGTACTTTTGTAGAACACAAGAGCTTGATTATTGTCAATCACTTGAAACCTCTTAGCTCAGGTACAGGAAGCAATCTAGCCACTAAGTTATTACAAGCTGCCAAATTCATCTGGGAAGCAGGGTAATTTAGTACTGTGCTCCATGCTGGAGCTCTGTGGCTGGGTGCTGCTCCTTCTAAGTTTGGACTACTTTGACATGAGAACTTTAAATTCTCTGTTTGACTCAGGATAAGGTCAGGACTGTTTTGTTTATATAGTGCTTGTTTGAGGAAGTTTGTCATCTAATTTTAAACGTGGTAAGGAATAAGAGCAAATGATAGGTGTGTACATACATTGAACAAGTACGAAATGAAATGGTAAAAAAGACTGTCGATCCATTATGGGCTGCATATGTCTTGATGATTCTCTTGAGAAAAATTGAAGAATATAATAGTAATTTGCCATGGAAGTTGCATCTCTTAGAAAGTAGCAGATTATTTATTACTAGAAAGTGATACTACAATAAAATGCATATAGCAGCCTTTTCCCCCAGTAAAATATTTGTTCAAGGGCCTGAAGGTGTGGGTTCTGTCAAACTCAACCTGGCTGCCCTGTAGCTACCTATAATATTTACAGTAAAGATTGAGTTTCAAGTGGCATTTAAATTCCCATGCACCTGTATATTAAACTCTCTTGTCTTGTTTTTGCGCGTGTGTGCTGTCTTGCCAAGAAAATTGTCTCTCAGTTTTTAATTGTCTGCCTTCCCAAAACGCTGTCAGGCTAAGGCATATTATCTTATATATCATCCATGAACAGTTAAAGATTAATTAGTCTTTCACCCATTTTCAAGGTATCATCTATATCCTGAAGGCAGAGTATGGTGTTTGGCAGCCTCTTCAATCACTTCAAATTCTTTTCTGTGTACTGTATAAATAATCTGTGGAAAAATTACACTGTTCTGTGAATAGCTACAGATACAAATGGCATATTCTGTAAAATTCTACAGTCTTCGGTCTATACAGATCGCCCCATTTGAGCACTGTATGAAGGATAATAAATATTTTTCACATGTCCTATAATTTTACAACAAAACTGACATATTATTTATCAGCATCCATTCTGTGATTTTAGGGCTTCATGCATTTTTTACTTTGCCTAGTTCACAGAATGAGAGTTGTTGATATGGGATGTGGAAGGTTTGTTTGCACTGCTGGAAGTAAATGTTATTAAGTGTACATAGAAAAAATGGGAGAGCAAATTATAAGCGGTTGCAGTGACGCTATTTGGATGCATTACCTATATGAAGATTATTAACCACTGTTGTAAGCAGATTTAATAATGTACTTGTTTACTTCCTTAAGTTCCCGCTAATTAATTCTATTTCTTATGAATTAAAATATCTGCCCGATATCCACAAGTATGAAAATATGCTCTGCCATAATGGTTGTGTACAGAGTCTGAAAGTACACAGAATACTTTATCTAATGACTTCAGTTTTGTGTATGTTTTGTTTATTATGTTGAGATTTTACCCCCTTTAACAGCCACTAGTGAACAGGGAGCAGGGCAAGCGTAATGTGGGCAGGGTCTTTTCCTGGGTAATGCACTATGAACTGGCATCTTCTTATCTCACTGTACACTAGGGTAAGTCCTATTAGTGGGCTTGGCTGTTGGGTTAAAGATTGGTAACCAGTGCCTGAGGGTAAAATCCTCAGAGATTAGAAAAACCTAGAGCAAAATGTTATGTTTACTTTTCTCCATCCTTGTAATGCCAAAAGGAAGAAAACTGTGAGTGCGTATGAATGTGTTTTAAGAGCAGTGATTCTGGAAGAAGGCTTTACCAAAAAGGTGCATTTTACAACCCGATCTGACATTATAAGGGTTGGATTCAACCTGATTTCTGTCTTGGCCATAGGTTGTGCAGGCAGGATTTTCTGCCAGGACATGCTCTGGCCCCAGCATCTGCGAGTCAGCTGGTTGTCGCTGCCTGACAGTACTGCAGCTGATAGCATCTAAGCTGTCACTTATAAATAAATAAACAGGCTTCCTGCATTGCAAAAACAGTATTCATAGCGTAAGCTGATGTACCACTTTCTCGATAAACTGCCTTTGCAGAAAATCTTCGTCAGCCGAACAATAGAATAATAAAGGTATGAGCTTTGTTACCTTATGCTTCAATACTGCTTATACTTCAAAGCTATTTAAACAAGTTATACTGTTAACCATGAAAAATGTGATTTTTTTTTCCAAGTGACTTGCAGGTAAGTCAAAATATCTTGGCCTGGTAAGGAGACGGAACACATGACATAGTGCATATTTTCTATTTTTAATGTCTATGAACTACTTTTGTTGGAATCACTAGGAAGAACAGAAATTACTGCTTTTTTGTTCCCCTTCCATTTTTCTGGTTAAAGCATACCTAGCATCTTCTCTATGGTCATCATAACAACAACCAAGCTCCAGTACACTTCTGTCATTCTCTTAGAGAATATATTTAACTTAATTTCCACTCTATTTGGACCTTTCTTCTGTTGTACTGTGATTCAATTAATATTATTTTTGCTAAAGTGAGATCAGAAGGCACTGTCTGAATATTTTTTACATGTAAATGATAGTTTTGAGCCTCCCTGGCTTTTTTTAATATCCATTTTAATGATGAGATTGTGCAATATCCTGGAGCTTTATATGATGGCTTTGATATATTCAAAGCTATACTTTTCTTTGCATTGATGGAAATGTCCTCAAGCTGGTTTAAAGTTATGGATGAGAGAAATGGTTGAGGCCCTTTGAGAATGTACCAAGACACAAAGGAGACATTTATATTAATAAGTCCCAAGCATATAAGCATACGTAACTTTCATCCTGGATTGGATCATCTTTAAAACTCATGGTGAAAACTCACTGAGGGGAAAACTCATGAAGTTTACCTACATGCACTTTGGAGATTGCAGCTTCTGACCTTATGGGTCCATGTATTTCAACTGTGTGTCTTATGCTACCAGGAAGCTGAGATAACACATACTCCTGATAGGATTTCTCAAACTAAAGCCTGTAGGTCTCAGTTTGCAAGTCACAGAATCTATGGTAAAAACAAAAACCCTGTTTACACAGCTCCCATGCAGCTAACAGGTATGTGCGAGCGTACAGGCATGGCCACTAGCTATTGCATAGCCATAGGCAAGGTGTATGCAGGAACAAGCTTCAAGCAGCTGGCAGGAGAAGATGTAATCACTATGTTGACCTTGTTTTTCCCTCTCCCAGTTGCAGATGATGGTGAGTAAGAAAACAAGGCTGGAGAGTTTTCTGAAGACTTACATAGGGAGGGTTGGTGTTTTGTTTCTTTCTTTGGTTGTTTTGGGGTTTTTTTTTTTTTTTTTTAGAATTGCTTGGTCCTTTAAATAAAATGTTGGAAGAAAAGTTGTTTTATGGGCTTTGGCAGGCCTCGTAGCCATACCAAGCAACCACAGCAACAGGCAACTTCTTTGCTTTCATCTGGGCACAAAACATTTGCCCAAATGTATATGTAACATTTAGGAGTTCCTAAATAGGTGCTGTATAACAGCTGGCTCTTTTTATGATTTAATGGATTCAGTAAGTCATAATTTTGGAAAGGTAGTTCTGAAATTCTCAGACCTCTACATCATTTCAATATCTGAAGCATGGCAAGATAGGGAACTGGTCCATGTCTACTTTATATGAACATCCAGTGTTTGCTATAACCTTTGCTACTACATTTATTATGCTGGTCATATTTTCCTGAATATTTGTGCTGTAAGTATGAGAATGTCAAAGTGTGAGTGTATTGGGGGAGAGCTACAGAAGAAGGTCATCTCACTGTGCAGTGCGCACCTCTAATTTCAGGGGCATATGAAATTCAGACACTGTGTGAATTTTGGACATTTTCCACAAAACTGTCAGAAGAAAGCCACGGCCTTTAATGATCACCAGCATCTATGTTCAATTGAGTGTGACCAGATGAAGCAAGAATTCAAACTGAGTCTCCTCAGTGAATTGTCTGCTGATTGAGATGTAGCTCAGTGAGAGCAAAATGGTCCCATGAGAATGAATTTCTATTGAAAAAGCAAATGGAAAAACCTGATTTGAGACTAGGAATTGTTTTCTGGACAGGTTGTGATGCAGAATTCTGATAAAGAGCAAAGGGAGAGTGATAACAAAATGCTTGGGTATTTTTTTCTTTAGAAAATAAAAATGTGCACCACTCATTTACACAAAAAAGATAATACTTTTAATTTCTTGCCCTTTCTGTGCAAATACATTCTGTTTGATCTGCACACAGAACTCATGGAAATTCTCATGAATCAGATGTTGCTTAGAGTTTTGGTATTTCTTTCTGTGAGATTTTTCAGATTAACAACTGTCACCTTGTGTTGAATTAAAAAGCAGTTTACAAGCCACATGCTCAGCTGTGCTAACTTTTCTTGGCATCTTACTGGATTTAGAATTGCAGGATTCCCCTCCATTTCTACCTTTCTGCAATTCTTATCCTATATTAGATAGCAAAATATTAGAAAACATAGCAGAGAATAAAAGAAAAAAGGGAAATACAAGGACAGTTTATTATATAGCTCAGGAAAACTACTCTAAGATGCAATCTCTTTTGATGTAGAGACAGAATGAAATACTGTTTGCCTAAAACATCATAATGCAGTCAAGCTTTTCCAAACCACCCTGCCTCCTCACAGTCCAGGAAAGTGCCTCAAAAAAGAGTGTTTCAGGCCATGAATAAACATCCCTATGAGCCCTATGGTTTAGATCTTGTCTTATTAATCCAGGTTCCTCTTCTCATTTGAATTGTTGTCTGCTGGAGCTGCTGAAACCTCGATGTAGGATTGCTTGCATCAGCCTTTTGGAAAAGCAGCTGGTGAAGCCCTCCGTACCTGATCACCGTCTTGCTTTAGCAGCAACTTTCTACATGGATCAGTGTTCTTGATCCCCTTTTGAAGCACTGTTTTTCATGTGATATACCTGCTTGAACTGAGACTCTGTGCTGGCCATGGTCACTGGTATTCTTTGGGCTCCTCCAGAGAGGAGGACAGGCAAGTGCCTGCAATTTCTGACTGCACTTGTTTGCTCCAACCAGGGAAGCCCTAGCTGCCAGCAATAATGGGCAGTGAATTCCCTGGCTTTTAAAACATATGCTTCTAGAAAGTAGTAAAATCATTGGGGATTTTGACAAAATATAGCAAACTGCACTAGTTGTGCTGAATTCATATTTTCAGGTGAGAAAATTCTTAGACCCGGTCATTTCATTCAGCTTCACCCCAAACTGGAGGTGCTTAGGGGAGAGCCTGTTTGCTATGAGTGATGTCTGCAGTGATATTCTTCCAACCAAATTATCAGCAATTTTGTAAATGAACTTATGATAATTTTTATAAGAAATGTAACCCTTCAAACACTTATTTGAATATGGAAAAGTCTGTGTAAATACTTACTGGACTTTTATCTATCTTTCTTGTTTTGTAATGAGCATATTATAAGCGTATAACTGTCTGCCCTGAAGTCTGCAATAGATAAAATGTAGACAGAGCATAGGTAATGAGAACTGTTTGTCACAGCCTTATAGTCTTCAGGGACCTAATATAAATCAAGGTCTAACTCCTCCCAGAGGTTTAGTAATTTTTTAAAGTATAGGTTTATTTTCCATTTGTATTCTGATAACGAGTCATATTAATTATGGTCTTCCTAATGGCAGGTCTTCACTCAAGTATTAAAGAAGATATAATTCACAGGTGACTAGAATTGAAAATAAAAAGGCCCTGAAGAATATGATTCCGACATCATTACTCAAGCCATTTTTAATGAAAAAAAATGTGCATTTAGATGAGACAATTAAAAAGGATGCAAATTAAGAAAAGGAAATTGAAAATTCACAGTACATGAACAGTATTTGCATGGGGGCTACCAACTTAAAGGTGATTAAAATGTTTTCACAAATTAAACTATAGCAGGAAAATTGCTCAGTTATTCGTATCGTTAATTACCTGGTTATACAGTAAGTGCTTTTCTTATTATATTGTATCATTTAAAGGCTGGCTGCTACAGAAATGGTGTGTCATAGTTTTGGATTAAATCCAGTTTTAAATCATGGTTATACTGAACAGTGGACTCCAGTTGAAACTGTATCAAGCACTTTAATTTGGGAAGTGTACTTTTGAAAAAGGAAATACCTAAACTGGAAGTAGACAATCAATCAATTGTCTGGGCCATCGCCAAGGCTTCGGGGGAAAGCATTAGGGCTTGGTACACAAAGCTAGTTGTCCTTCCATGTTGGGTTTATAATAGCGTAAGCCCCAAAGCATGAGATTCGGTACCGCTCTACAAAGTTTAGCATTAATTTTGATAAAGCTGTAATGTTCTGTGAAAATTCCTGTGAAGCCATTAAGTCACAATATTAAGATGGTGGAAGGCCAGATTCTGCTTTCAATTGTACTCAGCTCCACTTGCTTATGTACACTCTAGGGTAGAATCAGGTTCAAATCTCTGACACAGACCTGCAAACTTAATAAAGTTTGTTAATTAAAACTGTATTATTTACCATGTTTACAGTTGTCTGCTGGCTGTCACTCCAGCTTCTGAACATGGCAGTCCCATTTCTTTAGTTCACAGGGCTGAGATTCTGAGATGTTTCACCCTAAGCTAGTTTTAGTAGACAACTGGGAGAAAGAAAATGGGACTTCAATTCTTTTACTATTATTTACAAAAACGAAGTAGATTTGCATACATAATATGATTCAAAGCCTTCCTAGGAATGTCTATCTTAATCTGTAACCTTCTAATTGTATTGGCACTTTATTTTTTTCTAATAGAGTAGGTTATTGCTATGGTATGAAACTTTTTACTACAAATTCCTGTTAAAACAGAAGGTGTATTACCGGTTGAGAAGCGTTTCTAATATCTCAGCAAACTCCTATTGACTTTCTATAAGGAGTGCTGAATGTGTTCCTCTTCCTCCATGACAACAGACTGAAGTACTCTTCTAAACAAAAATAATGATTTTCAGATTAAAAAAATATATTTTGCTAGGACTTATGCATGTTGATACACATAACAATTTCTCTAATGGGTTGTTATTAATTACGTTACTAACTTCTTTAATATATGTGTGCTGATTTTGGCTGGGGTAGAGTTAATTTTCTTCATAGTAGCTTGCATGGGGCTATGTTTTGGATTTGTGCAGAAAACAGTGTTGATAATACAGGGATGTTTTAGTTATTGCTGAGCAGTGCTTACAGAGAGTCCAGGCCTTTTCTGCTTCTCTCCCCACCCCACAGCGAGTAGGCTGGGGGTGCACAAGAAGTTGGGAGGGGACACAGCTGGGACAGCTGACCCCAACTGACCACAGGGATGTTCCATACCATATGATGTCATGCTCAGCACATAAAGCTGGGGGAAGAAGAAGGAAAGGGGGGACATTCAGAGTTATGGCATTTTGTCTTCCCAAGTAACCATTACATGTGAGGGAGCACTGCTTTCCTGGAGATGGCTGAACACCTGCCTGCCAATGGGAAGTAGTGAATGAATTCCTCCTTTTGCTTTGCATGCTTGTGCAGCTTTTGCTTTACTTATTAAACTGTCTTTATCTTAACCCGCAAGTTTTTTCCCTTTTAGTCTTCCAATTCTCCCCCCATACCACCTGTGAGGAGCGGGCTGTGTGGTGCTTAGTTGCTGGCTGGTGTTAAACCATGATAATCTGTTTGAAAGATCTTGAATTTCTTCTGTGATGCAAATATTTCTTTTAACCATGATGAGAGTTTACATAAAAGGAAAAAAATAGGTAGTCAGTAAATCTGTTCAATTCTAAAAATTTAGAAAAGGCTTTCTAATTCACAACTAGCAAAATAAAGCAGATTACATTGCCACAAATCTTCAGTACGCGTAAGTGGGATATAGTTAGATGCACAATATCTTTATTTTACTTCTATTTGGTTAAATAAATAAATGTATAAGATTAAGTATGTAAACAGATTCAATAAAATACACTTTTTGTTAGTGTTCACAATTTTTGTTTGTTCTTGCAGGCAGAGCTAAGCTGCCTTTGGTATAAGTACCACAAACACAGAATGTTTTAAATCTCAAATGGACCATACACATATAGGTATAATTCCCAGAAACATAAAAAGTATTCAGTTGTAACATACAATCCCAGTTAACATCTGCTCTGGAGGATTATGAAGACCCGATATAATTACATCTTGGAATTTGTTCACATTTGTCAATATGTTCTTAACTGCCATGCTCATACCCATTTCTTGCTCACTTTGACTGAGTATTTGTTCATTTGGATGTCTCACATTTACAGGACACCACAATCTGTGAATCAAACTTTACCTGGCGTTGCTCCCAGCAAACATCAGGCCTTAGCGTGAGTGTTGTGTTAGGCCAGAACCTGAGCAGGAGTTGAATGAAGAGCCACAAAATTCATGTAAATATGTAAATTTACAGGAATTTACATTCACCTGTCCGCATTCCTAAAATTTTGTCGTTTATTCCTGCAATTTTCTTTTTCTCTTGCTCATTCCGCCCATTTTTCTCTGAAATGTTACCTTAAAATTTCCTTTCCTTTTTAGTACTAATTTTTATAAAATGTTGCTAATTTTCTAAATATTAGAATGAAATTTATGAGTATGAGAATGAAATTATGAGACAAAAATGAGAAAAGGAATTCCAAAAGTGATTTTTACCTACGTGAAAATAAGAAAGGTTCACCTGTGCCCAAAAAAGAAGTCTTTCACTATTCATGTCTTTCTCAAGTTATTTATGATAATTAAACAGGATTCATGTATTGATTTTTATGCTAATTAGTTCCTGTTTCAATTCTGCTAGAGAAGAGTGTTTCTATCAGGTGACTGTCATGTTGTTAGTAAAGGTATAATATCTACTGGAAGCATTTCACAGGAAGGTCACAGCAGAAGAAACTATAACTAAATTACCAACGTTAGAGATAAGCTTCTGCTTTTCAGTTTTAGTCTTGCATATCTAAATCACAGTCGCCCGTAATTAAATGTGTTAACCTTGTTAGCCCAAGGTTTACTGTTCCTGAGGATGAACTTTTCATGCTTTAAGCCTGTAAATCACTTATGGTGACAGAATGGAGTGCCATCCTCTAGGAGTATTTCAAGTGGAAGATACCAAAATGTCACCACTGAGCATCAGAAGACTGACGCATGACTTCAGTGTCTCTTCAGCTCCTTTTAATCCTGTCAGCTACATGTCTTAGTTAATAGAGGTAGCTCAGGGGAAGTGGTACAGCATGACCTGCATCCTTATGGGTAACCTGCCTTTCACCCAAAGTGAGGTGCTTTTGCCTTCTCTGCCAGGAGGGAGCTGTTGTTATCTCACCTGAGCATTGCTGGGATGAGTTTTACACTGAAGAAGCCAAATTGTGTGATAGAGCATGTTAACAATTAAACGTTATGGACCATAATATGCCCCAGCGCTGTGTAGTTATGAATATAGCCATTTTTAAAGCCACACGTTGCCACTGATTTTGGAGGCAAGTATGTGATGGATGATTACTTACATCAGTGGTTAGCAGGTCCATGCTGCCTGCAGAAGTTCAGCAACAGTTAAGAGCCATCACAGGGCACTGGGACAAGTGGTCATCCATCCGCGCATCAGCTTTTGCATGCAAGGGTTCCTGCATGGGCTATAGATCAGACTGTTGTAGGCAGGTAAGTATCTTGCTAAAATCTATAGATTCTTAGTCAGGTTGCCCCTGTATGAGGAGCTGAACCATATCACCTGCAACTCGGTGACTTCATATTTTGCTTGATGTTGTGCCTCACAGGTGGGGAAATCTTGTCTTCCAAATAGGAAAAATTCCTGAATGACAAGCTGAGGTGAATATGAGAAGCAGAATTCACTGTCTGGCCTGTCTTTATGGGTTGTAATTTTAGTAAGTTGAGAGTACATTAATGAACCAGTTTATCTGTCAAGAAGATACTGACTACCCAACAGTTCAGTCCTGTGAGATACTGTTCTCCCCACCAACTTTTCACAGGAATACTGGAGAATGTACAAAGTCCCTTCCGAATGGAATGCATTTTGATTGCTTTCCTCCCCTGGCTCTTACCCCTTAGAAATTAGCATTTCCTTATGTACACCCCATTGATCTTCATAACTGTGAACAAAACTCAGAGGACAATTTAAACATAAGGTGAAAGTGAATCGTGTTTTTACAAAGTGTGGTGTTGGAAAAAAATCTGGCTGTGGATGTTCTTGTATATAACACAGTGGATAGAAATGGGAAAAAGTCTATTGGGTCAGGAGGTCTCTGTTCTTCTAGCGCAGGTTTGTTCTCCATTAGACATTTGTTAAAAATCTTTCTTGTTCTGTCTAGTCCAGAGTCTCATGCAATAGGAATCAAAGATAGCTTTTGAAAGGCTATTTGACAACTTGATGTTTATAAGTGTCAGGAAGGTATTTCTAATCCAGTTTCTAACTTTCTCCTGTCTTAATAGTATTTGGTTACAGTTCCTGCATCACATTAAATTTTTTCCCACTGTATTATACATGCCCTTGATGCACACCTGCCTCTAGATATTTGCAGGCTCTTTCCTATGTATCATCAGCTATTGCCAGAGATGCACAGCCAAGGTTTCTATTTACCACAGTAGGGACTCAGTACTCTGAGTACTCAGTCTTCCTTAACCTCATTTGGAAAAGATCATTTTTAAAGGTGAATGAACAGGTCAAGTTCCTTTATTCTTCCATCTTTTCTTTCATTACTAAAGGTGAAATTAGGTTGCCCTAAACATTGGCATCCGGTGACAGTGTAGACATATTAAAACATCCTGCCTGCCCTCCAGCTACCACTGCAGAACAGTGTGGGTCTCATCTGCCCTATTCACCAACTCCACGCGGGTCATTGTCCCCCAAGGATGTATTAGAAAAGATTGGGAAGCTTAGTCATAATCAAAATGTCTACACTGGACGTGGACAAGTGAATTTAGACCATCAAGCAACATGATTAAAAATTGACTCCTGAAGCATTGTTAAGGATAATGACTGAAAAGTATCCATTTAGAGAAATAGCTGATGATAACTAGGAAAGAGTCTGTGAGTATGAAAATATAGAGACATAAAATTCGCTAGAGAAAAGGAAAAAGCATTAAAATGTGGGAGTGCAGGCTACATGGACACACAAAATCCTACAGGTGAAATCTGAGTCTCCTTTCAAGAGCATAATAGACCTTTTAGAGATTTCTGTTATCCATCTGTGGATGACCCACTTCATAATTACTATTAATAACAATTGTTAGAGTTCATTTGGGTAAGTTCAGGTAAAGACAGAGTATTTGGAGAAGTGTAGTGACTATCGATAATAGTACTGAAAACTAAATTAAAAAAAAAAAAAACCAACACGTGAAATAATTCTGTAATCTTGTAAGACAACTGGGAAAGAGGAAAACAGTATTCTGTAGCTCAATATTGAATTAAAAGAATGAGTTTTTCAAGTACAAGTATTCATGCTAAGTTACATTATTGTATTGATTTTACCCCCTGAGGTAATTCTTTCGTTGTTCTACAAATCATACCAAAAGACTAATTTGATATAAAATAGTGCCGACATGGAAAACAATAAGAAAGGAAGACCCTGCACTAGTGAATAATATGATAGGATCAACACTTTTTCCATTTTTGCTATGCATTTGACAGCTGTGTCTTTGTGAAAGCCAAACTAATAAGGTCAAAGGAAAACATCCATAAAAAGAAAACTGCTGGTCCAGCAACGTTTCATGATGCTGACACAAACTGTGAGGTAGTTTTTCAGCTTGCTTAGTGCATATAGCATTTTTTATTGATACTGATATTCTTTTGTTACTTTTTTTAAGTTATACTGTTTTCCTCACATTTTAGCTGTGTTTTATTCTGATGGTACCAAACAATATGCTTTATATACATAGGATAATTTCTGAATTTAATTTTTCCTCTTCCAAACCATTGCAGCAACTGCTTCCTACTAGTTTTTTTTTTTCTAAAACAGTTGACATAGTAAGACCTATTTAGCCACTGAGAATTCCCAGCAACAATCTACCAATAAGAATAATAAAAATAATATTTATTATTTTTTTCAGCAGCTTTTAGTGTGTCCCTGTGGATACAGGGGTAACTGCTAACTGTGTTTCTTTTTTCATCAGGGGTATTAACTGGTAACACTGGCAGAGCAGAGACAGAACTGTGGTTAACGCACAGCTTCTTAACATCCAGGTTTTACTTACAGATCACATTCATCTCACTGGGATGTGTGGGTAACTTTGAGCATGAGTTGTGGAGCTGTTTTCTGAAAGTACTTTGAGCTATAGGGCTTTGTACAGCTTGTCAATACTTCTTTCTTTCATGGTTATACAGAAAAGATTAAGGGGAGTACTGAAACTGTTGTGAAAATTAGTTGGTTAAAAAAAAAAGGGGCATTTTTTTTATTTTCTTAAGCCTTTTTTTTTTTTGTCTGAAAGACAAGATCAATCTATTTTAATGGAATCACTGGGGAATGGTAATAATAAAATTCTCTTAAACTTCAGGGAAAAGGATCATGAAAATTGGCTTAGCTGGATAGCCAAGGAAGTATTTCAAAAGGTGATCTTTTCTAAGTAGTCATATGTTCTATTTTTATATTTATTTGAATGGAGGTATTTTATGAGTCCAGTCTGTAGATCTGCTGAAGCTTAAACTCTGCTTGAATAAGTTTTAGTCTGAAAACTTTTAGAAGCATAGAATCATTTAGGTTGGAAAAGACCTTTAAGATCATCAGGTCCAACCATTAACCTAGCACTGCCAAGTCCACTGCTAAACCATATCCCTAAGCACGACATCTACACGCCTTTTAAACACCTCCAGGGACGGTGACTCAAGCACCTCCCTGGGCAGCCTGTTCCAAAATTTGACAACCCTTTCACAGAAGAAATTTTTCCTAATATCCAATCTAAGGAATACTGCTGCACATAATAAATGCCTGGATAATCAGATACAGAGATGTGTCACTCCACAACACTCCATAGGAACCTGCTTCTGGGTTATTAAAATGTGCAAGGTGCCTACAGGCTTTCTAGGTTAATATAAGAGATCTTTATTGAGCACACAAGAATTAGAATCCAAGAAGTGAGTACTCTTTTTTTAATTAAAATCCTCCAAATAAATACAATATAACTTCCACTCCAAATAATATCTTTTCTTATATTTTAATTAAATAAAATAAAATCATTTTTTTTCACTTTGCAGTCTGTGCATTTCCCCAGGGAAGCATCATCTTTGTAACAACTGAAAGCAACAGTTATGCTTAAACATGTCTTGTCATTTTACCTCTCAAAGACAAGGCCTTGGGTTATTATCTCCAGGCCCATAATCAACTCAGATTTTCTGGTTGCCATCATGTCTGAGCTCAGTAAAAATCTAGTAGCATGTTACATGAAAGATTTCTCTTAGGACTAGACTATTGTCTGTGCAGATGAGAAATTCTACCTGTCTTCAAAATGGGCTAAGAATCTGCTTAGAGTTTAGCCAAACACCAGCACAATCATTTTCTGAAAACAAAGGTCAAATTTCCTCCTGATGACATTTGGACCTAGAAGGGGCAAAAAAATGAGAAGAGCTGATTCAAAGAACCTCATGGTCCTAACGTTCATTCTCCATAAAATGCACCCTTGAAAGCCTGGCTATGCTTTGGGACCAACTCTTTATCTTTGTAACATGAATGCCTGGAATTTATCAGATGGAGACAGAAGGGAAGAGGGAGATCTCTGGATTCTGGTGCTGCAATATGTAGTCTAGTCTTCTTTCCTCTCAATCACTTGCCACTGTAAGTCTTTGTAACTTTATAGAATCATAGAATTGTTTAGGTTGGACAAGACCTTTAAGATCATCCAGTCCAACCATTAACCTAACATTACCAAGTCCACCACTGTAATAATTAATTTCATGTTTCCTGGCTTGGTGGCTGGATTATTTTTTAAATGAGAGTAAAACTAGGAATCATTAAGGTTGGAAAGGACCATTAAGGTCATCAGTCCAATCATCACTAAACCATGTCTCAAAGTGCCACATCTACCTCTTTTTTGAACACTTCCAGGGATGGTGACTCCACCACCTCTCTGGGCAGCCTGTTCCAATGCTTGACCACTCGTTCCGTGAAGAAATCTTTCCTAATATCCAATCTAAACCTCCCCTGATGCAGCTTGAGCTCATTTCCTCTCGTCCTATCACTAACTACTTGGGAGAAGAGACCAACACCCACCTCACTACTCCTTTCAGGTAGTTGTAGAGAGCGATAAGGTCTCCCTTCAGCCTCCTCTTCTCCAGACTACACAACCCCAATTCCCTCAGCCGCTCCTCATAAGACTTGTGCTCCTGATAATTCACCAGCTTCGTTGCCCTTCTCTGGACACGCTCCAGCACCTCAATGTCTTTCTTGTAGTGAGGGACCCAAACCTGAACACAGTATTTGAGGTGCAGCCTCACCAGCGCCAAGTACAGCGGGATGATCACTTCCCTGCTCCTGCTGGCCACACCATTCCAGATACAAGCCAGGATGCTGTTGGCCTTCTTGGCCACCTGGGCACACTACTGGCTCATGTTCAAAATAAACTTTGCATATATGAAACTCAAAATACACAAATATACCTTTCTTCTGCCTTAGACTGTTGTGCATCAACAATGATTCAAGGTAGCAGAGCAAGATAACCTCCCAGCTTTAAAGCACTTCACCTCACTGGTTGTTGCAACCTTTAAACTCTGTGTTTTGTAAGGCTTGCTGCACTTGAATCAAGACTCTCAGCTTGCATCCCTGATTTGTTGCACAGGCCATTTTTTGTGGAGTTGACAAGGGAAGGATCTCCTAGTGACTGCTGTGAACCAAGTAGACTCATTGCCTGCAGCAAGGAGTAGGGTTTTACTGAGATGGGTCTTCCATGAATGCAGATACTTTATGTACCTGATTTTTAGTATGTGCGCACCATTTACCATACTTGTATTTTGAATATGGTTATTATATAAATAAATATATATATAAAATACATTTAAAGTAAATCTGTATAGTATTTTCAAAAAGCTTTTCAGATGTAGGTTCCTTTTCTGCAATATTAATTTTTTTGCCATGAAATTTTAGGTCTCTTTCTCATGATTATTTTCTGTTCAGCTGATAGAACATTCCCATGTTCTAGAAACATAACAAGGACTTAATATTGATAGTCACATTTTTATTGTTAGTACACGAGTTTTATAGCCTTTGGCCAAATTATCCCCTTGCTTACACTGAACACAAACTTTGGTCTTTAAATTTGTATGAAATAGATATGAAAATCCATATATGCCCTTTAGTGATTTTTTTCCTAGTAGCAGAGCAATAGTTCATTTTTTTCCTAACATGGTGGAAGTTATTAGCATAGATCAGAAGAGCATACAGTGATATTCAGTAAAACAGTGCAGAAGGTGTATCTCCAAATTTGTCTTCCAGAGTCCTGATATGGCTGGGCCCCAGCCACTCCCATTAGGTAATTTAGTGAAACAACATGGTACCAGTACCAACGGCTTTTGGGAGATGAGTACCAGGTAGCCTGAGAAGTATTCTGAAGAAGGGGGCGTATGCAACTGGACTCAAACAATTTTTAAGCAATTTTTCAACACCACAACGTATTGTGGCTTATTTAAATGATAAGGTGCAAAAATAGCAGTAAGTGGACATAACTGAATAGCTTTAGTGCAATGTCTCTGATGCACCTGGGGAGACTTGCTTAAAGCAGAATTGGAATTGTATCCTGGTTTAGCTGCATGTCAGTGAAAAGAAACATTTTGAGGCTTTATTATGGTGAGTTGGACAGTGCATTCTAAAATTATGCTTTTCAGACATTTTAAATTTGATCTGATAATTATCTTTGATTTGAGGTGTCTCATCATTAGACCCATCTTGTAAATCAATTTGTGACTTCTGAAAAAGCACCATTTATGGTGAATTATATTTATCATTAAGTCAATGTATTTTTCAATACATTTTCAGCTTTTCAATATCTTTTTCAGCTCTGAGATCATTCTGAACTCTTATATGGTTAACATTTTCACTTGTATGTACGTAATGCAGATTGGTACTAGTTTCTTTGCCATAAGCAAAACGTTTGGCTGAAAGGCAGTATTCTTAAAAAAGAGATAGATGTAAAATCCACATACGAGGTAATAATTTCTTTAAACCTAGTGATGACACAAGGAGAGAAATGCAGAAAAATATGATAAGTAAAGAGCAAATGTTTGTATTGTTATTAGAACTGGAAAAGCTTATTCATGTCAGGAGTGAAATTGTGGCCCCTCTGAAGTGTCTGGAGTTTCTGCCTGGAGTTTCTGCCACCAGCTTCAGCAATCAGGTATTTACACCCGAAGGAAGGAGCTAATGGATTAAAAACATCACAAGTTCTTAATGGAGTCACTTCCAAAGTTGCTTTGAAAATCCTGCTCTTCTTCATGATGACAGTTGCATAACAGCTATGCACTCAAGCACATTTTTCATAAAACAATAACCATTCTGAACTCCTTAACTTTCCATGTGTTCATTAAAAGGAATAAACTGCTACAGTATTGTATAAGGTCATCCTTGAATGAAAAAAATTTTGGGTTTCAAAGTAAGTTGTAACTATCTGTGACCGCAGCCAAAGGACACAATTGTCATCAGCTAATTCACACTTGCCATGGGTGAAGTTTGGGCTCTGACTGCAGGAGAAAGAATATGTGAGCTAAAAGCAAACCTGTGCATGATGCAGGGTACAAGCCTGTGGTAGATCTCAGGTGTGTTACTGCTGCCTGACAAGGTCCTGTCTGTCAGCTGAACACATATCTTCTTAGCCTTTCCCAGCTGCAGGGCGAAGCAAGCTATCTGAAATTCAAGTTAAGGAAGTCTCCATTAATGCATTTTACTTCCCAGTTTGGAAGCTAGCGGAGAAGCTCAGAGGACATAGACTGATACTCCCACTCACCTTGGGGGGACTAGTAGTTCCTCATGCCGGTGGACCATTCTGGCAGTCTTCTGTTAACATAAAAGAACATAGTCAGAGAGTATTCTTTTTGAAGCAACTCTATTCCCTTAGATTTGCCTTCCACAAGAGAATCCTAGTCTTCCTAGTCAAATAACTAAAGTAGTAGCTCACAGAAATTTGCCCATTACACCTAGAAAACCATTTAAACATAGTGGTAATGAACTGGTTTCTTGCTAAACTGTTGTGTTATATAGCATCCTGGTTGTATTATCATGCAATAGTCTCATGCAGGTCTGCCTGAGAACAAAAAGGGAATTCAGGAGAGATATTTGCTTTTAATTTCCTGCCTTTTCTGTTACTGAAGACTCAGTTTTAAAATTATAAGACTACACCTTTGTCCATGTGTCATGGTTTAACCCCAGCTGATCACTGAGCACCACATAGCCACTCGCTCACACCACTCTCGTGGAGGTTGGAATAGCCACAGTGCCTGTCACTTTGTCATACTTGCCCATGCTATCCCACACACAGTGCCACTCATAACTGTTGAGCCTTGGGGCAGATCTCTGGATGATGTTCTTAAATTGCTTATTAACCTTAGACAAAGCTGAAACATCATAGAAGGTAGGGAAGGTGCCATTCTGTATTTCCTCCACAAAAAATCTCTCAGCGGGAGAAGTATAATTGCTAACTCTCTCCACGAGGTGGTACCCAAAGTACAGTAATGGCTTCAGTACAAAGCTCAAATACCAGATAAGCTCAAGGTCAGTGTTTTAATAACAAATCTCCCAGGCAAAACTTCACTAATCACTGCAGAGCACAGCAAACTGCAAAACCCAACACCAATCTTCAACATGTGCAGCAACAAAAAGAGCATGGTGCAGATCAGATAAGCTAAGATTGAGAACAGATGAATCAATAACATGACCCGCAACTGTTAAGAGATATAAATTCCTTAATACGCACTGGTTAATTTGTTATTATCTCAAACCCTTCATGCCCCACATTGGGTGCCAAAAATGACTGTCATTGTTTAACCCCAGCTGGCAACTGAGCACTACACAGTTGCTCACTCAATCCCCCCCCGGTGGGATGGGGGAAAGGATAATAGTGAAAAAAATCTCATGGGTTGAGATAAGAACAGTTTAACAATTGAAATAATATCAAATAAAACAGTAATAATAATAATAATAAGAAGAAGAATATACAAAGCAAGTGATGCACAATGTAATTGAGCAACACCTGCCAACTGACGCCCAGCCAGTCCTTGAGCAGTGGCCCCCCAGCCAGCTGTCTCGTGGTTTATACGCTGAGCATGATGTCATATGGTACGGAGTATCCCTTTGGCCAGTTGAGGTCAGCTATCCTGGCTGTGCCTCCTCCCAGCTTCGTGTGCGTTTGCAGCCTTCTCAGTAGAGCATGAGAAGCTGAAAAGTCCTTGACTTAGTGTAAGCACTACTTAGCAACAACTAAAACATCAGTGTGTTATCAACATTATTCTCATACTAAATCCAAAATATAGCACTAGACCAGCTACTAGGAAGCAAATTAACTCTATCCCAGCCGAAACCAGGACAGCATAATATATTGTCATCCTATTATGACAGCTCATGAGCTTACTGTTCTTTGATGACAGTTATTAAAAATAATTTTATATAATGTGCAAACAATACCACTGTGTTTCTGAACACTTAGTGGTTTATTTATTGGCACTTCCCTTTAGTACTACACAAACTATAGGAACAGATTTTTCTCTCAGAAATCATCCATCATTGCCTTGAATTTGTCAAGATGAGTAAGACTGTGTCATGCTCACCTACAATGGCATTCACATCTTTAAAGCCAAAGCTTTCATAAAGATATTAAGTCTCTTGGAGGTAGACAAATTTGATCAGATTCTTTGAAACAGTTAAAAGTACTTAAATATCTAAACTCTGCAAACACAGTTGTTATAATTTCTAAAAGCTCCTAAAGAAAAAAAGTTGAATACTTTACCTGTTACTTTCTTTTAGATTAATGTAAGTAAACAGAAATTTTCCTTACTGTGAAAAAGAATAGGCAAAAATGTGCCTTTTAAGCAGATTCTTAGTCTTTGAACTTTATACCATATTCATTTTCATATATATATATGTTAAATCTAAAGATTTAATGTAGCAGATCGCAATTCTGAGGAAGAGAAAGAAGACAGTATCATAGAGGATAAAATACACTAAAAATAATGTAATTCTTCACTGAGGATGTTTGGGCATAAAGCCAACATATAGGGTGTGTGGCCCCTATAACAGTGTTGGCTGTGCAGTCCCATCTCATTGCTGCGTGATCAGCACGCCAGCGGATGCTGCTGGGGGGACACTAGAGTCCCCTTCACCCTAGTGCCTCTCCCATGACAAATCTGTCTGCATGCTGAATATGCATGCACTGACCTCTTTGCCTTGCTCATGTGCGAACTCGGTTCAGACTCCTAGACTGAAGTTTCGGTTACGCTGCCTGCAGTATCCGCCTACACTCCAAAACAAACAAAGCAGGCATGGAGTACCTGGCTGACTCAGGTTTCCAGTGGGTATCAGCACTCATAAACAGCATGCATCTTGCTTTTTATGTAAGCTGTATATTAAGAGGGAATTCAGGCTGGAAAGCTGGAAAGCAGATAACCTTGTTTGGTAAAGATGTATAGCCAAGAACCTGAAATGATTGCTCTTGGGCTTCAAAACCATAAAAAGCTTTCTGGGAGCAACAGCAGTTGGCCGTGCCTGGGGTCGAGCCAGGCAGGAAGAGCCATTCCCGGGGAAGAGACAAGTTCTCCAGGAGAACTTACCAGAGGATCAATCTGCGTTCTAGACTGTGCCTTTGTTGCTGTCTGTACTAGAAAAAAATGAGCCGAGATTACTGTGAGCACACTAGATAAGGCCCTCTAATTATAATTTTAATTGCATCTAATTGCCATGTTGCATTCCATTGCATAAAAGTCTGCCTGTTTCTCTGACAGATGCGAATTCATTCAGCTTGAAAACCTTTCAGAGTTTGAGGTATGTAAGTTCATGGCAGGCATTGCTTTTGCTCCAGATGGCTGCAGCTTTAGGTTTATAGCATTTTTTTTTTAGGAGTACTTTTTTAATTCTTTGGTCATGCTTCCACATTTTTGAGAACACATGCTAATAAGGAACAATGATATCAGCGAGTGAGCAGAGTTCTCCTGTCCCCCCACCCCCAGAACACCTCATCTTCTGTTATTTATTTAAAAATAAAAGAATGGAATGGGAGAATCTGGCAGGATGAAGATGAATTTGAAAGAATGCAAATAGGACCAATGGATCTTAAAAGTACAGCATATGAGCAGACAGGAGAGAAATGAAAGTGCTACAGGAGAGTTGGCATTTTAGTTTATTTTCTTGTAGTTTGCACTACAAATGCTGTTTTTTCTATGGGAATAAAGTAAACAAATTACAAATACCAATATGATTTTCTGAAAGTGGGACTCAAAGATAATTGTATGATTACTTCCATTAGTGTGTTTATAAATACAGATGATAGAAATAGTTATCATATTTACAGGTCTGTCAATATGTATCTAAAGGCCTCAACCTTTAATATAGTGTCGTTGCAACATTAATGTCAAGTTTGAAAAAGTGATGTTGCACATATAACAAATAAGAAACTGAGGCAGAGATAGAGGGAGCCCTACAGAAGGACAAAGATGTTGTGAATTACAGGAGCAGCACTGAAGCTGGTAGAGAATGGATTAAGTAGACTCTTATGAGGGCGAGAACATAAGGTAAAGGAAGGGGGTTTTTTATACAGTGTCTGGAGGCAACAGGTCTTATATATTTCAAATGCAAGATTTTGAGAAGGAAACTGCTTTGTTAGACTGCTTAAAAGATACATTCTTACTTATGGGAATTTATCTCATTTATCAGCTGTATATTCCTGCTATTTTTATCTCTCCTCTTTTCAGCTACACTAGCAAAAGCCCCAATTTTGACCCTGCGTTTGCTGGCTCCAGGGAGTTTTGGTGGTCCATGTAATGTTTTTTTGCCATTTAGAGTGATGGAATTTGGCTTTGTCACCTTACCCTTTTCCTCTTTACCTGTATGAACTGTATTAGCTCTTCCGTACATCTCCACAAAAGAAGCCTTGAAATTGTTTAAGATAAGGCAGAAGATCCTTAGCTAGTCTGAATTATTGTCACTCAGCTGATTCCATCTCCCTGCTCCAGGTCACCTACCTGCCTGGGGAGTGTTTCATTTTTGCCTATTGAATTTTGTCTAGAGATACATGTTTTACTTAAGCTTTTCAGGTAAAAAAAATATATAATATATTAATAGTTAAACATTTATTATGAATATATTTTAATTAGTTAAAATCATATAAATAGACTAGATAATTATACAGATAAAAACTGAAGTCGAGAGAGAATAAACAACATTTCTGCAAAGGGAGATTTGTAGTAAATGTAATATCTGAACCCCATTTTCTTTATATGTTTGAAATAAAGTATTTGTATCTTAGCAGGAATGGCTTCTCTAATGACAGTAGTCAGAGATTTCTTTACTATAATTTTTCATAGAAATGCAGAATCATTTAGGTTGGAAGGGACTTCTTGAGATCATCTAGTCCAACCCCACTGCTCAAGCAAGGTCAGCCAGAGCAGGTTGTCCAGCATTGTGTCCAATTGGGTTTTGAGTATCTCTATGGATGGAGACTCCACAATGTCTCTGGACAACCTGTGTCAGTGTTTGCCACCCTACTCACCTCCCTCCCCTCCAGTAAAAAAGTGTTTTCTTATTTTCAGATGGCATTTCATGTGCTTTAATTTGTGCCCATTGACTCTTGTCCTGTCACTGGGCATTACTGAGAAGAGTCTGGCTCCTTCCTCTTCATTTTCTCTCATCAGGTACTTATAGACATTGATGAGATCCTCCCCGAGCCTTCCCTTCTCCAGGCTGTACAGTCCCAGCTCTCTCAGCCCTTCCTCGTATGAGAGATGCTCCAGTCTCTCAGTCATCTTTGCAGGCCTGTGCTGGACTCGCCCACATAAGTCCATGTCTTGCTTGTACTGAGGAGCCCAGAATGGGACCCAGCACTCCAGGTGTGGCCTCACCAGTGCTGAGCAGAGAGGGAGGATCGCCTGCCTCCACATGCTGGCAATGCTCTTCCTTATGCAGCCCAGGATACTGTTGCCCTATTTTTACTTCAAGGGTGCATTCCTGGCTCATGGTCAGCTTGTTGTCCCCCAGGACCCTAAGGGCCTTCTCAGCAAAGCTACTTTCCGGCTGGTCAGCCCCTGGCATGTACTGGTGCTCGGGGTTATTCCTCCCCAGGTGCAGGACTTTGCACTTCCCGTTGTTGAACTGCATGAGGTTCCTGTCAGCCATTCTCCAGCTTGTCCAGGTCCCTCTGAAAGATGGCACAGCTATCTGGTATATCAGCTACTCCTCCCTGTTTTATATCATCTGTGAACCTGCTGAGGATACACTCCGTCCCATTGTCCACGTCATTAATGAAGATGGTGAACAATATTGGGTCCAGTGGTGAGCCCTGCGATACAGCACTCACGCCTTGCCTCCAGCTGGACCTTGTGCCACTGATCACATGGGAGACACTGTCAAAGGCCTTACTAGAGTCGAGGTAAACAACATCCATGGCTCTCCCCTCATCCACCAAGGTAGTCCCCTCATTGCGGAAGGCTATGAGGTTGGTCAAGCAGGATCTGCACTTCCTGAATTCATGCTGACTATTCCCAATCACCTTCTCATCCTTCTTGTGTTCGGAAATACTTTCCAGGAGGATTTTTAGCAATAAAAGAGGAGTTAACAAGGTAGATTTTAACTGTGTTATTCTCTTCTGCATATTTCACAAATGAAGTCACAAGGTCAGAAACTGTAAGTGTGTTTCTAGCAAAGGGTGTGTTTTCCCTCATCAAAACTTGTCAGCCAATAATAGTTAATTTTTCCAGTGCTCTGTAGTTTGTTGAGATATTACCAGACAATGACTACAACAACATGGGCAGCCAGAAGAAGAAACAGAAAAATACAGATACTTTTCAACTGGTGTTTCAGTATTCACTTAAAAATGCCATTCCTGAAATTAAACAATACAATTATCTCAAATAGCTGTGCTCTGTAGACCCATTACTTTGGACACTTTTTTAGTTTTGGGACAATCTGTCAGGTACGACCACTGCTCCCTCAGCAAATGTGTATGGTTATAGTTCATAACAATTTGAAAAGCAAAGAGGATAATTGATGTGGCTGATTGTCACAGAGCTAACATTATGCACTTGACTGGGGTGCCTAAATTAGGAGTTGCTCTAGCCTCTGTATCTAGGGAGAAAAGAGAGAAAAATAAGCACCTTCAGAGGGTATTTTTGATCCTAGGCAAACTCTGTTGTTTCCTTTGCTGCCTTTCTCCCAGCAGATGATAGGGGCCATGAACAGTCTCCAAATTAAGGTGAAGTTGTCAAGAGCCTGGAAGTGGGAGGGAGGAATTAAAGCGTCTGTGACAATGAGAGGTGTTCATGCTAAACATGTGTAAGGCTTCAGCCACACTGTTGCCACACACCATTGCCTCATGTGCCTATGAACATGTTTACATGTTAAGTCATGTATTATTGCTGCTTGATGGGAGACCTGTATGAAACCTGACTGACTCCAGTGCATCTCCGCATAAGCCCGCAGCAGAACTGATTGCAGAATGAAAGGGGAAGGGGACTCAAACTTCACAGGTGGAAAGCAGCATCAGTAGGGCCCTTCAGAATAATGTGGTGCCTGCTTCTCTCATGACTGCTGAATTGAGAAAGGGCATGTATTGGGGTGTTCAATAATGGTGTGAAAAATGAAATGACTTTTTAGAAACAGAGCACATGATACATTCTGTAAAAGAAGCCTTATTTTCTACCTATCAAGCTGACCATTGGGTATCCAATTGCAATGGAAAAATTAACATTCAGTCTTTTTCTATTTTGTCACAGTGTAAGAGGGAGCATTTCCTGCCTCTGCAATAGAATTTGCTATTTAGCAGCTTGAAGATTTTAACAGTATATACCAGATGGAACCAAAAAACCCTCAAGCCTTCAAACATCACACTCCTTCTTTGAATAAGCAGAATACTTTCATTTCTTTGTCAATGACCTAGGAATTGCTTCTATCCTCAAATTTAGGCAAAGAGGTTTTCTGGGTTCTATATTTCTTGATAAACTCTAAGGCAGATAGAGATTGTGGTGGTGTCCTTTCCTGTTCACATGAAGAACAGATATTTCTTTTTGAGATGTCTGCATTTTATAATATACTGTACGTGACTGGCAGGTGCATTACAAAAATAAGTCAACAAAAGATTTATGTCATATGCATATATATAAGGTCATTCGCTAGATGGCTGAATAAATGAATTTTCTGACAGGGAAATCCACTGACACCGTCAAAATCCTCAGGAAGGAATGTAACTCAGCCTATGTAGGCACATTGCTGGATAATGCGAGAGAAATGGTGGTGTTGGCTCAGCCAACTCAATAAAACTTTGTCTTTCTCTATGCTTACAGATCCTATAGCTCAGTTTCATCCCTATAAACTTTAGATATCTAATGGAGATGCTTAAATTGAGAGAGAAATCGTCCTCTGCTCCCTCTGGAGACGATGGTGATGCAGAGAGGCCCTCAAGGAGTGAGCTCTGTAGGGGTGGGTTCTGTCTTCTCTCCTTTGACGACAGAGGGAGTCTGGGTAGCTACACTCAGCTCGAGGGACTTAATTAGATGTGGGTTGTAAATGATTAGCTAAATGCTAATGTGTGAATAGGTTGACTAATTGAATTTACAGGCCTTAAATTCTTTTCTGTGCCATCTCATGACTTCAGTAGATGGAGTGCCCCTGCGCTTGAATGGCTGATGGTTGGGGCTGAGGATCCTAGCAACAAGTTTCAGTTCTTTTGGCTTAGTTCAGATTTCTTGGTTTTTCTGTGAATTCTTTAACCGCTGGACACAAAACAGTGAGGTAGGTGAATAGAGCTGTTTGTTTTGTGTTTTGTCTTGCTTATTTTATTTTTTCTTAATAAGGAATACTGTTAGATACCTTAATTAAAAGATGTGTGCTAACAAGCCTGATCTCACAGAGGGGCCCTTTCTGTATTCTATAAATCAGTGTCTAAACCTGGGAAAGGGTAAGATTTCAGGTACACCTGTCTTTCTAGCATCTCTCATGGCTAGTTTAGACAGCTTTCTACTAAAAAAATTGTAGGATGTAGGAAGTGAACTGTAAATCCAGTTTTGAGTAAAAAAAAATGGGGGGTGGGGGGGGGAGTGTGTGGAATTAAAAAGCGCCCTACACGGAGCTCATGCCCAGGGCTGTAGACTCACTTCTGGAAGATGGAAGTGATGGCAGAGTGGTTCTGAGCTGCTTGTTCACTTGCCTCTCAGCCTCTTTGAGTAGCTGTGGATATTGGCAAAAGGACAGATATAGTAGGTCAGATTCTGTGTATCTCCAGAACATGGTCTCGGTTTCAAACCAAAGAAATTATTCGAAGTCCCTAACCCCTTCCTATGGGACTTATGTAGCCAAGTCAGAAGGCTTGGTCATGCTAAATATGTTATCTAATACCAACGCAAATAGTTTGATGGGGGCTTAATAGTGCACAACACAGAACTCTTGTTTGTAAAGTTTTAAATAAAAAAAAAAAGGGGGGGGGGTGGCTTAGTCATCCCCAAATCTCAGTGCTGCTGTTCAAATTAATAATTTGTTCAACCCACTTCTTCTGTGCCCTTTCTTACAATTACCTAGGTATATGTTGGGTAAAGTTTCTGGAAACAAAATCACTGTAATCTGTGGCTTTTTAAAATCAAATTTTGCAGCTGTTAGGGTGCCTAAAGTTATTGTTTCTAAGGGCAAGCTATCCTCTCTTCACTTTTTTTTTTATCCCTCTTTTCACAACTGTTTAGCCATAAATGTGGGTGGGGGGAGAACCCTGTTTAAGCTTGCCTTGCCAATCCACTGCTTTGAATTTTTAATGATGACAGCTAAATAATAAACGCTTCCCAAAGGTAAGAAAATCACTGTAACATTCTGATGGCTTCTCTGTAGACTGCTATGGAAACAAACATCTGTGAAAGATGATTTCCTTTAATGCTGCCTTACGAAGATGACCTTTAGAGTTATCACAAAAGTGAAGCTTTAGCCACCTGCTGAGGAATAAAAGGCAGATATTCACACAGTAAATGTTTTAACTACTGCAGGGAAAAAATAATTAAACAAAATGCTTTAGATAAGTCTTCCAACAATATGATAGTTGGAAATTGGACACTAGGACCTTCTTCAAAGTTAACTTGTTACATATTATATTCATATTCAGTAGGTAATAACAACACAAAGGAATACCTCAAAAATACCAAATATACAGGGTTTTGAACAGGCACACAGTGTTTCATCTGCAAATTGAGAAAAGAACAATATTAAAGATAACTTTATTAAATATTAAAGGAAAAAGTTACTAAGACTTTGATAAGCAGTGAGAAGTAATGACTGTGGTATAGACAAAATGAATCTGTGCTAGGGTAGCCTCAAGGCAGCAGCTGCGAGTACACCAGGTGGTGATGATGGTGATTTGGGCTGATGCAAACTAGCAAATGTCTTCTGAAAAATTTTCTAGGTTAAGTCAGAACAGGAAGCCACGTTTACAGAAGCCTTCCATAAAATACTGTACAGAACAGAGTTTGGCATTCCTAATATTTGGAACAGTGGATTACTAAGCTTTGAGTCTATATCAATATAATGTTTTCAAGAGAGGGGAAAAAATAAAAATATTTAATTTTAAGGATGTTGTCACATTTTCTACTAAAACCCAGTTATATTTAGAAACAGGTAATATTATGCAGACATATCAACATAATTCCACATAATATAAATAGCCACATAAAATGCAGTACAGCTCTGTCATAATGGAATAATTCATTTTATTGTGAAATTTAATTATATTTTTCTACTGAAATGCACTTGTAATCATTTTTCATCTTTGATTTCTGAAATACTGGACTTCTCCCTACAAATCCACTTCTCAAATCAGCTGCAGTCAGAACTCATGGTTTTTTGTTCAGTGAAAAATTTGTACCTCCAGAAATGCATTTCTCCCAACACTATAAACCATATGAATCATAAATAAAGTCTCAAAAGATATCACATGCTGAACTACCAGCATTTTTGGGTGACCTCTCCTTTTGTGACCCTGCTTATGTTGTAAGAAGTGATGGGGTCACAGCACATGGCTCAATGGATATCTTGGCTTCTTGTTTTTTTTTTTTTTTCTCTTCTTTATTTCCCATTCAGATGGGACTGATTCCTGAGTGAAGGGATGCAATAACCTCTAGAGTTTCCTCCCCCCTGCTGCCCCCCCCCCCCCCCCATGGTATAAAGATTTGGCCTTCACAAAGTAACCTCTGAGACTTAGGGACTGGGCTGTCAACAAAACAGTATGTGGGGAGGATGCCTATAATTGTCAAGAATAAAAATTAATAATTCTAATGGCATGAAAATGTATCTTTAGTTTTCTTTATTTTTCCCAGACATTGATTTAGTGACTAGATTTTTTTTTTTCCCCAGAGAAAAGCAATTATAAAAGTTGGTTAACTGTTAACCATAGTATTTAATAAACCTTAAACAATCCAGACAGAAGATAAATCATTAAAGTCAGCCTTTAATTATAGAGGCTGGGCACTTCTGGTAGGAGTTCATGCAAAGTATCATCTCTGTACAAATGGTGTGGATTAATTTATTTTAATATTTTGGATATGCTGTAAGATTGTGAAAATGATTTGCTTAGAATAATTTAGGTAAATTAATTTTAGTGGGTTTTTTTTGTAGGGTTTTTTTTTGTGGGCTTTTTCCTCTCTCATTATACAAGCTGAGTTTGGAATGATCTTTTCTACAGTTTTACCAGCATGATTTTCTGCTGGTTTACAGTTCCTTGAGAATTCTTCTTCCAGAAGAGTTCACAGATACAATTTTTCTGATGTGTACTCAGCCCATTTAGATCTTGGCTCTACAGTGGTTAGGTATTACAAGATCACCCATCTTCTCACATAAGCTGTTCTGAGCTAAGTTTTGAGAAAACATTTCTGGATTTGCATGGACCCATTCTCAGAATAATAAATAATTTCCCATTCTTCCAAAGTTTTGAGAAGTGACTAACTGTATGCTGTCTTGAATTTCAGCTTGAACTACCCTGGAAGTGGTCTGGACAGGTGAATAAGAGAAAATAAGTTCCCTTTCAAGAGCCTGAAATGGAATAATTTAAGATCACTGTTATCTGTAGATACTACTTAGTCCTGGGCTAATGCTACTCTTTGCTCATGGGAAGCTTGCACTTGTGAGAGGAATTCATCTGATGCTAAGATGAAATGTATTAGTTTGAGTTAGCAGAAACCAAGAGTTGCAACTAATGTCACAGAAATTTTAGAAAGAAAGCAAAAATGCCATGTGGATCGTATTATGTGGCAAATAGTTCAAGCATAGTCTCAGCATCTACCTTACTCGTATCACTGATAAAATTCAATTATCAGTTCTCAGAGGCAAGAATGTGTGAAGTATCTTCTTCAGGGATCAATCTGAATTTTAATGAAGGATTACATTTGGGACTTACAAACCAACATAAAGCGCGCTCTGTTGGTCTATGGTGAGAAAAATTGTGAGGACTGAAATATTGATGATTCTAGGATTTGAGGGTTTAAGCAGTTTGTGTATGGTGAGATTGTTTTATAAGACCTTCATTAAAATTTTGTTTGAGCAGTTAAGGAGAGAAATAGCATTGCTAAACCCATTTTCTTGTAGTTGGACGATTAGATTATGATCCACTTATATTCTAATTGAAGCTTTTAACCTGTTTCAGTCTGGGACATAGGCCCATATCCACAAAGTCATTTGAGAATCTAATTCTTATTTGAACACCTAATTGTCACTGATTTTGAGAGAATGTACTTGCCAGACTGGGAGTTAAGTGTCTAAATACCTTTGAATAGCTAAGCCATAGTGCTTTTCTTTGGAGCTGTAGTTTATACAGGTACTTATGTTGTAATTTTTTGGGAGACACAGCAACACCCTTCTAACCTTTCCTATTCAAACAATACATACCTGTGAATTACACTCTGCCAAGGCTAAATAGAAAAGCTTTTATCATGTATTATTTTTGCCTACATTGCTGCAGAAATACAAAAGCTAGAAATTCACATAAGCGAAGATAACACTTTACCAGTCCATTTCTGCAATATACTTTGACTTTGTAGTCATTAATGCTCTCTTCATGAAATGTTGATGCCAACATTAACAGCCAAATTAAGCTCTTCTGACTTAGCAGGGGAATTTTCTTAGCTGGAAGTGCAATATTCAGCCAGCAGAACCACCTGATTACTCCATATTTTTATGTTTATGTAGCTATACTCACTTCCATGTAATTGGGCTGCTACTATTAGCAGAAACCATTCAGACTTTATTAAACGTATTTGTAAAACTCATTTTCATTAAATATGTGACATCTGCATTTCTGTCTGCTGGGTTCTGCCTTCCTACCTGAAACAATCAAAACTAGACACATTATACATCTGCCATCTTTCATAATCTAAACTGCCTCAAGTAGGAACAACGCATTTATATTTTATAATGAAAAGAAAGCCTCTGAATGCCAACTAGTAGACACAAAAGATTATCTTCCTATTTGCCAGGCTTGGATTGTCAGACATTAAATTTTTTAACAGCCACTTCTGATGAATTATTGATGTTCTCACTATTTAGAAAATGGATCACATCACTAGAGTAATTAGCACCCTGCCACTTCTGCCTATCGTATTTAATGTGTCATGAGAGAAGGCTGTGTTGAACTATTTCTTTTTAAATGAATGACTAGCTTTGTTTCTCATCCATTGCCCTGTTGCATATTATCATCTAGTGCATACAGATGGTATTCCATAGGGTTAGGATCCAACATGCATATGTGGCTTCCTTTTAGTATATGTATACATGCTTCTTGTAGGAATTTAATGATGTAAACTTTTCCTCTGAGGACTACTATGCCAAGCAAAGGTTTGAACCAGTATTTTCTTACACACCAACAGAATGTGTTGACTGTAGTGACTTTCTCAACAAAATATGCAGTTTTATCAGGTTAAAAAAGAATCCTTAAGTCTGTCATGTGACAACTCATATTAAGGTTGTAGTAGGAAATACTACTTAAGTAACTGACTTATGATGTAATTTAATATTGCTAGCTCAATATTTGTTTGAGGTTATCACAATACATGATTTTCTTTTACCTAAATTTTTAGGAACCCATAAAACTGCTGAGGAATGTAGTAGAGATTAGCCATGGTGTGGCTTGTCCATGTATTTTGGCTTGAGTGATGTAGAATTTAATTTTTACATGTAAAATATAGAATGGATGCCTTCTGAAACTATTAAGCTGCAGTAAAGGTAGTAAGTGAAGTGTATTCAGATTCATATAGCCAAATGTTATCCCCTATGTATAAGATATCTTGCTTCAGGAGATCTAGGTATTTAGGAATAATGTTGGTTAGCAGATTTTTATACTTTCAAATTAATAAAATAGACTTCTGTTTTTGAAGTTTGTATCCAACAAATATCACTTCTTGAAATAAGAAGCGTCTACAGGTTCAGTTAAAAGCACTTAAAAAAAAAAAAAAAACCACCCAAAAAACCAAAACCCCAAAATAAGCCTTCAACATAAAGGCCATGGAAATCTCATCAGAATAAAAGTTACTTGCCATAATTTGCTGTGCTTTTACAAAATTAAGATGCAACAGTGGTAGCTTTGCTATCTTCTTGATTTTATACATCTCTACATTCTGGAATTTTTTATGCCTTAGTCATCCATTTCTTCCTAAGACCCTACTAGAAATGACTGAAAACAGAGGCAAATGTATACCAGTAAAGTAATTTTTATCAGACCAGTAATTTATAAACATAATGCATGTTACTTAGAAATCCAAATTTTAAAAGATATCTGGAACTGCATATTTGTCTGGGTTATTGTGCACTTAACTGAGCACTCAATTATTCTCTGCATTTAAATGATTTCAATACCTGATACTTGGGAAGGCAGAAATATTAATAGAGGTACTTAAGAAAATAGGAAAGTGGAAAGAAATATCACATGCAGTTCATGGTCATGAAAGTTTAAAAAAAAAAAAAAATCAATAATTGTGTACCTAAATAAACAACCTCAGAAACAGAAACTGACCTCACTCTGGAAACAGGTATTTCAATGGACAAGGGCATTGATCAACATAATTAGATGCTTAACTGGACATGCTAGTCTTTGAACTTGAATGTGTGACTATGATACACAGTATTGAAAGGTAACCTGCTCTGTTTCAAAGTGCTTTGTTTTCTGGTTTCAGGCTTTTTAAATTATTGAAGAATATAGATTATGTAACAAGGACAAGAGAGGCAAAAATTCAAAACCAGATGCAAACAAAAATCTATTCAACAGAATAAATGAAACAAAAGCTTAAAAATGGGTGATATAGAACAAAAATAAGCAATTATGAACAGGATAAACCTAATGACCTCCAGGCACATTGTAAGATAATTTATTCTTAGTGGTAGACACGCATTTAAATTGTGTCCTGCAATTGGAAAGTGAAATTGTTTCCTTATTTCCAAGGTAGAGTGGACTTTGCTCAAAGAAGTGATAGAGGCTGAAGAAATTGAGGCTCCCCCCTTGACATCTAGTGTGTTTGGGGTGGAAGAGCTGCCCAGCAGTTTGTGCGATTGCCTGGCAGCTGTGGTAGGTGCTGGAGCACCTGTAGAGCCTCTAAATTGAGTGCATTAAGGCTTAGGATATACTTAATGCATTAGTGGAGGATGTACTGCTCTTCACCCCCTCAGCTTGACCTGTCTGTTGTGCTGTCAGCTGCCTCCGTGCTGCTGGGGCAGCCGTGGCGGTGTTACAAGTGGAGCACACAGAAAGCTGGCAGAGGTTGTGGTCTCTGCACTACCTGCTCTTGCAGTGGAATAGCGATAGCTTTGGTTCTGCAGGTCAGCACTGGGATCCACTTAAAGATGTGCAGGGTCTGCCAAATCTTTCTGTACATCCAAGCCACCTTGATTTCCTAGCTAGACCTACATCTCTGCAGAGTGATTTACAGATGTTAGCTGCTGCATTCTCTCCTTTTTGGTGCTGCAGAAATACATTGTACATGATTGCCTCTACCTGAAAGTATATTAATTTGTGATTATTCTTATTTTGATTGGTAATAGGGGCAAAGGGAGGTACTTGTTACTGTTTACTTGATACATACTACAACAAAATTAGCAAAGAACATGTGTTAATGACTAAGGCAGCGCTGATCACGCTGCAGATCTGAGCACACAACTCATCCACTCATTTTTGATGTTGTTAGGCTGAACCTTTTGCTGTACTTCAGAGAGCTGAATACAGTCCTGTTAGATCGGAGTCATGTGTCCCTGCCAGAATGCTCATCTTACCTTAATGCTGATGTAGGAGGCTTTGATGTCAGGTCAGGTTTCAGGACCTGAGAACAAGGTAGCAGATGCGTTGGACTAGTGTGCCTGGTGAGCCTATATACAGCTCATGTGTTTTCGGTAGAAGGTCGCTCCTGTAGAAAAGCACCTCCAAGGAAGCTGCTTCTGAGTGGGTGTCCTCCTGTAAATTAGGGTGGTGGCATCACCCCAGAAGGGGCTGCGTTCTCAGGGAATTGAGCTTATGGTTCGTGAAGTACTTGTAGCAGAAAAGCAGGATATCTGTTTTCTATGCAGAATGGAAAATACGTGGTAAACTGTACATGCACTGGCTGGGTTCCCACAGAGAGACAGATTGAGCTATTTGAATTGGGCAAGTCACCTGGCCACTTTGTCTCTCTCCCTTTCCTATTATCCCTGCCCACATATTCTTAATATCTACTAAGTTTTCCTGAGCAGACCTCACCCTGTTTCTGCACCATGCTAAAGAAACTCACTGTGTTGGGGCCTTTGTGGTTCCTGATTCTGCAGCTGAGTCTCTTGCTCATTGACCCTCAAAGTCTGTGGATGATTGCAGAGTAAAGTTTGCCTTCTGTTGTAGATTCAGTTTCTGGAAGAGGGTCTGAAAATTATTCTTTTGTTCCAAAAGTTGTACCATTGGCCACAAAACTAGAAAATGTTTGATACTTATCACAGTGTGTGTTTTACTTTTTCCCTCTGCTTTAGAGTTAACAATTCAAATCCGTGGTTCTTCTCCAGTAGTAAATTGGAGTAAGGAAGAAGAAAAAAAATTGAAATGTAGGGTCTCTGAGCTTAATGGTCTGCACTCCTGCAGTTAGCAATACCAGGGCTGTAGCACTTAAGTGGCATCTCTGACCAGTGGAGGAGATTGTACAGAATAGGAGTCACTCTGTGCACTGTCAGTTGCTATGTGCACATCCTGGTTTGCAAAGTGTGTACTACTGACACTTACATACCATTTAAGATAAAGTCTGTAGGAGAAAAGGGAATGCTATTATGTTCTCAGAAGACAAATAAGAAAGTTTCTATAAAGAAAAAAAAGGATGTGTGTGTTAAAAATCACTTGAATTATGTTATTTTTATACTGTTGCTTGTGTAATTAACTTGGATGTACTTCAAAGAACAATTGTAGTTTACAAATCCTTTTTTCCTAAGTACAGCCAAATAACAATGAACAAAAGATGCATAGCAAAAAATAATTAAAAAAAAAACCACTTCTGTTGCTTCTGAAAGTAATTATGTACACAGAGAAAAAGTAAGAGACATTGCAAACTAATCACTGAATTTAATATTCTCATTTAGCCTAGATGGCTGCAAGGGTCCAGAAAAATACTTAACTCCTCTTTCTACTAGGATTTTAAAACTCATGCAACATTGTATTTTTACTTGCATAATGTCAATATGAAAGTCTGGGATCTCTCTGCTGTAAAAATCTCTGTGGTATTTGACATAAATAATTACATCACACTGACTAATGGGAAGAACAATAAAGAAAAAAGTACTTTGGTGACTCAGGACTTCCTTCTCATTGACTTTCAATAATACCCAGGCGTCTAAAAGTCTTATCAAGTCATACAGAAGGACATTGAACATTAAAATGGAATTTAAACAGACTTCAAGCCCATACTTCTGTTCCAAAAACCCATTCAGCAGTCACCTTCCCATAAACCTGCCTAAACAGACCACTAACTACTCCTTACCTGATCTGGCACTTCCATAGGTTCTTGCTTGATGTACCCACGCAGCTGCCCCAATCTAACCAGCTGACTCTTGCCTAAGCTTTGCAAAGAGCTAGAAATTAGGTCAAGTGATGCTTAAGTCCTTCAGAGGACCTTTCTGGCACTTGTACTCTAGGGGTGCCCCTCAACATGTTAACTGTGGTGGCCCTCCTCCCTTCTCCATATGTGACAGGGTGCAGATGAAAAGAAGGTGGTCTTGCTTGCTGTTTACATCATACTTTAGCAGTCAGAGCAGACACCCAAATAACAGGATACTCCTTAGGGGGATCTGGATGGACACCTCCGTCTGGATTCTGGGTCTAATGACCCTTCACCTAGAAACTGAGCACTGCTGAAATCCTGTATTGGATCTAACTCTCCTGGAAATAGGATTTAGAATTTACATCTTGAAAGGATTGATTGAAAATTTTACCCGGATGGACCAATGACAAGCTCTTTTAAAAAAAAAACAAAACAAAACACTCTAATGCAGTTTTTGAGATAGGTTCCCCCCCCCCCCCCCCCAGCAAGTACATTAATAGTACGTTTTTTCCCCAAAGTCTACTGAATTGTGGAGCCCACACACTTCCCTACAAAGAATATCCATGCTCTTGGTGAAGCTCTCATAAGCTGTGTCTTCCCTTTCATGCACTCAAACACTGGCTATGCATAACAGCCTTGCATTTTATCTTTTTCTTTCTTTTAAGTACAGCAACATTTTTATGTGGGAGGTAAGACAGATTTTTTTTTTTCTTTCCCTTCCCCATCAGACAGCTGAGCTGCCTTTGGGAGTGAGCACCTCAGGGTACGAGATTCAGATGCCTTCTCTGGCTTGTAATGGTGAAGGAACAAAGGGAGGGTGCTACAACAGTGGCTTACAACTTGCAATCTATGGGCCCTTCTTGTCTCCCTGAACCCTTTCTAAAGGGTCCAAAAAAGGTAATGTAGTAAATTAAACCTATTATTAGGGGTTAGTTCACAATACAGAAACCTATTCCTTCATCAGAAAAGGATGAAAAATCATTCATTTATATCAATTACACGGCTTCATTAATTTATACCAGCAAAGGACTTGATCCTGAACTTTGATTTTAGGTGTTTTTAAATTTAGGTCTTTAACATAGCAGTGAGATGGAAAGTGTTTAGGGATAAACATAGGTTCGTGCATAGCACATCTAAATCCTACATTTAAGGACTCAGTATGTTAGTGTGCTGAAAAATTGTTTATTTGCTAAGGCATCAGTTTGAGCTTTTAAATGGGAGACTTGGAAGATCATCAACATCCTGCAACATTAAAAGACGGCTTCTCTATGTATCTGGAGTCGTGCCTAGGAGCCTAACTTGCAGCTTTGCCTGTGTTCTTGCAAAGCATGCACACAAATCTACAAAGGTTTCATATCCTGAAATAAAGTTGAGCTGATAATATAGATACTTCCCCTGGAAAAAAAAAATGAAAATAATGTTTATGTGTTTCTCTTGGGTAAACTTTCTATGAAATAATGAGGAGAAAATGTGCATTTTCTGTGGTATGTTGCCAGGAGGTTAATGAAAAGATCTGGATATATAAAGCTGCTCAATTATTTCTGGATCTTGTACACTTTAGTTCTGCTCCCATATGTTTATGGTTTTACACGGCTTGTGTTTAAATGAAAACTATGTATATGCCTACTAATATGCACTACCTAGGGAATTCCAGTACAGAAACTAATTATTTCTTCAAACTGATCTGACACCATGCACAATTGATACTGATGGGTGATGAGATTATAATTTTCTTGTGATTAAACTGATTGTAAAAGCAGTGTCATCTGCTAGTGAGTAAGGGTATCCTGACATTATAATTGAGTGATGGTCATAAACTCATCTGATTATCATGGTATAATTACATTATTAACTGTTCATAATAAGAATGTATTGGGCTGAAAGCTTGATAGAAATTGATTTGTCTTGTATATGCTTGGGAGCACATTAAAGAGTAGTGGTAAAATCACCTCAGGGCTAGTCCATGTGGAAGCTGGATCTGACATAACATCAGAGCCTCTTGCTTCACGGCTTTGACTAGAAGGGGGAGCCTGTAGCAGTGGTGTGAGGGGCAGGGAGCAGAGTACTAATGATGCATTCTGTTATGACCATGAACAGCAGTAGGTTTACTTATTCATTTTTGCATTGGGGTTGGATGGAGACAAGCAAAAAAAGAGACCCTGATATAAGACCTTCTGTGCATCTGTCTTATCCTGATATAAGCTGCATTTTCCTTTCTTGTTAGCCATAGATCTGCTACTGCATTGGCTCTGTGATGCATTTTTTTAGACCTTTGTATGTCTGGAAGGTGATAGTGTTGAATTTGGGTTATTTATGTATTTTGGGCTTGAGGGGAAATCTTTGCCCTTTGGGAAAATGCAAGGGTAGAGGATGAGGAAAAGAGCATCATAAAAATGCGTAAGGAAGTGGACTGGCTTCTCTGCAAGAGTTAAGGCCTAACTTGGACCTTTCTTAAAGAATTTAACATTATTGCTAGGATTGCAAAGTCAGATATTCAAAAGTGGTTAATGCTAGGATCATTTCAACATTGCTGTTTTGAGCATGTGAGTTGCAACAATCTTAACATGGTCACATACTACTCTTACCCCTGCCAGATCCCTGGCTTATTCAATGTGCAGAATGCAATGTTCACATCCATTATTTACTACCTTTTTAATCTTATTGCTCAGTATATGGCGCTAAACTTTATCTACTGTTCGTTGCTCTAACCCTATTACAAATATAAAATTATTTCCCCCATAGGCTTTTCTGTAAATCTTCATTATCTTATCCAAGTGCTTAAACTAATTTTCATGAGACTGAGAAAAGGAATATTGTTCCATTTCCTAGATAGAAGACCTGGGACACTGAATAGCATCAATACTGGAGCAGCTTCTGGCTTGCTTCTTTGTAGTAGCTAGCACTGCAAAATTCATGCTTTGAAAGCACAGTTGTAGTCAGTTTTAGATACAGTTGTGACTTCTCTGACTCAAACTCCACAGTCTCGAGATGAGTGTTTGTGAGTAGAATATATAGGTAACCAACTGTGGAGTTTAATTTCAATGACTAGTCTAACATCACATCAGAGATATATTACGTTTCACACTAGTGCATTGCTGTACAGTTATCTCTCTGCTTGCTTAAATACTGAGAGCAGCAGATCTGTGTTAGTATTTACATTCCCACTCTGGCTAATAAGGAACTGCTTTGTTTAGCCTCAGTGGAGCCAGCTTAAGTATCTCTGCACAGTACTGCATTGTGCTAGGCAGATGTGTCCTGTGTCAGATGCAGCAGTAGAATCCAGCTCTGCATGATGCCATTTAAGTCCCTTGTTCATAGGAGTAGCTTCTGTCTTTGTGAAAGCCCTTGTCTTTATTCACTACACATATACTAACCTCTGAAACAATGTAAGAGCTGGCAGACAACAGATCCACCTGTGTATTTAACATCATGTGGGAAAAACTAGTGCAAAGTAAGGTGTTGGAAAATTTTACATTTGTGCATTTGTGCAAGGTTCTTGATTTGAAAAGCTTGACTTTATTCAGTGGGGTTTCTAGAGGAAAATGTGCTCCAAGGAAATTCTGATACCTCTTGCCTGGTTTATTCCTTATTCTAACTCTCTTCTTACCAAAATCTGCTTACTCTGTTGCTTGCTGCGGCAATGTCATCTTGTTCACATCATCTTCTCTCTGTATGCTTCTTATGTGATCCTGTCTCTTGCCCAGCAGTTGCCCCCACCACCTAACAGGCGAAAACAAATCTAAGAATGTTTCTCTAAAAGGATGCAAAATGTTAGACCTTTCCAATGCATTTTGAAATACAAAATTCCCTACTTTGACAATCATTTTAGTGAAAAGTACTGTAAAATAATTATAGCACAAGCATCAAGCTGTAATTTGATTTTGTATTTGTGGTGTTGGATTTTTTTTCTCCCCTCTCCAAGAAAATTATTTGATCCTATAAACATATATCTTTATATTTATATATATATATAACTATATCTTTGGCAAGTCTGGTGCTGGTCTGTTCAGAACTGACAACCCATCGAGCCCTGGGAGGATGGTGTGCAGCCCCAGTGCGCAGCAGGGATCAGACTGGGACTATGAATCACAACTCAGTTATTGCTTAGCATCAGAGGGGAAGTAAATTCTGTCATTCTTATTCATGGGGTAACCTGCATCTCCCTTCTTAATTCATGTCAGCTCATCCTTCACTTCCCTGTCTGGGAGTGAAAGTGATACTCTGTTGCAGAAGCCCTTTGCTTCACATACAGAGAATCTGGCATTCCCTGCTTGGAGGAGTTCAGGAGATCAGCAGAATATCTCCTTTGCTTCCTCACAAGGATGTGTGGCTCAGCCCACAACCCAGTCACTGGCTTCTGGTTGCTTCAGCTCTGCTTTTACCCTACAGGTGTGTACTTGTGCTGGGCTCATTTGTTATGCTTGCTTCTTACCTTAATTTTCAGGTTAGGCTCTTATCGGTTACTTCTGAAAAACCAAAGTATACATTGCCTGCTGCAATGGTAAGATCTTAAAAGATGTCTAGCAAGCTAGTTATGACCTTTATCTCTTAAATCCATGTTGGGTCTCTGTCAAAGCATATTTTTCCATGACCCCTCCTCACTGTGAAATGTTTGTGATATATCCTCTATGCTGACAGCTGATATTAAATTAACTTGTCCATAATGCTGTCCATCCTTCTTCAGTGGTGCTCAGCTATTTTATACACTGAACCTGTTTGGGTAAGGTGAAAATGGTGCTATCCTTCTAAGAATACTTTCTTAAAACTGTACCTTCTGCCACGTATGGGAGAGAGGCATTATCTTTTGTACAAAGAATCTTAACATACATGATGTGAGCTTGTACTATTTAAATGCCCCAAACCTCTATTTACTTCACAGTCAAAGTAATAGTACAGAGAAATCAATACTGAAGGTTCAAGGCAAAAGAAAATCTAGCTACAGAGCTTTCCTTGTTCTGCTTCCCCTTTAAGCCAAACTAGGGTTTGAATGTGTCTACTCTGCAGTCATAGGACTTTCAGAAGCCGAAAGATTTGTTGTCGCAGGCTAGAGATAAGTAGATGCACCAAAACCTGCCTGAGTAGCAGGGTAAGTTAGCCCATGCCATGATAGCGCAGGAGGCTTCTGATTTTTGCACTCCTCTAGCGGGTATATTGCAAATGCACATTCTGTTGTGCTATTTCAGGCAGTGCTGGGAGGCCTATTCTCCAAAAAGATTTTTTTTTTTTTTTTTTAAATTTTTACTGGCCATGACTTGAGAGGTTGTCATGATAGTTTTGTCAGACTGGGTAAAGTGACTGGAGTCTTTTCTATGGCTATTTTCTGAATAGCTGTAATGTTCTAATATTTTTCAATCTTTTGCCTAGTGTGACAAAAAACTTTCTTCATTTCCATCTTCATTTCCTTTCAGTCTTTTAGCTATGTATCGCTACACGTAGTACTTTGTCTATTTTAATATATGACTAATCTTTTCAGACCCATTTCCATTGCTATCTGTGCACTACAATTCCTAACTGTATTATACCATGGAATATGGTATGCAGCAGTCCATCAATCCTCTTTTTTCATCTAAAGGCAGAAAATATATAGTAATTGCTTAATAAATCTGCCATTTCTTTATCTCAGTCTCCAATTCCCCATTTGCATTTTTAGTAGTTTTATCTTTAGGGCTGGCTGGTCATCTAACCAAGACAAGGACGATAGCTAACTTTTATAGTACAGAAAGCAATAGGATTCTATGGTGAATTAATATTTTTTTTTTATTAATAATGGGTACTAAATCTGGATGGAATTGTTAATGTCATGCATAGCTCCAACCCCCGTAGAACTTGTCTTGGGCACCTGGGATGGATAGTGTCTTCTCCTCAGGGTTGTAACCCAAGGAAGTTTACTGCATTTCAACGCAAAGAATTTGACAACAAAATCAGGGCTGAATTCCAGCAAGATCAGCTTTTCCTACATTCTTCAGCAACTCTTCTTTGTCAAAAGGATTATGGTATTTTTAATGACACATTAGTGGCATATTATATGTACAAGGATTTATTTTTGATTTTCTGCTAAGCAATGACAGGTTCACCAGGTGTGCTCTTACTCTTCTGCTATAGCAGTAGACATATCATGGTAGATATCATATTAGCAGAGGATCTGAAAGCAGCTAAAACTATTAGTGATTCCAGTTACTCATGTATATTGACAAGAATTGTTTGCCTCAAAGAAACCTAAGAGTTCTAGCTAAGAAAAACAAAGGAAAAACACAAAGGCTTTCACCTTGTTTATTAATCACACTTTTGTTTTACACCTTATTCTGTGCTGAACAAAAGAAGCTTAAGAGTACTCCATTACCTAACTGAAGTTTAATTTTCTGTGCATTGTTTGACTTCTGAACTTCTTGTCCGAGTTGTGTGATAGGGAGGATTTGCAAGAAAGCATTTATTGCTGGTCTTGCTTATCTGTACTTCTTGCCATTTCTGAACTAGGGTTTCTGTTGAGCAGATCTTCAGATTTGATAATGAAAGTTTCCAGCATTTAGGAAGCATATACCTTCCTATGTAGGATTAAATCTAATTTCTGATGACAGTAAAACTCTTAAGGCTGTGCTTGAGACCATGAACTAAACTGGGACTTTTGACAATCACGAATCTTGCAAGCTTCTCCTCTCCTTAGACTATTCCCTTGCTAGAATAAATACATAGCAGTAAATAGGAAAAAAGCTTTACAAAGCAAACTACAAAACCGACCAAATCAAGACATTGATTGCCCCTGCTCCTGAGGGACTGTTAATAAATGAAAACCCATGGCTGATATTTAGTTATTTTGCTTAAATAAACACCCAGAAAGTATTAAAAGACACCTGTGGAGGACTTCTATAGCACTGTCAAAAGGTACTGCTGCTTGCTACTACTACAGCCTACATCAAAATCCAGGATTGATATAAAATCCTTCATTTATTTTGAATTGAGTGCCAAAGCAAGAGGAATAACCAATTTTGAGAAAGTAAGCACAATGCCTCAGGGAACCTGGGAGAAGATTTTATTCCTAGGGGAGTAGAGGTACATAAGTGTCCTGGTTTCGGCTGGGATAGAGTTAATTTTCTTCCTAGTAGCAGGCATAGTGCTGTGTTTTGGATTTAGTAGGAGAAGAATGTTGATAACACACTGATGTTTTTAGTTGTTGCTAAGTACTGCTTATGCTAGTCAAGGACTTTTCAGCTTCCCATGCTCTGCCAGGAGCACAAGAAACTGGGAGGGGGCACAGCCAGAATAGTTGATCCAAACTGACCAAAGGGCTATTCCATACCATATGACGTCATGCTCAGTATATAAACTGGGGGGGGGGGGGGGGGGTTGGCCAGGGAGCAGAGATTGCTGCTTGGGAACTGTCTGGGTATTGGTCAGCAGGTGGTGAGCAATTGCATTGTGCATCACTTGCTTTGTATATTGTTATTATCATCATCATTATTATATTATTATTATTATCATTTTACCTTATTTCAATTATTACACTGTTCTTATCTCAACCCAGGAGTGTTTCTCACTCTTACTCTTCCGATTCTCTCCCCTATCCCATTGGGGTAGGGGGAGTGAGCGAGCGGCTGCGTGGTGCTTAGTTGCTGGCTGGGGCTAAACCACAACAGTCTTTTTTGGCACCCAACATGGGGCTCAAAGGGTTTGAGATATAACAGATTAACCAGAGTGTATTAAGGAGTCTGTTAACAGTTGCCGGTCATGATATTAGTTCATCTGATCTGTACCATGTTCTTTTCTTGGCTGTGCATGTTAAAGCTTGGTGTTGGTCTGTGCATTGTGCTATGCTCTGCAGTGATTAAGGATGTTTTGCTTGGGAGGTTCCTTATCAAAATCCTGACCTTGAGCATTGTTTTGTATCTGGGTTTTATACACAAGTCATTACTGTACTTTGGGTACCACCTCATGGAGAGAGTTAGCAATTATACCTTTTCCTCGGAGACGTTTGTTGTGGAGTAAATACAGAATGGCACCTTCACTACCTTCTTCTATAATGCTTCCTCCCTCATTAGAAAAAGTTTTCAGTATTTTGAACATCCCTGGGCAGTTAAGATACTTCTATTGATAATTCTTGGGAATATTGTTTCGGTTTTGACAAAGGTTAGTAAGCAATTTAAGAATATCATCCAGAGATCTGCCCCAAGGCTGGAGAGTTATGAGTGGCAGGGTGTGTGGGATTGTATGGGCAAGTACCTAGGGCAGTGGGGACCTCCAGTGTTTTGGAACTTCACCCCTGAACAAGTGCAGAATCCTGAAGAACTAGTAAAGTATTTGGAAGAAGTATGTTCTCACCCTGGCAACTCCAAAGAGGCACAACTCATTGCAACATGCTGGGGACTGGCCCATGCTTATAGAGCCATGTTCAACACTATTCAGTACCCTCAAGGGAAAGAGACGGTCTCTGGATCGGATGACAAAACAACAGGCACTGTGGCTACTCCAACCACAGCTACAGGCACTGTGGCTACTCCAACACCCACCACAGGTACTGCAGCCACTCCAACCCCAGTGGCAGGCACTGCGGCTAAAATGGAGAATCAACCTGTGCCGATATCAGTTGCCCCTATACAGAAGAAAAAATACACAAGGAAATCAGTTCGTTTAGTAAGGGATGAACCAGGGCCATCACGAGAACCAGAGGAGGAAGAACCCATAAATGAGATGGTAACCACCCGACCCTATCCCTGGGTGAGCTGTAAGATATGCGAAAAGATTTCAGTCATCATCCAGGTGAGCACATCATCACCTGGCTGTTCCGATGCTGGGATAACAGGGCCAGTAGCCTGGATTTAGAGGGTAGGGAAGCCAAGCAGCTGGGATCCCTTTCCAGGGAAGGGGGCATTGACAAAGCAATTGGAAAAGGGACAAAAACACTCAGCCTCTGGAGGCGACTTCTGTCAAGCGTGAAGGAAAGGTATCCCTTCAAGGAGGGTGTTTTATACCGCCCAAGCAAATGGACCACCGTAGAGAAAGGTATCCAGTACCTGAGGGAATTAGGCATGCTGGAGGTGATTTACAGTGACCTGAATGATGAGGAGTTACCCAAAGATCCAGATGAAGTCAGGTGCACACAATCCATGTGGCAGAAGGTGGTACGGAGCGCACCAGCATCGTATTCCAACTCGTTGGCAATACTAGCCTGGAAAGACAACGAGGCACCAACGGTGGATGAAGTGGCTAGATGACTCCAGGAATATGAAGAAAGTCTCTCTTCCTCCTTACGGGCCTGTGTCTCGGCTGTGGAAAAACTGTCTGAAAAAATAGGCCGAGAGTTCCAACAACTCAGAGAGGATCTGTCTTACTCCCCACCTGTGCGGACCAGTGTCAGCCATTAGGAGTCAACGTCCCTATGCTCAAGAGAGAGGATGGAGAGGATACACACCACGGGGCACCCTGTGGTTTTACCTGCGTGACCACGGAGAGGACTTGAGGGAGTGGGATGGAAAACCCACCTCGACCCTAGAGGCACGGGTGCGTGAGTTGCAAGGAAAATCTTTTACAAAAGGCAGTTCTCCCAGGAAAATTGCAGCTCCAGTTTCCAGTGAGCAGTTCCCCAGACAGAGGAGGAGGGCTAATTCTACTCCCGATCTTAATCAAGGGACTTTTGATTCACATTTACAAGGAGTGAACAACGAATACTATGACCAGTGTTAGAGGGGCCCTGCCTCCAGCTGGGTGGAGGACAATAAGGGAATATACAGTGGAAGAATTACTCCTTTATTTTTTACATTTTCAAAGTAATGGGAAAAATAAAAAGAGAAAAGCTTTCCTAGTTAAGGTGAACAAATATTTCCTCATGGGATCTCACAGGGTAATCTTTTTCAGACATAAAATGGACCAACAGCAAGTATGTGACACAAATCAGGCTCCCTGCGGCATGTGGTGCAACACAGGCTGGATACAAGCGGGGAGGCTACCTTGGATCTTTAAAGAAAATATTTTAATTTAGGCAAACAAGCACAGCAAGAGACAGAAACATATTCTGTACAGAGCAAAGACAGATTCTAAGACTTAAGATCTTAAAAAGTAGTTACAAGAACACTTAATCCAGACACATAACAGAATTGCTGTTTGAATGATGGGATAGCCACATCCAGTTAACTTACTGTCTTTAGAGAACTAGATATGCAAACTATAATCAAAGATCTTAGTGTAGCAAGATTGCTGCGTGTGTATATCTCCCTTTTCTCCTCTCCTAAACAGAGGAACAGCCTCTTTCTTACTCTTCAGTTTGATTCTGATTCACCTAGGGACCTCAAATTCTTTTCCATTTTTCAGACTATTCAGTTTTTAAAAAATATTCTCATTGCTTCTATTGTTCTTGATTAGTCAATCTTACTTGATAAAATTGGTCTCTGCTGCCCTATTTCCTTTTAGCTTCAGCCTGGATGAATTTCAGTTATCTCTTATTCCTTTTGAGCTCTCCTTTGCTAGATTTCTTTTACACTGTTGAATTTTGATCACGTTTCCTTAGAGTATTTTACATTAATTCAAAGCTACTTATATTAAAAGAAAGTAGCTTTGTTTCTTGTGATAGTACTTACACTCCTGGGTGTTTACGTTGAATGACAGTGCTTTAGCTAAGTGTTCCCTAATATCAAATTCATCTGCTCTACTTTTTCTCATTTGGCATACAAGTTCATGGATGGCCTTTTTCCACATTGCCTCATCAGCAAACCAAAAGCATCAATCCCACTCCCTTTTAAAGCCAATGTTAGAAATCCTTCTGATTTACCTAGGAGGAGGATCGAGGCATCTTGTAGGTGTCCCTAGAAATATCTCCATGTTCCAGAGCTGCAGTTCTCCCAAACAATACCTCTGCATTTTTCACAGGTCTCATGAAACATCTCCTGCTGTTCTACAGATGTACAGCAGCATACATGATTCATCTAACAGGCAAAATGAACAGCTAGATCACTTCCCTGTATTTCTTACCATCTATCATTCCTTACCATTACCATTGACCCTTTTCCTGCACTGCTTTTTGCTATCCATTTGATAAAATGTGCATTCTGGTATTTTTAGTTCCATATGATGTTTGTCCTTCAGTCAACCTTTGATGTATTTGAGGGGTTAGGATAATGTGGAGAAGTGTATGTGTGGTTTTTTTTTTTTTTAAAAAAAAAAGTAATCATGTTTTCTAAATGTCTTCATAGAGATAAAAAGGCAAGCCAGTCTTTGCTATCTGTGTAACAGTTGCATATCAAGGCTTATATATGTACATAAAGCACAAATTACTTCACTAAATAAAATGTCTGAGGTCTATTTTTAATGGATATGCTTCTGCAATGATGGCCACAGTAAAAGCCTGAAACTGCTGTGAATAAAACAAATATAAAATTGAACCATTTTATTTTCTGTCCTGTAACAAAAAGCCATTTCTGGGAAGAAGACACTTAAATTTTTTTTTGTCAGCGATGTATTTGAAGTTGGCTTCTGTGTTCAGGATGGGGAAAAAACTAGAGGCAGAAGGCAAAGGAATCAGTAGTATTTTGAATTCTTTTTCTTTTATACATGACATGTCTATGAACCACTTAATGCTATATCAGTGTAGAGGGTTTTTTTTTTTTTTAAAAAAAAAACAAACAAAACAATGAACCAACTTGAGACTTGAATCATAAACTAATTCAGGGATTTCTACAGAAACTACCATTGTATACACTTGAGAACGCTGTTGTGCAGAATGTATCTTCCTCTAGCTTGCTTTGACTGATCAGCTACACAAGTGCAAAATGTATCAAGTAGATGCTCAACAGGGACAGAAAAATTGTGTTTCTAGTAAAGTGCTAAACTTTCACTGACTTCAACAAAGCCAGGGTTTCCCCTGAGGAGCCAGGAGACATTCCTAATTGTCCTGGGTGCACATGTGGAACTGAGTGGGGAAACTGATATAAACTGTACTAAGATACTGCAACTAATGACACATAGTGATCACAATAACATTCAAGAAATTGGTTTACTCTATAGGAAGGGAATGCAGCAGTGAATGGATATTATATATATGCAGGCAAACTGTCTTTTGTAGTGACCATAGGGATACTATAGCGGTAAATGAACTCAAGCTCTGTGTTTAAAAAGAACTCACTTCCACAGTGGCCTCAAAGAAATTTTATTCCTCGTTACCAGTCTTACAGCTGGAACAGTAAGTTCATTTCTAAGGCTTCAGAAAAGCAAGACATTTAGTATGGAGATCCTCTGAAGGTCCACGAACACTGTAACTCCAAGAGGGCAGGATCCAGTTGCTAAATAACTGCTCAGTGTCATCCCTGCAAAGTTTTTGCTTCTTGACAAGCAGCAACAGCAGGAGGTTTCAGATCAGAAATCAGGCTGCATCCTTAGGTCATGAGTGATTTAAAAAGGCTGGCTCATATATGATGTGGCCACATAAATAACACATGTATCAGCTGTCCAAGGTAGAAGGGATGTGAGCATAGTGCACACTGCATGCCACAGCTATGTATGTATTGAAGAAACAAACACTACAGAACAATTATGGTGTCACTGTGTACTCCAGACAATATGTAGTATGGACACAGTTAATGTGACTTGAACAATATGGCTGTGGGTTAGTCCTTATCATTTGACCACGATCAAAGCCTGGACCACATAAAACAATGCAGATATGTTACTGTGTTCAAATATGTGAAGTCAAATATACCATAGGCCAGGCAAGGAACAGAACAGGACAACTATGAACCATGTTAGCTTTGAGCTATCTCGTAAAACTAACATTAACATAAAATATTGTATCTGATAATGACACAGAATGAATATAGATATAATGTTAATTATGGACCAAAATGTCCAGCTGGAGCATCTTTGTTTTGTTTAGTCTAAGTGTTTCCAGTTCAGACATATGGGAGTCTGGAAATCGCTTTACCCTTGCCAGTGTATATAGTATCTGTTTCTGGGTTTTATTGCATTTCCTTTGCAGCTGTGATTTGTGGCCATTTGCATTTTTGCTGACAGGTACTAAGAGTAAGTCAATATTTATAAAGTACTTCTTCTGTGCTTTCCTTTTACTAGAGACTTCACCAATCGTAATGAGCTGCTGCTTCAGAAAATGAAATACAATTTGGGTGCACATGCCAACAATAATTGTACTTGTCAAAAGAAACAGATAACATTATAACTACCCAAAATCTAATCACAAGAAATGTGATAATTCATACGGGAAATTGTGTTTTACAATTTCTTTCATTTCATGGGGTTTAGAGTAGAACAGGAAAAAAAAAAATTACACTGTTTAGGCAAAGCATGCAGAATGGTATAGAAAGGCAATTATGTGCAAAGCTTTTAAAATGTCTTGGTGTTTCCTACTGATGGAAATGTACCTGAGACTTCAACAATAAAAACACCATATAAGAAGTTGTGGGAAAAAGTGATTATAGTTAACTGTTGCATAATATACTTAATTTGATTCAGCTAGGAACTATTTTAAGATTTTTCTGGCAATGCTGCTGGGAGAAAGTATAACGTAGCATATAAAAGGACCTTTCTGCTGTGGAGGGTGAGATTCAGTTCTGTCATTACTGTAACTCTGGGCTAGTTCATGAAATCAGATTTGTTCCATATTCATAGCCATATAAGTGAAGTCTGAATCTGGACCAGATCTCATATACTAACATCCACCACAATTTAAAATTCTGATTTACAGTAACAACAAATTACTCTTTAACAGTATCCACCCATTGCTCTAAAAGCAAACAACCCCTCCCCTTCCAAATCATAAACCCAACAAAAACAATCAACCAGTAAAAATCAGCTAATCAATGAAAAAGTTATTAACACAAGATTTTTTTTTCATTTTCACATTTTTAATTGGCATTTTCATACCAACCAAGATGTGTTCTTATTACATTGCTTGGATGAACTGATAAACTGTATGAAGCTAGACCTTTAGAGACAGACTTCAGATGTGTGAGCCTGGCTGGAGGGAAGTGCAGAGAGCTCCTGTGCCTGGTTACTGTACAGAAAGCCTAGCTAGAGTCCAGGCTAGGGCAGGGCACAGCGGCTTAGCTCTGAGCCTTAACTTGCATGCCAGCTCCTCCCAGTGAACATCTTTGTGATCCATCCTCCTCTTGAGGTATCTTGATACCTTGTGATATCCCTGTTTACTGGAGGCATCTTGGTTAGTGACAGTGAGTGGCTGATTCACTTCAGATATGTCTTAAAAACTGGATGTAGTACAGGAAGAATGTGTAAATGTAAATTCATTACTCAGGACCATATCCAGCCTTTGCAAGAATACAGTCAGGATGAGGGTTTACGCTATCCTTTTTGGGGTTTTTTTTTTTTGTTTGTTTGGTTTAGTTTGCTTTTTCTCAATGTTCTACAGAGCAATACTCTCATTGTATGATCCAAATTAAATATAGGAGAAGAGTCAATAAGTTGCTTGTCATAGTGTCCTCTTGGAAGTACAAAGAAAATTAATATGTTTTGCCCTGGAATGATCTCCTTGAATTTGGCCAATGCGTAATAGGGGTAGTACATGTGGCCTGGAATTGAGAATAGACTGCCTGCTTTGCTTTATACATACTGATTACAGTATTTTTGTCCTGTGAAAGGGGAAGCTTAGTGATTCAACAGTCTCTTGAGGTTTTTATAACTGCAATGTTCCCTGCCTAGAAATGGACTTCTGCAGCAGAGTGAGGAAATGAGCAGCAACAGGAGGATTTAAGGAAAAGAAGCCATGGCAAAGAAAAACAGGAAGTTTGAAATGAAGATGATGATAAATGCAGTTCAGAATAACGACTATGTCCTTTTCATCAAGCCTGATAGAGATTTCTTTGCTCAGCAAGGAAACTTATCAACAGTGTGATGTAACAATCACGGCAGGAGATTCTTTGTACTCAAGACCTTTTAATGTGCAAAGGAAAAAAATGGCTTGTGGGTTGTCTTACCAAATTCTGCTATAAGGTCTTGCATTTATTCAACACTATGAAAACACAGAAGATGCAGAATGGGATCTTTTTTGTACTTCAATTTTTATTGTCAGGTATGAAATGTGAGCAGTTATACATGAAAACAGTTCATGACTGGTGTATTTAAATGCTGGTATGACCATAGTAACCCACCCTGGTTTATATTTCAAGGGCACTTTTCTAAGAACGGACTAGGTTTCCTCCTTCAGAGAGAAAGTCTCAAATACAGTGACTTAAAGCTGATATGATAATATATCCCTAAAGAATCCAGCAAATAATTTTGAAGAAATCAGCTATTTATACTGAAATTTCATGTAGCAAGACCTCTGGAGATGTAATCTGAGAGTTTAGAGCTCTGTAAGAGTACTAATCATCAGAAGAGTTTGACAGCTCTGTAATTTTGCTCTCTGTGGGTTCCCATGGCGTATTAGTAAGGTGATTCATAACACAAGTCAGCTACAGATTTAGGATTAGAAATATCTGGACTAAGAGAAAATATCTTTTAATATTTTTTTATATTTATATGGAGCCAGATTTGCTATTGGATTTGAGGACCATATACCTAGAGAACAGTATCCCCTGTACACCATAGGCAGTCTGACTTATCACCAATACATTTCACAATGTTACAGAATTTATACTAGAGTGTGGTTTTAAGTGAAGGCAAAGTGAAACCTCTTTCAGTCCTGCAAAAGTGCATAGGAGGAGGATAGAAAGATTAAGCTTTTGCCATTTTATTACTTTTTGGGTCCTTAAGAATTCATTCTTGCTTTATCTTTAAGATCCTATTTTGCAAAGAGACGTCCATACTGCTCTGTGATTTTTTTTTTTTTTTTTTTTTCCCCCCCATAATTATATTCAGCATTTGAGGTACCAGTAACTTTTGCTTTAAGTCTGGTAGGTAACAAGGTTATAATTTTTTCCTTCATGATTTTACTAGTGTTGGTGACTGTTGTGGTTTAACCTCAGTTGGCAACTAAGCACCACACAGCTACTCGCTCACCCTCCCCACCCCAGTGGGATGGGGGAAGGAATTGGGGTGAGGGGCGGGGGAAACACATGGGTTGAGATAAAGACAGTTTAATAGGACAGCAGAGGAATATAAAGTAACAATAACAATAATGATAAAAGAATACACAAAATAAGTGATGCACAATGCAATTGCTCACCACCTACTGACTGATACCCACCCAGTCCCCGAGCAGCGATTGCTGCCCCCTGGCCAGCTCCCCCCAGTTTCTATACTGAGCATGACGTCATATGGTATGGAATAGCCCTTTGGCCAGTTTGGGTCAGCTGTCCTGGCTGTACCCCCTCCCAGTTTCTTGTGCACCTGGCAGAGCATGGGAAGCTGAAAAGTCCTTGACTAGCATAAGCAGTACTTAGCAACAACTAAAAACATCAGTGTGTTATCAACATTCTTCTCATACTAAATCCAAAACACAGCACTATGCCAGCTACTAGGAAGAAAATTAACGCTATCCTAGCTGAAACCAGGACAGTGGCTCATGAAATAGCTGCAAATGACGCATCTGATGCTGCTACACTGTTGGCAGTATTCATCTGATACAAAGTTGGGTGTAGATACCAAGGGCATAATAACAGTTTCTGAGAGAAAAGAAGTTGAGAAGAGTATGTATGTGATTCTGAATGCACAGTTTTTTCCCTGAACCATGCCCCATGCTTTTTAAATGGTGGCACTTAATTCTAGCCAGATGTTAAAGGAAATAAAGAAGAAATCCACAAATGAAAGCATTTTGATTAGAAATTTCTCCTTCCCTACCCAGATGGAAGAAAGGTCGCTGTCCTACCTGTTTCCCAGCTGGTTTGGAAGAGCAAATAAGAACTCATCAAATACTGCTAGAGCTTAGATACCAAAATTGATTTTTAAGCTATCTCGACAGTTTGGAAATACATTCAGCTGTATCACTAGGAGGCTAAATGAATTTGGGACATCATCAGTAAGTCCATTAAAATTTCCCCATCTATTACATAAAACAACAGGGAGCAAGAGCAGCTCATTTAGAACCACGTCTTCCAAATTCAGCAATAAAAAGTGAAATACCATCTTTTTCCATTCCTAATGTCTGCAGGAAGTAGATAAGGGAGAGCTTCATGTCTTCTCCATCCATTTATATTCCTTCCTCCTATTACCTTTTAGTTGCTTTAGTACTTCAGAATATTGTGTTGCATTAAACAGTAGGTCTTTCCACTGTATAACCTTCACAAGGGTTACACAGTGTTTTCCAGCCTCTTTAGTTGGTGGGCTGGATTAAAGGAGAAGTAGCTTGCATATCTAATAGATAACCTTTCATGTCTTTAAATTACAAATGTTTAGAATAAACCCAGAGGTCCAAATAGCCTTGCACATTTTAGAAATTCAGAACTGAATCTAATCCAGTGTAATCCAATCTAGTATTATGACTTTCATCTGTCCTTGAATGCCTGATCATCACTGATAAAAGAGAAGAATCTCTTAATCTATGTAATTAATTCATGTGGTAAGCACCAAATCACACTCTAGCTATGTAGAAATAAATCACAGAAGTAAAAATAATTTGGGTAGAATAATCACTTATCAGGAAAATGATTAAAGAATTTTAAAATAAAATTTAAAAAAATTGGAGAATTAAATAACAACAAAAGTCCTGAGGAAATAAGGTAAAACTTGTATTTCAGGATTATGGTTCAGAACCTTTCCTTTTAATGATGGAAAAGTGCAAGCCAAGATAATGTAAATTTTACAGCAACTTCTGGGATAAACTCTTTGCAGGTAATATACACCTAGATGAAGGACAGCTATATGCAATTTTAATCAAACAAATGCATCAGTGCCTTCTAAGTATCAGATGGTGGGATGAGCTACCTACTTCAACAGAGTGACAGAAGCTGTGCAAACATTACAATGCTATCGTCTGTTATGATGATAAGTGGCTAGCAATATCAGATACTGACTCTGAACATGATCTTTTGAGTAGAGCTGTAGAAGCTATGGTATCAGAACAGTGTGAAATATTACTTGGATTTGAATAGAAAAGCAGAGCTCTTAGGTTTGCACTGACCCAGGACAAGCAAGGCCAATGTCCTGGTGACAAATATGGTGTCTTGTCCCATTCTCATAGGCCATTTGCTATGGGATATAATCTACTGACACACTCACCTCTTCAGGACACAGAACAACAAGAACACCATCTACCATTTCAGCTATTTCAAGGGAAGTAACTGGTTGACAAACTTCATGGTATATTGTGTTTCTAACTTACACGTATGATCTAAAAAAACCCCAAACAAACACACCCCCCACACCCCGCCCCCCAACTTGGTTGGTACTTAGATAAGTATAGAAATATTTCAGGGTCCAACTCTAAGTGTGAAACTACCAGAAATTCATCTTTGCAACTTTGGCTCGTCTTTCTTCCCAGTGACTGTTACGTATTACTCTCAGTGTCTCTGCTTCAACTATTTTTCCTTTTGATGTTAGAAGGAGGTGGCGAAAGGCTATCTGAATATTTCAAAGACTATTTTTCTTAGTTCCCCTTATCTATGTTAACAGTTACATCTTCAAAGAACTCTAGCAGGAATGTGTTACCTGTCCATTCTGAACTCATCCTTAAACGTGCTAGTTTTTTCGGTTTCCATTCATTACCATTTCTAAGACATTCTCCAAAATTGATGGAGAATTCATAGGTTTAAGGATTTATTTCATTTGTCTCTCAGCAGTCCAAAGCCAGTGCAATTGTGTGCCATTCTCTCCCTCATCAGGAATCTCTTTGCTCCACAACAGTCTTCCTAAAGCAAATATGAAAAATACAAGGAAGCATTGTGAACAATTTCCACCTGGAAGATACCTTTCAGATGATCTGTTGGTCTGGATTTAACATCTCTGAAACTTCTCAAGCCATTCTAATACAGTATGCTCCATGCTGTAAAGCATATTCCTTTGCTCAAACTGGGCTGCTTTGAGACTTCTGTTGCAGGCAAGTAAAAAATTTTTCAGCATTACTCTCTTGCAGCATGATGACTGTCTGAGAAAGGTGTAAGTTAAAATAAGTTAAAACTTATTAACTCCCCCCCCCCCCCAAAATTATCTTTTAATTAAATTTACTCAGGAATCATTCAGTTATACCTGATGACTTCAAATCTCTTCCTCTTTTCTCTGATTCCCTTGCAACCTCCAGAAGCATCTAACAGTAAAAACTTCTGTATCTTGTCTCCAAATCATCCCAAAGTCCCTTATCTCCTTCTAACACACACAATTGCAAGAAATGATCTGACTCACTTGGACCAGAAGACTAAATAGGATCGTTGATGTTTTATGCACACTCTCTGCTGCGCAAAGGCTCAGTTAACACCAGTTAGTCACAGAAGCCAGCAGAGAAGAGAAAAAGCCAGTTTTGCCATGGAGAGAGAAGGGAAAAAGCAAACCACCAGAGAATCACATCAGACACCAGAACAGGGAAATATCAGCAAATCACAGGAACAGTTCCTGGCATTTGAAGGACCTGTGCTGCTTTTGCTGATATGTCAGCTGTCTGTGGTTCCTATAGTCATGTTTTCTTCCAGACATGCTCATCATTTAAAAAAACAAACAAACAAAAAACCAAAAACCAAAAAACCCAACCAAAAAAAAGTGTTTCAATTGTTAAATAAATGAGGAGTATGAATTCTCTTTTCAAACAGGGAAAGACCATTTAAAAAAAAAAGACAAAATGACAAAAAATTACACTAAACGACAAAGCCTGTGAAACTGATGTCCCAGTCAAAAGGGTAGAACAAACTGCATATGCCTAATGAGCATTGTAATTTTTTCACTTTGAATTTTGAATTTTCACTTTCAGTCCTGATTCACTGGTGTGTATATAACATGAAATTCAGGACAGTTTCATCTGTATACAGCTACCTAATAAAATTAATGAATGGCTGTTAGAGACTTCAGATAAAATCTATATGAATTTAATTTTAGAAATATCAGTGTCTTAATGTATTCTGTATTGTTAAAAGTTCTTAGCTTTCACAAGTCAGGTCACTGCTATAACATTTTTATAGATAATTGTTATGTCAGGGAGGAATATTAAATGTTCAGCTGTATCTAATTGGCTATTCTTGAGCTTATGAATAATCATTTAGAAGTTTAATTTCACCATATTAAATATAGATTTTTTTCTTCCTGAAAGTAACCTTCCCTGCCCACCCCCCATCCCCCCCCAGTGTAGCCTTGCACTAAAGATTTGTAAGAAGATGATGTTTTACTGGCTTAAAACATGGATATTAACTGTGTGTGGGTAAATTATGATTGTAGACCTTCATCATCAGTGTTGTGTGTTAGATGCTGTTGGATCATGGGCTGAGAGAGGGAGTTGCTGATTTCAGGCACTTAAAATGGAGAGCTAGGACCAGAATGAGATAGAACAGTGATGTGATTTATCTTTCAAATAGATCAATCTAAAGCATGCATAGGTTCACTGATTTAGTTCGAGTTACTTCTGCAGTAACGGTAGTGTATGGAAATTAGAATAGTGAGTCAAATGTTGTCTTTTATGCTCTTGGGAGGGTTTCTTATTTTTTTAACTGAAGGAAATAAGAAGTCACAAGTAAAGCAAGACAAAAGTAAAAAGAAGTAGTAAATAAAAAGATAAAATCATACTAAATGACCTATTGCTATTATCTTCTCATTGCTCTGTTGTAAGAAAGGAACTAAAGCAAAGAACAATAAGCTGTGAAAAAGAAGAAAGAAAATAAAGTCAGAATATCATAGCTTATGAAGAGAAGGTGCACATAGCGAGGTAACTGTCCATATTGGAAAGGGCTACACAATACCTCTTTTCAGTACTGTATTTCTAAACCTTGTGACAAACATTCCTGTATAGAACATCATTCCACAACTATTTATTAAACAAAACCTTTAGGATCAAATTGGTAGCTTAAATTCTATTATGAGTGGAGAAAGATGGGACTACCCACTCTGCAAAACATAGTTATTTCCCTAGCTGCCTCCTAGTTCCCAGAAGGAAAGTAAATTGCTTTGGATCTAGCCTGTCTCCACATTTTGGGTGGACCAATTCAGAGTGATTTACTGATCTAACTGCTAGTTTGTTCTGTTTGGCTAAACTTAATGTTTGTTTGCCTTGGTGAAAAATTCCACATGCTTTCTCCTTCAGACTTTCCGGGACTATAACCTGCTCACCAGGTATTCCAATAACTGTCTCAAAATTAGTTTTCTAGTTGTACATCAGATAACAGTATTCGTTGTTTGCCACACACCGCCTCTGCTCTGAAAAATCCATTTTTATTTGAGCTAATGGCCATCCAGTTGCAGAAAGAAATATGGCATGGAGCAATGCTAGAATTGATTGGACCATGAGATATCATTACAACTTGCATAACAATAAAACCAAACGTTTAACTAGCAGCATGAATTAAAATCTGACCTATAGCTCCCACAACTTGGGAGAAAAATCTGAGAGCATATGCTCGCACTATGAGACAATATGCTGAAGGTTTTTTTTAAAAGACTTTCCTCAGAATATTCTGATTCTCTCCAAAGTGGTGCTATTTCTTTACGTAGCTGTCCCATTTTTCATCTTAAGAGTTCATTTACACAGAAATGTTTTCACTTCTCTCTCTGATTTGGTTTTGTTGTAGGGAAGACTACCTCCTTTGATGTTGTGCACATTCTGAATGTTTCATTAGGTACTTCAAATACTCAACATGCAATAAAGTTCTTCAAGGAGCCTACTGCAGAGGAAAAATATTGATTAAACTTCTGTTTATTTCTTTTTGAATTCAGAATAATGCATTTCCTGACTGAAATAAGTTTTAACTCTGGATTATGTCCTGCCTTTCTCCTTCATCATCTCTTCTGTGTTGATATAGAATCCTAGAATAATTCATATTTTGTCTTTCACAAGCTTTCATAAGTCCCTTTTATGTATACATATGGAGTATATGTATACTTGGAGTAACAGAAGACATATATGTTATGAAAAAGTACAGGTGAAATTAATGCTAAATAAATATTCCACTTTGGAACTGACTCTAGTAGTTTTAAAATATCTTTTGTAGGAATGCAAGGTCATAGCCAGAGATGATTAAAGTCAGTGGAAAAGACTGTGATTTAGAGACTGATGGGGTTTTTTTCCTACAATTTTTTAAAGGAAAAATTAAAATTTTTTAACACTAAACTGTTTTTACCAAAAACAGTCTAAAAGACATATTGAAAAGTAAAACTGTTCTGCTTTTCACAAGTGTACTTTTAAAAATTATAGGATTTACGAAGTTTATTAAGTGCAGGAGGTTGCTTGACAACTTTAACCTGTTGTAATATTACTGAAAAATTACAAGACTTAAATAGCTGAATACAAAATAAATGTATTGAATGTAATTTAAAGAATCAGCTGAACAAACTGCCTTGAATGAATATTCTTTAACTGTCAGTTAATCAGTTTCCAAATGATGCCTACTAAAGTCACAATGAAAAGTCATAACTTGAATAAGAGCGATGATGTGTATGCAGTGGATAGAGAACTGAAACTTGTAACTTAATTTCACTTGGTCTATCTGTCCAGGAAGGGATGTTGTGTTGCTCACTGCCAGCTGCTGCCTGTGTAAAACTTGAAGTAAAAGGATAGAGAAGGAAGTGAAATACTATGGGTAATAAGAAAATATGGTATAAAAGAAAAAATAGAATGCTCTATTGAAAACAGGAGTCTTGCACCTGGGTTAATAGAAATTTGGAGATTAATATAATCTTCAGAAGTATTTTATAAGGGATTTTTAATTTTTAAACCTAGATTCTAAAGCAGCTAAAGAAAAGAGCAAATAAAATGTACCATTCTGATAGTTTGTGCACGAATTATCCATCAATATATGCCCACTAATTGCAGAAATATTTGACTCATTTTTCCAGTATTAAATAGGAGAATGAACTAGTCTTTCCAGAAGAAATAATAATCACAAAAAGACTATTGTCATGAAAGCATCCTTCAGTAATAATGATCTTAGTCAGAAAATAAATAGCCTTAGTAATACGATTTATATTTAAATTATTACTACTCTTGCCTACCAATTGTCTTTCAAAATATCATTGTATATTAATTCCGTACCACTGTAATATCACCATATATTAATTGCAATAAAACAACATTACATGCTTTCATATCTCCATCTTAATTACATGTATGTGGAAAATTGCTGAAGGAGAAAATAGATATATGTGACTCTTCAAACTAACTGATATTTCCAGTGAAAAGGTGGTTGTTACCATAGAAATGAACTCTTGAGTTTTCCAGCTGCTGTACTTATAAAAGTAACTGCTCAAATAAACATCGCACTAGAAGTGGAACAACAAAAAAACCCCAAAGAGCGTAACTGACCTAGCAATGTTCATGATTTGTGCTTTAATTATACAACAGGTTGGATGAATGGCCAAACCACATAATTGCATTTTCCAGCTTTTACCATACACTGTGTTTATCAGTGTGTGAATAAGAAAACATACAGTCGAGAACTAGGTATAAGTTAGACATTTTTTAGTTCTATCTGATGTGATATAATTCTCTGTGAAACAGTGTATTGGGTTTGCATGGCAAGGTTTTGGGAGCGGGGGACTATGGGGTGACCTTGTGGGAAGCCCATGCTGGAGCAGGCTCCTGGCAGAACCTGTGGACGTGTGGAGAGAGAGGAGCCCACGCTGGAGCAGGTTTGCTGGCAGGGCTTGTGACCCTGTGGGGGACCCACGCTGGAGCAGTTCAGGAAGAACTGTAGCCCATGGGAAGGACCCATGTTGGAGAAGTTCGTGGAGGGCTGTCTCCCATGGGAGGGACCCCATGCTGGAGCAGGGGAAGAGCATGAGGAGTCCTCTCCTTGAGGAAGAAGGAGCGGTAGAGATGGTGTGTGATGAACTGACTGCAGCCCTCACTCCCCGTCCCCCTGTGATGCTTGGGGGGAGGAGGTAGAGAAAATCAGGAGTGAAGTTGAGCCTGGGAAGAAGGGACGGGTGAGGGGAAGGTGTTTTAAGATCTGGTTTTATTTCTTATTACCCTATTCTGTTTTGATTGGTCAAGTGGAATCTTGTTTTGCCTGTGATGGTAATTGCTGAGTGATCTCTCCCCATTCTTATCTCAACCCACGAGCTTTTCGTTACGTTTTCTCTCCCCTGTCCACTTGAGAAGGGGAGTGATAGAGCAGATTTGGTGGGCACTTGCCATCCAGCCAGGATCAACCCACCACAAACAGATATGCAAATATTAGATTAAAAAAGATTAAAAAGTGTTATGAAAAAAAAGAAAAAGATTAATTTGTATATTGTGAGCTCTCACTGCTTTTATGCTCAAAACTTTTTTTTTTTTAAAGTCTATTTTGACAGGGGAAAGCATGCAGCATGAATATTAGTAGTATTGTGGTCATATAGAAAACCTGAGCATCTTTTTAATAATATGTACATTTTGTATGTACATTATTGACTTCAAGTTTGAAACATCTAAATCCATACTTTTACTACGGGATAAGTTTACATATTGTTAATATAGATGTCACAACATGTTTTGAAATATGAAATACTGACATTGAAGGAGGAAATTTAACCAAACTAGGAAATCACACTGGTTAACCATGTTTGTACTAGCTTTAAGCCATTTCCAAACACTGTACAGAAAAACACAGATAATAAAAATTGTCATTAAATTTAAATAATAGTAATTGTAGAGTGTAATGCTGTTTCACTCTCTCTCACCATTTGACTAAGTAAAATTTTTCCAGTTACAGTAAGAAAAAGAAATAATCAGATGTCTTATTTCTACGGACAACTTTCAGACTTCCCTTCTTCCATCTCTGCCCCACTGCCTGTTAAAGAAGGTAACTTACGTTGTCCTTGCCTTACAGATGACTCCATTACCTCAAGCAATGACATACATGGGACTGTCTATGAAAGGAAAGATGACTCCTTAATTGGATGGTAGAATTGGAATTCTCTCATCTTAAAATCAGAGTTTCTTAGAGGAATGAAAAAGTAAGTAAGCCAATGGCAAAGAGAGAGAGAATGATGAAAGATGAAATGATGGGTGCACGTACTCTTCGCTGGGTAAAAAACTGGCTGGGTGGCCGAGCCCAGAGAGTAGTTGTAAATGGAGTTAAGTCCAGTTGGCAGCTGGTCATGAGCGGTGTTCCCCAGGGTTCTGTTTTGGGGCCAGTCTTGTCTGATGTCTTTATCAATGATCTGGATGAGGGGATTGAGTGTACCCTCAGTAAGTTTGCAGATGACACCAAGTTGGGCGGGAGTGTCGATCTGCTGGAGGGTAGGATGGCCCTGCAGAGGGACCTGGACAGGCTGGATTGATGGGCTGAGGCCAACTGGATGAGGTTTAACAAGGCCAAGTGCCAGGTCCTGCACTTGGGTCACAACCACCCCATGTAAGGCTACAGGCTTGGGGAAGAGTGGCTGGAAAACTGCCAGGCCGAAAAGGATCTGGGAGTGTTTGTTGACAGCCAGCTGAACATGAGCCAGCAGTGTGCCCAGGTGGCCAAGAAGGCCAACAGCATCCTGGCTTGTATCAGGAATAGTGTGGCCAGCAGGAGCAGGGAAGTGATTGTGCCCCTGTACTTGGCACTGGTAAGGCCACACCTGGAATACTGTGTCCAGTTTTGGGCCCCTCAGTACAAGAAAGACATTGAGGTGCTGGAGCGTGTTCAGAGAAGGGCAACAAGGCTGGTGAAGGGTCTGGAGCACAGGCCTTATGAGGAGTGGCTGAGGGAACTGGGGTTGTTTAGCTTGGAGAAGAGGAGGCTGAGGGGAGACCTTATAGCTCTCTACAACTACGTGAAAGGAGGTTGTAGTGAGGTGGGTGTTGGTCTCTTCTCCCAAGTAGTTAGTGATAGGATGAGAGGAAATGGGCTCAAGCTGCATCAGGGGAGATTTAGATTAGATATTAGGAAAAATTTCTTCACGGAAAGGGTAGTCAAGCATTGGAACAGGCTTCCCAGAGAGGTGGTGGAGTCACCATCCCTGGAAGTGTTCAAAAAACGGGTAGACGTGGCACTTTGGGACATGGTTTAGTGGGCATGGTGGTGTTGGTTTGATGGTTGGACTGATGACCTTAGAGGTCCTTCCTAATCTTAATGATTCCTAGTTTTTACTTTCATTAAAAATAATCTAGCCACCAAGCCAGGAAACATGAAATTGCTACCCTACCCTTAACTGGTTTAGTGGTGGACTTGGTAGTGTTAAGTTAATGGTTGGACTGGATGATCTTAAAAGTCTTTTCCAACCTAAATGATTCTATGATTCTATGATGAATAATCATTAAAAACAAAATAGTGTGGCCTTTCTCTAAGTTGACATCATTTTGCAAGGTATCTTTTTTCCCCTTTTTATAGTCTTGATGTGGCACAGCTTATTTGACAGTCAGGGGCAAGAAACTACTGAAGGCCTAGTTTTTGGGTGTTGAAATTGATCTTACAGTAAGGCTAATGGAAAGAATGCTAAATGTTCTTGCAGTGGATGAGTACTTCTGGAGACTTGCTGCTTTTCAGTTCTGCTAGGTTAAATTTGGAAACATCAGTTAAACCATAAGTCTTGATTAAGGGAAAGTTTTGAAGATCTGGTACTTTGGCACAAACACACTTTAATAATATTTCTACAAAAGTCCTTAATTCACCTACTTTCTCTTCAAGAAAGCTGACTGAGATAAGGTCTTATTGCTCAAAAACGATTATGCCCTGCATAGCTTTGTTGATGTTCATTTGAAAGGAATGTTTTTAAATTCAGTCAATGAAGACTGCGTCAGTTAGGACACTGATGGGATTAAGCGAACAGAGAGGAGCATGGATAGCACAACTTCTCTGGGAGACAAAGAGCAGCTTAGTACTGCTGATGTGTTTTTTCCACCTCCCAGAAGTTGCTTGAGATCAATAGCTGTGGACAAAAGTTCAACAAGAGGCCAACAATTTGCTGTGCCTCAGTGGAGAAACCCAGGCCCACTCAATCTGATTGCATTACAAGTGGCTTTCTACAAGATAAGCTCAGTCTATTATGGACTCTGTTTCCAGTAGCTGTATTATGATCTGTGGGAATGGGGCCTGTTATTTATGTGCTGCATCCAGAATATGCAGAAGCTAAATTTAGCATTGTCCATTTGAACTCCTGGGTTTCGGTTGGTTTTGTTTTTACTGGCAAGGGAGAAAAACATATAGGGTTAAAAATACATACTTTAAAAATAGTATTGTGTTTGTAGAATCAGAGTTTATTTTATAAACACAAATTAGTAGAACTTCTTGAAAATGTTATATATAATCCCCAATGGCAAAATTTAGAATACTTTATGTAGCAAAAATAAATTGTATGCTTGTAGTAAATGCTTTACATTTTATGAATGCTTTGAAGAAAGAGTTGTTTCTTGAGGATCATTTGAACTTTTTGTATGTTTTATTACAATCTTAGAGACTCTGTGCAGCATGCTATTCTTGAGGGGAAATAAATGGGGGTGGGAAGGACACATTGCCTCTTTTTGCACTGTACTGCTGTCCAATGGCACTTGAGAAAAGTGTACCCTGATAATAAGGTCACTGAATAGTTGGAAGCGGTATGAATTTATCTAGTGTAAGGAAACTGATGGACGGGTAAGATTCTTTCTGCCATTAAGGCACACTTTTAAAAGTCTCATACTCTTCTGGCAGCCTGAAGGATAGATTGAAGAGCTAATACAAGGAGAATGAATAGAAATTGCTTCAGACTGCCATTTCACATTTAAGCAAAATCTATGTTATACCAACTGCTTCTCGTGATAAGTTCATAGTTTTTCTTTTAAAAAACACATGGAGTACAACAGAACATATTACATACAAGCCTGCTATTCTCTGTCAAAACCTGCTTCCTTCAGCCAGAGAAAACCAAACAGGAATTGGAAAAGATATCCCAGGTTCTAAAAATTCTCTTGTTGCATCAATGTCTACACTGGGACAATCTGCCAGTAAACAGGTAACAACAGCATGTGCTGATCTAGATGCTGTATTTGATCTCTCTTGTTAAAAATGTGGTCCTCAAGAGAAATTCTGTCAGCAGATGGGTGGATACTCCTGTGCCTCCCATACCTTCACCTAGCTCATTGTAGAGTAGAAACACTTGGAGAATTCAGTGTGCTCAAATCCAAGGAGTCATAGTTCCTTTTCTTGTTATGATCTTATCCCGTATCATCTGGGTCTTCCCACCAGTCCCATGGTCCTCTAAGGTTGCTCTTTGCTCTCTTCTATCAAAGGTAGATCCTGTACAGCCAGCAGCGTTACCACCTCTTTAGAAAAAACATGCATGCTTTCTACAGCATTTCAGCTACTACACCACTATGTGTTACCTTGAAAAATGAGAAACTTGAAGGCAATGAAAACACGCAATTGTTTCAGAATGTATCAGACACTTGCCAACTAGTTCTGCACCCTGTGAACTGGTGCTTCCAAATTTCTGAAAAACAGCTTGGCTCTATTATGATATAGATACAACAATTAACTGTGTGTGCACAAAATTTCCAGGCAGAGATCTTGCCTCATTTGAGGCTCTCAGCATGGAAACAATAAAATATGAGAGCTTCTTTGAAAGTATAAAGGAAACGTGCAGCTCCCTACTGATATGTGTCAGTACACAAATAGTTTACAACAAGGATGGTAGTTATGCAGATGGGGATACTGAATCTTACAGAAAGGTGATTCTAATCAATGCAGAAAACAAGAGATGACACTATCCGTGGTATCTTGGGATATGTTAACACATCATTCCCTAATGCTGTTTGTGTACACAAAGTATCTTTGGGAGTACCAGTGAATCACTGGGAGATTTCTCTGATACTAATATGTTTTTATGGGAAATGTCTGCTGCTCCCAAATTCTGGAATATGCCACTGTTTAAAAAAAATTGCAAATGTTAAGTGGAAAGAATAAAGTGGGAAAGAAAAAGTTGAAAGCAAGCTGTTCCTTCAACAGCTAGACAGAAGTTACAAAAGCCTTTCATTTGGTGTCCTTGGCTGACGGAGACTTAAAAGAATGCTGTAGAGTGCCAGGCATCCATCGTATATTGTGATCCAGCTCTAGTAGAGTCAAAAGTAGAGTCAAAAATGGGTAATTATTGTAATTGTTTGCTGTAGTTGGCTCAAGTATATATGGTAAATGATCTGCAAAAGCCCGTTTTAAATTAGGGCTCTGAGGTAGGGTATTATTAGAACTATGTTAGAACATTTTAACAAAAACTGAACACACTAACATTCAAAGCTTATAAAAAGTAGTCATAATTAAATTTTCTATTTTAAAGTTGAGTGTGAGCTTTCTGCTTAACCTTTTACTATATCTGAACTTCAGTGCTGTTTTCTAAGTGGAGGAGATAGTGATATGACTGTTGTCTTGGCTTGAGTGGCTGGCTTTGCTGCTTTGAAATACACTGAGCTGCCTAGGAATTATGAACATTTCCACAGATGTGGAGGTTTTATGGGTATTTTTGCAGCATTTGTGTTTGCTGCCTGAAAAATGACATATTACCCTGTTGCACTTCTCATTACATCTCTATTTTCTCCAGGAAGCATTTCTTTTGATCCTGCCTCCTTTGCTATGCCAGAATTATGACCTATACATGAATTTTCCTTTTGTTTTCCTCAAAGTGAATTTATGATGATCAAGGAATTTGGTTTTGCTTAAATCTTTTGCAGAAAATATTACCTGTAGGAAACAGTAGTAAAAAATGTTCAGCCATTTTACATGAAATTGCCAACAACAGCAGTAGCAGTGTCTGATTATATGACCCACATTTTCTCCATTAACAAGAGGCGGCCTTCCCCTTGCCAAATAATCTGTTTTACTATGCACATGTATATAGATCTATTAATTTGTGATAGGCTTACACTTTGAAAAATTGTCAGATTTTGTTGGTATCCGTGGAACAACTGCAGATGTTTTTCAAACACCCTAGGAAAAAGATGTCACAATACTTTAATTCCAGCTTCTGTTGTCTTCTATGGAAGCACACATTTACAAGGAAGGCTATGGGACTCGTGTGTCTAGCATAGTGTTAGTGCAATGTGACAGCACTGCTTGCCTTCTCACTGCAGTGCTGTAGCAGGGAAATGACATGCTGAGAGGAAATGCAAATGATTCTAAAGACAGATCTACACAAATAACTTCTACTGACATTAAAATGCTAGTTGCTCTAAGAATCGTAAGGGTGCATGGCTCTTACTGATGCTCTTGCATTAGCTTCTCAAAGAACTGCAGTCCTAAAACACATGTGCAATCACACTGGGGTGCCAGAAAAACTTTGGATAACTGTAAAGGCATGAGTGCTAGTATCTGCAAGCAAAGTTTCCAGGATCAAGAATTTTTATAGGTATAACTAGTTAAAGTGTGAGGAACAGACAGAAACACTCCCATTGTCAAGTAATATCCATTTTAGCTAAACAAATAATTTTAAAAGGAAATAAAATATTTTAATTTAAAAATAAAATAAGGAATGGAAAAATTATTGCTAAGACAATGTGCAAGTACAGGAATAGTAATAACTTGGCTTGCACCTCTAAGACACATCTTGACTGATGTTCAAAAAAAAACCCCTGTGATTTTCAGTTATCACTAGGGGGCACTCCTCTCCTAAATACATTACGAAAAAGGCACAAACAGTACATTCCTATCAATAGGTTTTCTCAGTGAGATGTTAAGAACGTGCACATGGGTCTATTTAAAGAGTTTTCTATGTTTCTAGAAGTAAATGCTAAAAGGTAAGGATATATTGGTAATTAAACTTTGTCACATTCCTTGAATTTGTGAATCTTTGGCTAAATTAAATTTAAAATTGAGTTTAGATATGTTGGTTTCTGTTTTAAAAAGATGACTGTGTCTTGAGGAACTGGGATGTTTAATGTATTCTCCTTGATTTGTGTCAGTTCATGAAGATTATTAAATATCTTATTGCTGCTTAGAACTCAAAGATACTCTCATAAAACTCTCATGTTCTTAATCTTCATTGTCGGTTTGTAATTGTTAACATTAGTTATTACTTCCCCACTCATTATCCATATACTTTTGAAGAAATTCATAATTTAACACTCTTTGACTTAAAGGAATGAAAGATAAAAGCTTTCTAAATGTTCAGTGTATGTAAATTCTTAACTGTCTTCAGACCTTTAACCCAAGTGTGTATTTGATTCCCTGTGAGTACATTGGCACTGTTTACAGGACAAAACAACTTCATTTGCAGCTGCATAAAGCAGTTTGTAAGTGAGTAGATCTGAATAGGATCAGAGAAATGGAGAAATGAAAAAGAAGGGAAAGATCTGCCATTCAAAAAAGAAAAAAGGGAGTAGTGGCACTATAAAACATGAAACAATATTATAAATCCAACCTCACAAATTTCAGTATCTACTTTTCAGTTTAGTTTGCTATAACCTCTTAAAAAAACCTCACTCCAAAATATAATAAAGGATTAGAACAACGGGCATTTTAATCAATATGTACACATGCTTTTTCAGATTGGGAATAACACAGTGAACATTTTATAGAAAGGACAGTTATATTTTAAATACCAAGTTTATTATTACAAGAAAAGCATTAATTATATGCTCTATAACTGGCTGTCTTTTTATATTCTCTGTGTAAATGGCCTAGGATCAGGGATAATCAGATTCAAACATAATTTCAAGTCTTTAGTGATTAGTGCAGACTTCTGGCATACATAACATGACCTGGTATATATCTATTGATGCAGTCTATTCATTTTACGTTCTATGTGGAAGATATAATTTGCTTCTGTTGTTCTAATTCTATGCACCATTTTCAGAACAATTTCTGAGAGGAGGCATCAAGATGAAAATTTCAGACGCACAAGTTCTATGGCGCTGTCTAAAAACGTCTGTGCTGTGTCCATCAAAATATTACCTATCACCATAGCTTCCATTTTGGTCTGAGAACTAACATCTGTTCAAAAACTGTGGAGCTAATTTTCACTGTACTGAAATAGTTACAGGTTGATGCCAAAAATCAGAAAGCTCCATGTCATTCAGTCACTGCTGGTTTTCAAGCTTCTCTTGATGCGTGATTCCCTCCCTCTTCCAGGAGCAATTCAGGTGAAAATGTAATTGTTTATTGTGAGTCTCTCTTGAAAAGAAAGGATTGAGTTATCCCAGCATTATTACTCTGATATGTGGTCAGCAATGTACGACGTTATTGAGTGATGAGGAACGGGGATGTTTCTCATCCTTGATTAAAAGGATGTCTTCTATCATGTGGCTAAAACTGTTCATATTCTGCAACTCTGAATCTCTGAGAGAGACCCTGTTATTAGGAACAGGTGATTCTTTGATAGGGTTCTGATAAACACGAGGTTGGATGCTATGCAGTATTTTGGAAAAACTGGGACATTGATTTCTTAGAATTTGTCTGGATTTGTATATTTTAATGAATGCAATGTAATCCCTTCTTCAAAGGTGTTGATAGTTTGGGGTTTGGATTCTCAAAGATGCTGGCAATTATTAACTCCTATGTTCTTAACTCTCTCTGTTGCTATTGAGTGCATGAATCGGAGTGGCATGTGAAAATTAAATTCCTATAGAGAGTCCAGAGCTGTGCATGCGCAACCAAGTAAAAAATCCTGGAAGGACTAGCCTTCTTTCTCTCTTATATTTCAGCGATAACTTATTTTTGGTATTTAGAAAGACTATGCTGGGTGTAAGAGCCTTCCCTGAAACACAAGCAGCCTCCTTGAGATGCATGCTGGAGCTTGGAAGAGGCACTCTAGGTTATTGATTTTAATCCATGATATAGGGAAGCTATGTGACCTGCACACTGAAGGTAAAAGGAAGTCTGAGATCCTTGGTGTTTATATTGATGACATGAAGTAGAGGGGGGTGGAGGGGAACCCCACAAAAAAAAAAAAAAAGCATAGTAGTGAGAGATCAGCATTACTTCCTTTTGTACTCTCATGGATTGGTATAATAATGATGGGTGTGATGCATGTTAATATAATAAAAGGATAAATTATAATAATTTATTATGGTGACATAGATATAGAAAAATCATGACCTTTAAAATCTTTTTAAAAAATTGGGAAGTACTATGTTGTATATTAACATACTATTATTTTATTCTAATAAATTAGGAAACTATTGGGCACTTACTGTTTTAAGCTAATAAAATACCCCAAAAAGGACTCTTTAGACAGCTACTAATGTGAAGAGAGAGAAAGGGAAGAAGGAAGTTTCATCAACTGGCTCAATGAATTTCTGCATTTCTGTTGAGCTCTTACAGAAGTCTCTGAAGGAACTGAAGTCTACTGGTGGGGTTTCATCTGCTGAATCTAGACTGCAGCTCAGTGGGTTACCATCAAACTTGATGCTAGCATCTTCACTGCTGATTGTAGAGGCACCATACCACACCAAAATATGCTGTAGAAAAACATGTGATCCCCATTCCATACCAGAAAACTTCAGTAGAAATTATAAACCTGTGACCTCACCAATCTGGTCAAATCTAGCTGGATTAAAGTCTGGTTAAATTACAGACTTTTAAAGGTCTATGCTCATCAGTGTGTGTGTAGGGGCAAACAACATGTTGAGCGATGTCTTCTTTTTCTGTGCCCCAAATTTTCCATCCATGGGTATGGGCTTTTTTAAAAGTAGCATTTATTTTTAGGGACTTTGAACACTGAAGCAGGACTGAAGTAATAGAATTTATTAGTGAAATTATTTTTTGCATATGGACTTGTACAAACGTTAGAACTATAGTCACTCATTTACACACCAACATCTTTAAACCACCTTTTTAAAACACACGTCTAACAAAAATTTATTCCAAACCTGTATATGCACAGCTATTTGGTATAGTATGAGCCTATGTTAGGAAGAAATGGTTTGCTAAGATTGTGGAAAAACTGCCATCTTGGGGGGATTTAGATTTAAGATTGGATTTATAGTAATTCTCCCAGTGGTATCTTGTGCCCTTTGAGCCAGATCATCCTAAAGGAAAATCATCATTATGTAAAGGGCATACAAGTTTCCAACAGATTTATGAACTGCTTTCCAGACTCCTCACTATGTGTAAAAAAACCCCTTTCATTCCTTTCACATGTTCTTTCATGTCAAATTCCATGACATGGAAAGTCAATGTCCTAAAACTTTCTGTGAAATCCAAACTTTAAAAAACGCTTTTTCTTTTAATTTCAGTGTTTTTATTGACCTGAATTAAAATGTTAATTTTAACTTAATTTAATCTGAATATTCAAAATTTCAGTCAGTCAATTGCATCTACTGGTATCTCTAAACTACTTCTTTATTGTCCTAAACACTTTAGGTTTCTATTCTCTCCTATGGTCTACCTAAGAAGCCAGATGGTTAGAAATTTCCAGGTCATTGACCAGGCTCTGTAGCTAAACTGCATCATCTACAACTCATCGTGGCCTGCTTTGAAGTTTAGACACACATCTGGCCCACAGAGACTAGGACTCTGAAGAACTTAGTCTTTGAAATACAGCAACTACAAATTGCAGCCAATTAATTCTGACCAACCTGGAAACTTAACGTTCAGTTGCTTTTTGACAAAAAGAAATCTTCCAGTTTGGTTGAATAAAGTGATTGTTATTTTGCTATGTGAAAATCCTCACTGTGTAAGCAGAATTAGCATCCCACAGGAAAAATTATTTTGCAGAAACACATTTTAACTGTTTAACTGGATTATCTGTTAACTGGAGTACCATGGAACTGGAGTTCCTTTCCTCAGTTCCCTAAGTATATTTTCTGTTTGGTTTTTTTGTTTGTTTCGTTGTTTTTTTGTTTTGGGTTTTTTTTTTTTTTTTTTTTTTTTTTGGAACCTTGTTTCTGGTTTTTGATGTATTAAAGGTGTTGGAAAAAAGATAGTAACAAGAATGTTCATATAGCAAAATATTTAGTTCCTAGATGTTCTGATCAAGACAAGCTGCCAATTGTGAAACCCTGCTGCCAATTCAAAATGAGCAAATGACCAGCTCAGTATAGAGAGATTTGGCTGGACATTGCAATATGTATAAATTTGTACCAATCTACCCCCAATAGCTTCATCAGCCCCAGGAATGTGGAAGACCAAATGTACTCTATGACCATGTTGTTTGTGTTGTGTTCTTGTTGCACATCAATTTTCCAATTCTGAAATAGACCACATATGTGATTAGTTATTAAGTTAAAAATACAGCTAAAGCAGTCAACTGAAGAAAGTGAGAGGACGAGGGAGAGAAGATGATGATGGAAAGGAGTAAGTAAAAGAGAAACTAGGTGACAGAAAGATGAGAAAGCTATGTGTGGTTTTAATAAATGAAACTTTTGTAAACAGGGCCTGTGAAGCAATGTGTCATTGAAAGGTTTTGTCCTACAGCAAATTTCATATTTTCATATTTCAAATTGAACAGAAATGTGCAGAGCCTCTTCTGAGTTATATCCTAAAAATCCTGCCTTATTTTTTGCAAGATTTACAATGAATTTAATTTACTTTTAAATTATCAAGAAAGTTTAATAATTACAGCACAAGTTTATATAAAAAAGGAGTTTCAAAGACCTAGACTGCATATCAAGGTTATTTGTAAAGAAATTGTACATAATTGTGTAGCTTCCTCTTGCCTCTAAATGATTTGGTAACAAGGTAAGACATACAGCATGTGTAATAGTGCCTACAGACCCAAAACAAATTAATGTAATGGGCACAAATGTGTACTCTTGTCAAATTACATATTTGATTAGAAATGGACTTGGCTCCAACAGAAAATGTGGCTTTGAAGAAGAAAAATATGCCAGTAAAGTAAAACCATGTAATTCTGAAATGTCTTATGTAGGTATAGAAACAGAACCATAGATGTAGTTTGTGATCTGACTGTAGAAGCGAGTAAGATTCTTCCTTCTCCTGTTGTAATACAGATTCCTTTAATGCTTACGCTTCACTCCAAACCTAACATGATAACTAAACAAAGTTGTCATGTGCTTTTTAATTATGGTTGTATCAATATATCTTCATACTGACACTCCCCAAATCCCAGTGAATTTCATAGCAAAACTCTCTTGAACATGTACAGTCCTCCAGATTTACATCAAGGTAAAGAGTTATTTTAGGTGGATGATGCATGGTGGGTTCAACCAAATGCCAAAAATTGCATCACTGTGGCTACCTAATTCCATAGGTTAATCAATCAGCCTACAGTTAGTCAACAAAATATTGCAGGTCAACCTGTCATCACTATAAGATAACAGGATATGTGGGGGAAGGCCTTTGTCCGGTTGCTGATGGAAGAAAAGGGCAAGATGGTTCTTATGTTTGATCAGCTTAGCTTTTGCTTTTGTGACGACTTTTTAAAGTTATGCTATCTGAATTTGGAAGGATTTCCATCTTTCAGAAACATGAGATTAGGCCAAATTAGTAACTATTAGTACCTTGTAGCTACCCATCTTTGCTCTCCAAAAACATATGCCTAGTTTCTTTTATTTCTCACATAAAACATTTTCATAAATAATAACTTTTTTCATAAATGACACTTTATTATGAACATTTTTAGGCATTATTAGAATTCTTTAGATTTTGTGAAATCTTCTGTAACAGTCTTGATAATATGTCAATGACTACATTAGAAGTGTGTCATAATGTGAATATATTCAGAAGATATAGCTTGATAGATAGCTGTGTCCAACATACAATAACCAAGTATGTTGTATTGTATCCAGTGCTTTGGATATCATGCATAAAACATTTTACAGGAAAGCATTCATTTCTCAATAAATGAGATTTCAAAAAATCCTAAAATAAGAACTGATATAAAGCAGGACATTTCTGTATTTGATAAATTTGACTAAAAATTGGTTTTATTATTTGAGTAAACTTTGCCATTTTGGTTAGTATTTTGGTAAAATAGAAAAAACTAAACTCAGTTTTGCACAAAAAAAGCAAGCAGAGTCATGTAGAATGTTGAAAAAATGAAAAATGTCTTAATGTTAGAATTTTTTTTGTTATAAAATCATTTTCTTGCTTGCCACATTAAGTATAGGGTAGAGCTATTGTTAAGAGAGACATTCAAGAATCTTAAGAACCCTGTCTCTTCAAAATAAGATGTAAAAGCAGACAATGTCTTGTGGTCAGGGAGAGTAAAAATTATAAAGGAGATTAATTAGCATGCCAAAAGAACTTTAATAAGATGAGGAGGCTACAATGGGGCTGAAAATCTCCAGCTGTGCAGAACTATCAGGAAGGAGGAAAAAACGGTAAATGCAGAATCAAAAAGGACCCCTACCTGTTTAATCAACAGCAATGATTAGAATAATTCATGGATTTTTCAAACTGTATGATGAAGAGACATTTCTTAAGAGATACTGGTGATCTCCATAGTAAGGAAAAAAACAGGAGGGCTTGTTTCAGAGAGAAAATTGAAAAAAAAGTTTTCTGCAGATATGTAGCATGCATTTTTTTCATGTTATTTTCATTCTTATTCAAAAGAATGAAGACCTAACCTGCATAGTTAACTCTCTGGGTTGGGATTTGTAAAAAAACCAGTTTCATTACATACTTCATCCTTCAGCTTTGTCTGCACTAGAAACACTTGCTCAGGTAAGTTATACAAGTGGATTTGCAAAACGATTCTTAGAGCTTATTTCAGACCCCAAAATCCATAGTGAAATAAGGTCACCTAGCAACAATATACTTTTCACATTGTAGTTTCATCCATAGTACCTTTTGTTGAGCATAACTTCAGATTGTATCTCTGTATTTCTGACCAATAAATGTGGGCTAACAGGAAACTTTCAGTGGGTAGAAGTAGCAGAAGTAGCTAATTCTCTTTGTCTATCCTTATTTCTCACTTTTGCCTGAGGATGAAAAACATGTGTGGAAGACCTTCTCCAGTCATATACTTTGGAAAACAGAAACTATAGGGGGTATGAATTAGAGAACTGCTGACCTACAACTTGTAGGAAACTTAATTATTATAGAAAATTGTGAAGTAAACAGTTTTTCTCCTTTTGGGACCTGAAGGAACAAAATCACACAACTGAATGAAAACTTCATATAGCTTGTAATATGTACACTCTTAATGACAAAGTTCACTAAAGCCAAAAATATGATTTTTCCAAAGCATGTATTGAATGATAAGTAACAGAATAGAATCAGGGGAATACAGTAGTGGGTTGAGTCCACTCTGCTGATAGGGGAACCTGAACTCACAGATGTTCTTATTAATAAGAAAGAAATTTAGAGAAGTCAAAGCTCACAAAGGGTATCTATGTCCTACCCAACTTCTGAGTTGCTTCTATTGAGATTTTATGGTGTAAGATGGTTAAAACAAGTTACCATCCAACACACAGAGCTCTACTGGCTGCCCAACAATTTTTGGTGCTTAAACAGAGTCAATTCTGAAAATCCAACCTCAGCTATGGAAGCTGAGTACTTCTGTATAAGGCACGTCTGGATAAACAAAATAGCTAGAGATGCCTAAACTAGGAAGGTTTTGGTTTTTTTTTCAAGGAGATTGTGAATAACACATGAAGGTTTTAACAGGCATTGCTTTAACATGACTTCAGTTAAAGGGTCCATATATCTTACGAAGTTATGCCTGTTTTGTTCACAGAATATCTACTGCATAAAATGTTTGTTTTGAAGGGGTGTGTCTGGGACTAGGGCACAGGGAGATATTTGCCTTTTTCTGGAAGCTGTGATATGAGTCAGAAGAAATTCCTGGGTAGGAAAAGATTTTGATTTTTTATGGAACTACTGAGAACAGTCAGATGAAAAGACTTTTCAGTTTACAATGAATAAACTGCATCTAAAAGATCTGACAGGCAGACATAGAAGATTGTCCTTGGTATCAAGATGCTGCATACTATTGTGTTCTAAATTTTAACATATAGTTTAAATTGTTCACTGGATATGAAGAGAGTTTTGAGTTTTTGAACATCAGGAAATAAAAAAATTCATTGCACGCTTTCCTAGAGATATAACCTTAAATTTGACAATGACAACAACTGAAAATATTCAGTAGTCAAAGTGAAAAATGAAGATTTCACATCTATACAGGGTATTTTTCTTGAATAAACTAGGTCAAACATGAGCTGCTAAGGTTGGTGTGGAAGGTAAAGTTCTGCACCTTGTATTATATGAAAAGCCTCATCCTTCTGTGTTTAAAAGGTTTGGAGAAAGATGAACCCAAACCCCATGAAATTCTCCTATTTTTGAAGGCCTGAGTTCCAGGATTTATCTATGTGAACTCCTGTTGCACCTGCTGTGGTAGCTGGGGCTGTATAGAATGGCAGAAATATTATATGAGATGTCAGGCAGAGATGTCACACCAGGAAGATGTTCTCTTTTTCAGTTCTAAGCTTGTGAGGACTTTGCTCAGGCCTGTCTTGAGATGGTCTCATGCCCCCGATCTTGGACAAGCCCATTCATCAGTGCCTTATTCTGGAGGGTATATAAGCTGTCAATAAGCACAGATGGATGTGTGGTTAATGCTGATCACGTGAGCTCCTGTGCTCTCTGGATCTTTGTTTGTGGTTTTTGGCTTTTTGACAGTAGTTGTGTCAGCAGAGACACACAGATATTTAGCAATCTAATCCTATTCATGAAGAATGAAAACTATGAGCACCTTGCAGCATTTACCCCACAGGAAAAAAAAATAAGGATTAAATTGTAATAATAGCAGAAGAATAGAGAAAGTCACAGAAGACAAAATATATTAAATCTTGAGGTCTGCAGTGGCCTGAAGTAGATGTCAAGGAAGATTGAGAGATGAATATTTTGAAGCAGTTCAAGACACAAGTACCAAAAGGGGAAGCTGAGATGCAGCAAGCAAAAAGACATCAAGGTTAATGAGAAATCACTATGAACATAGTATGTATTAGTATAAAGAGGGTAAAAGAAAGGGAAGTGCCCCGTTGTGGAGGAAGAATGTACTAAGCAGAAAAATGGAAGAAACACTCATTTAAAACCTATGTACCAAACATCAATGGCATGTAGGTGGTTAGCTCACCTATCACAGCAATGACAAGAAAAAAGAAAGGGCTGAGATAAGACTTTGTCTGTAACAACTTTAACAACTCAATTTTGTAATTTTTGTAAAAATGTGATTATTTTAATTATCTTACGAACTCTGCCCCTGAATACTTACAAAATTATTTGAAAGGATCTCAGAACTGTTAGTAGTTGCTTTTGAGAAACTGTAGAGAACAAGTGGGGTACCAGATGACTGTAGAAAAGTAAATTAAAAGTTTTTTTTCCAAAAAAGGGACCTTCAAAAGAGTGGGTTCAAAAAGGGTCAGAAAGGGAAACTCCTGTTGTCCTACTCTCAATTTCTAGAAAATACAGGGATAGGTAATTCAGTACACTATTCCTAAGCATCTGAAAGATACCAGAAAGATGCATAGCAGTCAGCATGTATTTGACACAACAAATCATATCAATCCAAAATAATTCCTGTTTATGAAGTAATCCTTATGCTAGTGGGAAGGCATAAACAAGGTATTCTAGTGTTCTAGGCACTGACGATAAAAAAACAGGTAGCCTGCTTTGAAAGACTCAACTGGATAGTAGAGAAAGTGATCAGAAGTCTCAAAACTGTGGTGTAAGATTAAAACAATAGGGTAAAAAATATGGGAATAAACATATCACAGGGAGGAAATATGAAATGGGGATACAATAGTTTACAATATAGAAGGTACTACTGAACAGAGGAAGACAGTAATTTTTCTTCATGTTTTTGGTGAATAGGATTCACCATTAGAAGTTATAAACCTAAATTGCAACAAGAAAAACTTGTTTCGGGTATTGGAAACCTCTTCTGAAGTTAGACTAGTAAAAGTCACTGACATAGATTAGTGTGGACTTTCCATCACTGACAGAGACTGCACAGATGGTGACTCTGTGGTCTAAAAATAGACTTAGATCGACATCTGCCAGGAGTGACAAGGTGTGGCTGGTTTTGCTCGTGGGCAATGGGATAACTAGATGTTCTCTTGGGATTCCCTTCAGCAGAATTTTAAAAAATTATTTTAACTGCAAGGGCTGTATTATTATATTTGAATAAACTTAACTCCATGCTTTAGTGCCTTAAATGAACACATTCTCATTTGCAGGAAGTGGGTAAAGCACTTTTGAGACACAGTGTTCAGGGCATAAATTTATTCGTATTTCCTAGTAATTTCTCAGCACATCCCCTCTGTTTCATCATGAACCTATACATACAAACTTTTCTTCCAATGTATCTCTTGGCACACCTATTACATAATTTCAACATCCTTTCATATGACATGCAGATGTGTACACCAAATACATATTTACATGTATACTACCTACCTCTTTTTTCATCTCTCCATCCTTTTCTTTATGCAACATCCATATTATTTATGACAATCTTGTAACCTTCTACAAGTATATTACCAGCTACACCATCTTCTTTGCTATCCCCCTGTAGGCTCCATCAGCTAGTTAGAGGCAAAGCAACCTGAATAGTTATGATTTTACACTAGTTAAGTCTTAATGTTTGAAAAATGTATGTTACTGAAAACTTGGAAAATACATCATATTTTGAAATTAAGAAGACAGACAAATTTTTATTAGTAACAGCAGTATTTCTTAACTGGGCAATGATGAAAAGAGCTATCAGTCAGAGTTTCTAAACTTGCAGTTTAAAATTATGTACTTGTTACCATTAGTACTATTCTCTTATCACTACTGCAGTACTGGATTCCCTGTCACATCTTAAAGATGCTTTTGTTAGGCACATCAGTATGTAAAAATACAGATATATTTTCTGTGAGAAATGTACTTACATTTAAAATAAAGGAAAGAATAATTCTCAAGATACATAAATTTAATCTTTGAAGAGCAGTGAAATTATTGAGGGAAAAAAGAAAACTTAGTTTTGTATCTTCAAAATGCCATTTCAATCAAGTATCATTTTTTGTGTGCTTGAATAAATGTTATTACCAACTTGTGTAAAGTCCTTGATCAGAATGAGGCTCTTAAACCAATTATGTGGAGATCAGAGTGCTTAAAATTATGAGGAATACATTTAGAATTATTAAAGGCTTCAAATAGCTTGGTTCAGGCAAAATTACATATAATTGATCATTTAGAATGTGTTGTCAGTAGAAACTGCAGTCATAGGGTGTGGAAGATCACTTTTTAGACAAATCACAGTGAAACTTTTGTAAAACTCAAACCATACCAGAGCTCCCTTTTCTAAGGATTTTTACTGAATGCAAATCCCAGCCACTTTATTCCTCTTCTGTAAGTATGGAAAAATGCACCATAAGTTGAAGTACTGAATAATATATTTGGTTGAAAATGTGAAAGACAGATGAAACAAAACATGTTACCTTGATTGCTAGGTAAGTGAAACCACAAACTGGGGGATTGGGATGGTTTTAAAAAAAGTTAAAATAAGCGATTCTTAAAAAAAAAAAAAACAAACCATTAGCTTTATAGAGAAATTTCTTCTTTGCCAAAGGGCAAAGTGATTTGTAGGAAATTAACATTAAGACTGACAAACACAAACTGGATTGTCAAAAGAATGATTGTATAAGGGACTGACTCTATAACCTGCCCTGAGAATAACATGACTGTGTTATTGATTCTTATTTAGCCTCTGTGCAGTCCCTCTATCCCTTTGCTTTGAATTTTATGATTCATTTATTACAGAATATCATATCATTCTGGATAGGTAGCATTTTCAGAGTCAGGCACATAAATCCTAATCTGGCAATCATTCTCTATACCCGTCAGACTTGTGACAAGATTCTCATTGATTTTAGTGATACAGGTTTAGGAACAAAATGACATGTATTATGCAGTGTATGATGCAAGTTAGCAGATTTAATTCATGCTTTACTATCTGTCTGTAGTTACAGTTTATGACCAACCTCAAAACTTGCTAAAAGCAGTCACAATCTCATATTCACTTCTCTTTTTGCATGAAGTGGCATTTTTCTGCTTATCAGATTTGAGAATCTCTTGATGGCCTTGGCCCTAGTTTCAAGTCTGAAAGTAACTCTCAATTTTTACCATGGAAAATACTTTCAGATACTACACTAGGAGTGTTGTGTTCTCTTAACATACTTCTTAGCAACCTTGTGGCGGGTTAGCCTTGGCTAACAGCCAAACTTCCACCCGGCTGCTCGTAGCCCCTTGACCAGTAGGACAAGTGGACAAAATAGGAAGAACAGGAATGAGAAAGCTCATGGGTTAAGATAAAAGCAGGGACATTGCTTACCAATTACTGTTGCAGACAAAACAGACTTGACTTGGAGAAGATTAACTTATTGCCAATTAAAATAAAAAAATGTAATTGCTAATTTGGGTAGCGGGAAACAAGAAGACACATCTTAAACCAACACCTTTTCTCTCCCCTTTCCCAGGCTCAGTTTCATTCCAGCCTCCTCTCCCTGACCAACACAGGAGGAATTGGGGGGGTACAGTGAGTATGTAATGGTTTCTCTTCACTGCTCCCTCCTTCTCACGCTTTTCCTCTGCTCTGGCATGGCTTCTCCACGGGCTGCAGTCCTTCAGGAAAATGAACTCTGGTGTGGGCTCGCCACAGTTCCTTTGCTCTGGCATGGGTCTTCCGTGGGCTGCAGTGCTCTGCCATGGAGCATCTCCACCTGCTCCTCCTCTCCCTCTGACCATGGCGTTCCCTCCTATTTCTTACTCTTTTTGTTCCCACCTCCTCTCTCCACGCAGCATTTTCCACCCTTTCTTAGCTATGCTTTCACAGAGGCACCGCTCGCTTTGCTGATGGGCTCAGCTGTGGCCCGCAGTGCCTCCACTGCAGAGCTGGCAGGAACCAGCTGTCCCCAACATGTGGCAGCCCCGTACCTCTTCCTACACAGGCCACCCCTGCAGTCCCTGTCCCCCTCCCGCTACCAAAACCTTGCGAGATACAGCCCATACAAACTGAAAAAGCAGTGTGTTACTCAAGCCTAGGGAATAAAGTTAACGTTACAAAATTGGATGAATTAGGTCAACAGGATGGCAGATGGAATTCAAAACTGAATATGGAGTCAGCTATGCTGGAAAGGTAATTGAACTATTTATGGACCTTGCTCATTTCTAAACGAAATTTAACTAATTCGGGAAAGAAACCGGATGTCACGGAAGGCTTTGAGTTAACATACAGCGGCAGTTTAAAAAACAAAAAGCCAGAAAGAGGAGGAAGAGTGCGTGATTCTTACCAAAGGCAGTAACATAGGCGGCATTACAGTACCAGCATGTACCTAAATCAGCAATCAGAGGCGATCTGAGAGCATGTGCGCCTCCTTTCCCCTGAGGTACAGGAAGTTTTATCTTGAAATTACTGGCAGTCGTTAAAGATCGTAATGAGCCTAAGGATTTTCGCAGACTTAACTCGGGGTACGAGGTGCCAACGCAGCTGGAGAGAAGTTCCAGCGGCTTCCACCCCCACCTGGAGGTGCCGGCGGCACAGCGCGGCTCCTGCGGCGCCACGAGGGGCGCGGCGAAGGCGGCCCGTGCGACCGGCGGGTCCCGGAGGCGCTGCCGGCGGCGGCAGGCGGGCAGAGGCCGAGCCTCGGCGCTGCCCCGCGGCGCTCACCTCGGCACCGGCCGCCGCGCAGGGGACGGGCCCCTGCAGACCGTTACCCCGCAGACCGTTACACGGCCGCGGCGACGCCGGCGGCGCGCGGAGCCGCACGGGGGCGGGGTGGGGCGGGGCGAGGGGCCGGGCGGAGCGCGCGGCGCGGCGCCGGGCGCGGGGCGGCCGGCTGCAGACGGCGGCGCGTGCGGGGAGGGAGCGGGCCGCCTTTCCGGCCGCGGCGAGGAGCGCGGCTGCGGGGCTTGCGGCAAGGTGACGGGCTGGGCAGCCTCCCCCGCCTCCCTTTCCCGAGCCCTCCGCCTTGGGCGCCCTTTCCTGTTGCCCCTTCCGCACCCCTTGCCCCCTTCGGGTGGGCGAGGGGGCCTGCTGCGGGCGGTTGTCCCGGCCCCCCGCCGGCTGCCCCCGGCTGGGGTTCGGCTCTGGCGTGGGTAACCTCCCCCCCCTCGTGTCTCCTCTCGCCCAGATGCTCAAGGTAGCAGCCTTCGTGTGCGTGTGTGCAGCAGCCTGGTGCAGCCCGGCGCTGGCGGCGGCGGCGGCCGGGGGCAGACCGGACAGTGGCAATTTTCTGGACGATAAACAATGGCTCACGACCATCTCCCAGTACGACAAGGAGGTCGGGCAGTGGAACAAATTCCGAGACGTAAGTTCGACCCCTTCCACCCGGCAGCCGCGCCCGGCCCGCTGCCCCGGCAGCCCCGCGGCTGGCGGACTGGTTCCGCTCGCTGAGGGCATCCCTTGGGCGGCCAGGGCTGGGGTGCAGCCTCAACTTCCCCCCTCCCCTTCTCCCTAAATTTTAATTTCTATTTTCACTCCTGGTGGCGCCTCGGCAGGAGGAGGGAGGTCCCCCCGGGCAGCTCCCGGTGCGCTGCCGCCGCTGAGCGGCGAGGACCGCCCGCCGTGCCCCGGGCCGTGCTGGGCACCCCGCCCCGCACCTCCAGGGCCCGGCGGGCCGAGCCGCGGGAGTCGCTTCCCGCCCTGCGGGTCGCCGGCCCTTAGAAGGTGGCGGCGGTGGAGCGGGAGTTGCGCGTGCCCTTCCTCCTCCTCCTCGTTTCCCGCCCCGCAGCGGGAGCGGCGGCTGCGGTGGGGGGCGCGCGCAGCGGCCGTTGGGCGCCGCTCCCCGCCGAAGCGGGGCCGAGGCCGGCCCGAGGCGGAGGCGGCTACGGGGGGCGGGGGGGGAGGCCCGTCGCTCGCCCCGTCGCTCGCCCCGTCGCTCGCCCCGTCGCTCGCCCCGTCGCTCGCCCCGTCGCTCGCCCCGTCGCTCGCCCCGTCGCTCGCCCCGTCGCTCGCCCCGTCGCGGCTCTGCGAGCGGCGCCTGGGGAAGAGCCCCCCGTAGCCGCCTGGAAGGGCGCGGCGGGCGGGACTGCCCAGTCGCACCTTGGCGCTGTCAGAAGTGCGAGAGGGCGGGCTGGGGGAGAAGGGGCTGCGCGCACGGCCGGGGGGGGGGGGGGGCGCTGTGCGGGAGGTGCCGGAGCGCCGGTTGCGGCGGGCAAGTCCGCTAAATGGGGCGGTAAGTTGTACGAATGCCGCGGCCGGAGTGCTTTGCAGGGAGTGCGTGAACGCCAGACCCGGTCTGACCCGAATCTCAAACTGTTACGAAACGCGCTACTGTAAGGTGGCTTTCCTCCTCCAGAGTGCTTCGCTTTTGCGCTTAGTTCGTTCTCTCTTTGTTGCAAGTTGGGTAAAACCTAATCAATTTTCAAAAGTCCTTCGCGTTTCTTGAAATGGAAAACATTTTCCCTGATCTTCCAATATCCTGAGTTCTTTGATGTCGTTTTTTAAAATCTGAATTCCAAGCATGCAAAATAAATTTTCTATTTGGCTTTACTGTATTGCGTACTGGATTTCTTTGATTTGGTGTAAAGCATTGATTTGGTTTGCAACTTCAGAGTCAACAGGTTTCTCATGCTACAGCTTGCTGGTGACTGTGGTTTGCTATAGTGAACTGAAGTAAATGTCTCTGAGGAGTCTTTTATTTTTCTGAGAGCTGTAGTGTACTTGTGATGCATGTATTTTCTAGCTTTATATATATGTTGCATGTGGGATGCAAACTTGGCTGTTTATGTTAAGTAACTAGGAAAGAAGACCTACTGTTCGAGTTGTGGGAGAACTTATTTCCCTAATACTTTATATTTAAACAGCATAATTTTAGTGTTTGCGAACATTTAAATTAGTATTCAGGTATTTTTGTTTGCTTGGAATATGTTCAAAACTTACGTTCATGTGAAAAAAAAACCCTGTTCAGTGTACTGTACTTTAGGAAAAAAAATATGCAGTGCTATATAAATGTTTTAGGATGAAAGGCTGCTGCTAGAAAACTCTAAAATAAGTACATCAGTTATGTTTTATAATTGGGCAAAGTCATTTATGTAAGGGCTACCCTGCAAGGCTGAAGAAGCTAAGTGCTCTCTAATGCCTGTCTCCTGGGTGCACTGACATATACTGTAATATTGGATATTAGCCAGATAATTTATTCTGTGACAAGTAGGTGTCCCCAAGGGTTTTAAGAGTGACTGCTCTGAGGAAGTACTGCATACTGATTCTTCTGAGGTGATTTAGAAATATGCTGGTTTATTTATTTTTACACTGTTTAAGTTTTATACGGCTGGTACTTCAGTAAGGAATATGCTTTTATTTCTTGTGCAGAATGCTTATATCCTACTGATTTGTACTCGATCTGGTATATTTATGGATGGTCCTGATACTTCACAAGGCTCTCCCTTTAAAACATGGATGGTTTTCAGTAATTCATAAGATATAATTGTAAAAAAAATGAAAACTTATGAGTTAATCTACTTGCACAAGAATGCATTAGAAAAATATCTTACTTGTAAGAAGCACTGATCAATTACCATCCTTAAATACAACATGGTGGAGAAGTTTTATTAACATCCTACAGTTTTATATAACTAGTAAGTTTACTTGTATGACTGTAATTTGTCGGTTTTGAAATTGTGATTAGCGATTTAATTAGTGATTCAAATGTTTCCTCCTGTGAAGGAGCAGCACAACTGTATTTGAAACATATGTAGGGGTAACTTTTGCAGAGTTAAAATCCAAATAAAGGTATGCAAGTGTTTGTAATTTAATTCTCTGGACAGAGAGTGGCATATTTTTTGCGGGCTTTAAATACCCTACAGATGTAAGGGTGAGATGGAATTCTGGTGTGAAAAGAAGTATTTAAAGGCTTAACTTAAAGCTTAACTGACAGGACTGATTAATGTGCAAGATAATGACCCTGACTTCTGGCTCATTGGCTCAGTTTCTTAGAGTTTTAGATCACAGTGAGAAAGAACATAGTCATTCAGAAAGGGAACACTTGCAAAACCTAATAAACCAGGATAATGATCTTTTATTTAAAAAAAAAAAACAAAACCCAAACCCAAAAAACCCAAACCTAACTCTCTTAACATCCTCTAAAATGTCAGATTTGTCAGTAAAGGTTATTATTAACATGAAAATATTAGCTAAGATCTTTTCAGTACTTTGTGCAGGCAAAACTGTAACTGACTCTTCAATTCGCTTGAAAGATCTTGATCATTCTGACAAATCTGTTGAAAATAATGAAAAAGGTCTAGGCAAGAACTGTGCCTTAATGTGGAATAGTGGGAAGCTAGGTGCATGTTAGAGGCTGTCTTCTCACATCTTTTGTGCAAAAATTGAGAATGAGCTCTTTCTTAAATAGGAGACTTTCCATCTTAAAGATGGAGGGGAAATGTATTCTTCATATGTCAAATATGAATTCCCCCAACCTGTATGTGTGAGTCAAGTGTTTTGTGTTATATACAGGGATATGTTTAGTTTTTGCCTGTAGTAGCTGGGGAGGAAGAGTTTTTAACCTAATCTCAGTGCTGCTGCAGTCCAGTTGCTGAGTAGCTGCAGCTCTTACGTCTGTCACTAAAATAAGTCTCAGGGTTGATGTGTTTATTAAGGTTCTTCAAGCTGCCTGGTTAGGCTGCTTCAGCAGCCAATGGTATCATGATGCTGGGATGTCCTAGCCTATGTGTACATATCCTTTATTTATTTTGTGCTTGGGAATTGAGGTTCTGTAGTAGATGCTAAGTTAGGGGAATCTTCTTAATTTGTATTTTGTTATATTTATAGTTCTTTGTGCTAATGGTCTTGTCTATGATGGTTCTACCAGATATTTGATAAAAATGTATATATAAACTCCACTTTGTCTGAAATGAAGATTATTCCTTTTAAAAAATGTTGTCGGGTAATGGCATTACATTTATACTCTCCTACTTAGAACATCCTAAATCTTATGTATCAAACCTTCATTACTCATAATGCTGTAAATCTGTGGAGGAAAACAAAATATAGGAATAATTCTTTATTCTCTTTATGACTTGATTCCAAATACTGGTATTATTTTCAATCCTAGAACAAAGCATAATGGCTTTGTCATTTATAATCACTTTGTCTTTTTATGTGGTCTCTACAGACAGTCGGACAAAATTTCACACAACTGTAATTGTCTGTTGTATCGCTATCTATAGTTGCATCATACCACAGTGTTACTATCATCCTACTGTATCAATGCAGTTATCAAAGCTAAAGAAGGTAGATCAAAATTCAAGTAACAGACCTCAAAACCGATCAGCTATGAAGGGGAAGTTTGGACTGGTAGTACTACCTTTTATTCTGCTTTACTATGAAGTGTTCTCATATTAACCATCAAATATATTGCCTTCTAAAACATTCGGCAAGTTTGGGCAGCTCATGCTGGCCTCCCAAATGAGTCTTTTGAAGATATTTAAAGAATATGTTTTTTCAATATTAGTGAAATCTAAATCTCTGTGTTTGGAAAGGAGATGAATCAAATGCTAGGTCTCCATACCAATTCAATAATTGTCAGCATTCATTATTCTTTTGTCTGTTTGGAGGTTTAAAAAGCTTGCTCAAAAACAAGCACCCCCGCCCCCCAACTAAGCTCCCCACCAACTATACACCTGGTGTTTCTTTTACTGTTGTGAGCAGAACATCTCTGTCCAACTGTACATCCACACAGCTGCACCTCCGTACAACTAAGAAAGCCAAAGGCTGTTTTAAAAAGGATTCATCGCAAGTTTTTTGCACTTTGTTGTGTGATCACCATGTAAATATTTGGAAGGTTTTCATGTTTGCAAAGTGGAGTGCTGATAAGGTTATCTGAAGAGACGGACATCTGTTCAACAAGTTTTTTTGCATTGGGCTAGAATCCCTCCTAGTTTATGGAGGATGGTGAATGTACTGTAGAGGAAATCAGTATTTAGGATTGGATAGTGCAGCACTCATCAGTCTTTCTTCACTAATGCTAACTCATTAGCCATGAAAATAGGTCCAGAAGGCTTATTTGTCCTGTACTTTTCATGGTTCAGGGTAAATAAAACATGTCTCTTTCCTTATCAGTGGATATGGCAGGTCTTTTACTACATATGTATGGTTTGATAGAAAGTTATGATTGTGACATCAGGAAAAAATGGAATTGCAGAACAGGAAAGATGAAGTTCTTCATTATGTTGTCCTAGGCCTAAGTTAAAGCAAGAACTTGCTAATAAGTTAAAGTTACTTTTTCAATTAGGGCATTGAATCTGTTTTCCACATGCCAGTTTGTTAATTGAAACTTTTTATTGGCTATTCTAAAGTGGTATCAGTCTTTCTCTTTTTTTCATGACTTATTTTTATTTTTATTTCATGATTTTAGTTTTATTAATATGGTGAAGGAGGAAGAATTTGAAAATCTGGGAGATCTGAAAGAAAGAATAAGTATTGTACCTACGCCTATAATTGCTACCTTTGAAATGAAACTAATAAAGTGTGACTTAACCACTGTTTTTTAAACTGTGAAATAAAGGAAAATGTTGGGAATTTGCATTAATTTTAATTAATTAAGGAAATGTAAGAAGCTATTTAATTGTTCAGCAATTCTAATCTGAACATGGCAAATTATAATGGGAAGGAGTAATGGAAATCTTAAATTTTTATTTCTTCTGTATTGTAGAAAAAGGCTGATTTTTATATGTGCTTTTAGTTTGTTCTTAAGTATGGATTCCTTTTTTCTTTCACCTGATTACTTTTTCCTTTGCTCTGTTTTTGCTGCTTGTTTCTAGTGACAAGCATTTTTTTGTCTGCAAAGGCAGATTCTACTAATCTCAAACTATTGTTAACATTGAACCCTTAACTGTCTCTTGGAAGGCATTAACTTGGAAGCTTTAGGAGTTAAGTAAATGGTAATGTGCTTTTCCTTAGATTGTCCTCATAATCCAAAGTAAAGCTGATAACATTGTTTCATCTTATCTTTATCTCCTTTCTCTGAAGAATAATCTTTATTTTATTTGCTGTAGGTTGTTTAGTGGATATGGATACCCAGTCTTCCCTTGTCTTACCATTAAATCTTATTGGGATTGACTCTAGCCATCTGTGCTTATTATAGTGTAGTATAAATAGCTTTGTAATACACTAATAGATGGTAACAGTAACGGAAACCGCATAGGCTGTCTTGGTTTTACAGTCAGAAAGGAAAGATGTCTGGAGCAAGAAGTATATTACAAGGGGAAGCTGAATGTAGAAAACAATGGAATATGACCGGAATTAGAATATCTATGTTTTTAGACTATCACCATCAATTCTTTTTTTCTGTCTCCTTCATCTCTATTACTTCATAATCATTGAAGCATTTGAAGTAATCAGCTGCAGAAAGGGGAAAGAAGCTTGGCTTAATATGTTTGCAAGTCTTGGCCAGTTTTCAAGTGTAACTCTTTAAATAGGCAGTTAAGTTTGAACAGTCTGTGTCATGCCCGTGTTGTCCTGTGTCATGTTGTTCCCTGCCCCACTGGCCCCCCATATGCTGAATGAAATAAGGAAATCTTTGAACAGTTGGTTGTTATTTGGGTACCTAGCTTTAGAGCAACTCCCAAGTTTTCAAGCGTAAGGAAGCTTTTATTCTAATCAAGGGATTTCTATGCTTTTTGTACCAGTACATGAAAAGTACTTGTTAGTAAAATAGCTTCAGTTTTGCTTTGTGAATATTTTTCTAATACAGTCCTTTTTAAAAGTTGTGACATTGATTTTCACAGTGGTGTTTTTCCTATTGTGAATTTGTCTTAATCTGTCATATTTGAATATATTAGTAATCACAGATGAACAGCTTCTTTTTCTGCATCTGGTGTTAAGTGTCACTTTGACTATGCTCAGTGCTAAAAATCAGCCTTGTTTGCCTTAGAAACAAATATTATGGAGGCAATGGTAGTAAATGCTAATATACTGTATCATATTACAAGTTCTTGTAATTTTCATATTTCTTGAACCTTAATTTCTGAAAGAGAGAAGTTTGTGGCTAGTAGTATCACTGTTCAAAGCTTCACTCAGCATTCTTACCTTATGTGAATGATCTTTATTTATTTGTTATTTTTTTTTTTTAAAGGATTTTTTCACTTTTGCTTTCCCATCTCACGTCTTTTCACACAGTAACAAAAATTACTGTAGGAATTAATGATTTGCCTAAGAAAGGTGGTGCAGTGTAAGGTAACAATGTCAGACAGGACACAAGGAGAGCTGGTATGAAATTCTAACCCATGACAAAGCTTTCCCATTACAACGAGGGTGTGATTTCACTGCTCTGTTACTATCTTCACAAGTGATTGCTTTAAGAGAACAGAATAAGAGAATGGGTTTAAAAGATATAAATCGTCCAAACTCTTTGGTATTTTGCCACTTCCAGAGGGTATTATCTTAACAAGTTGTTACTAAAGACTATCCAGTACTTGGTATTTTCTGCAGAAAATTCTTATGAACTAGTTTTTTATTTTCTCAAGTGATGTGTAATCATTGGCTCAGAGGAGACTGTCAGTTTGCAGCTTGCTCAGCATCTCTCTAAAAAAGTCTGCAAGTCATCAAATAATTTCATGTAGTGACTTACACTGGGGCCTGCATACAGCTGAAAACAAACTCCTTTGACATTTTGGAGCCTGCATTGATGATGAAATTCATTCCAGTTGTTAAATCTGTGTAGCATAGCAATGAGAAGTACAGAACTTACTCTTCAGTATATGCTTTCAAGTATGGAAAATGACCTGTGTTTTAACAGCTATTTATTAAAATAGAGGGAAGTTATTAATATGAAGACTGTGGGATATATATTTAATGATGCATGTATCTTTAAGGATTTGGTGGTGGTTGTGTTGGTGACTGAAACTCTTTTAGCATAAAAACCCAAACAATGATTCTTATAAGCAGAATCAATTGGCTAGTATGTAAAGCAGCAATGCCAGGAATCCATTGTATAAATCATAGAAGTGCCCTTCCAGCCTTTTGCAGAAGAATACATTAACCAGTTTGGTCAGATTTAGGAAGCCCATGTGCAACTCTGGGATCTCTTTGTATTCATAAAGTTTAGGGCCAAAATAGACCATTGTATTTGATAATATGCTTACCTGTATATAGTGTTTCATTAACTTTGTCCTGACAGATTGTATTAAACTCAAAAATTCTAGTTGGGCAAAAGCTTTTCAGGTTTCAGGAGGCTGTATTGTGTGCTACTGGCACAGGTTAAGGTAAAGATTAGATCTCTAAGGGCTGCAATATGAGGGAGTTAATTAGCTGAAATATTCCCCAATGATCTAGGCAGTAAATTTATGCTGTTTTGCAGCAGAATAAGGAAGAATACCATTTAAGTTCATACTAATCTCATCTGAGAGTGTTTCCTTCTTTGGCCCAAATATGACAATAATTAGGACTGGTGCTTGATTAATCTTTCTTATACTAATTTGCCATTTAAAAGGAATTCTGTTCTGCCACCTTCATAGTGTTTTCTTGTGTGTATTGTCAGTAACTGTGGCCAATTACTTTTCTGTGAAAAATCACAAATGATGTTGGAATACAAGCCAATTCAAATCCTAAGGAAGATGGAGAAATGGCTTCTGAATTTCCATTAAGATATTCACCGAGAGATATATTAATTGTCTTAATTGTGAGTGTAAGTGTTTAAACATGCCAAAGATTAGGTAGGCAGTTTTGTTTCCAACACCTGGGAATGAAAAGCATGAACATCAAGAGCTCAGTATGTTCATACATTCCAAAGCCAGCAAAGGGCTATCAGATTGCTCAGTGTACTGCAAATGGTGTGCAGTATATTCTTATGTGAACTGGATGAAAGCATACTAAGTGTGTATCTATTTTTCTAAATCTTAATAGATCTAGACTTTCCCTCCTAAGCTGTTAAGCTGTTTAATTTTTCATCCCTGTGCTTATTTTATTTTAAAGTTGAATGTGTCTAACTTTACTCAGGAATTCTTGGTAGGCAGTTACAAGGTCCTATTTTGGTGAACTCTGGTACTTGGGGCATGAATGGACAGAATTTCTTTACACCACTAAGAAACAGACTCAGTTATGTTAGGAAAGCAGGCAATTGGTTCCACCTGTGATGTGATATTCATGGGCTCCTCAAAAGAAGATATGCTCTCAAGGAACGCAAGGATGTATGGCTAAAACTTCATTCTTTACTTACTTTTTACATATGCTGAATGTTTACAATTCCTCTTTTTTTTTTTTTCCTTTCCTGCATAAAAATGATAGTTTCTTAGGGCATATGAAACTCTCACTTTTTTCCTCCAAGTTTTCTACATTTGGATTGTAGCATAGGTTCTGTAAGTTGAAGACATGAGTAACATTTTTTTCCCCAGAAGGTTTTAAAGTACTAATGTTATGAAGCATTTGATGTTCAGCACATTGAAAAGTTGAGCTCTTGTTTTTTTTATAATAAATATGAATGCATGCCGCATGCATGTGTGAGTGCATGCACACCCATATGCACAGGCTAACTGGTATCTCAAATCAATAACAATTTAAAGAGGTTTTTACTTTGTCCATCCCTCATGCTGGGGAGCAAAATACCACACAGAATATTAGAAGTATTTCATAGGTCCAACTTCATCATGTCTGCAGGTCTTACCTTACCATCAGATTTTGGTATCCCATTGACTTCAGATAATATTTGGGTATATACTGAGAGAGACATAGTTTTAACAATGTTTGTTGTGTGCAGAATAAAGTAATAATTTTGAGTCCATATCTCGAATACGTGAGGCAGTTGTCTACAATAGTTTCAGTTCATTGTCTGGAAGAAATACCTCATTTTTTACATGCCTTTAAGTATCGCATAAGAACAAGACAAGTATGGCTACAAACATCTAGAGATTTTTCAAGAAAATGTTTGTGTTGAACTCCAGTTTCCCCAAGAAAGGGAGGAGATGGTATCAAAAATATTTTAATAAAATTTGTGAAGATATTCTGTGAAGCAAAACTGAAGTTAGAATCTAACAGTGCTTATCTGGTTGTAACATATGATGGTATCTTTCATAGCTTATGTTTTAAAAAAATCTTTCTTGTCAAACTGATATTCTTTTAGTTTGAAAGTAAGGGAATCTTTGTAAAAAAATTCTGAAGAGTTGGACTGCAACTTTCCGGCCCAGTTTGAGTGTAGTTGGGCTATTCAACAGCATGAATGTTAGGAAACTTTTTTTCTTAAAATGTTGCAAGTTACTGTTAAGCATTAATAATAATAAAGAGTTCATCCTGTTAATAGCTGTATAGTACTGTTTTTTTCCACAGCTATTTCTGCTTTCTAATATTTATTCAAATGCAGATAAAGGTTAGCAATTTGCACATGCTTAATTCCCACATACATAGATCCTACTCTTGCTTGGTTTTATCAGAAAGAAATTGTTTTACTCAATAAATGTACTAGTTGAAGCTAAAATTTCTATAGCCATAAAATTATACACGTTATTTATACAACTTATTTAAATATGTCAATGTTCATCATTTACTTATACTGTGATAAAATGAAATTAAGCTTGGAAATCAAGTGGATGTATTTTCAGATTTGACAACTGAATTTTTCAGTTGCTTAACTTAGGTAGCTTTAGCCAAACAGCTTGCTCGTTAGACCAAAAAACCTGCCAAGAGTAATCAAGCATAGGGATGAAACAAAAGACATTGTGATTTACTGTTTTATGCTTGGCGTTTATCAAGAGAAGTGCTTGATTGAAGGAAAAAGAAAGGAAAAAAGAAAAGAAAAAAAGCTTCCATAATGCTGAATTAATTTACTATCATAAAATTTGAAAACTCTCAGTGATGTGTAGTCAACTAGCCCTGTAATGCCTGAATCATTATAGGAATTCTTTTAAATAGTGTATTTTTAAGGTGTTTTGCAGGAAGTGAAGTGCTTCTGTTGAAGTATTTTTTTTTCTTTTTTCCCCCCATCTTTATCACACCTTCATTGTGGATTTCACTGGGATAATGTTGTATTAGACTGGATCTCAATCCAGTTTGTGTGGAATCTTTCCTTGTCTAATCGAGGTCACTGAGAATATGTTCACTGATGTTTGTGAGAGGTGGAGTAAATCTTTAATTATGCCAGTCTACTTATTTAAAATCATTATTTGAACATTAAGTCTACAAAACAGAGTTCTGAATGGAAAGAAGATAGATTTGAATTGGAGAACAAAGTCATCCCTGCAATGATAACTTCTTTTCATTAGAAAATCCTATCTAGTGGTCTAAAGTAGAATACATATCAAGATTGTTGTGTGGGTGTGTTTTTGGTGTGTGGGGTGGTTTGTTTTTTTTCTTTTTTTCTTTGTTATTTAAGGGAATTCTTAATTCATTGCTGCTTCTTGGAGCACAATGAAAACATTGTTTATTTCCTTAAGCTACCGGATTTGATTGGGGATTTTATTTCTCTTTTTAAATGACTTATTTTCCTGAATAAGTTGTTACGTGTTTTTTATTCTGCTCCCCACCCTCCCCAGCTCCCATTTGTGAGGTGAGGGTAGAAAACAATCTTTCAGTTTCACTGACCTGAATCAAAGTATTTAATGTTGGCTAATTCATCTGAGAGAGTTTCTGTTTGTGTATTTATAGTCTGTATCTGATTCATTTGCTGCATTGCTTCATGGAGTTGTAGGTAGGTGCCTGTGTGCTGCCTCACATGCCAAGCTTCTACAATGAATTGCATATTGTATGATGCACGCTGCTTTCCCCTCTAGCTGAATCCCATGTTGCACTGTGCAAAACAGTGCAGAGATTCAATTAAATGGGAGGGTGGCAATTATTAAGTAGAAAAAAAGAAAATCAGGCAAGCATAAAAAAGCTGTGCAGTGCATAGCAAGAGCATATTACTGAGGCAAGATTTTCATCCTGTATCAGAAAGGCCATTTATATAGATAATAATGCTATTAAAAACTAAAGCTGAATAACCTATTTTGTGAGAGGTATTAAAGCATCTGCTGCATGGCTTAATTCTGTGGGAAATTATAAGAGTTTATGGCAAAGCTAAGCACCGGGATAGATTTACCTAGTATTCGTTTCTTTTATCTGACACTGGATTTTTTTTTTTTTTTTTTTTTTTTTTTTTTTTTTTTACCCCCCTGGGATCTGATGCTGGACTAGATTGATCATCTAGTATTAGTAATTCTTATATGTCCAAAGTAAGGTGCAGATCTGTAGGCAGTGCTTTATCTTGGTTTGGCAAGTATATGGTGTTTCTTTTTGTGTCAGAAATCTCACATGAGCAAACGGCAATGTACCAAGAAACCAGGGATCTAGAGCAAATAAAAATCTGGTTTAAGATATACTGTAGTATAATTCAAGCAAACTTTTTTGAAGTCTGTAGTTTATTCTCTGTTCTCATCATGGTATAACCTGCTTACTTTACTTGTCTTAAGAGTTCTGAAGTTCTGTTACACCTGTCTCAGCTTTATTTTCTTACAAGGTTACTGGGTCACTTGATGTTTCTAACATTTGTATTTTTCCTCATCTGTATTCAGAAATCTATTAAACTGTTCGTTACTTCTCTCCTCTGCCTAGGCAACGCAGACATTATGTTTTGTATATGTTTAAATATTTTCTCTAAACCCAAAACATTTTACATCACTTCCCTTTTATGAGGTTCACCAGCATGTTAGAAACAATGGGATGATGAAATGAAAATCAAAATTGTATTGCCATTATGGTCAACTATAGGGATTTGCAGCATGTACATTCTTTGCATGGAGATTTCTTTGATACTGGTCACACTGATACATGTCCCTGTCTATCCAGCTTTTACACCAGGTTCAAGTCCCTGGTCATTCCCATAAACATTTCAGTGGCAGTGTCCTTGCTCACAGGCTCCAGACAAGAACCAGTGATTTTATGGCTTTTTTACACCAGTTGAAATTATTTGTATGTATCTGGTATAAAGGAACTGGAAAAACAGGGGTGAAGAAAGAACCCCTTTCTCTTTGAGGTTCTATCTAGATAGTCAAGATATCTTCTGTTTTAATTAGTTAAATGCATGAGAGTATACACTCTGAAACTGAAGGTCAACAGCACCAACCATTGAACACTTTGGGGGACAGCGTTAGGAAACGTGTAACTCCCTGCCCTCTTTGAACGTAGATTAGTAGAAAGTTGTTCAGTATTAGTTGCATTGTATCAGAAATAGAACTTCTATGTAATGTGACAAAACTGGAGTATCAATTCAGATCAGAATTCCAGATCTTTTCATCACTTACACCACGAATTTGGAAGAATTTTTTATCATTCTGTTCAAGATTTAAACTTCGAGTGAGAGTTCATAGTTGGAATATTTTTGTCCTTTCTGACAGTAGACTGTATGAATCTGTAAGTTTCCCTTCTTGCCTCCTGCAAATTTAAGTTTCTTAAAGAAGGATTTGAGTGAATGGTGTGCTTGTAAATATCTATAACAATCTGTTTTATTTGTGTGTGTATTCTGTGGAATTTGATTGTGGCTTTTAGATAACACTTTCTGGTTTTCAAAATACAGTTACTATTCTATTTTTGTGTTTTTCATTCAGGAGTTACGATGTGCCTAATTTCTTTTACAAACCAGGGCAATTTGGCAAGGAAAATGTCCTGAAGACAGTGTAGGTTGTTCACTGGGAACAGGGTTTAAGAAATGATCTAGTTATATGCGATTAAGAGGAGGTTGAGGGCTTCACTCCAATGGCATAAAATTAGTTAAGGACCTGATAGTGGAATTTAGCTGTGCATTGCTGCTCTGAGTGATTTTTGGCTTGAGCTGTTAGGAACAGGTAGTTGTAATGACTGGCTGGTATCTCTGCTGCCAAGCAGATTTCTAGGACAGGGGAGAATCCTGAAATCTTCCTCAAACACTATGTATTAGCTTTCTAAGACAAGTTTGAGAAAATATGTGAAGTCTTATGGAACAACAGAATACTCCAAGCATTTTATTTGTTAAATATTATTTGTTAAATATAAAATAGTATTACCTCACCCCAGTAACCTTTGCTTTAAAGTTAAAAATAGGTAACACAAATATGGAAGAATTATTCCATGCTGTCCTTTGATTTACTATTTCTCTCCTGGTTTAATGTCCATATTCAATTTATGTTGTTTCCTCTCTATTTTATTTCTTACAGCAATTAAATCGACACTCTAGGGAGGAAGCTTAAGAATAATTTAGAATGTTCTTAAAGAAAAAAAATCACTGTTTTAAGATCACATGAAAAGAACAGAGTATTGTTTCATGATTTCTTGTTGTGAGAATGGAACAGCACAATTTGTGAGAATATATTTATGCAAAGGCATCTGGGTACCCAGAGTTCTTATCTCATTGATGCCTAGTTACCCTAGCCAGACAACCGGCTATATGTGCTTATTTGAAGAAGTGGAATTTATCCAATTCTTTTATCTGTATCAGATTCCTAGTTTATTTCTAGGTGTCAGTCTTTTACTACACTAGAAAAATAACTTGCTTATTTCCTTAAAATCTCTTAGTAATGTGATGAAAATAAGACCGAGTGCCAAGTCTTCATTTTCACAATGATCATTAGTGTTTGAACACAGAAGTTATTGCATCCTTAACTATGAAGGATGAGATAGTCTAGTAGACTGATCTGTTAATACAACACTTAAACATAAAGATTCATTTTTAGTCCAGTGGCATTGATCAGTATGATTGACATCAATCTTAGAGGAATTCTGACACTGGGTTTCTAAGGTGAACCAAACTGACAGTGTAGTCATGCTTAGTTACTCGCTACTGGGATTGTAGATATTTCTGCACAATGCATTTGCATTTCTCATGTCCTGAGTGCTCTGTGCTCTAGCAAAGAGTTTAGGCCTACGGTTAATGTAAGCCTTATGAGCAGGCTTCCTTTGAAATCACTTGCTATGTTTCAATTAAGTGAGACTCTTAGTTTGTGTTAAGATCATTCTTATCTGGCCAGTTTCTTTTTCTGCTGTTCATTCCAATAGGTTTTTTTTAGGTATAATTGTTGAGTTTGTTTGCTTTTGGTATAGATAATGCTGTTACTGGTGGGCTTGAAGTTTATTTCTCATTAAATATTTTTCCCATAAAGCTTTTTAATAAAATGAACTTGGCTTAAAATAGATGACGTTTAATGAAAAATAGTTACGGATACTTTCTTCAAGTGGAAAAGTTGTATGAGAATTGCTGTGAATCGTTGTATATGCTATTGGAGAAAGACATGCTACAGTGTTATTAGGGGCTTTGTTCCCTTGCTAAACACTTTCCATAAGACCTCAATTGCAAAACATGAAATTTGAAGCAGGAATGAAGGTAATATTGCGTAGGCTACCAGGGATGAAACTTTAATTTTCCTGTTGGTAATTTTAAGTTGTTGTTGTTTTGCTCTGAGTTAGAATGTATCTTCTCCTTACAGCCAAAGGTTCTTTTATTATGTATTTTACTAACTACCAAAAATGGGTTTTGGTGCGCCACTATCATTTAAAGTAAGGTATGTAAAGTCAGCAGGTCATAGAAGGAGATCAGGTTGGTCAAGCAGGACCTGCCTTTCATGAACCCATGCTGGCTGGCCCTGAGCTTATGCTACTATTATGATGTGATCTATGTGATTTTTGAATCGACTTTTCTGAGATCAGCTTCTTTTTACTAGCATTTAAAAGAAATGTTTGCATTTCTTCTTTTGACAGATGTTTCTCTATTGAAACACAACATTTTTTTTATCCGTAAATGTTAGTTGCATGGGAAGTTAGATATTAAATTTAATGGAATTAACACCAATATGCAGAATTAACTTTTTATCCTGATTCTGCAGCAACTTAGGTTTTTCTGCACTGCTTGGTGTGTGTGTGTAGTGTTTTTTTGCTGTGTAAAATCGTCTTGATACAAGAAGATTACTTTGACACTTCAGAAAGTAAAACTCTACTACTTCAGAATGATTAATTGTAGCAACAGTTTTTTGACAGTCTAGTTCACATTTTAGACACAAAAAAGGAAATACTATAAACTGTCAAACTACTCTATAGTGATAGAAATTTTTTGTTTCTTTATTTAGAAAATGTTAATACCACTGCTTTTGTGGACCAATGAAACTTGCAAACATTTTTAAAATTAAGTTTCTCATTATTATGCAATGTAAGTATCCGAAACATAGAATTTGTGGAGGGATCTGCTGTGCAGGAGCAAATAATACTAGTGCCAGTTAATATCAGATCAGGTATGTAGAAACATGTAGATTAATTTCTAGATAGTTATTTGCAGGTATAACTATCCTGAGTAAACACTATTCAGTATTTTAAACTTTATTCAAGAGGAATATACATAAAGAAATGCAAAGTCTTTTCAGTAGTTTACATAGTTTATCTTATTTGGGACAGCTTTGAAATTTTTATGTTTTAACAGTAAAGCTGAAAGGAAGATTATGTTTAAATTTAAGATGTCAGTTTCTGCAACTTCAGCTGTGTACCCTGTCTTTTCAGTGTACTTTTCTGTGCCTGAAAATTCTGTATTTCCTTTTATGTCTGGCTACACCCCACCCACCCCTGCCCATTACTTGCCTCTTTTAAAGTTAAATATTTCTATAATACACAAATTGTCAGTTTATTTTGCACCCTTGCTTGCAGGACATGGATTTCAGAAACTTGCCTTATTTGTAAACCTACTTGTTCTTCTGTAAATATGTTTTTGGTGTAGATCTTTCACAATAACTTACTGAAGAATAAGCAATAACTAATCAAGTACAGCAGAAGTCAAGGGCATGACCTTAATTTTTTATATCCTAGGGGAGCACTTACTATATATGAAGTGTAATATGAATATCGTGAACTACAGGCCAGGTTTCCTTCAGCAACCAAATCCCATAGTTTTTGTGCTTTCATTACAGCTAGAGCTGCTGCTCTGAAGACACTGTTCTGAACCAGATTTGTATGGTTTTTTTGACTTCCTGGGACAGTTTTGTGTTGGTAAAAAATTGTTTCAGGTTCTATAGGACTACTGATGAATTCAGCAGAAGATAAAAGTAACTTTAAATTGAACACATGTAGAAAACAGTTGTGTTTTAGATGGAAAATAACCTTATCCAGTGAGATTTCTGTAACTTTTTTTAATCATTAAAAGAAAAAAGCAATGTGGACTTTTTTTGTGTGAAATTGATTATTTTCATCAGCTCTGATGATTTTCACTGAAATGTTTGAAACTGTAAACAGTCAATTTGTCTTCATTAAGACTTTTTTTTTTTGGTACGAAACAGTGACATTTATTTGAGAAACTTGGTGTGGAAAGTTGCATGCTCAATGTCTTGTAGCATTAAGTATTACACAACACCATCTGGGAAAAAAATCACCAGATGTACTGTTTATATGTGAAAGGTTCTTATGGGTTGTGGTGAATTCAAGGTAGAACTCTGACCTAGGAATGAAAATGATGTACGCTATCAGACTATTGAAAAAAACATTGTAAAACGAATGTTGAAAACTCTTGAATGAAAACTAGATGTGTGATACATTGCTATTTACAATCCAGTGGTATTATGAACTCCCAATTCTTACAGTCGTTTAGCAATGCTAAAATTTATTTGTAGTCTTTGCATTTCTTGGTTGTTTCTGTTGGTATGTATTCTTCCCTCGCCGGCCCTGTATCACTGATTTAGTACGAAAGCATACAACATGATACTACAGTGTGGTTTCACAGTAGGCATTATATTTCTTGAAGGATTTTGGTGAATGACTGTATGTTTTAAATACGCTTATATTTGGGGGAAAAAACCCCAAACCAACTGGCTGCATATAATTAAATTTTCTGGTTATTACATTAGTATTAATGGATTTGGTTGTTTGGTGAATAATTCTTTATCTTCAGCATTTTTAAATTAAAAGGGACATTTAAATTTAAATTGAAGGGACAAGGTATGCTTAATATTTACTTTCTGTTTTTAAGGAGTAGTTTCATATGCTTTGCATTTTCACATACTTTCCTGCTTGTTTTTATTGTTCTGCTACCACGTTTTTCATATGGTTGTGTCTTGTGAATACTTCTCTGTTGCTTTATTAGATAACTAATGGAACAAAGGAAGCTGAGAGGTTCTCTAGGGGAAGCAGCAAAATAAAATGTTGACAAATATACAACATAAGCACTAGAAGGATTTTCCCACTGATGTAAGAAATTTTAGCAACAGTATGGTAATTTCTTCATGACTGGATTTTTAAAGTCAGTATTATGTGTTCTAGATTTATTTAGGAGGAAAACAACAGGGCAAATATGCGGCTGTGCAGCAGGAGCAGGTGGGTTTTTTGTGTGCATATGTATGCACGTGGTGGATTTTTTTCAGTATAGAAGTCCTTTGATTATTAGCTATAGAATTGAGACATTAATATTATTCTATTTTTTAGACTGCAAGAAAAAATGGATGAGACCAGATGTTCATTTTACTTTGTCTTTAATTCTAATTACAGAGCTAATCTTGAGGAAAGTATGTCCTAGGTTCTTTTTATTGAATGCCTTGCCATATATGGTGTGGCATAAATTAAGTTTTTAGGAAAATTAAAAACTTTTTAATTTTTTTTCTTTTGCAGGTAAAATTTCCATTACAAGTTGTTATAATTTTACTTTAAAAGGACTCTTACTAAAATACAGACTTGTTAAATTTGTCATGTAGAATTAAACCTTTGGTCTCATTTAGAAGGTTTTTGTTTAAGTTGGGAAGGTTAGGAAGACTTAAATCAGTTTGTGATAAATGGACAATATGTCATCCTTGCCATCTCAATTTTAGTAAGCACAGAGAGAAGCCTGGAATTACTTTTCTCTCCAAATTATAATGGAAGATCTTACTATAATTCTTTGTCATTTGATCAGAAAAGTATTTGTCACCAGGGCATCAGTCACTCCTGTAGGTATTAATTTCTACTGAGCACTTTTTCTATCAGTGATGGAAATATATCTATGAGGTTTATCGTGAAGAATGATATAAGATACTGATTCAGAGGACATTTTGCTGAAGTCACCAACAGTCTGCGGAATTGAGTCCTGGTTACAAAATTGCTATCAACAACCGATACATGTATATCAACATTAGTGTAGAATAAGTAGGGATGGAGAGCGAACTACAATGCTTTTGCTATTCCTTCTGATATCTCCCCATGGAGACACTTAAGGTGCATCTACATAGCAAAATGTTCTGAAGAGGTATGTGTAATGAGTGAGGAAATGGAAGTAATAATAATAATAGTATAGAAATAGTACAGCTTTAGTAATGCAGGGCATTAAGCAAGCAAATTTATCCTGTTTCTGAGCAAAGCCTACAAAAAGCAATATATGCTCACACTTTTATTGATTTTGGTATTTGAATTTGGTGTGCAAAAATTATTTGGATATACCTGTGTGGTACTTTGAACAAAATGTATGGTCATACAAGAAAGTACTTAGGTGCCTTTGTGCAGAATAGCTTAATATAAAACTCATTTTTACTAACTCCAGTTGAAAAGTTATTGCAAAATGGTTAGTTGGCTTACTTATACACAGCAGTTAGTTCACTGAGCTTATTTTTGAATAACAGCCACTGAAAAAATTCATGTACTATGGCTAGCAGGATATGTATTACTGTTGCTTTGAAACAAAAAGTTCAGTAGCAATGTTGTAAAAGTAGATTGCTGAGTGTGATGATTTGGAGGCAACTGAAAATCACTGCTTTTATCAAAAAGTTTCCAAATACGTTTAGCTTATGAATTGTTAAACCTGAAACTTGGAAAAGATATTTCAGTTGCTGGTGTGCCTAATTTCCTGACTTGGTAACTAAATTTTAATTCAAATGAAGAAGACAAAATAATTTTTTTTTTTAAACACATATTTGGCATGTTTCAGAAATTTTGCTTTCTCTTTCAATAATACTTCAGAGCTGTCCAAATGCTTATGAGTACTAGAGAAAGACCCCATATCAGTGGCTCTGTTTACAAATACCATTCATAAATCAACTATACTGCTGTAGCATTTCTGATATGTCAGCAGAGACTCTATTCAGGAGCCCCAAGGTTTAGAACTGACTATTTCTTGATTTTCAGAGTACCTGTTTTCTTTGATTTCTTTTGTTGTAGCAACGACAGTAGGTATGAGAGAATGAAAGAATCCTTAATCTATAGGGGAAATTCGTCAGACATTTTTTCAGCCATAGTTAACCTCAGCTCTTAACTAAAGGAGTTAAGAGCAAAGAGAAGAATTAAATTGAGAGAGGAAAATAAAAGAGTATACACACTGAAAACTTTAGAATAGTAGGGAGAGATGGGTTTTTCCTTGTGTATTTCTGACAGTGATTGGAGAGAGGAGAAAATTTCAAACAAACTGAGTGAAAGTGTTGTTTGAGATGTTTATGTCCTTTGCTATGTATGCACATAATTAAGTAATTTGCTTGTTTAGCAGCAAAATGAGAGAAGCCTCTTCCTATCGATGTGTTGCTTCAAGGTTCTCAAAGATAAAACAGCCTCTGGCAAATAAAGATGTGTGTTCAAATACCTTTCAGAGGTGTAATTTAATTTACTTTAGACTATTGCATCTTCCCTTTTCCTGTAAGGACAGATTAGGAGCTTGACCCCGAAGTACTGAAATAAAAGATCATACTCATGTGGGAAAGCATGTGATTGATATTGGGTATTGTTATCACTGTTCCATGACAGCTTTATGATTATGAGAGTATTTAAGACAAGCTTAAGACTCTTTAAGTGTGTTTGTAACAGTCTTGACAGAATTGGTATTAGAATAGGAGTTACTAGTTAATAGTAACCTTTCTACTTTGTTAGCTATGTTCCTGTACATTAGTCTCTATTTTCTGTTTTTCATTGTAAGACTATCTGGAAATGGAGGAGCTAGTAGGACATTTTATCTTTCAAGCCTTTCAGCTTCGATTAGTGTGACAGTTGGAGAGGGAGAAATTTTGCAAAAGTTTCCATCTCCTGAAAGGTCATCCCTTTTCCACATAATTTGATTTGTAATTAAAAGCAAGAGTTGTTTAAAAGGGAAGTGAGCTTAATGGATACTACACTTGATTAAAAGGGCAAATCTGCTATCAGTACAAATTCTGCTTCCCAAGTGCCTGGGTTTCCTTCTCAAGAGATCTTCCTCCTTTTTTCCTCCTTTTTTCCCCCCTGTATGAGCCTTTAAAAACCTTATGTAAGTTTCTTTTTCCCCTCCATCCTAACCATTAAGAATACAGTCCAGGCAGGGGTAAATTGCTAACATTATCATGAGAGGAATGAAAAGCCTTCAAGCTCTGTAGATGACCACGTTGGTTTTGCTGACTGGCTGTTACCATCTCTGCCTTAAATCAGAAGCTGTGGTGTGTGCAATGTCTGTGCTCGGTACTGGTACATTGCTCACCACAGTATCCTCGTCTGATAACTGTGCACATTATTGCTGCTGCAGATAGTAAATAGTTGACTTGCTTCTGCTAGACCAAGATATGAAATTTGCTAGGGAGTGATTTGACCAATATTGCTGTCTTTCCCACTTTTGTATTTCTTTCCTGTTTCCCTCCCCATCTCTTGCATGCTGAGGTTTTTTCCTGTCATTTACTTAGTCACATATGGCAACAGTCAGTTGGCAGAAATATGTCATTCTGTGAAATTTTCCAGTGCTGAATAATTCTAGGTGGGATTGCTCAGGATCAGTTCCACTGCAGATAGTTACTGCACTACTAGTGTTTGTTGCCTTTCTTCATAGCTATGAACATAGTCTTCATGGAGGGACTTTGCTTTAAGCCAAATGTCAAGTACCTCAAAACTTCATTGCGCTTCTCTGTGCTAGGAGGGGAAAAAACTGTCCTGTGATAGGGCGAGAGAAGATTTTAATTTTTATTTCTGAACAGTTTTGGTAGTAGAAATGTAAGTGAAGAAAAACGCTGCTATTTTCTGCAACCCATCATCCCTCCTTCTAAGCTCCACAAAATCTACTTTTGTCATAATTTGTATCTTTGCCGTTGGGATACAAATTCTTAGAACCTGAGAAAACTAAAAGAACCAGGTCATGAAAAATTTTGATAACAAGAATGCTATTTCTCAAGGATGTCAGGATATTGTGCAGTTCCTCATGGCTAGATACTTCTATTACCCCTGAAAATTAGGTAGCTAGTAGTGGAAAAACTTCAAGGAGATAACCTGCTTTGTACAGTTCATATATCTTTATGTAGTCATTTTCCTGCTAAAATTATTACTGGGCAAGAAATAAAATTAGAATATGACGTCCATGGCTTGTGTTGGACTAGGAAGGCTGTTCACTGCCGGGACACTTACCATGGTTCCTTAATCAGAAATTTCTTTCCCCTTATTTCCCTTACCTAATTTCTGTTAGTGCATTTCTGCTATTTCTCTTCCTCAAGTCTTCTGAATTATGAATGGTATTTTCTTGACTTGAGGCTAGACGTGTAAATTGCCTTTCCTTAAGAGTAGTGGAGAATGTAAATTAGATACTGACATATTATAAGTGGAGATATTGATTCCTTTTGCCTAGAAAAATGATATCAACATTAAAAATACTTCAAAATTTTTGTTTTTGGGGGAAAAAAGAACAAATGTAAACAAAATATTTTTAGTAGCTTGCAGAAAGCTAAATGTATTGCTTCTTTTTGTTTGGAGTTGCCCCATCCCCTTCTTCCCAGAAGTAGCCACACTTGGAAAAGTTCAGTTATCTTTGGGTAAATTTTGCAAAACAAAGAAAACTTGTTCATTAATCTAGGTAAAGCACTACTGTGGTTGTGTGTCATCTGATAATCAGGGTTTCCTTGCTTAACTGAATAACTATTGGGAAGTGAAACTGCAGTATTCAGAAGGTAAAGCTGAGACTCACCTTGCCTAACTAATAGTTCAGAAGCTTAGCACGAGCTCATTTTCTGCAGACTTCTTCCTCTATAGTAAGTGGAGACAGATGTCTGCTTTAAACAGGATTGTTTTTGTGATTTTGTGTATGATGTATCACCCTTTCCAAGTGGTCACCTTTTTCTGTCAGGAAGGATAGTTGTCCTAGATGCTCTGTACTGGTGAAACAGCTAGTTTTTAAATGACCAAAACTAGATAACAGTTAGTCTGTATTAGACCAAGACCCAAATTATAGGTGTTTTGTACAAGTGGATGGAAAGGCAATTCCTTTTTCTTCTGTAAATTCAGTCTGTAATAGAATAAAGTATAGAACCTGCATGTTAAAGAGTTGCTTTATGTATAGACTATTTTTTTTTTTTCAGTGAAGCATTATACTGCTAAAAAAAGCAAAAAAATTTGGCCCTGGTATGTATAGTAACTATGTAGTTAGCTGACCTTTCACTAAAACCTGTTACTCCAAACATCTACTGAAGCATAAAAATTAATTATTTTGTCTCAACATTTTCTACTTCCAACCAGGTTTAAGGTTATTCCTTAACAATAAGATACTTTCAGCTATTCCCTACAGGGACTTTTCAGGATTTTTATTTCTCTTCTGTGGTTCAGTTTCAATAAAATTGTTGATGAATAGATACCCTTTTATGACCAGTAGATACCCTTTTATGACCATACCTATGTTGGAGAAGATACATTATATACTCTTAGTTAATTATTTCTCAGATTTTTCACAAAAGTGGCTGATTTTCAGGTTAGCTTGTTTAAATGTGAAATATTGCAGTGTATTTTCTGTATGGTGCAGGACTGATAAAGAGCATGACCTGAAATTCTTGGAAACCTTTAGAGTACTTCAGTGTGCTGTGTGTTGGACCTTGAAGACAAAGTGCTGTTTAATGCACTCACTGGATATGAATGTCTCGTAATATGCTTTTTCCCTGCCCTGCATGCGATATGGTACAGTACTTTCTCTGAAGTAGGTGTAGGCATATATATTTTGTCAAGAATTCTGTTTTTGTAGTACTGCAGTCTGCAGAGCAGGTGTTGCTTTCTTCAGGGAGATACAGAAAGAACATTGTTACGTGTGGTATACTTTGTTAAGGAAGTATAGCTGTGTAGCTGTGAATTGCTCTTCTGTCACTCAACGAACCACATACATTTATTTTCAATAGTTTCGGGGAGAAACTTCAAAAGCTGCTGATCAGAGTAACAAATCGAAGGATCAGTAGTAAGTTCTGTAGGGGAAAAAAAGGAAATGAAAGCAAGATGAGGTCAATGCTTAAAAAACCCCAACTTCATAAATGAAGTGAAAATGACACAAATATGAGGTATAATATGCGGATATATTCATGCATAGGAAAAAATGTTCAGCAAAAAAGGGGCTAAATCTGAAAAGAAATGAAGCTAACAAAACGGCCTTGTGCATACTAGATGTCATAGTCTGGTTATCTAGGGGTGCATTATATAGTATTTATGAAGTTGCTACTGTACATACAAAGAAAAATTGTGAAACCTGTAAGCTTTGCACTGCAACTGCTTGTTTTTGAGCCTGAAGAAAAAGAGAATTGCATAATGTATTAAATTACCTATGCAGAGATAAAAGCTTGGGACTTTACCCCAAAATGCCCAAAACATTGAAAAAATAGATGTGATGACTATTTTCAGCACGTTTTCTGAAATGAAACAGTTTTCATTATAAACATGTTTTTTCCATGTCCTACATAACCTTAGCCTGAGAGGCAACGAGAGTTCAAAGTAAAAATATTCTGAATGTAGGGTCTTACCTAAGGGACTTTGCTTTAGAAGTGGGGTGAGGGTGGGGGCATCAAGCTAAGAAAGCATTTTGGTTGCTCATTAACACCTGAAACATCCTGACTAAAGGCATTCTTTCTCCTTGAGCCAAAAGAGAAGAAGCAGCTCTCTGTCAATAGGTGTTTGCAAGTAGTTCTTTTAAAAATATTGATTGAATTTGTTTTTCTAGCTAGTCAAAAAGTATTTTATTATGGACTATGAGAACCCTTGTCTTCAGCTTATAAAATTAAAGTGATTTTGCGCCACAGGATATGCTCAGGAAAACATTCTGGAATGAAGAATCAAAAGTAGACTGTTTTATATGAATGGGCTGTGTAAAACACTTTTAAAAAGTCATTTGAGTGCTTTAAATGGAAGCTTTCTTTAATGGAGTAAAGCGAGCAAAGAAATTTTGAGCAGCTGGGAATAAGTACTGGTTTTGAATACAGAGTAATGCTTTTAAAAATTCTTGAGAATTAAAAATGCTAGTCTGTGTTGTACGGAGGAATTAAGATAATGATGACATGATCATCATTGCTTTTGTGTTTAAAAGCAAAGGATAACTGGTACTGTACACTGGAAGAAAATCTCAGACCTTTTTATTTTCCTTTAGTGTTCTTTCAGATAAGCTACGTATCTTCTATTTTTTGAGTGATACAGAAACCTTTTCAAAAAAATCTTACTGGGATAGGAAGTGTTAATTCCAGATCCTGATCCCTCCATTTATATGAGGTTCAGTTAAAGTTGATACTCTTACCAGTTTGTTTTTCGATGCTCTTGAAACATCACTTACTGTTGAACAAGTGTAGGGGAGGATATAAGTAGGTTTAGTCCCATCTTCCTATTTTCTTCAGTGAAACTGGAAAAAATGTGGTATTTGTATGGAGTATTTCTTCAGAAACTGTATTTTGTTTAAAACCTCTAGTGCAGTTTCATAGTAGTAATTTAAAATAATTGAAATTAGTTGTCCTTACAGAGAATAGTTAATCCACCCTAATAGGAAAACAGTTCTTGTGTGTATACATTGTTCTAGTGTGATATGGCAAAGTAGTTTTACTGTGAATTAGTTTTGCCCTTAAGTCTGACTCCTTTTTAGTCAAATTGAATGTACCCTCAGGCCTTAGTCTGGTGACTTCACATATATTGGGGTAGCCTAAAGATGAGTTCTCTAGTTTTTGGCAAGCCCTGAACTCTTTTTGCAGAGTTTGTTTTGTTGCACAGAGCTGTGTCCACAGTGCTGGTGGTAGATGTTTTATTTCTCCTTTTGGAAGTATACTTTGTCCACTGAACTTAAATATTCTCTAATCCCTTTGAAAGTTATTAACTCTTGTTCTGAAGAGCCCTGGCAGTCCTTTTTATCTAGAATGCTTTATCCTCTAATAGTAACCTGGTAAAGAAAGCTTACTTTCTTTAGACAGGAAGCCTTTGTCTCCCTTTGTATACTGTATGATACATAACTGCCTTTGGCAGTCCCGGTTTTGTGGCTTCACCGGTTTGGAGGAAAAAGGCCTATCTTGTATCCTCATTAGAACTCTGACCGTCCTTAGAGCCGAGAGTCTGGTATGGTTACTTCACTGCTCTTGGAAGTTCTGTTGAAATTAAGTGACTTAATATTGTTCTGCTTTCTTTTTGCCTTTCTAGAGAGCCTTTCTCTTGTTAACTTAAGACAATATAATTATACAGAAAGTACACTAATGACTGGGGTGTTATGAACTATTATAGGACAGCCTTACATTTCTAAATGATCATAAACAGGAATAATTCCCCAATTATTTTAGACATAATTACTCTTTGGTAAGTACAGAACTAAATTCTTTATCTTTTCAGTAAATGTTCTAATTGTCATTTCTTGTAAAGGACAAAGGCATTCTAAAATCTAGAAACAAGAAATATCTTCAATTTTACTGATACAAATTAGAAGTTTAATGATCAAGGGGGTAATGCGCACATCTTTCTTATTTACAGTTGCATTTCATTGTATTGAAATACTGGATGCAAATGTAGTATGGAAATAATTCTGTTGTACATGCAGTGGCTTATCATTTGAAGTAAGAGCTTGCTGGCATTAGTGGCCTTGTTTATTGGTGAGTGGGAGTGTTTACTTTTAGATAACAGAATTAAGAGTGCTCTGACCATGAGCATATAATTTCTTTTTATACTGTCTCACAACACTGTGGAGAAATTCTCTGAAAAAAAGAAACTTCTGAAATTTATGAACTAAATACATGGCATGCTTATCAGCCTTCTGTCTATTTTCAGCAAATGTATAGGAAATTGCACTTGTCTCTAATGTATAATCGGTATTGCTAAGGTGAACTCCAGTACTACTTTTGTGTCTCTTGTCAGTGCCCTGTGTCTTGTTCTAGGTTATCATAGATGAATCTGAATTCTAAAGAAAATAAAAGATTGCTTTTGACTATATGTGCAGGTATGTTTTTCCTGAAAAGTGTGTATCTGTTCAAGAAGTTATGATTTTTTTTTTTTTAAGAAATCACAAAGTCCTATAGAAAGGAAGGAAAACAATGCTGAATTTCTCCTGAAAGGAGAAGTGTATGGACAATTTCAGAAGGTAGTTTAAAAACCAAACAAGTTATTCTGGTGCCAGAATTAATGTTGTTGGTAAAGAAACCTTGAATCGGGGCTAGTAAAATGTCTTCTCCACTGATAACCAGTTAGATCTTTATATTACAGATTTGTGTGAAGAGAAACCGGGCAGATATTCTTACATGTTTTTTTTTTTTTTCTCTTTTTCTTTTCAGTAGCTTATATTGCTGGCAGGAGTCTGGCTTGCAGTCTTGTTTGCATGCAATAAAGATATACGTGGAAAAGGAAGGCTTTGTGTAACTGGTGTATCCAAAAATCTGTTCTTCTTTGACAAAAGGCTGTCCATTTACTCTACCATATATATACTCAAGTATCAAAACTACTTAAAATACAAATGTAAAAGCCACAAAGGCCTAATGCTGTCATTTCAAAATGATACAAAGGCACTTCAGAGCAGCAAATAATATTACAGACTTTATCAGCATTGCATCGGTTCTTCCCTTCATAAACTCCTTTACTATACAAATCAAAATAATCGGGTATTTGACAAAAATGATATAAGGCAAATGATGCTACTAATCTCAAGTATAGTTAAAATGACTGCAGCTAAGGCAGATAATTATTTCATCGCTCCATCCACAATTCCCCAATTCATCTATAAAATGTATTCAGAGAGACTTTGTAGTTTTGGCACCATGCTCGTTGCAGGCTGTTTTAAACTAAGTGGTTGGCTCAGGTGCAATAATATGTCTTATTATGCATAAGTCACTGGAAATCTTGTGGTTTGGGGTTTTTTTTTTTCCCCCACTTAGCTGCACATAAAAATCCCTTTCCTTGGCTATATTATACAGAATACAATAAGCAAATATTTAGAATTGTTGCTTTAGCCGGTAGGCAGTCATTAGAGGGTAACAGATATTCTCATCTTGCTTTTGGTCTTTCCAAAAGCTCAGGCAGCTGTCTCTGTGCATTTATTTAGTGTGTGAGGCGGAATTGGCAGCTTATTGAATGTTTGCAATCAGAATACTTTTGTTAGATGTGGCAATAATGGGGCTGCAGGATTGCCTAGCATCTTCTTCAGGATAAATTGTTAATGTCAATGTTGTTTCCTGAAAGTACAGGCTTTATTTGCCAACCCTTGAAGTCTTGAGTCCTTTTAAATTTTCCTATACTTGAAACTCTTTGTGTAAAGGAAAGCCCCTTTGAGAATCTGCCAAGCTAATTGGTTTCAAAAAAGGGTGACAATAGTCCTGGATTTGAGAAGTATACAGTTGATACATACATTTGTTTCAGATGGTTGCAATTTGGGGAGAAGAAAATAGAAAGGAATTTTTTTTTTTCTTTTTAACCAACTTGGCGTCCTGTTGCATGCGGGTCAACTTGATGTGTTGCTGTTCAGAATCACAGAGAATCACATATTCTCAAATAATGCTTATCTGACTAAGTGTCTATCTAGAACTGAAAATTGTGAAATTTTTAGTGTGGTATTTCTGTGCAGCACAGTCAGACCTGATCCTTTATAAAGGTATGAAAGGGCTTCTCATTTGACAATTTAGTAGCCACGGTTTATTTCAGGTTTGTTCTGTCCTGCTATGAGCTTCTTCCTCAAACTCTACCAAGAAATGTTCCAAATACTCTACTGAATCAAATTCTCTACACTTAGAGGTATATAGTGGCAATAATCTGCTTTTGAGTGGTAGTTGTCACTTATCTATACAATTTCACAAGTGCTTTTGAGAAACTCCAGTAATTTTCTCCGGATTTCTGTTTTTATCCTCTGATTTTCTGAAGTCTAGTGGCATAAATCAGACTGTTATTTCTGTCCTCCAAAACTGCCTGTCCTCCTTCTGCACCTTTTTCCAGGAGATTAAAGAAGTTACATTCTTTTAGTTTTTAAAATCTCTTAAAACTGGTTGAAGTCTGGATCTGTACAGTGGTTTGGTAGACACTCAAAGGTATATAGCCAGAAACTGTAGGAAGCATACTAAGTTAACAGCTACAGTTGTGTGCTAAAATACATATAAGGGGTTAGATGAAGAACTGAAAAAGTAATTGTAACATACCTATTGCCTTTTAATTGTACTGATCCTAATGCGCATTCTTGTTCTTTCCCCTAAACATAGCCAAGGTTGGAATTGGCCACCAGAGGGCAAACTAAACGTACATGCTCCCCTTCTCTATGTGTTCTTGAAAATCAGCTATAATTGTTCATGTCAATATAATTTTCTTTTTCTCTACAGTAATTGTAAATATTTTTTCAAGAAAATCTTCTTTTTCACTGAAGAGGTTGTATTGTCTTGGCTTATTGTGTGGCAAACAATAACCTGAAAGACCAACTCTGAAACAGCAAGTGGCTGTTCAGTAGGAATTATATAAAACATGAACAAACTAATTATGCATCTTACTGCTGGGTGGGTTTTGATGGCATCTGTAAGCAGAAGATAGTCTGTGAGTCTTTTGCTTCTCCTCACTATCTGAAAGAGCATTAATCAGTATGAGGCTATCGAAGAGGCCTCAACAGGAAGTTTTTAGTCATGTAAGATTGGAATAAACTATTCTGAAGCCCTTTTCCCTGATACTGCAAACACTGGCATTCAAAGGGAAGTTCCCATATGTTTGAAACAAGATGAAATTTTGGTGTTCTGTAATTCAAAATAGTTCCAGGAGTTTGGTTTATACTTGAATAGAACTTTGTTGTTTGCATTCCCTTTAGATCAAACCAGTTTGCTAGACAAAATTTTAGGAAGGTTTTGGGTGAGGCATATACTGAATTGGTTCTCTGCGTACTTATAAAAGATGTCCCATCTCAATGTTTATAAATTTTTAGGTTAGTAGAAATAGAGACAGAATATATTTCTTTAAAGAATTATGTACAAAATTAAAATGTATTAAGAATAAATAAAAAATCCACTCTGAAATAAACTTTTTAACTTTTAACAGAAGGCAATTGATATATAGTCACTAAATTTAGTAGCTTAAATTGAGAATATTTTCTGTCATTGTGCGCTGATATATTTTAATTTTAATTTGGCTTTCCTTTAAAGAATATCTTTCCTATTTGACATAAGATTATGGCTGTCAGATCAAATAACATATGTAACGAAATGCCTTTCTTGTTGGAATGGAATGTTACAGTGACTTAATTTGGTGTCAGTTTACACACTGATTTTTAGAATATAGGCGAGTGCACTTTCTTCCCAGTGTTTATCAATACCAAGCTATGGTTTAGTATGTCTTTGTTTGAATTCAGGCTTCTTGCCTGTTGTCAACTTTATTTCATCAAAACTTCAATATGGCCCGGACCAAACCACTGTGAAGGTAGATGAGGTATTGTAGGATAGAAAGAAATGCTTTGACAGGTTCTATATTGAGTTACAGTGACTTGCAGAAATCTTGGATTTATTAACCCTTGTGAATTTTAGCTCTCTTTGCAAGACAGTGATTAACATGGCCAATATGCTTATCATAAAATTTATCTGTCATTCTTTGTCAACATTTCTAAATATATGTCTTGTATTTATTCTTTGGGGTTCATAGGACGTTGTAGAAATTTTGGATTGCATTCATTTAGAATGGCTCATTTTATAATGAGACCACTTCATAGTTGGAAAATGATCCTGACAGAGTGAATTAAGTATTTGACAACTTTTAAGTGGATGTGTTTTGTAGCCAGTATGTTGTAACATAATTATCTTTGTGTTCTGTCTGGTGGAGGGAGACTTTGAATTTTTGCATTTGTATACATGTACCTACTAAAATGAAGTATAGTAAAGGACCGTTTTCTTTAGTGGCAGTTTGATATATTTTCCACAACACCTTGACCATATCCATTACACTTCATAAAGCATTTCTTTTGAAAGAGTGGGCAAGATGAACATGTCATTGTGTGGAGGTGTGTCCCTGAGTCATTAAAAAAATCCAGGAAAATAAACAAAAGACTAGAAACTCTTATAACAGAAAAATAGCAAGCTTCACTCATTTGTTTCATAAAGAAAATATGTACATTCTCATACATGCAGAATTGATTCTAAGGCTATTTCAGATACAGTTTTTTTAAATTTCCTTCTTATCATGTGACTCGAGAGTTTGGATGCTGTTCTGGAGCAGTGCAATTCAATGCTGAAGGAAGGAACAATCTTCTGAAAGTCTGTAGAAGAGGAGGATGCCCTTGAAGTCACCAAGCTTGGAAAAAAGTGATCTTCATAGAATCATAGAATGCTTTGGGTTGGAAGGGACCTGTAGAGGTCATCTAGCCCAACCTCCCTGCCGTGAGCAGGGACAGCTTTAACTAGATCGGGTTGCTCACAGCCCTTTCCAACATGACCTTGAATGTTGCCAGGGATGGGGCCTCTACCACCTCTCTGGGCAACCTGTTCCAGTGCTTCACCACCCTCATTGTAAAAAATTTCTTTCTGATGTCTAGTCTAAATCTATTCTTCTTTAGTTTAAATCCATTATTCCTTGTCCTGTCACAACAGGCCTTATTAAAAAGATTCTCCCCATCTTTCCTGTAGGCCCCCTTTAAGTACTGAAAGGCCACAATAAGGTTTCCCCGCAGCCTTCTCTTCTCTAGGCTGAACAATCCCAACTCTCTCAGCCTGGCCTCATAGGAGAGGTGCTCCAGCCCTCGGATCATTTTGGTGGCCCTCTTCTGGACCCGCTCCAGCAGGTCCATGTCCTTCTTGTGCTGAGGGCCCCAGAGCTGGACGCAGTACTCCAGGTGGGGTCTCACCAGAGCAGAGTAGAGAGGCAGAATCACCTCCCTCGACCTGCTGGCCACGCTTCTTGTGATGCAGCCCAGGATACGGTTGGTTTTCTGGGCTGCAAGTGCACATTGTTGGCTCATGTCCAGCTTTTCACCCACCAGTACCCCCAAGTCCTTCTCCGCAGGGCTGCTCTCAATCTCTTCATCCCCCAACCTGTACTGATACCAAGGGTTGCCCCGTCCCAGGTGCAGGACCTTGCACTTGGCCTTGTTGAACCTCATGAGGTTCACACAGGCCCACTTCTCCAGCTTGTCCAGGTCCCTCTGGATGACATCTCGTCCTCCTGGCATGTCAGCTGCACCACTTCAGCTTGGTGTTGTCTGCAAACTTGCTGAGGGTGCACTCCATCCCACTGTCTATGTCATTGATGAAGATGTTAAATAGCACCAGTCCCAGTACGGACCACTGAGGGACCCCACTTGTCACCGGTCTCCATGTGGACATCGAGCCATTGACCACAACCCTCTGGATGCGACCATCCAGCCAATTCCTTATCCACTGAACAGTCCACCCATCAAACCCATATCTCTGCAATTTAGAGAGAAGGATGTTGTGGGGGACTGTGCCGAACGCTTTACAGAAATCCAAGTAGATGACATCCATTGCTTTTTCCCTTGTCCACTGATGCAGTTACTTCTTCATAGAAAGCCACTAGGTTGGTCAGGCAGGACTTGCCCTTGGTGAAGCCATGCTGGCTGTCTCAAACCACCTCCCTGTCCTCCATGTGCTTGAGCATATCTTCTAGGAGGATCTGAGTTTTTTTAGAAATTGTGTTGCAGCTTGTAAGATGGAAATCAAAACATCCAGTGTTGCTATTCAGGATTTAGTTACTCTGTTAAAAATACTGATTATTCACCTACATTTATTCCACTTCACAGCTCTAGAGAAAGTGTGACTATGACTGTTCTTAAGGGAAAGAACAGCCTATAAGCAGAATGACTCCTCTTTTATTGGTGGCTCCAGTTTTCAGCAGATGGGGTTGAAAGCTAGAAAGGTGAATGAAAGGAATCTTTTGCTTGTAAATGTCAGCTTTTCAGAAACAATTCCAGATAATGAGATTTCCCTACCTTTTACTTTCCAAAGACTTTTATAAAATACTTGTTTGTGTCTCATCTGTATGGTGGCTCAAACAGCTTAAAGATTCATTTGCTAATATTCAATGCTTTTTTGCTTTTTCGACAGAAGTTTGTTATCAGAACAAAATTCGATTGGATTTGAAGGAGATTCACCTGAAGATAATCCAGAATTATCTGACTTCTATTCATCAGTTCTGATCTAGTCTGATAAAAACAACCCAAAACAACCCAAAGCAAACAACAACAAAACAAAAAAAAGTGTAAAAAAACCTAGGAAATGCTCCCAAGTAAGTAGGAAATGGAAGTAAATCCTTCAAAGTTATTGATATGCAGTAACCCATAATGGCTGCTATTTGTAAAAGTCTGACTTCTCTTTTCCTTTTGAATTAAAACACAGTAAGCATGAGAACAGTCAAAAACCTGCTATTTTGGCAAATTGCTGTAAAGATGAGGCATACTGTATTTACAACAATGTATATTTTGTTCCTTTCCTTTTTTCAAAGCAAATGAGCACATGAAAACACTCTGTGTTCAATATATACACTTACTTTTTTAAACTTTGAACATCCTATTTTAATAGGAATTCTTGGCAGCATTCTTTCAGAATTTCTACTAAATTGCCATGAAATCCCCCAGAGCTGTTTTGTGGCCTGCAGCCTTGCATTATAGGAAAGAATTGACTATGTTACAATTGGAACAAAAGTCTGCATTAATTTTCATAACTTTATAATGGTACTGTAGGACATAATTTTCTAATGCCTTAATAGAAATTTGGCAATTTTAAGGAAAAAAAAAATTCAGTCCTATTAGATTATTATTTCATTTTTTTAAAAACTACAATGGTAGTTTTGGTGTGTACAACTGAAGGAGGCGTACCTGTGGTATTACACAAGATTCCTTCCCAAATGAATATTGAAACAAGCTTTAGAAGTCATTCAGAAATTGTTGTTTTCGTGGCATTACTACCAACTCCTGTCCTGTTTGAACTCCCATCTGTATTAGTAATACACATTTCTTTTCCCTCTCCCTTCTTTTCCCTCAAACAGACTTGGCCTACCTGTTCATGATGTTCTTGAACAGAGGTAGGAATATCTACTCCATGTGACTCCTAGAGAGAAAAAATATTTTGGAAGGTAACTGCCAAAATAGGAACTTGATATATTTCTTAGTCTATTACTTGTGTTTCATGAACAGAGTATGGTGAACAACTCTTAAGGGAGAGGTGATCCATAACGTATCAACTGAATTATTGAGAGGAATTAATTCCCAAAAAATGTTCCGTTCACACATCAACAGAGGGATTTCCAGATGCATCAGAAAAACTGACATAGATGGCTTTTCTTTCTCTGCCTTTTCTGTTTGTGACGAAGTTCTTGCTGCCTCTGCATGAGATAAGTAAGTGGCGGTTTAAGGATGGAACATTCCTTAAGACTACTCTAGTTTATATAAAGTCAAAACTGCCTCAGATACAGTGTTGACACCTTGAACCTTAATGACTTAGGATGCGTGTTTTCTCTCTGTGGTGGAGTTCTTTTAAAAACATGATATTTTCAGATAACCCTAACCAATTTATTGTTCTATCATTATGAACGTGTGTTGTATATATAACTGTATCTATAACTGTGATACAGCAATTTTCGGAGGTAATTTTGTTTGTTTAACAAACGGTCTTACTTTCAAGGTTTGTTATTATTGTTTTAGTAATGTGCAGTTAGTGAATTATAGACTGCACCTTAATGAAGTAAATACCGTGGGAAGAAGAGCCTGCATCCCCTTTATAATTGTCTTTTGCTGGTTAATGCAATCAAATTTGTAGTTACACCCATTCAGCTTTTGTGTCTCTTCTCTAGGGTCTTTTAAGTGGATTGTTCTATAAATAAACCAGTTGGTCTATTTGATCTTGTAAACACTGTGGGGATTTAAAGTTTAAGGTCTTCTAGGGAAAAAAGCAATTCCTTCATTGATAGACAAACCCACACGTGCAAGGTTGCCTGTTGCTTTTTATGATGCTGGCTATTAGCAGTCTGTATTCTAATTCTTCCATGTTTGAATGAAATCTGGAGTTTTTCAGGAGTTACTTAGCAACCATCTCAGCTTCTAACAAAACATAATAGGACCTGATTCTTATGCAGAATAGTATCTGAAACTGATTTGAGGACACTGTTGAGTAATAAATACTATTTTTAAGTATTTGGACCAGCTTGTAACCTTCATCGGCCAATTATCAAGTTTGCATAAGCACTTGATAGCCAACAATCAAAAGTTTCTCTAATATGCCAAAATGGTATCCATGGTATGAAGCCAATTATAAATCTCAGGTTATTGTTTTGTCTATGAAAATTATCCTGTTTTATCAATCAGCTCTTGCTTGTCAAGTTGCTGTTAGTGTGCCTAGTTCTGGTGCCCACATCACAGGTGAACAAATTTGTATTGTGACCCCTATCCTCCCATTTAAAGTTTCCCTTTTTAATATATTTGGGGGTAGCTATCCTATTTGAGTTGAACTGTACTTCTTGTTCATAGATTTATGGCTTTGTACAAAACTTGTTTGAAACATACACTGTTTGCTTGCAGAAGGCAAGCCAATGATGCACAGCTATAGAGATGTTAAGCTACCCATTGGCTTGCCTTCTGCATTATTTCTTTCTTGCTTTTGTTTTGGCTATATTCTTCTATTTTTTTTTTTTTTTAGTATAGAAATATTGAAAAGATAAAAATTATATATGGTCAGGAACCTAATGCTCATACCATCCTACAAGAAATAAATCTCATACATACATAGTAGTAACTTATTTGGATGAAATATGTGCGGGAACATCACACAAGTCGAGCTCAATGTCCATCTAGGCCAGCAGTCTGTGCCTGATAGTTGCTGATAACAGGCGTCTAAAACAGCAGATAAAAGCAGAGAAGCAGTTAAAGATCCTTCCTCAAATTACTTTTCCATCCTCCTAAATATTTATTTATTTTCTGAAAATCCATATTGCTATGGTATCTTTCTATATTTTTGTAGTGTGATATAGCTGCTCCCTTTTTTATGTTCTGTTTTGCCTTTCATGGCTGTAGTTGCAGCCTTGGATGCAATTTACTATCGTATTAGTGGGGTAATGGTTTTATTTCATATTGCAGACCTTGTCCCATGCAGCTATTTTAAAAATTAAGAACAATGCTCCACATAACTCAATTATGTGAACCATATCTAATCCATAGTTCCATAGAATTTAACCAGGAGCTGACTCGACCTTCTGGTTAAAATAGATCAGATGTCCTGTTACTTTTTAATAGACGGGATTTCATCAGCTATGACTACATGATTTGTCTTCTTCCTAAACAAGGAACAAAAAATATATTGGATACTTTGAATTTTCAACAGTAAATCAACAAACATTTCCATCCGATAATGAAGGAAAAACGTATTTAGGGTTATATTTTGAGCTTAAATTACTTGAAAGATTACTCCTGCTTTCTTTAAGTTTGACTATATATTTTTCCTTTTTTCCTCTTCATCAGTTATTTTTGGTTTCCGAGCACTTGATTTGTATCTGTGGCTGTCAGTGACACCTTTTTCTTCTTTCGAAAACTTAAAAAAAAAAAAAAAAAGTCATCTTTTCCTCTTATGCTAAAGAGGTTTTTAAGTGTTATGAATGGCTGTGGGATTACCACTGTTTGGAATTCCGTGATGTTCTTAAAGAAATCTCAGTTGTCATCTACATTGCTTGTTTTATTGGTACATAACAAACCCCAAACAATTCTAACAATTCTGATCATGCTACAATCAATTCTGCATTTTTTTTTTTTTCTTTACCTCTGGTTAACTGTTTTAGTTTGTTAGATGCAGTGCTTTCAGATTTGGAAGTTATTATCTATAATACAAATTCTGAAAGTGTTTGAATTTTAGCAGTGCTGTTTTTTCATCAGATTATCAGATAAGAAAAAGGATAAAACAACAATTTACCAGACAATTTATTAACTGAGTACCATAGCTCTTCATATCTTACTCTCCTACCTCAGCCAGACTCAGTGCTCCATGTTGCCAGTTCATATCTGGCACGGCTTTCATCAAAGCTAAATAAGGTTTCTAAAGCTTTGAGTACTTCTTTCTGTCTTGCTAGAGTTCTGCCTCTTCCTTGCTTCTTCCCTGTTTGCTTCCGCTACTGCCCTGCTATGAAGCCTGCTGTGAGAGACAAGACCTTCACATAATTTGCCTTAGTTCTGTCTGTAAGAGCACAAGTCAGAGGTAGCTGCTCCTCCCAGACTCCAATTTAGCTTCTAATTTAGAAGCATTACACGATGAATTAGTGCTGAATTACTCCCCCACATGTATTCCTCTCTTAAAAGGACAATTACCCACTTCATCAGTGTTGACTCAGTTGAGTACTTTCTCAGTTCTCTGTCCCACTCAGTTTGCATTACTGCTTTTTTTTTTTTCTTCTTTCACTAGGCGTTCTCTGTCTTTTTGACCAAAACAGCTGGAGTCAAGGCAGATACCTTATTTCATTTTGTATGTACTTAAATACATGTGTAAAACTTGTTTTTGATGAACTTAATTATAGTTTCATCTTTTAAAATTATTATTGTCCTTTCCCTAATGCAAAATAAGCATTTTGATTTGGCAAACGGATAAAACAAAGCATGACTTAGACATTTTAGAGTCCTAATGAGCCAAACTATCTAAGAACTACTATGAAATACGTTATTTCTGTATGGAAACTTGCTGAATTCTTGAAATTGTTGAATTGAGAATGGTTGACACAACTCCTCATGGGGTTTTGAAGTTATGCTATTGGATAAGGTATGCATGAAGACTTTAGTAAGTTTTAGTTCTCTTTAATGGTGTTTTGTTTTGGTTTTTTTTTTGTTAGATGTATCAGCATACAGCATGTGTGCTATCAGATGTTCACACTTGTTACTGCACGTCAGGGTATAGGAACGGACTTCTTCGTGTACTTGGCAGATTCTTGGTTTACATAAACTTTGATGTTACAGAAATTGTACTGTGAAACTTTCACTGTGATAGATAATGTGTTGCAGAGCCATGTCCCTGACCAGCTTCAGGAATTCATCCTTAGCATGTATTTATGTACTAAGGGTACTATGTACCCTGGTTCTTTGCCAAGGATCCTTTTAAGATTGCAATATTGAAGACTTTATCCTTTTTCATTGTTAGCTGTGATTCTTGTGTCACTGTATTGATTATTTTTTTTTAGTTGCTGTTTGTCAGTGAACTGAAAACACTGGAGACTTAAAGGGTTTTGTTTATAATGGTCATTACAGCACAATGCTGTTGAAGTTACGTTTAAGCAATCTCTTGCATTTACTCTCTCCTTTCTCTTGGCTGTAACCTTGTGGGATAATTCCATGGAATAAAGGAGAGGGTGCGAAACAGTGGAACCACTTATGCCTATGAATGAAGTTCCTACTTAATTTTGAGTAGTGTTTTTTCTGCAAGTAGTCCAGTTAGTATACATCCAAAGTTCAGATGATGAGTTACAGAACATTATCATTACTAACAGGAGTCAGCTGACCAAACAAGCAAACAAAAAAAGGCAGATTACATGTTAGCAACTATTAGAAAACAAATTTGAAGATATGTTTAAGTTCCTGTATAATTCTATGGAGCACATTGTATATATTTTCATTCCCCCTCTGCGCACCCCCAAGAGATAGTAGAATTAGAAGAAATATTAAAAAGAGGAAAAGTGATAAACAGTATGAAAAAGATTCTCCTAAGAAGCCACTTAATATTTTAGGACTCTCCGATATGGAGAAGGAAAGGTGACTAAGGGATATTGCTTTACTTTTTTTCCTCTAAAGACCTCTATCTGTTTATCAGTCTGTTCAATAACAAATTGTAGCTATCTGTTCTTTGGTCTAGTTGGAGATGGAAGCTGGGGTAGATGGCTCCATGGGGCACAGGTTAGTTGCCTAAATACAATGGCATGTATTTTAAAAACAGAAACATACATGTATGTAAATGGAAGTATTTAAATGCACAGGAAACTTAATTGAATGAATACAAGATGGATTAATTTGAAATTTAAAAGTGAAGACTGTAGCATAGTTTTGATAAAGAAAATAGGAAAGTTCTATGTGGCATAAGTAATGGAAACATCAGTGGGTTCTCAGTCTTGACAGGGACCATGCATTTTGAGAGTGGAAAAGAGGTACTTCTGAATCTGTGCTCAGTTTCACAGGAGAAACCCTTAGGGTCACAGGAACACTGAAAAATTCATTTTCTATGGCTTAAGCCAGCCCTAGCAAACATACAAGCTGTGTGAATTTTTTATTTAATCCAATGCCAATACTAGCGATCAAAAAGAATTCTGAAAAACAGATGGTGATATCATGGCAGGTTTTTGAACTGTATTGCTAAATTCTTTATTTTATAATAACAGTTGTCCTCTGTGGAAACATGATCTGTTTCCAGTACATTAAAAACAAAATTCATGTGTAGTTCATAATGTAATTTTCCTTGCTACTTGCTGAAAATCAAGATGGCAATTAAAACCCCAAAAAACCCAACAAAAAGCCAGCAAACAAATCCAACAAAAAACACTTGTGATTTTTCTTTTAGCTTTTATTGTCTTCAGTTCCTCTCATTCTGGTTTTCCTATTTTTGTTCAAGTTTAAAAAAAAAAAAACCCAAACAAAACCCCCACAATACCAAAACAAACCTGCAGATTGATCAGTAAGCACAACCATCATCTCCATTAATGAACTGGGATTCATTAGCCCTGTTCTGAGAAGTTCTAGTCTCCTATATTTATCACTGTACTTTCTATGAATAGAACTGTTGTGGTAGGTTTTAGTAATTGAGAAGGAGTGGAATCTTAAGTATGTAATATCACTGCTGCAACATCGAACTCTCTTTTCATTGGGGAACTGCTGAAAAAACCACCCCACCAGCTGGTGACTCTTACGGGTAAGGAGGACTCTTTTTGTGATTTCACGTTGCTTTGTCCTTACCATTGAGATCTCAGTATCTTTCAGGACTTTCATAATATGACATGAGTAGGGTTTGACATGTGACTTTTTCCTTTCACTAAGGGAGTTTTTGAACTTTGTTTTTGCTGTATTTATTTTTCTTAGTTTCCAATGATGATTTTCTTTCTTCTGGGAAGGTATAACTAGAGGAGTGGACATTGCATTTTAGAAAGGCAAGCAGTGATGCCTTTGAAATGTGATCCTTTAAATCCTGTTGCTGTTACTGATTGAACAAGATATCCAAGACAGAGAAAAATAGAAATAACCTGGAGAAAGAGTCTTCCAGGAAACATTGCGCCTGGCAGATAATTCATCATGGCAGAGCTAAATTTGAGTGCACTGTCAAAAACTGGGTCTGAATGATGAGCATTGAAGTTCATTGCAGAGGGATGGAAGGACTGGTACTTGGCATAAATTATAGAAGTCGCCTAAAGAATTAATTTCTTCCTGGTACACTTGTTTGAAATAGATGCAATAACCGAATGAGTAATTGGCTTTGTCAGTCAAAGCATGCACATTTTGTCCTTGTAGGAATTATACAGCCAGATTCAGAGGAAATTTGACCTAAGCTCTAAAATGCTTGAAACTTTCAGATATGACAGTAAATTGAATTCACAAAAGAGAACTTGGCTGGTGGAGAGGAGTTGAGCACGTGGTGTGTATGACTCTTTTGTTTGGCAGTCTTTTCAGTGATACCAAATACTGTTTTTCGCCATAACAATTCTTCAATAAGTGTTGTATTTTTGCTCTGGTTTTTTTTTGTGGGTGGTTTTTTTTTTTTTTTAGATTGTAGAGGAAATATCTAAAACTATAGTTTTATAATAATGAAGATGCATTTTCTTTTTAAAGTAGTTCCTTTTGATTTGGTTTGTTCCTTTTAATTTGAATGAGCTTGGGCCATATGTGGTCATAATTTCTCCTTTCCTTCTCAAATGCTCTTGGAGAATTCTGTGGAAATAATAGGCTGCAAATCTTGTAAAATTTTGGCATCTTGATTCATATCTGCTTGATGGTGTATGTAGGAGAGCTGTTGCTTAAAGTTGCCTCCTCATAATGGAGATGGAGTGGGAGTAGAGTGTTTAAGACTGCTGGATGACTTGTTTAGAATCATTTAGGTTGGAAAAGATCCTTAAGATCATAGAGTTCAACCATAAAAGTATTACTCTTGCATTATCCTGTTCCTTCTCTGGTAAAGCTGGAATAAAGCAGTTCTGAGTCAGGTCAGTGGAATTTTAAGTTTGCATTTTTATGGTACATGCAAAGATTATGCCCCTTGAACACAGTGTGAATAGGCAGCTTCATGTTTATAAAGTCTTATTTTCTTTTGAATTTGCATAGTGCCGTCCATGTGGTTTATGAAGTGTCTGAGGTTAGAAAAAAACAGATGAATAAACAAAAATGAGTACTGAAAATGAGGAAAACTTAGATAGCAGTAAAGTATCTAAGGTAGCAGTAAAGTATCTAAGGTAGCATTAAAGCATCTAAGGCTAGAAAAAAAGCTGACCAAAAGGAAGGAGGTCTTAGGTAGCAGAACAGGATGTCTTCTTCCATGTGGTGAATGATAATGTTGACAAAGAAATATGGCAAACCATCTACTTCATTCAATTGAAACCAAAAAAAAAATTCCTTCTTCATGTATTTAGCAAGGATTTGTTTGACTAATGTGGCAGGAGCTGGGCATGATATATAAAGGAATTTTACAGTGGGCTCTGCATTGGTAGTACCCTTAGCAATGTTAGTTTGACTCCTTGGAGTACAAGGATTGATCCTGCTGATTTTCTTAAAATCCTTTCTAATGTAACTGAATATTTTCATCTTGAGATGTGTCTAACTCTGCTAATGCTTTTGGCCTTAGTTCTTAGCAGTGGGTATAGAAAACTTGTGATTTACTTTGGAATGTCTGCCCAAATTTTGCTTTGTCAAGTATTTCTAGTAATGTAACCCTTTTTTTTTAAACTTGGCAGTCTCTAATTTTTCATATACTGTTCCTGAAATATGACAAGTAGACCCACAGATATTGTTCAAGGAATGGGAAGCAGTGTTCTTGATTGATAATTTTAAGACTAGAAAAAAATCAGTATTTACTTATTCTAACTTCCTGTGTTTACATAGGCCAAGTAATTTCACTGCTAATCCCTTAAAAAATAAATAATTCCTTCATACTCTGTCTGATTTGCAGATATCAGGCTGATCCTTAGAATATGAAAGTTATAAAGTCAAGCATTCAGAAATTATAAAATATTTAAACTTTCAACCTGATACCTGAACTGGTCCTTTTTTTGATATGCAGTATGATACAGGTTGTAACTGCATGCTCGTACCTTTTACCTATTAAGTGAAAGGATTTTCTATGAGTTGGAGATGAACCATGCTTGTCTTTTGAAGGGCTTTGAGTCATTATACTTGTGTTTCAGTCACGTTTCAGAGTACAGAACAGGTACTGGATAAGGCACAGAACTGCAGGAAGAAAAAGGAAGGACTTCTGGCAAAGGTAGTTGATACTTCAAGTCACATGTACTGAAATGTAATCTCTTATTTCCATGTTTATTTCTTAGTAAGTGCCCCACTTTTTGAATATTCAAGCTTTCTAGCTTGAAGGAAATAGTAATGTTCTGAGTATAACTTAAAAGAAGTTAATTGTAGTAAATGTTTTGCACAAAAGCAGCTATTAAATGTTTCATGAAACAGAAGTGATGGAACAGTACTGTAGCACTGTCGTGTCAAATGGAACATGCAGTTGGTTCCCATAACTGAAGAGAATGTTACACTTAAAAACCTGACTCTAGTCTCATTCGAAGATTTTTCAAGGGAGGTCCTAAACAGGCTTTGTGCTTGTGAAAGTCAGGGAAAGGTTGCATATCCCCAGGGCGCATATACCTGTAAATCAGTTTAAATTCTTAAACCTGATGCTACTTTAAAATATAAGGCATGTTTTAATGATTAGTCTGGCATGTTTTGCTGCAGAATAAACTGCAGAGACTAAACATAAAGTTCCAATAAAGTTTCTTTCATGCAAGTTGTCATAGTGAATTTCAAAACTAAAAACCCAACTGAATGTGGCCCTGAGCAACCTGCTCTGGTTGACCCTGCTTTGAAGCATGGGTGGAACTAGACTGTCTTCAGAGGTTCCTGCCAACTTGAACTTTTCTTTCTCTGATTCTGTGAAATGCAGATTCTGATAGTTCCCTGAATGAACAGATGAAGCTATCAATCGTTATTTTCAAGTTTAGATCTTACAGTAGGCTGTTGATAAACCCTTAAATGTCTTCTGTGTTTAGGCTTTTGGTAGTTTGTGGGGTGTGGTTTGGTGTTTTGGGGGGGTGGGATATTTTTTGTTAGCAAAGGCATTTTGGTATGTCCCGGCTACCGGAATAGAATGCAACTCTTGTTTTGATAAAGAAGTGTTGTATTGCAACTCCAGTGACAGCAGTGCAAGTGTATGTTATGTGTACACACACACACAAATAAATTAAATGATACAGCTCTTAAAATTGACTGTTTTGTGTTGTCCTACAAGTGGTTTTGTTTGTAAAGAATAAGAAAATATACTTTCGCATTCTGTCTGGTGTTTACTTCTTGCAGACTTAGATTGTTCAAGAAGAAGTAATGTCATCCTCATTTTTACTCAGGATTATATTTAGATATTTTGGTTCCCATGGTAGTTTGATGTTCTGTCTCAGTAGAACTTGAATATTGTTTCTTCGTTGTCTTGTCTTTGTGTTTCTTCTGGCCATTCTGTTTCTGTGTGTTTAGTAAAATCTTTCTTATAGGTGGAAAATGTGTACTGTATATGTTGTGTAACAATGCAATTCTAGTTGTGGCCAGCACAAAGTTTATTTCCGATACATCTGGTGTTATCTATAGCATCAATTTATACTTTCAGAAAAATAGCATGAAACTTAATTTATTTTTATAAAACTGCAAATTATTGTATGACTAGAACTATGTATTCAGTGGTAGTAACGTGCCGGCTTAAAGATTTACTGAGTTTCAGGAATAAATGTGGTGCTTTCTTCTGAATAGATATTATAAAACAGATGATTAACCTTACCTACAAAGCAGCATTTGCTCTTTATGCTTAAAATTACTTTGCTTTAGATGATGGCAGTTGCTTATGATTTAATGCAAGCCTTAATTTGTTCTGCTTCATTTTCATATTCTTCAATTTTTCTAGAAAAATATTTTCTAGTTAAATATAATGCTTACAAATTAAAATGCAGCTTATTTAAAACAAATAAAACATAACATGATCTGCATAGAAAAAGGACAAAAAAATATTTTTTGATATTTCCTATTAGTAATATTGCTAATATATGTGTGTGTATATCTGTGTACTTCATAATGAAACCGTCTAATCTGGCATATTTTGCTGTGGAATTAAGCAAACAGATTGAAAGAAAAGCTGCTTTGTGTAAATGAAATGAAGATGTGTGTGGATTTCAGTACATGATTCTTAAACAGCACTTAAGTGGTTTCAGTGTACTTCTGGAAGATAACTGGCTTAATACCTTATAAGCAGGTAGATAAGAAAGCATTTTCTTACATTTGTGCATGTGTGCGTGTGCATTTACGTGTTAAGCCATCAAACTGTTTAGCAAATACAGTAGTTTTCATTGGCCATTTTAGACAGTTTCTACTTCCCAGTGAAAAACAAAATATGCCATTGTAAAACTGATAGGAAATATTATTTCAAAATGTTACTTGTTTGTAATGTTAAGTACTGCAGTGCTTTAGTGAAGATTTGTTTCTTGGTGTTGGTAATAATACAGAGAGGAATTCCTCAATATTTGACTTTTTTGGGTGAATTTGGAGAACTCGGAGAAAAGTACTTGTCCAAATTCAGATATCTGTAAATATTCCAGGAGTAGTCTTAATATTTCAGTATAAGTAGGAAAGCTGCAATGAGGCTAATGATATGGATAGTAGGAGGGTAGGAACTGAAAAGCGCTTTCCCGCTGTACGTTCTTCTTCAGAATCTGAACTAAACACTCCAGCTCCCTGATAATAAATTCCTTAACATCAGCCAAAGCTGTTCAGATACTAAATCTGTATGCAGATATGCATACAAATTGAGGGGGTGATATTGTTTCTTCTTCCTTTATTGTAAGCCAAAGCAAATAAGGTCCAGTCTCTTATTCTCTGCGTTGTCATCTGAAAACTTTGTGAAGTTATGATGACTTAGTGTAAAGGGGCTTGGGGTAAAAAGCCAAAGGAAAGGGAGTGTTAGCAATAAGGGAGTCTCCTCAACAGGGTATCATGGTTAAGTTCAAATACGTTGCTCTCCACTTTCAGAGGAAGCACTGAAATGGGATTGGGACAGTGACAAGAGAACTGAAGTCTGCAAATGGATGCAGCCATTGGTCCTGACATGGCTGCCAGCAGTGCTGTCAAGCCAGAAAGGACAAGGTGAACTGGAACATGCAAATCACATTAGGAATCTGCCTGCCACCTGTATTCTACTTGATAGAACAAGTAATCCCTCTGAAGATCAATTAAAAGAGACAGATTTGAAGATAAGGACTATAACTTAGAGTTTTATATTACTGCCCATCAACATGGTACCTGAATGTGTTTCATGTAATATTGAAAGGTTTACAGAAGCCTCTGGAAAGATTCAATATGAATCACTGCTGGGGCTGTCAGATGTCATTCTGTATCAGAGCACACCACTAAAAATAATATTAGCTCATCAGATTAATTTACTTTTCCATTTGAAAGCCTTTATTTTCCATTTTTCAGAATTCTTGTTAAAATAATTTTTGAATACTTTTGCTTCCCTTTGATGTCCCATGTTTCATTTTTACATGAAGTTTTGTTTAGGAAGATGAAAGTAATTTTTTTTTTCTTTAATTTTTAAAACCAATTTTATTTTAAAACTCATCCTTATAACCCGCTGTTTTACAAAGTTTTAAGTCTTGTAATGCATGTTATTAACAATTATGGCTTATACTGTATAAGTAAATACTTATGAGTTACAAGTGTTTTACACTATCTGAATTCGAGTGGTTTCTAATGGTTGGAAGTGCCTGTGAGTATTACCATGATTACCAGTTTTTTGAGACCAGTTTGAGCAGGCAGTGTCCAAACAGATGGCATATACAGTACAGCTGAATAGTGACCTGCTGACCATCCAGTTTATTTACCAACTCTAATATAGTTTAAAATTTACATAGTTTTTTAACCTAACATAAATAGCAGGCATGCAGAACAATTTTTAGTTAGTAGTCACTGAATTACTTTGATACAATAATCATGCATTTATGAAAACTCAGTAGACCAGCACAAGACTGGCGCCCATGATGGGGTGCTCTGAGCTTTTGCAGTTCATGGTATTAGGTGTTTTAGACCACTGCTGCACTTGATGACCATAGTTAATATAAATTTAGACTAAGGGATTTGTTACCACTGGGAACGGTTTTCATAATCCCAAAGTACTGAAGAAGAGAGATGCTGTGGCACAGCCTCCTAGTCTAAAGGTGGATGGTATAACAGATTCACTTGCTTGGGGCTTGGGGGCAGGATATGATGGCTGAGGCAGCAGAAGATCCAAGGAATGGAATTACATTGAAAAAGCTTTAGCCTAGGGAACAGAGAAAGGGACAGCTAAAAAGGTGTAATGAGTTTCTATAGTGCATTACAGAATCCACTTATGGTCTGATCCTAGCAAGAAATAAACACGCCATATATAGGCTTCATTGTGACTAATTTCTGTGAGGCTAAGCTAGCTTTATTGTCAGGAACAGCAGTACCTGATTTGCCATTTGATCTGGGACAGCGGTTCGTCTAGTTTCTGTAAGACAAGAGACTTGTGAGAAGAAGGTTGCAAGAAGCCCTGAAATAAGTGTATTTAAAGACTCAATATTTGGTGTTTCCAGAGATAAGAGTTTAGCTTTCATTTGACAGTTATGCATATAAACTGGAAAATGGAGATTTATCCCATATTGTTGGTTTTGATCCATCACCCAAGTGTATATTTCACTGATGGCACCCAGTGAGTCCTTGGCTTTAATGACAGCTATAAGGAGATTGACAACTAGTTTTAAAAAGTTTACACAGATGGAGACATGAAATGGGTCAGGACATCAACCTCTAATTCAAAAGATACCAAGTTTCCAGGGAATCAGAGATTTCAAACTACCAACGAGTTTAAAACTACCTTATCTAGAGATTCTGATACTGAAAACTTTTGAACTTAAGTCACAGAGCTAAGTATTTCTGTTGTCTACATAAATAAGGTACAGTCCCATTGCATAAAATATTATCAAAGGCAGATTAAAAATTGAAGTACAGAATATTAGTTGCTGGCATTCATAATAAATAAACCCACGAACAGTTTCTTTTCAGAAGTTTTTGCATTGCCAAGATTACTATTTTTGCTGAACTGTAGACCTGAGGAATATCTGTGGCTTGCTCCTTTATTGTTATTTGCTGTGGAAAGGAAATTTTATTCAGATAAGTCTTTAAGAGCTAAAAGGGTTTCTCTTTTGCATGTCTCAGAAAAATCAGTAACACAAAACTAAACCTCATGAATTGGAACAGATGAACAGTTCTCTTTCATAATGGAGTTTCCCCCTGGTTTTTTTTTTTTTCCTCACCTAAGACATTCTGCTAGCAGAAACTGCATACTTTAAGAAATAAGCAGACGACTCCAGTACAAAGCTGACCTATTGTGGAAATGCTAATAGGCTATAAGTAGGCCTCTGAATTTACTTACTAATCACAAATTTCTGTTAGGAAGACAATGTAAGGATATTTCTTACTTTTGTAGTGGTAAAAGTTGCATTTACTTTTTCCCCATTTGCTGTTACAGAAGGAACGTTTAGTTGTGAACTTTCTGAATCAACCTTAAATAACCTAAGTTTGATCTGAGTGCCAGAGTTTCATCAGAATTACAGAACTCCTGTAGAATTAGCAATGGGAAAGAAGCCTTTCCCCACGCACAAACCACTCTGTGGCAGCTACTTCAGTCTACGTGTTGTTTGTGCATTCAATACAAATTGAAATATAAGGAGTTGAATATATGCAGTAGGGGACCCAGCAATCGTGTCTTTATCTCTGGTAAAACTCTGTATTTTAAAAGATGTCATGTAGAACTGAATTTTATGACATTCAGAATTTTTGGTTTTTGCTTCCTTGGTGCTTTTTTTTTCAGAAACTCTGAAAGTCCATGTGTCCTGGAACCTCTTCTGTTATAGAAAATACTTTTACATCTACGTAAAAAAAACAGTAGGGATTTATCCTGAAGGAAGGCTTTAGCCTACTCAGTTGATTTTTGGAAGGTTTTTTTTCACAGAACCACAGAGTGGTTGAGGTTGGAAGGGACCTCTGGCAGTCATGTAGTCCAGCCGCCTTGCTGGCTGTACGTATTCCAATAATGTGATTTAGGTAATTTTAAGTATTTGTCATGGTAGTGTCTTTCAGAAATTAGCATTTGAAACAGACATAGTAAGAAACATCAATATTACCTTTAGACAGTGTAACAAAATGAGAAGGAAAATAGCATTATATTACTGCTTTCTAGCACATTTGTCTTTTTGGTCAAACTACGTGTTGTCACTACTTTACAAAAGACATTTTTTCACCCTGTGCCAACTAACTGTTCACATTCATAGTTTACCTTTATTTCTTCTGTTTTGGAGCAGAATCTTTAGTTTTAACAGTAAACTCTGAATTTGACAAGGAATGACTAGAAAATCTTGAAATTCTTGAAACTGGAAGCCATATTACTAATGTTCAGTAGGCCCAATGGATAGGATGTGCTGAATCTATTGCCTTTCAGTGCTGGCAGGTGATGAATCTTTTTCATAGTAATTCATTATTTTGACAGTAAAACAAAGAATTCTGTATAGATTCTCAGGTATTTTCTCAACAGCAAATCTGTATGGATACACAGTGTTAGATGAAACTTCTTGAATTCTTGTGATGAAGAAGGATGCTGATGGGGTTTTTTTTGTCCCTCTGTCTCCCTCTTCTCTTCATTGCCTTAGTACTGTCTGTTTGGACTGCAGTATGTGGTTTCAATTCAACATGAAAATCTTTATTTCTTCCTGAAGTGACTTGAATAAAAGCTGTGTTCTGAAGCTTTGATACAGCTTTTACAAAAGACCTAAAAGCTCATTCAATGCAACCATCAGCTATGTACCTCACAAACGCTAGAAACTGAAACATCAGAAATGGCAGTTCATAACTGTGAATCAAATGATAGGAAATCCACTTTTATTGGTTTGGAGTCAGGTGTGCTCTGACAGCCTCAACTATGACATTAATACAGCACAAAGCTGTTATTTCAGAAAGGCAGTGTTTCCAATTTTATGGCTTCCCTAAACCTTGAAACGGTTGAAACCATGTCTGTAGCACAAGTGAGGATAAGATCTTTCTATTGCGGTATATGCTTTATGCTATTTTGCTATGTAAGTGACTGCTTAAGTACACAGGTTGATGATGCTAGTTCAGATAATCACATCTTTAAAAGGTTTTCTTTTTATTACATCCTCCTGCTTCCCAGTTCTTCCAAACCTCCTCACATGTGCAGACCCTCACACATGTTTACAGATAACTAACCCAACAATGAATCAGTGATCACAATGGAACATCAAATAGGTGCTTCGTTGCACTTGCACAGTTAGAGCTACACTCAGCTTGCAGAACCGTACACCGTATTGACTGGTTGTGAGGCTTCATTAACATCATGTCCCTCCGCTGTGCGAATCTGGTGCCTGGTAGTATCCTTTGCACAAAGGCATTTTCTTTCAAGCTACAGATTAATATTCAGTGGTGTATTTGGAGCCACTTACACATTTCCTGTTTATTTTTAGAGACTCATTGGAGAAAGAAAGTCTCCTTTCCTTGAAACATCTGTCTTTTCCTCTTGGCTTTTGACTCAAAGTGTCATATCAGCAAGGGCTGAAAAAAAAAATATTGCATATTTGAGGAAAGTCCTGAGGTTGTTCCTTCAGAAATGCTATTAGAGGGGTTAAGTATATGTGTTTTTGAATAACAGCAATAATTTGATTCATATACATGCAGAAAAAATGGATTGGAATGGTAGAATGCAAGACGAGTTGGACTTCATGTTCATAACCAGTTTGCTGGTAGAAACAGTATATTTAGAGCATTGAGAGACATTTGAGACCTGCTGTCTGTTTTTCCACACAGCGCAGCGTGAACGGTTATGGGAGATTCTTTGTCAATAGGATTCTAACATTTTGTCTTGAATCAAGTCTCTTGTAATGTGATTTAATGTAAAAACAAGATGGCCACCTAAATATGATGACAGAAGAAATCCATATTCAGGAAAGTTTGGAAAAATACCCGCCCCAAGGCAGTTTGGAAATACATGCTTTTCTTTATTGCATAGATTTCATCATAAAAGGCAATCAAGACCTTTTCATGTATTTAGAAATCTGTAATAAAGACACAGGATCACAGAATAGTTCTTCTCTTGGTCTTGCTCTTTCAGTTAAGTATTATCATTGGAGTAAGATACTTCAGCAAGGTAGATGGTCAGTTTTGCCCAGTGTATTTTGGAAAATAAGAAAAGGCATTAATATATTTGAATGTATTTTGTAGAATCATAGAATGGTTTGATTTGGAAGGGACCTTTAAAGGTCATCTAGTCCAACCCCTCTGCAATGAGCAGGGACAGCTTCAACTACATCAGGTTGCTCAGAGCCCCGTCCAACCTGGCCTTGAATGTTTGAAGGGATGGGGCCTCTACCACCTCTATGGGCAACCTGTTCCAGTGCTTCACCACCCTCATTGTAAAAAAACTTTTTCCTTATATCTAATCTGAATCTATCTTCTTTTAGTTTAAAACCATTACCCCTTGTCCTATTGCTACAGGCGTATTTATTGTGCTTCTGTTATTTCATAGGTCATTTTGTTATTAGCTAAGCAGGAACAGTCAGTAGCTGTCATACAAAAACATCACACATGAAAGTACTTTATTAAAAAAAAACTCTTGGGCAATGATCTTCTTGAAAATGTTATATGCGGCTAGAAATTAGGCTTGTCAATGCTGATATACTGTAACAACTCAGAAATTGGCAGGATATTCATGGGCTCAACTTCAGTATTCAGTCTATGCTGTAGAAGAACAGCTGGCTTGAGTATATTCTAGGGTCTGAGAGGCAGAAAAATAGATCTGTGGGGTTTTTTTTGTAATCTTTAAATTATAGTCAGAGGATAACAAACTTATTGTATAGATTGTGATCCACATTTATGCACTATGTGTGCTTTCTAACCCCAGACTTGGAAATCTGTTGTAATACTGAATGTCTAGTGTAATAGGATAAAAAATATGGACTTACTTATTTTTGCCTATTGTCTCTTAAGAAATGTTTATAACGTACTTCAAAAGTGTTTGCATGAGAAGAGGATGAGAAATGGGTTGGTTCAACCTTAAGAAGTGAAGACTAAGGCAGATCTTGTTGCTGTTTTCAACTGTCTTTTGTGGTAGTATACGGAAGATGGAGCCAGACTGTTCTCCTGACTGATGCACAAGGATGGGATTAGAGGTAAAGGACATGTTACAACATGGGAAATCCTAATTAAGTAAAAGGAAAAAATTCTTATGAGAGTGGACAAACACTGGAATGGGTTGCCCAGACCAGGAGTTGGAATCGCCATTCTCACAGATACTCAAAGCTTGACTGGGCATGACTCTGAGCAACCTGTTCTAATTGGACACACTTTAAGCAGGGGTTAAACTACATGACCTCCAGATGTTGTTTCAAACGTAGATTACTTTATGATTATGAGGAAAACTGGTATCAAATAAGAGACTTTGTTATGCTTATGAAGTATAACCTATAAGGAAACTATTTAAACTTGGTTCACTAAACAGTTTGTGAAAATATTTTGTGTAATTTGTGAATGTAGACTGGAAGCTTTAAGTATTAGGTCTGGTAGTGTTTTGCTGAGGAAATTTACAGGATATTCTGTCCTTTCCTAATTCAAAATATGTGTTACAATTATCCATTATTTGCTAGCTTGTTTGGCCAGCAGAGTATAGGAGATATTTGAGGGAGAATAATATGATAAATAACCCATTTTCTTTTTAGATATAACACAAATGATACATAATTATAGAAGTTAAATTGCAGAACCTTTTTTTAGAAAAATGATGTGTATTTATGTGTACATTACACACATACATAGATATATGCACTGATTTACAAATTCAGAAATTGTTGCTAAGTGTTACTATCAAACTAGGAAACTTGCTTTTAGTCTCTAGTAAAAAAGAATATAGAGCATGGGTTAGGCAAATGGTTATATCTTACAGAGGTGGCTTTCTGTTTATGCCATTTGGCAGCAGTAAGTAGTGTTATTTAAAAATTTTGTGGAAAACCTATAGTTTTATTAAATCACAGTTTCGCCTTGATTTTTAACTATGATTACCAACAAAAATGCATTGAAAAAGTTTTTTTTCACTGCTAGGTTTCTGTTTTTTTGTTCAGGGCATTCTGGCTCAAGTTTTCTTATCTGTTATGGCCTGTCTTACTGTCTGCCTTTTTCTGTATGTACAGTGGTTTTTGGCATAGTAATTTCCCTATCTTATGAGAGTAAAGATACCTGTTTGTGTGTGTTGATCATAATAGCAAACAGTAGACTGCTTCTGCCACTTTTCTTATATCAATACGTTTTTGTTAGGATTTATCCAGCAGGGCAGCTTACAGACATACTTTTCCTCTGAGCCTTTTAACTGTTTTATCTCTGCTGCTGCAGACATGGGGGGAAGGAAAACACAATCTCAGGCCCGGGTTTTTTTGACGGGGGCTGGTGGAGTGTCATCTGCTTTTGGATCTAACAGTGTTGTTGAAGCATTTCTCCTAAAACCTAGAGGATTTGGGAGAATGTATTGTGTTCACAGGCACCATGATTTTCCTGCAGTACTTTAAGGTCTATAGAGAAAATAGGAGTCTGAATGCAGAGGCTTGGAGTAAGGCTTCAGGTCCCAAATGACCTCATAGACCAAAGCAGACAGATTCTATGAAATATTTCATGTTGTTCCAATGCAGTAAGGTCATAGCTGTTGACCTGGAAAACTTTTTTTTTTTTTTTTGCTTTTATCACTGTAGCAAACTACAGCTGATCCTGGCAAAATTATGAGTAATTGAAAATGGGAACCCAATCTATCTTTAAAGTACCACTGAGAAGAAATGAACTCAAATGTTAATGCACTGAAGTGGCCTTTCAGGCTGTTGTTTTTCTTTTCAGCAGAAGGAAGGTGGCACATATAAGGCATTAGAGATAGTAAGTGACAGTCTTCAGCTATGATTGCACTTTATATATAAAGTTTATTATTACTGAACATTTCCGGTAGACTGAAGAAGGGACTTCTTGTTAGCATTGAATTCACTGCAAAGATTTGGTATGTTGCTTTGTTTTCATTTTGTAACTAGCACACGACAGCCATGACATTCTGACACTGCTTGTTTGTCACCATAACTAAGACAACCTGATATACAGTGCTTGTAGGAAGATGCACAGGAAAGGCACTAAGGATTTGATCCCCAGTCTTGATATGTAACTGGTTTTTATTGCAGAACTTCAGTGACAGAGAAAGGAAATATGTGCAGTATTTTAGAGGTTAGTTTTATGGTAGATCAAGATTCTCTAAAATGCTATTAGCATTCAGTCTGCTGCATTGAGCCATTGTTACCTACAAGTATAGCTGGTATTACTACTAAAGTCCTGTTTTTATTTGTTACATTCTTTCAGTCTACTTGATAGCTGCAAAACTTGTGCCCTTTACAGGATAAATCAGAATCAAATATTAATGTCAACATTTCAAGAAAAGGTCAGGCAAAGAGGACACACAGACTGAGAAAGTCTGATTCTCCTTCCATTTATATAATGTACCTCTTTTAGAATCAAAGTAGAATTAAACTAATATAATGAGTTATCCATGATGTTTTCTTTGCAATCACCAGTTTCCCTATTTGCAAATGGGAGGTTACAGATGTTCTCTACTAGAGCAGTCTCCTCTGCACCAAGCTTTACTTGGGCAGGGAATCTAGGTTTGTACTGGCAGACACATATGATACCTTGTTGAATTTGGTATGCCATCTTTAATAAACCTTGGTTAGAAAAATACTTCATTTCCATAGTGACATCACTGTAAGATAGAAAGAAGAGAATGTGTTTAATTAGTGATATAAGTATAATTTAATGCCAGTCTTATTTTTTAAAGCAGATTATGCTACTTGGTATTTCCTAATGAAGCAAACTCTGAATACACATGGTCTGTCTTAAATAAAAAGTAGTAGTGAATAGTACTCACCCTATTTCTGCTTTTAAAAGATCAGTATTTCTTTTTTGTGTTACAATTTGAGACAGTATGAAAAATGCAACTAGATATACGCTGGATGTGTGAAAAACACTGTTTCAGCAAATTGTTATAATTAGTTGTAGTTTCAAAGTATCTTTTCCTGAATACATTCAGTGTGACTCTTCATTCGTATAATTTTTTTTTTTTTTTTTTTCCCTAATAGTGATTACACTAATGATGAAACCTGGTCCCAGGATGAGGAGAATGTTTGGAAAAGCTTTTATTGGCTTATGTGGATTTTGGGTCATGTCTATGGGGAAATGTTCCTGAAAGCTAAGCTTAGAAACTTGACAGAGTAAAATGAGAAATGGGGTGAGGTGTTTTTCAACAGAATTTTTCAGCATAATGCTATGGAGGTTCTTACAGGAATAGAACAGAGGTAAGTATATAGACTGGGGGTTAAAGATACTATAAAAAGTACATTTAATTTGATTTTGTATTCTTGTAGCTCAGTTTAGGCTTTTAAGAAAGCTAAGCTTCAGTAAAGCACTACAGAAAATTTCTGAACGGAAGAGACAGCACTGTTTGAAGAAGAATAGACAGTTGTGGTTTTTTTCATTCTCAGTATAGAGCACTGTATCAGGGCTTAATTCAGAAACTAAGAGAGCAAAAGAAAGAGTAGGAAGAGGCTGAAGTTCACAAATTGCCTTCTATTTGGAAAGATCCCGAAATACAGTGCACTATATGCTGTACAAACAATTAACATTTGGTAACCCTGAAATTAATCTCATTCTGGGGCGGGATAGAGCAGATTTTAGTGCTCAGCAATGTAATTCTATTTTAAGGCAAATTGAAGGCTCTCACTGTTATTGAAGCATACGGAAATCTCAAGAATGCAGAATGTAATTTCCTAACTGGACACTAAAATGGCTAATCTTCCTTTTTTTTCGTGTGTGTGTGTAAAGAGTCATGTCAGTTGTAATTATAGCTGCCAAGAATTTAGCCGAAGTAAAATAGTGAAGTCTTCAGTATTAAGTCCTATAGAAGAAAAAATGCTTCTAGCAGCACAGTCCTTTCTAATACACTGCTCCTCCATGATTTCAACGCTGACTTTGTGTGTCACGTACTGAAGCATCAGCAGGGTTTCCTGCAGCAACTGGGATTATCCTTTGTCAGTCATTCTGGCAAGGTTTGAATCTGCTCGGTTTGAGATTAAAGGCAATAATAATCTGTCATAGGACCTAAGGGACTGAGATAACAGAATGCTCTTGTGGATGGAAAAGGAGGATGATGTTAGGGGTGCAATAAGGTTGTGAAAGTAGGACAACGTAACTTGTTTAACTGCTGAATAACCATTTGCATTGATTCTGGTGTTTTATCATAATAGTTCTAAGGTGTTGGCAGAAATTTGGTATTGGCAGTTTGCAGGTAAGAAGCAAGCTTTGTGATAAACCTAGCTTTTCATTTTCATGTGAATAAACTAATCCTTTAGTAGATTCAATGAATGGGAGGCATTTGAAGATTTACCACGTCTCACTGAAGTAATTGCAAATATTCCTACTGATGTCCTTGAAGCATGGAGAAAACCTAGGCTCTAGGATTAGACCAGTATTTTTTACAAATTTGTTGTTTTAATGATTTGGGCATAGTAATACCCAGGGGGCTTTTTATTGATTAGGCCAGGGGACTCATTGGTTTCTCCCCCTCTCTAGCCCCCATCTTGTATTTCTGCTTCTACTATGCACCTCTTCATTTGAAGAGAACAAGATAGTCACGCATTTATCTTCTTCAATTCCACCTAAATTAGCACTGTTTCTATTATGGGGGGTGTGTAGTTTTCTGTGCCTATATAAGACCTATGGAATTAATTGTAAACATTAACTAAATCAGGTTTTTGGATGAGGATTTGCAGTAAGTGAGACTAATGGACAATAATTTAGGCAACAATAGTTACTATGGTGTTAAAAGTTCCAAGTAGAAACCATTGCATTTTATTGGAATAAAATTTGCTAGATTATAGTGTTGTGCTAAACTGACTGAAAATTATGCCAGCAAAATTGGTATTTCAGAAAATTTCCTGATCCCAGTAAGCTCTGGGATCTTTGGATCTGCAGTGGTCCTCACTGGAGAGCTGTTGGGGGGACACCACAGTTCCCAGGTATCTGGATTTAGATAATCAGCATAAGGTTGCAGTTCTTAAGTAAAAAATCAGCAGGAAAGCAAAGAATATGAGGAAGAAACACAAGGAAAGATTATGAAAAACAAAGAATGGGATAATATGTCAAAAGACTGAAATAAGCAAAACGTACTTTTTAAAGGAAAAAAGCTGAGAAAATTTCAAGGAAAACTTCAAAAGATAAAGAATAAGTTATGATAGACTGTAGATGATTAGTAAATGAAATTTTGAGAATATGATAGTGTCCATTAGTGCACATGGCAGGATGCTGCTGAAGCAGGGATACTAGCCAATAGACTTTCTTCTTTCAAAAGATTTTATTCTGGTCTCAAATATAGGGTAGTTTTTCCACCGTCAGTCTTATCCCAACATAGGGAAGGAGGCTCTTTACTCATGCTTGGTCTTTGCTGACATTTTTCACTGTAGAACTTGTTAGATATCCTATTATATGTTCAGGATGTCTGTAGTCAGAGTGGATCTATACCAATGTTCAGGGAACCATCTAGGAACAGCCTGCTTCTTGCTCCTTGCTTTGCTGTTCTACAATAGATGCATCTTCTACAATAGAAGCATCTTATGGGACCACTGGCCAAAGTTGATTGGAGTTTTCCATATAAAGCGGTAATTTCATGTTATACTGCAAATGAAAGTGTCATATATTATTTCAGAATAATGTGGTCACTAATGATCTACAAGAAATGGGTCAATTAGTTCGAGTTAAAGTTGAATTGCATGTAAGAATAATTCCTTTAAGAAATTCAGCTCTTGGTGACATACTGGTTCATTATCCTAGATGAGTCTAATAAAAGAATAATGCAGATATTTCAGACTTTCTTCTGTGCTTAAAACTCACTAGATTCCTTTACTGAGCTGCCTTTGGACACTTATTTTTTTCTTTAAGCTTCATCAGTAAAAGTGACTCCTTTAGGGGCTGACAATAATCTTCTCTTCCAGAGACCTGCATGTTGAATTGCTCTTTTTCTGAATAGCTGCTATTATTCGCAGTGAGACTGAAGTCAGTCTTTGCTCTTAACAAAAATGACTAATGGCTTTATTTTCTTTAGAAACAATGGAAGATAGCCATTTGGAGTTCTTCATTAATTTCCCTGAAGAAGACTATTCTTATGCAGCATATTTGACAGAGAACATTTAGTGATTAAAAACAGTCATAAAAAGTATATGCTACCAAAGTGGTTTTGTACATGTTATCACCTCTGCTCAATAGAGAGGTTAAGGATGAAGGTAAGAGTAGGATCTACATATACATACAGGAGAAAGAGACAGCTGAGCAAACTAGGAAAAGACATGACGGTAAGGTGTGTATAAATAAGCAGGAGAATGGATGTGCAGAAGCGATATCTAGCACATTTACATGCCTAAGAGAAGGGCACTGTAGGGGCTGACTTACAGAAACTTCTTTAGGGCTATTCCCAAGCATTTAGACTAGACCTGGGGCCAGATCAGCTGCTCTGGGAATGAATGGGCAGGAGGGGAAAGTGAGTGTGTCATGTAACAAAGATTGCATGCTATACCTGGAAATCTTAATAGAGGAGGCTGAACCTGTCTGAGCCCTCTTTTCTGGCGCTGCCTCTGCTGTTAGTAAACCTGCACCTGCCATTCGAAGGACAGGAAGGCCACTGTGTCTCAGCTATTTTGTGGCTTCTGCTGATGCACAGTAGGTAGGGTGTTTTTACTCCTTCATGTTTGTGTAACATATCGAGATTTTCTTGGTAAGTATTTTATGAAAGTTAATCTTTAATAAAATAGTTTTAATACATCATAGTACTTTAGGATACTAAGTATCGTAGGCAATATTTACTTCATGTGAGAATTTCTTATTTTCTTTTTAGTGACACTTGCCATATATAAATAAGAATTTGCCACACATGGTTAAGGTATCCAAACAACCTTAACTCTTCACAGCACTGGCATGGTGGGTGGAGTTAGGGAAGAAAACATTGCAATTTCTTGAAAATTAAGTTACTTTTATTAGGGTTATCAAAGTTTCATAAACCTTTGGTCACTTCAGTGTCAGTTGGATTCAGCCTAAACTTCTTGTCATGTTTATAGACCTGGTATCACCGTAATGCATTTTATTTGAAACTATTGAAACTCTCTCGTGTTAACTCCCATTTTAGCATAGCTTTTGACAAGGGAAGAAATAATTAGAATGTACAGTGTTGTTGACACTTTTTTATTTAATATTTGCAAGTAGGAGAAAGAAAAATGTCACAAGACAGGTGTTTCTTAAGGGATGAGTAACAAGCACTTAAATTAAGGTCATGCTAGAACTAGTGTTTGAGAAATTGGAACATCAGAAATTTTTTTGAGATGGAAAAATCTGATCTCAAAAGTATTATAGTGCTAGATTAATCTCTGTTAATGAACACAGAACTTTTCTTGGAAAGAAGACATTACTTCTGATTAGGCAAAGTTCAGAGTAGGTAAGTTAATTAGTGGTATTATGAATTTTAGACTTAATTTTCCCTTTAAATATAGGTTGAATGAGCCCAAACCTTACTGGTTCTTGTTACAAAGACTGGCATATTCTTGAAAAGAAGTTTGCAGTTGTGAAGTACGTATCCTAAGGAGATTAACTAAAGCCTAAATTTCTTGTTAAGCACAGGGGACACAGGCTTGCAAATATTTTTCTAAGAAATAAATCCTGACTTGGTTTTCTTTAAATAAACAAAGACATACCTGTGAAATTCCTCTGTCATTGGTAGAATAACTATTTATTTTCTGTCAGGCAGCTGATCTTTTCCAAATATATCTAATAATGGAACCTAATCCAAATGTGTATTACTTGCTGAAATAGATTTTTTTTTTAATGTTTTCCCAAGTCACATGATGCATTACTATTACTCTACTAAATAACGTATCACCCTGAAATCTGTATGTGCTTTATCTATTGTGTTATCTGATTTGCTAAACTTGTACTTCTGATTTTGGCAAGAAGCGTGGGAATTTTTTTTGTATCCCACAAATCAAAAGGGATGACTGACTGACTTAGAACATAGCTCTTTTCTTCTTACCAACATTATTTTCTCTTGTCTAAATACTTATTCTGTTATTGAGTTTAAACTCTATGACACCTTATTTACATTCCTTAATTGTAGATGCACAATTATGGTTGTATTTTCAGAGTACTCTGAAATCTACTGATGAAACTGCTACTGTTTTTAGAAATTAAAACAACTATCATAATACCTCAATCAGCATAATATCTATAGTGCATGTACAGATATAATTTAAAAAGTAATGAATATAAAGCTAAATATACATAAAAATTACAAGCGATGTGACATTTGAGACAAGTTACATGATCCTTGCCAATGTCTTTGATTATGGCAGGATCCTGCCTAGAAGGTACTAAAATAAACAGTGATGTTTTACTACTTTTAAACTTTACAATGTGTATGTTCTCATTCGGGTAACGTGTTTTGTATCTAACATTTGGAGGTTAGCTTGTCACAGCAGCAGGGAATATTCAGGAGGTGAGCAGAGTGCAGCTTTGGAAAGCGAGGGACAAAAAAGTCACCTAGGTGATCAACACACTCTCAAGGAAAATTATGCTAACTGTATCCACTAAGTAATAACATGAAAATTGAAGTGGGACTGAATGACAGTTAACTGTGTTTATAACTAAATTGTGTGTGTAAACACACATGTACATATATATGTATGAAATAATACTAAAAAAATTCTTGTGTCTCATATGTGAATACAAGCTACTCTAGATATCAATGAGGGATAAAAAGACATTCAGTCTTGGCGTTGTGAGGAACACCATTAAGCTTACACAGGTCTGAGGAGTTCCTCCGTTCTCTCCAAATTTCCATCTACTAAACATTTTGTGCTGCAAAAGCAGCCCTTTGTCACAATGCCGTGTTCACCAACTTGATCCCATATAGTTTTCATTTGAAGACCGACCCTCAGTCCAGTTTCTCTGGCTCACCCACCACTACAAGTGGCTCAGGAACTCCCAAGTAACAGAAGGTAGCAAACACTGTCTTGAAAGAAGTTGTTAATGCTGCTAAAAAGGCAGCTGAAAACCTGTTTGGTCTCAAGGAATCCCACCTTATCAAAAGACTTCTTTTGACTCTGGCAGTTGCATAGCCCACACCATGTGTCATGCCTCTTACAAGTACCCTTAAGTAGAAGCAGAGTTACTTTATATAGTCCAGATTCAAACAAAGCATCTAAGCTGCAGGCATCTAGAAGCTAATTAGCCTCTTCCTGGCTCCAATAAGTGAATCACGGGCTACTTACTAACTTGATGTTAGAAGTGGCGAAGACTGAAGAAAACTCAGAAGTCTCTCCCTCCACCCTACCTTGTGCCCAACCAACATTCTTTTCATTTTAGGAGTAAAATCTGCAAGAAGGTGCCAGCCTGATAACTCACTGCTGTTAGACATAGAAAGCACGTGCCTTTTTATTGTCTAAGAGTTTTGTTGATGATCTGTGTCTGCCCGTGCCACCCCCCGCACCAGCCCTGGCACACTAGTTCAATGCTATATAATTTTACCAAGCCTGAGGTGCAGAGAGGGCTCTCCAGTCATGCAGACTCAATGTTTTCCCATGCTTCCAAATTAAGTGATACCTTCTCACAGGAGATCTTGTATTTAAAAAAAAAAAAGTTTATAATAATTAACGAAAAAAAATACATACACACACACTCACACAGTATAGGTTTTTGGAATCACGTATGTACTATCTCAAAGCCTTCATTACCACTTTGATTTTTCCTTTTGTAATTGTTACAGATCTTAGAGATAATTGACACTTACTTTGTATAAGCTTGATAAGACTTCTCTTGGATTTTCTTTAAGCTACCAGTATATGCAAAAGTGTAATCAACATCAAATACCGTTATTTAATTCCTGCACAGTTTTGTACCACAGTATCTTGGCTGGTTAGGAGGTGATTTTTTTTCTTTTTTCTTTTGATATGGCTGTAACTGTATTGTTTTAGTGGTGCAGTTAAATAGGGCATTAAATCAAGATAGCATCTCTTTTCTGCAGTTTAATGACTTATATCTGTAAAAGGATTCTGAATGAAAACATATCAGAGGTTTGAATGACTTTTATTGTTGTTGATAAAGTGATACAGTTTTGTATGTTACAGGTGTACATTATTTTAAGTACTTTATTGTGCAAGTTCTTAGCTTGCTATGCATAATTTAGAAATTATGATAAGAACATATAACTGTCTGAATAGTTAGGATGCACAATGCTGAGGTCATGTAAAGGCTATAATTCAAAATATAGGAGAAATCAGGTAACGCTTTAATGTGTTGCATCCAAATTGCAATGAAGCCTCAAGGATTGGATACCGTTATAAGCAGACGGGACATATATTTCACTTTAATGATGATATTCTACAGTGTACTGCTACACATCCATGATCAATTTTTGCATTCCGAGTTTTGAAGTCTGGTGCCGGTGCAACTAATTGTTACTTGTTAGCAAAAGACATCTCAGCCTATGTCAATCATGGGTAATTCTATATATGTTCAACTTTCCTTCTAAAACCAGTTCTACCCAGCTCTTGCTTTGAATTTCTTTAGTGATCAGTAACTGGTCATTTTTTATTTGATTTTATATTCTTTGGTACTGTTCTCTGCGTGTACTTTGAAGGCCTCTTGTATTATTTCCTTGTTCTTTTGGGGGCCCTGTTGCAATCTCCTGCTCTTCTTCAACAACCTTCAAGTTGTGGTTTTCTGATAACAGAACTAGTGTTTATTAACACAGCCTAGTCACGTGTGTAGCCTCGTTCTAGGATCAGTGATTATGTCACTACAAAAATAATTATTAAATAAAGACATATCTATATGTTGATTTATAGATACTTAGAGATGCTACAGATGTAATGCTTTAGTAACAACTTTATTTTTTAAAATTTTGGTGATATCAATGATTCGTTATTAAAATTGCTTTACAAATGGGAATTGCTAAACTTTTTTTCAACTTTTATGGACTTTTGTTTTTAAAATTATTGTAGTCTTTTTCACTATTAAGTTGACTGTGTGATGCTTTTTCACTTTGTCATAAGCTTAGACCAGCCAGGTTAGCTCAGTTGGTTAGAGCATGGTGCTAATAACACCAAGTTCACAGGTTCAATCCCTGCTTACTGCAGGGGGGTTGGGCTCGATGATCTCTCAAGGTCCCTTCCAACCTAAAGCATTCTATGATTCTATGATTGCTTCATATAAGTGTACTTAGTTTTTCAGATATATCTAATCAGTGATAATCGATTTCCTTGAGTGTGTAATATTGCCCTACGATACAGTCTTACAGTTTTCTGTGATATGTCTAAACTGGAATGTTGAAGATGTAAAGTTGGCTCCAGCTTCTATGACTTCAGTTCTAGAACTGACTGCTGCAAGTATTGGAAAAGCGCTCTATTTAGTTGGTTTTCAGAGGAGCATAAGAGAATGTTTGCAGACAGAAGGAAGCAAAAGAGTTTTGTTTTTTCTTTTCCTGCTTGTGTTTACTGTTTTGCAAAAAAACCAAACAAGTAATAACCCAGGAGCTTTATGCTTGAGGTCTAGGTGTCAAGGTCAGTTCCTAAGTACAGTACAGAGTTGCGTGCCTTGGAAGCAGCCTTGCTCTCTTCCTGAGAATTCAAAAGAACTCAGGATTTGAGCTGGTTGACTTAACAATATAAATGATTGGAGGGAATAGGCTTTCAGGAGATCTTAATGCTGACTCCAATTATTGACACAGATAGAGGCGTTAGCCCATTTTTCAGCCTGTTCAGGGCATTCCTTCCCCTTGATGTGTTGAATTTTCCAGATCATCTGGAAACAGTAGCTGTTATCGAATGAGCATGGTTATTGCTCACAATGTTAAACCTCGTTTCATGACTCACTACATGGGATCTATTCCTCCCTGTTCTGGTCTTTTTTTGGTGACATCATTCTGCTTCTCAGAGAAAAATTACTTTTCAGCCCCAAAGAAAACAGTTGTTCAGTGACCATTTAGAATTTAGTCCTGTGCTAATGAAATACATATGACTCTGTATGAGTGGCTCAGATTTGGAAGAATAAATGTATGTATGTCAGTTTTTCTACTTCATGCTCAGAATACAAGATCTATTAGCTTACTTGAGCCTTACAGCCCAAGATAAGTCTTACTAATTTCTAGTGATTTTTGTGCCACTCACTAGTGAGGGAGGGACCTTAAAAGCAACGACTAATTTTTCCCTATAAGCACAAACACACACAACATTTTTGAGAGTTAAAACAGCAAAGCTAGGACTTTACTGCCTGCAAATATCTTTTATTTTTTTTAAAAGAAGAGTTCAGTCACTGCCAAGTATTAATTTTTTTTTTGTAATTTCAGCTGCTGCATATTTTCTTTTGTCTGTCAACTTTTCTCAGTCAAGCTAAGGCAGACAAAAAACCCCCAAAACCAGTCTTCAAGGCAGTACTTTCAGACACACAGAGCCAAGGCCTCATGCTCTTTGAGAAGTATCTAATATAATGGTATATGGCCTTGATTTGGGTGCTGCAGCAGTAAAATAACTTTTAATTTCTCAACACTAAAACATTTCAGTCCATCTTTTAAATGCTCCTGTGTGAACCTGTTTCTGGACTGTAACTGTCAACCTTGTGAACTGTTGACAAGATGCAGTTGACTAGCAATGGCAGATATTCAGTTCCAGCAAAATTGCGTCTTTGTTTTGATTTCCCTTCAGTCTGAGCTCTAATAATTGATTAGAACTGAGGAGGTGGCCTTTTTCATTCTGCTCTATGGTTATCAGTATGTTCAGTATGTTTAAGTGGTGACTTTTTTTTTTCTTTGTTTTGGAGAATGCTGTATCTTTTTTTCATTTATGGAATGAGACCAAAGAACACTGTTTCTTGTCACTGGGAATGCTTTATTTCATATAATTAAATCCAGACAAGAACCCAACAGGAAACACAGATTACATTCCATCAAGGAAAACAGGCTGTTCCTTGTGAATAGATACTGACAAAACAATTTTGAGGGAGCTTTTAAATTTTCATTAATATTTTTAAAAAAATAGGAATAGTAGCATGTTTGATCTTCTAAAATAGCTAAAGCAATTCAATTGAAAAATGTTCCAGTTTGGCATTTTTATCTTGTCTAAATGTGAAATACAATTTGAAGTTTTAGCACAGACATTGTCTTACAATCATTCTTGCTCTGTTGTTAAATACTACGCTGTAGTAGTTTAGTTGGAAATTAAGGTAGCACTTCTAAAATATACAGTCAAACTTTTATGTGCTGTAGTAAACTAGTAGGGTAGTGTACATGCTGATACAGGTAAAGAGTACTTCTAGAAACAGCAAAAAATTAGAGGTAAAAATATTGATAATACTAGCCTGTGAATAGATTAGGGATTATGAGATGATGGTAAATAGCCTGTTTTGAAAAAGTCAGTACCAATAGAGCTATGTATAATTAGTTCTGAGTTGGGGAAAATATATATGCATCACCAATATATAATTAAATGCCTATGTTTAATATAGAAAAATATTTAAGTGTATATCTCTCACCTATATAAATATATGTATATATGTATACATAAAACCAGTTCTGAGTTGAGGGAAGAAAAGTACATTTCCCATTCCATTATTTCATGTGTTATCTGCTACTGACTTCTGGGTTTGTGCCAAACTGATGGAGCAAAAGATTTTAGTAAAGATATGGAATGGCTGTAGAAGGAAGTCACAGAATATACAGGAAAATGGTTTAAGTCTTTCCCAGCACATCTCAAGGAAACTTGCATGATCTTTTTCCACTTACAGATTTTGTAGCTAAATAACTGCTTATGTTGAAAAATGTTTTGCATGCTGACAGTATAAAAGGTATTTCCTAACATCTTTCCTCAGTCTTGTCGTGAAGTTTTGAACACTTCCATATCTTAGCAGTATTTCTCATTTAAAGGTTTTAATGGTTTTATGTAAACTAATAATATTTTCAGTCTAATGTTTTGTTATTTTGTCTGTGGCCAGTGGTTATGAAAATTTGTGTGTCTACCTCTATTTCTATGCCGGACTGACGAAAGGCAGATGTAGTAACCTACTCAAGTCGTTCATCCAGCCATGTAATGCATTTTGCACACTTTACTACTAGATTTATAAATTCCTCACAACTTAGTGACAGGCTACATAAATTCATGAGCTACAAACTGCTGCATTGTAAGTAAATGAACTTTTCCCTTATAGGGCAAAGATAGCAAAAATATCCCAAGTGAAACTAGTTAAAATGGGTTTTCTTCTGCATTTTGAATCACAACTATTTAGTTAGTCCTCTCAGTGTTCATACCTTTCTCTCCTTAAGAAAAAGCAGCATTTGCAGACAGTGAAAGAAATGTTTATGTTCTGGAAATCTCTAAAGCAGCACATACATGAGTCAGCATTGGTTTCATGTAATGTAGTCAGATTTGTGACTTGTGATTTCGAAGGTCTGTTAAAGGGAGAAGAAACAATATAAAAGATGACGATATAACTTAGTTAGTCCTTCAGTATGGGACCTTATTTCTTGTAGGACTTGGACACAGCTTGCCATCTACTTTAAGTATGTACTCATCTAGAGAAAATAATACTATTCGGTTACCTTTTGCATGCATGTATCAACTTCTGGGATATTGAAATGGAATTCACTCATTTTGGCACTTGAGTAAGGATGTGAACTCTGCCCTAGCATCTAAGTATATTCAGCGGTCTGCAGACAGGGCTGCACAGTATCGCCTCAGATAGAGGTGACATAGCCACCAAGGCAAAGGGCTCCAGAGCAGAGGATCACACTGCGGGACCCTTCCTAAAGCAGCAAATCTGTGGCAAAACCACAAAGGCAAAAGTGCAGGGAGAGAGAGGGTACCCCAGCTGTGTGTCCCCTGCCCCGAGTGGGCATTCAGCCCCCTGAGCTGGAAGACAGTGATGGGGAGCAGAATGGAGCCCCCATAATCCAGGAGGAAGCAGTTAATGACCTGCTACACCACCTGGACACTCACCTGGATACTCAAGTCTATGGGGCCGGATGGGATCCACGTGAGAGTGCTGAGGGAGCTGGCAGAGGAGCTTGCCAAGCCACTTTCCGTCATCTGTCAGCAGTCCTGGTTAACAGGGGAGGTCTCTGATGACTGGAGGCTTGACAATGTGATGCCCAACTACAAGAAGGGCCGGAAGGAAGACCTGGGGAACTACAGGCCTGTCAGCCTGACCTCGGTGCCAGGGAAGATTATGGAGCGGTTCATCTTGAGTACACTCCACAGACATGTGGAGGCCCAGTCAGCATGGGTTCATGAAAGGCAGTTCCTGCTTGACTAACCTGATCTCCTTCTATGACCTGGTGACCTGCCCAGTGGATAAGGGAAAGGCTGTGGATGTCATCTACCTGGACATTAGTAAAGCCTTTGACAGCGTCTCCCACAGCATTCTCCTAAGGAAGCTGGCGGCCTGTGGCTTGGGCAGGTGCACTCTTCACTGGGTAAAAAACTGGCTGGGTGGCTGAGCCCAGACAGTTGTGTTGAATGCAGGTAAATCCAGTTCGTGACTGGTCATGAGCGGTGTTCCCCAGGGCTCTGTTTTGGGGCCAGCCTTGTTTAATGTCTTTATCTGGATGAAGGGATTGAGTGGGCCCTCCGTAAGTTTGCAGATGACACCAAACTGGGTGGGAGTGTCGATCTGCTGGAGGGTAGGAAGGCCCTGCAGAGGGATCTGGACAGGCTGGACCGATGGGCTGAGGTCAATTGTATGAGGTTCAACAAGGCCAAGTGCAGGGTCCTGCAGTTGGGTCACAACCACCCCATGTAAGGCTACAGGCTTGGGGAAGAGTGGCTGGAAAGCTGCCTGGTGGAAAAGGACCTGAGGGTACTGGTTGACAGCCGGCTGAACATGAGCCAGCAGTGTGCGCAGGTGGCCAAGGCAGCCAACAGCATCCTGGCTTGTATCAGGAATAGTGTGGCCAGCAGGAGCAGGGAGGTGATTGTCCCCCTGTACTCGGCGCTGGTGAGGGCCACACCTGGAATACTGTGTCCAGTTTTGGGCCCCTCAGTACAAGAAAGACATTGAGGTGCTGCAGCGTGTCCAGAGAAGGGGCAAGGAAGCTGGTGAATGGTCTGGAGCACAAGTCTTATGAGGAGCGGCTGAGGGAACTGGGGTGGTTTAGTCTGGAGAAGAGGAAGCTGAGAGGAGGCCTCATCACTCTCTACAGCTACCTGAAAGGAGGTTGTAGTGAGGTGGGGCTTGGTCTCTTCTCCCAAGTAGTTAGTGATAGGACGAGAGGAAATGGGCTCAAGCTGCGTCAGGGGAGGTTTAGATTAGATATTAGGAGAAATTTCTTCATGGAAAGAGTGTTCAAGCATTGGAACAGGCTTCCCAGAGAGGTGGTGGAGTCACCATCCCTGGAAGTGTTCAAAAAACGGGTAGACGTGGCACTTTGTGACATAGTTTAGTGGGCATGGTGGTGTTGGGTTGATGATTGGACTGATGATCTTATAGGTCCTTTCCAACCTTAATGTTTCTATCCTAGTTTTTACTTCCATTAAAAAATAATCCAGCCACCAAGCTAGGAAACATGAAATTATTACTCTACCCTTAATTGGTTTAGTGGTGGACTTGGTAGTGTTAGGTTAATGGTTGGACTGGATGATCTTAAAGGTCTTTTCCAACCTAAACGATTCTATGATTTCACAGGTGCCAAACAGGATGGGGGAAACACTAGCCTTTACTTTGTAAGTTCTGTAAAAAGGTGTAAAACATTGCAAATAAGAAATTTTCAATCAATGCTTACTTGTTTTTAGTTTGTTACCCGTAATAGAAGCACTGGGACCTGAGCAATGTAGTGGCAAAAATTAAAAATGATAATGAGGTGTATAATTTCTCATCTGCGAAATTGAGTAATTTCTTACTAGTTATTTGCTAGAAGACAAAATGGTTTCCCTAAAAACTTGGAGAAGGTATTTGTCATTTAAACAACACCTATCAGAGTCAGGGCCTGTAGGATACCTAAGGTAACATTTCTCAATAACTGGAATGGGATAACTTAAGGATTATGAAGATATGTTAACCATGAAAATCCAGCTATAGTACATCGGTGACCAAAATTTATTGTAACGTATTTGATGATCTTGTTGAAATGAGGTTAGTTATCTCGCTAAAATTCACAATACGCTTGCATATATCGCTTTTTTTTTCCTTTATATTTTCTGTTGATAAAAAACCTACCTTCTTAAGCTTTTATCTAGGAATTTCCATGAGCATTTAGTTATGTTCCCTTATACATCTTACAAACCTATTCTTGCCCAACAGCATCAGTAAAACATGTTAATGGTATGTGTCAGAAGATACAGCATTTCTTTGTGTATTATTAATTGATTGTATAAAAATGATGAAATACAATGGCAATAGAAAGACAATGTATGTTAAAAGTGCCTATACTATTTTTTATAGGCAATTGTAGTGACTGCTTTTTCTACAGTTTATTTTTGTTTAACTCAGCATTATATATTCATGAGATTTCCTGATTCATATGATATTTTTAAGCTTCTATATTAGTGACCGTATCTGTAAGTTCTGTAATTACAATAGGGCCACTAGGAGCAAGAAGGCATAAAATGCATTGAACTTGATGCTTTTTATCAATAAATTTAGGACATACCTCTTGAGAAATCTTGACTCCCATCTTGAATCAAAGAGTAGTTTGCTTACATTATGAATAGCTTTAACAAAAATAACATCTACCGGGGTGTAGTTCTATGATTGGATTTCTGAACAAATTGATATATATATATATATGTATGTAGAATTGATTCATATTATTTTAACAATATGTATTTTTCTATTTTTACTGTCTTTGTTGCCTGTGGTTCTACTCAATTTGCAGTATGTTTGGGGTTGTTTTTTTTCCATCTGGTACAAGCTACATAGGCTTGCCTATAATAAATATATATAAAAATAACCATCCAGTGTTAATATTTACAAAGAACGTTGAATGGATATCTTTATCACTGGTTTAATCACAGATTTGGAAGTGCAGCTTATGTCTTCACAGATTCTAAATTCAGGTATTTGTTGATGTTTAGAAGTCCTCAGCTTGTTTAAAAGGGATATTTTTCTTACAAAAAAATCACACAGATCATACAGTTTTGTTTTACTTCTTAAAAACTGTGCAGCACTCTTCCTAAACTGAGACCAATATTTTTAACTGCTTCCTTCTATTTTGTTGCAAATATATTGTTAGTAGACCTGTGGTTTTCCTTCTGTCCCATTTTCTGTTGCCACATCTGTTCTTATTTGCTTTGTAATGATAATTATGCTGTAATGCCTCTCTCATATTCTTTTGTATTCCTTAATTTCTTCCATTTTGGACTGTTTTACACTAGGGTGTTCTCTGTCTCCATGGCAATGAGAGGTAGACCAGAACATTGTTCTGAGTCTTGGTATAAGAGACTACCTATTGGGAGAAACACCAAAATCCTGTCCATGTGAGTGGCATGATATGGCAGAACTTGTGATTATCTTTGTAATGAATTTTCTCCAGACTGTAAAACAAACAAAAGCAACAGTAGCAGAAGTATAGTATCTGTTTCATAACTGATTCCAGATTTTTCTCCTTGACATGCTAAAAATACAAAAACTTTCAGCTCCCTGAAAGAAAGCTGATGAGTAGCACTTTTCTTTCCTGTTTTCTAAAAATTGAGTAAGGGCCAAGGCCTTTGCAAATACCTTTCTTAAACACTAAGTAGACCCCTAAAAGCTAGACTGTTTCTGTCTTTGTGCCCTCCATGTGTCCTTTGCATCTTTCGGAGCTTCTGTCCTGAACACAATACCACAATTTTCATAGCTGCATTATACAAAAAAAAAAAAAAAAAAAAAAAGTGGGGGGTGGAGGGGATGGGGGGAAAGGCAGACAGGTTACATGAGCTCCTGTCATTTGTGGAATAGTGCAACATTTGAAGCAGAAGGACACTTTTCTTCAAATTTTTTTTTTTTTATTTATCGCATTTGGTCCAAGTAGGCTGTTGAGCCCTTTTTTTTAACCTGCAGGGCTTCAAATGCCATCAAAATTGATACCTCCAGTGACTGTTTTGATTCTTACTGAAAAATTGTTTTGGTTTATTCTTCACTCAGGAAGAGCCCAGCATCAGGAATTATGAGACTAATGCTTCTAAAGGATGATAGATGTCTTCAGGATGTTATAAGGAAGGAATGAGCTTTTCTCACTTAGTCTTAAATGAAGAAATGAAGCTATAACTGATCTTTTCTGACAGGCATGTGTATTGTAAAGTACAATGGCTATGTACATCAGCGATGTTTTTAGTGCTGTAGGAAAGTATTTCCTTCCTTCCACTGAAAGATATATCACTTGCTGTGTCCCATTGTGAAGATTGTTTGACGTGAAAGAGACTTAGAAATGGAAAATTCTGTCTTGTCTCTGAATTTTCTTTCTATGGTTCTCCATGTCAGTCAAACTGACCCTATTTTTGTGGAGTTCCTTTTTATATTTAGGGTTTGTCCCACGTCCCTGTCCTGCCCCCTCCCCCCCATCCCCCAGTTATTGCTGACTTGCTAGTAGTTTGAAAAAAAACTGTTCCTAAGTTGTATAGCATTACTACAGTAGATTTAATTGATATAGTAGGCTGAATAAACTGCTGAAGTTGGTATTTTTCTGTATCAGATACTGTTCCGAAGAGTTCTTCTAATGAAGTGTCTCAGAGCAAAGATCCAGTTTGCCTCCCAGTGGCACCCCGCTTTTTCTGCTGCAAGGCAAAAGTGTCATTATCTGTTGCATTACAGTAAAAAAATTCTCTTTTGACTTTGTTTCTAAATATGTTCTGGAGTATGCTAAAAACAACTATTTTCTTGATCAATGTGTTGTTTCCCTTATAAATAATTTGAATCACTTCTGTTCAGAAAACTAAGTTTTCCCTATTTCAAAAACAGAAAACTGTTTTCAATATATTTCTTATTCTTGTTTCAAATTGTATCTTCAGTTTTGGATTTAGTGTATGAGCACTAAACGCATCTATTTCCCAATTTTAAACTATGAATTTTATATCATGTAGCCTGCAAAAATCTTAATGAAAGAACATAGATATTGTCCAGCTCTGGGGCCCTCAGCACAAGAAGGACATGGACCTGCTGGAGCGGGTCCAGAAGAGGGCCACCAAAATGATCCGAGGGCTGGAACACCTCTCCTATGAGGCCAGGCTGGGAGAGTTGGGATTGTTCAGTCTAGGGAAGAGAAGGCTGCGAGGAGACCTTATTGCGACCTTCCAATACTTAAAGGGGGCCTACAGGAAGGATGGGGAGAATCTTTTTAACAAAGCCTGTTGTGACAGGACAAGGAATAACGTATTTAAACTGAAGAAGAATAGATTTAGACTAGACATTAGAAAGAGATTTTTTACAATGAGGGTGGTGAAGCACTGGAACAGGTTGCCCAGAGAGGTGGTAGAGGCCCCATCCCTGGCAACATTCAAGGTCATGTTGGAAGGGGCTGTGAGCAACCTGATCTAGTTAAAGCTGTCCCTGCTCACTGCAGGGGGGGTGGGCTAGATGAGCTCTAAAGGTCCCTTCCAACCCAACGCATTCTATGATTCTATATCATATGGTCTTAGAAGTTTGGAAATGCGAAAATTAAAACTGCCTAGGTTTAGCTTCTGTCATGTCTGCTCTACAGTCATTAATGGCATGGTCTTTAATAAATGTTCATACATTGTTTATTCATAAGACCCCCATACTGTTCACTGCATATAATAGAATGAAACACTTTTCATTATTTCATTCTATCTGTCTTGTTCAGTTTGTGACCCTAGTCTTTCATCTTCTCACTCAAACCGTTCTGAAGACAATGATAATTTCCTCTTGGATTTTTAAAATTATCTTGAGAACACAAAATGCTTTAAAAATTACTCATGTTCAGAATAAGAAGAAAGGTAAAGAAAATGAGGTGCCATTCTTCTCTTTAGTAACAGGAAGGATGAGATAAAGATCATGAGTATACGCCCTTTAGAGTCATAACCTTTGATCTGAGCATTTAACAGCCTATCTAGCATTTTTATAACATTTGACATACTCAAAGGATTGCTTCCATTAGCTGTGAAGTACTGGAGCACTGAATTTAGCACTTGATCTAATTGGATTCTGGTCTTGATATTAATGAGGTTAATTCATCATAGATTTGTGTATAAAATTTCCTATTTTTTAAAAAAAGCAGGCTGAGAAAACCCTAGGAATTTGTATTTAATGGAGCATTGACACATTATTAATTTTAATGGACTTGTAGTTCTTAAATTTGAAAGCCCAGACTTGGTTAAAAACAAATTTTCCATGTCATGATATTTTTGACATTTATAAAATGTTACTGTTTCAAAATGGAATTTAAGGTAGAAATTTGAAATTTCCTTTGACAAGAAATATATAAACCAGCTTCTTTCTAGTTCAGTACTTTTTGTAACCAAAATGAGCTCTTCATCTGGCTCTTAGTATTTGAGAGAAGACTCTAAACATAGAGCAAGCTCTGTATGAGTAGTAGAAACCCCATTGTTATTTGGGGTGCCAGGTATGCATCATGTTCTGTAGAAGGAGGTTTCAGCAGTATACAGCTGCCTTGAAATAATGACAGGAACTTGCCAATCAAGTTAAGCAAGGCATTTATTTCAGTAAAAAGAACCTGAATAACGGTCAAAATTTGTCAAACTTGGTATGTTTCTAGAAAATGTCTGTTTTGACAAATACCAATTTTCTAAAAAAAAAAGCTAAACAAGCAAGAAAAAAATCGGTGGAAATTTTCATCCAGCTTTATGCTGACCTCTGTAACTTAAGCTATAGAGGTTACCATTCTCTGTGTGGAGGACATGGGTGAAATAGTTTGACAGTGGTTTTCTTTAGTATGTATTGAGAGATCAAGACCCAGAAATTTAGGATTGCTTTCCAGACTGTAGAGAAAATGTTTGTGGGTTGGGTTATGGGTTTTTTTGCAATCCTGTTTCCTCCTCAACTTTTTTCCAAAAGAAAATAATTTCTTTACATTTCTCAAACCTCTTCCTGCACCAGTCCTGTCTCTACTGTTCTTGATTTCTCATCTTTCCTTGCTTGCCTTGGCTTAATACCAGTCTTACCCAGTCACTTTGAGATGCACGTCTGAATTCTTTCTTTCTTTCAGCTAGTTTCCACTTCCTTCTTATACCATCTCCTTCCAGTTCACTGCTCAAAAAATCAGTCGATAGTTGACTTCTTCCTTCTTATTTTCCTTCATGTGGCAGTTCCACCCTACTCCTGCCTCCTGGCTTCATCTTCTTTCCTGCCCAGTTATTAGTCCCATTCCACCCATTTGTCTTATAACGTCTATGTTCCCAAATCTTGGTTTCCAGAAACAACTTTGTGACTCCTCTGTTTACTTAACTTACTCCAACCCCCTCTTTTTGTTCATTGTGCTCCAAGCTTCTCACCTGATCTACTTACTCCTTTTGTCCCCAGTCATAAGTTACTTCTAATTTTTTTTTTTTTCTCGCATCCCAGTATTAGAAACTATTGTATATGCATATGCTGGTTCAACTATCCAAGCAGGAAACAAGGGTGAATAAAGAAAATAATAATACATTGCAAAAGGACAGTAGGAAAGAATTGTTCCTTTTTTCAAATATTTGGAGTTAAGAGTATTGACATACTGTAAATTGTCATCAATTCAGATAAAATTTAGTTGGATGGTACCCCTGCGGGACCTGTAGTCTAGCCTCCCCCTCAAAGTTGGGGCTGTTGCAACACTAGATTGATAGGTCAGCTGTGGATTTTTTCCAGTCAAATCTTGAAAACCCCCAAGAACAAAGATGCCATGATCACCACGAGCAGCTTGTTCCGCTGCTGTGCTACGTTCCTAGTAAAGACATTTTCCCCTAATATCCAGCCTGAGCTTGCCAAGCTGCAATGTGTGACCTTTGCACCTTGTTTAAATTATTTGGCACTGCTGATGAGAGCTAGTAATTGCCCTTCAAATGGTTGCAAGTAATCATCCATTAGCCTCATTCACAGACTAAATAAATCCAGCGCTCTCACGGTTGTCTTCTGTCCACTGTAACTCCCATTTTCAACAGTCAGTTGTTTTGCGGCCTGTACCCCACGTTCCTTCCTCGTTATTCCTTCCTAGGTTCAGAGCTTTGCAATTCTTATTGAACCTCATTTTTCTGCTGGTCAAACCCTCAAGTTACTGAGGTCTCTCTGGATTGAACCTTTGCTATTTGTTGTGTCATCTGCTCCTATTGGTTCAGTCGTTTATGGCATGCTTTGTGTTACCATCCAGGTTGTTACTGAGATGTTAAGCAGTATGATCCCCAGAACTGACTCTGGGGTGCTTTGGCCATTACTGGGACACCAGTTGAATCTAAAGCTGTTGACCACCGATGTAATCAATTTTCAGCCCACTTAACTGTCCAGCCTTTACTTCCTCAGCTTCCAAGTGAATGCACTATGGGGGACTATATCAAAAGCCTTAGTAAAGTGAAGGTATGCTACACCCACCATTCTCCCCTTGTGCACAAAACTGTTATCTCATTGTAGAAGGCAGTCTGGCTGGTCAAGCACTGTAAATCCTTGGTAGGTCTGCAGTGAGTATTCTTGCCTGTCATGTGCATGGAAAAGGACTCAAAGAGGACATTTTCCATTGATCTTTACAGGGACTGAAGTGAGTCTGCCTGGCCTGTAGTTCCCTGCATCTACCTTCTTACATTTTATTTTTTAAGATGCTAGCTTTTTTTCTAGTTCCCAGAGATCTCCCTGATATGGTCTACCATTTTTTATAGATACAAACCATAGCCTCACAATCATATTGGCTATCTCTTTCGACACACTTGGGTAGATCCCCTCTAGCCCCATAGATGTGATTTGATCTCTCTCTATAGTCTGTTACTGTTCTGCCACTCTTGGCTGTCCTGTTCTGCAGACTATGGCATTGTATGCAGAGGTCAGGGAATAAGTTTTGCCCTTGTTATCAAGGGCTTGTGCATTAGTGAATCATAGAATCGTTTAGGTTGGAAAAGACCTTTAAGATCATCCAGTCCAACCATTAACCTAACATTACCAAGTCCACCACTAAATCAATTAAGGGTAGAGTAATAATTTAATTTTTCCTGGCGTGGTGGCTGGATTAGTTTTAATGAAAGTAAAAACTAGGTATCATTAAGGTTGGAAAGGACCTCTAAGATCATCAGTCTGACCATCAACCCAACACCACCATGCAGAGTGAAGAGGCACCTGAGGAAATTGGACAGTGACCCTCCTGACCAGGCATGTGAAAGTCCCACAGATGGCCTTCTACCTCACATATGTCGTCTGTTTTCAACTTTGTTAGACTACAGCTACTGTAGTCTAGCAAATGTGTTGTAAGGCCCTCCTTACAAGTTGAATCTTGACAGTGTAATAGCAGGCGCGTGGCCAAAACTTTTTGTATGTGTTTGTAGTTAAAAGATGGTTCATTATTTTTTTTTTTTTTTTATTCAAGATAAGAAATATATGATGCACTTTTAAAGAAACAATGTTTTAAATTTTATTGGGATTTAGAAGCTCATAGTGTTCGTGCTTTGGTACTAATTCCTTCCTTTTAAAAATGTTTTCCAGTATTTTCTCAGTATTTCTGAATATAAGCTTTAGTGAGCATTTGGCATTTCTTGGCAAATGATTTCAATACTGTGCCATTCAAACCTGCTGTTAGTAATGTTGCTAGTACCAAATAGACAGCCTCCACAGAAATGTTGCTGAATGAGATCTGTGAGACAGAAAGAGAGGGCTGAAAAGTGGTGGCTTTTAGCCCAGCCTCATCAACGGTACTAGAAGCATGAGGCAAAGGGAGTGGGACAAACACTGAATATGGTGAGCTGAGTACCAGAGTCACTGGAAGCAGCTATTGATTCTAATTGTGCTTTGCCAGTCCGGTGAATACAGGTCTTGGGCGTGGCATGGCCCAGGAGTCCGGAGCAGCAGAGGAAGCTGACATCAGCCTCCCTGAGGGCTGGCACTGAACAACAGACTAGCGTCCTTTCACCTGTCACTCCAGCACCCCACGCAAGGAGGTTAGCTGCCAAACAAGTAGGAAAGGAGTTTTACAGCAAGGCTCAGTCTCACCTACAGATATTTAGGTCCTTCACTACCAGAGTAGCAATGCTGATATTACCTCTGTGGTGGTTCATTATTTTGGAGTTTGTTTTCTCATATTGATTCTTTGACTTACTAAACTGATCTTTAAGATTACCTGATTCCCAGAAGTACTGGATGTGAAGTGTCACTGCGTTTATCTGTGTCTGAGGTGTTTTATGCATGGAACTACTTCTGGTGGCTTTGGCTAAACTAATTACATTTCTAATGGGAGACTTAATCTGGGGAAAAGGAGTCAAATCCAGCAGTAGTCACCTTTCTACCCTAGCCTGTAAAAATCTTCTAGACTTTGTTTTTTTCTTAGTTCTTAAGTCCAGGTAATAAATCTGATTGTTTTTTCTTTAAACCTTGATTCACTAAAGAAGGGTTCAGCTCTCTGCTTCTTTGGGGTGTTGGAATCCTCAAAGGTGGCTTCATGGGAAGCATAAGTATCTCAGGTGGTGAGGAGAGGTGGAGCCTGTTGAGAAGAAAGCAATAGAGTAAAAAAATTTGCTAGACAAACAGTCCCTGTCCTCCTGGAACTAGTTCTGCTCCTAGTTCTACTGCAGGTCCTTAGCTATGTGGTGTCACATAAGGTATGCGCATACCGTCCTGCAGATGAAGCAACATATTGAATACATCTGGGACAATGAGTAAAAAATGTGCTTAGGAGCACATGGTCTGTCCAGGCTTCTTGCCCTCACAGATACTCTGAGACATGTAAGATGCTGCAACAGTAAATGTGGTGTTGGGGAGTGTGATAGCTACCTTATTCCCTTGAGGGCACTATCCTGCAGTTAACTGGCTCAACTAATGCTCCACATTTATACAACAGAGTGCTCACATGACATATGATAGATCAGACGTCTATGCAGGTCAGCAGAGATGAAAAGCAGCATCTGATAGGCAGGTGGGTATCCACATGCTGCTGAAGAGCATGTCTGTATCCTGGATGAGGATTCCAGACTGGCTCAGATTTCAGGTTGAAGAATTTCCTAGTACATAAGCATCATGCATTTTCATGGTGCAACTTATACTTCTTCAGTTATGATTTATGTTTTGGGGTAGTACTCTCCTTAGATGTGGTTGGAGTATCTTAGTTATTCTGTGTATGCTGCCTGTGGCCCTGATTTATTTTGGGAAACTGCAGTGTTATAGGAGTGGTAGATTTTCCATATGATGGAAGCTTTGATGGTGTCTCATCCTTTTATTGCTCTAACACTTCTCCATGTGACCAGCAATTTAAGGCTCTGTGGGGTAATGGCAGTCTTGCTGACATTGAGCTGAAGGTCCTGGAGCAAGGTATAAATGGAAAAAAAGATTTGTGCATACTGTTGCTGCTAACTTTCTTTTTCCAGCACTGGAAAGAGGTTGTGACAGAGGTGTCAGGTGACAACCCTACCACAGCTCTTTCAGTGAGACTTTAGAATATAAATACATGCTACAGAGTCACTGGGAAGGTTTGGTGCAGATGAGTGTCCTGGTTTTGGCTGAGATAGAGTTCGTTTTCTTCCTAGTAGCAGGCATAGTGCTGTGTTTTGGATTTAGTAGGAGAAGAATGTTGATAACACGCTGATGTTTTAGTTGTTGCTGAGTACTGCTTATGCTAGTCAAGGACTTTTCAGCTTCCCATGCTCTGCCAGGTGCACAAGAAACTGGGAGGGGGCACAGCCAGAAGAGTTGATCCAAACTAACCAAAGGGCTATTCCATACCTTATGACATCATGCTCAGTATATAAACTGGGGGGGGGTTGGCCGGGGAGCAGCGATCACTGCTCGGGAACTGTCTGGGCATCAGTTGGCGGGTGGTGAGCAATTGCATTGTGCATCACTTGCTTTGTATATCATTATTATTATTATCATTATTATACTGTTACTATTATCATTACTATTTTACTTTATTTCAATTATTAAACTGTTCTTATCTCAACCCAGGAGTGTTTCTCGCTCTTACTCCTCCGATTCTCTCCCCCATCCCATCAGGGTAGGGGGAGTGAGCGAGCGGCTGCATGGTGCTTAGTTGCTGGCTGGGGCTAAACCATGACAATGAGTCAAACCCTCTGCTATTGGAGAGGTGCAAAGACATGAAGGGGAGATACTTGGTGAGTTCAAGTCTGCTGCAGAAGTGAGCTTGAGGCAAGTGGAAGGCTGCAATGTGGGTCTGTTGGCTCATTTCAATTGGCTTGTTGAAATGGAGTCTAAAAATAGCATAGCTACCAAATAGCAAAGACCTCGCCTAAAAGAGGTAAAGAGCTTTCAGATCAGATGAGAAGCAGATGTATGTACTTGAAATGCAGATATAAGAAATGGAATAGAAAACCCATTAAGAACTCCTTGAAATTAAAACGAGCAAAATAGTCTCATAGCTAATGGCAGGAAGGAAAAAAATCTAAATCTAATGCGGTAGGTTTCAGGCTGCACGTGCTCTCTAATATAGCTTAAAAGATTTGTTTTTGAAATTGTCAAAGTATGATTTCATGTCCATCTACAAATTGGAGTATGTAGTTCTGTGATAAAAACAAACAATCCCCTATGTAGGAATAAGGAGGCCAGCAGTAAAATGTATTTTTTGCATTATGATAAGTTGAATAAAATTTGAGTGGAATTTTATGTTGGCAGAATTTAGTTTGGCGTTGAATAAAGTTCAGGGAATCTTGTGTCTTCACTGCTTTGGTAACTGTTAGAAGTATTATTTCTTGAAAAGGCGTTATATATGAAGTAGTACCTCACACTGAACGGTTGTCTGTTAGACTTTTCCCTAAATTGGTAGTTTGTAAGTCATACAATTAATAATATCCCTGCTGTACAAACTGTGCTGTAGCAGTAAGTTATACTTGGATAAAATGTGAAGATAATAATAAATTCAGAAAACTGCCTCAATTTCAGTGGATGCTCTGACATAAATCAGCTTTGATTTTAATATATAGGCTTTTAATGCATAGGCCATACTAGAGATAAAATGTGAATATGAAACAAGGGCTGGATTTGCTTTATCCATTTTTTCAGGTCAACCTTGGGCTGAAAATATTTGTGAGGAAGCTGCCCTCCTTGCTCTAGACTCCTGCTGTTCTCTGAGTCAGACTCATCTACTATGTATCGCTATATTCTTTAGCAATATAGATTTCTGTTGGATAATAATTCAAGTGATGTCAGCAATATATGGCAGCATCTACAGAAAATGTTGCAGAGAAGAGGTCAATAAAATGATGTAACAAATGCTCTACACAAGAAAAAAATTAATAGGTTCATATTTTTGTATCTCTATTGAAAGCTGAAAACCTCTGCTGCATAACTACATTATCAGATATGATTTTTTTTCCAGTGAGCTTTTTTCTCTTTTACTGTACTTAAACATGTATTTCTTAAAGCTCATGTAGCAACTGCTTTTTAAGAATGAGGAGTGAAGAATTCATATAGCAGAATATAGAAGTCCAAAAAGAAGCAATAAAAGTGTTCGAGGCAAAATACCTTTTTTTTTCTTTTTTTTTTAAAAGCTTTTCTGATTAAGCTGCTTTTGGTCATTTTGAATCCTTTTCTTAAGGCTGTCAGATTTTCAGACTACATACATGATATTTTTTTAAGGTAAGCCACTTTCAGCAAAAATAAAAAATATTTATTAGTGTCAAAGTGCATATGTTATTGTAGCATGAACTTAGAAACACTTCATCACTATGACCTTCACTGAGCATAATGCTTAAACATGCACAATCTTAAGGCATGGATATTAAACTCATTGAAATCTATCATACATGGCTGTTAGAAGTGTTTTATGTGTCTTTCAGACAGAGAGAGACTTGAAAGAATTACTGAAATTTCACGTTGTTTTAAGTGGAGTAGTAAGGAGGAATTTTCTATTTAAAATGCATGGATACCTTTAGCTAGAAAATGTTGAAAAAGCGGTATGGTTACTGTGACAAATTTGTGACTTCATTCTGTATACTTTTACAACCTGCCCTTTAACATGCTCAGGACAAAGGCAAGGAAGCCCCCAAAGAAAATCAGAAGTCATAGACTCTGTCCTGAGGCAGTGCCTTTTGCATTTATAGATTGTTAAAAGATACTTTGGCTAGAGATGCTGTGATACCACTCAGTCTTCACTGTAAATGGTGTATGTGTTCATTCCGGTTTTAATTTTATATTAAAATAATGAAAAATTAGGCTTTGTAAATTATATTATCATCTTGATGGTATTCTGAAGAGGATATTGAACATTGTAATAATCAGACTTTTACTGACTGAAGATCAGGAAAGGTCTGAATGCAATGGGAAGCCACGTTCTTATACACATGATAGGTAAAATAGCTTTAGGAATATTTGTAAAATTGTGAAACTGCTATTTATTCGAAGCAATTTCCTTACTTAATCTGAGAATCAATTGACTGTTTTATTTTGTTTTTAGAAGCACATAAAGATTTTGTTGAACTTACCCAATAATCAACTTTAAGTAACGGGTGATTTGAAAAATCAACTAGTAAAAATAAATAGTGTTATTGTGTTACATTTATATGCGTAGTGCTGCTTCATCTTGAATGCTCTGCACAATTCTAGTCATACCATATAAAAAAAAATAGACTTGGAGAAGCTTCAGAGAAGGGTAACAAGAAAGATACGGAGTGGCTTTGTAGACAGAAGTAAGTTAGCTAAGACTCGTACTTCTAGAAATGCCTGAGGGATGTTATATTTGGGATCTGTGAAGCTGTCTGCAGTATAGAGATGAACAAGAATTGATTTCTCATCTGGTTGGTTTGGGGCCAGCTTGAAAATGTGTAATTTATACAAGCTCCACTTCTACGTTTTTCCTTAAGCCTAATGCAGGATGCTTTTGCCTTAGGAGGGATTTTGGTCTCACTCAAGATGACTCCTCTATCATTCTAATAGTCTTGTGTTCTAGTTATTCTAACTTTTCAGCATTTTAATAATAAACGTATTGTCTGAATAGGCTCATTGTGGGTGAATATTACTGATTTAGTAGAAATGGAAAGAGAATCTACCATTTCCATGTTTTTTTAAGAATTGAAAGTTTTGCCAACGTGGTGTGATTCATGGAACAGCAGTGCATTAAAGCTGGCTCAAACCTGTTCAGAACACCACTGTAGGAATAACATCTCCATAGTTACTATTAGGAGGGATATAATTGGAAAACATTGTCATAATTGTAATTTCTGCTTATCTCTTTTGTGATTTTTTTTAATCATCTGATATTCCTGTCTGTATTTATTTGCAAAAAAATAGTAATTAAAAAGGCAAATAATATACACCGATTCATAGATTGTTGATCTGTGCATCAGAGTAAGGGAATGCATAAGTATTAATATGGAACTATGGTTCTGTTCTGCACTTCCAGATTCTGCTGATTTCTTTCTTCCTCTTTCAAAGCATGCATTTCCGTAAACATATTTTTACTAATAGAGCATCATCAGTGAAATACAATTTAGGCTGCAACCACTTTTTTTTCCCCTTTGAGGTGAAACTGTTGAACTATGAAAACCCAAAGAGTGTTTTGTTCCTGTAAAGATGTGCTTGATCCTTGATCATTTTTAAGGCGTGATTATGTGGCTTTGACAACTGTATGAGACTCACATTTTTCCAGTAGTTCAACTTTTTATAAATTGAGGTTTCTTTGTCGTGGTCTTGGTGATCTCTTAGCAAGTGGGATGGAACTGCTGGATGTGGCAATGCACCCACTGCAGTTTGTGAACCTTAATTTATGCAGACATTGAAATATTGGGTAGAGTCCTTTTAATGTTTGTTCTAGAGAATAGCGAGTTAAATTAAGACATAGTAATAAATAATTCTAGTCATTTTTTTGCACCTATTATCTGAGGTGTGCAGATCAATTTATTTACATGTCTCAGCTACGGATTTGTAATTTATTATCAAATTTCTTAAAATCTTGAAAGCAATTTATTTAATTCAAGTTTTTCCTTCTTGAAATTGTAGCCTGATACAGCTGATGACATAACTGGGAGGTTATTTTATGTTTATGAAGATGATTTGTTGAAAACAGAGCTAATTAGACTTATTTAATAACCTATCTTAGTGATGCAGTTGAAAATTACATAGCGGAATATTTATTGTCCTAAAATTCATGTATCATTCTTTAAAATACAGTTATTTTATTGATGATGACTTTGGAGCTTTGGTTTTGAAAAATCATTAATAGAAAATGTAATTAAATTTTTCAGTGTCTTAGAACTTAAAGTTACAGGAAAACTATTGTTACATTTTAAAAGCGATGTTAGAAACATTATCTATGTATGTACTGACAGAAATACTTCTTCTGTTTTAAATGCTAGTAAGTAACATTGAATAGCATTTGTACTTAATGAGTGCAAACGGCTTCTGAATTACACTGTTTTATTCTGTATGAGTAAGTTGTCCCATTATGATGACTGTAATCTCTTTCTTATTTGTTTTTTACTGCTTGCCTTTTCTAGGAAGTAGAGGTTGGTATGCATCTTCTGTCTTTCATGATTCTGTGAGTTTTTCATGTATACATTGATTCCTTACATTTTACTAAGTGTAGGTTGTTTCTCCCTCTCCAGGATGATTATTTTCGTACATGGAGTCCGGGTAAACCATTTGATCAAGGTAAGATTCTGCTACTAGTTATTTGTATGGGATAAAATCTCAGTATTTATAATAGTGCTCCTGTGCTAGAATACCTAGAAGTCTGTGAATTTGTGTCATTTTCTCCCTCTTCAAATGATTGAGTTAGAGGGCCAGAAATTCAGCCTAATCATCATTTTATATCTGTGATTTTTGCAAACTTTTATTGATTAGAGACAGAGGCAAGAGCATTAGGAACCTCCAAAGCAGCTTAAAGTTTCCCTCACATGAACAAGTTCATGGGGTTTGGGAGGTTTGGTTTTGTTTTATTTATGTATTTAAGTTAAGCACTGTTGCGTTTTCAGTAGGACATTTGAAGAAAAACTGACATTTATCTTTTGCAGTTAAATTCATTAAAATGTTGACAGGCTCTTTATATCTGGCTGATAAAAGAAGATCTAGAAAAACAGTTTTGGAAGTCTCTGTCATGTTCAAGTGATCTGTCTTGAGGCAAAACACAGATGGAACTTTGAGAATGCTACAGTACAATAATTTCAGCCTTGAGCAAACATAGCAAATTTTCACATTAAACATTCCCTCCCCAGGCATTGGAACTTAATATTTACTGTCAATATAATCCACTTCATGTATGTTGTTTCAAAGTGTATGACTACCGTTGTGAAACTATTGAGAATCTTGATGCATTTTTTTTTTTTCTTTAATTGCTACAAGGAGCACTCCAGAGACTTTGTCTTTTCTGATAATACCAATGGCATGAATGCAATGAAGAAACAGTGTAGGGGCTTGTACACAAGAGACTGAGATAAAAATATGTTGCAAAAATAATGTTTACTCAATTTAAAGAACTTTCTTTATAATGGATACTGACTTTTAAGGGAGATGTATAATGAACTGTATTTTATTACAATCACATCTCTTGGAGATGGACTTTCCACCATGTTCTATGCCTTTGTCACTTTAGTTCAGGATTACTGTAGTAAGCCTGTGAAAGGAAACACCTTAATTTCTTAAATGAATGCACCTGGCTTGTTTTGCTGGTTTGTGGGAGAGAGGAGTAGTGGGAGGGGAAAAAAGTCATATTTATGTTATCACTACTCTGTGAATTGTGGTGATTTTCTTCTGGTTTGGTGGAAAATTTGTAAATGTTAATTCAGATCCATGGCAGCCTGACTATTTTAGAACCTGAAAATTTCACAGACCATGCATCTCTCCTCATATGCTAATACATTAGGAAAAAGTACTTGACTTTAGTCTTCTGACTCCTCAGAGAAAAAGATTCCTTTCTTTTGGTCAAGTACTTCACCTAAGAAGCAGGCTTATCACTTTGCTACAAAGTACCGTTAGGCTATTCCTTTTCTTCTTCAGTTTTTGATGAGGGGCATGGTCTGCAAATATGTTTTTAGTATGAGAACTGGAATAGGTTATACTTTAATTAATGACTTATTGGTGGCAAAATCTTTCATCAGAAGACTTTGAATTGAATATGCTATAAATTTTCTCTTTTTTTTTGTTATCGCATACTTGATATGTTTTGGGGGTTTTGTTTTTTTTTTTTTTTTTCAATTGGCTGTTAGTTTTTCAGAAGATATACTGAAATACTGGGGTTTTTTCCACCAAACTTACACTTTTACACACTCTGGCTTGTTCTGTTACTCTGAGTTCTTTGGGGATCCTGATGCTAATATTTGTAGAATACTTTTCTGAATTTGCAGACTAAGAAAACATATTATCTGTCCTAACTTGTTTGCAAAATGCATTTTGTATTGGGAATTGAGTATTTTAAAAGCGTGCCTACAGAGTTTCTATTTTCATATCCTTGTTAACTGAAAGTTAACACTGAAGAGTGAAATGCATTTGCTGAGTAGTTTTATCTACATTTCACTGTGTAATTTGTAACTGAAAAACAAATAATGCTAGTTGGGAACACTTTTTAATAATAAAAGGTACACTGAAGTTCTGTTATTAAAAATGTTCCCAGTGTCTTAATTTGTCAATCTATAATTTAAAGAATATCAGGTATTTTTACCTGCCAGTGCACCACTTTTCAGTTTTCCTGCAATAACTACTATAGTCTTTGCATTGAATTGAGCAATGATATTGACTTGAGCTTAATGTCAAAAGATTTACAGTTTCTCAAGAATTAGACGTTTTCTAGACTCTGACTGACATACAGATACTCTTTATTAATCAGAGACTTGCATGCTGTTATTTTTTTGAAAGTCTGTAAATAACATTACTGACTAGATCTGGGACATATACTAAAAGATAGAAGGAGGTTTCCCAAGTCAATATCTTGGTCTCCATGTTGTCAGAATTGGCTTCCTCTTACTTTTGGGTATAATGGGAAAAGATTTGTTTGAAACACCGCAAAGTATTTCTGAGAACGAAATATAACTATGGATGTACCATGTACTTGTTCATAGATTCAGGTGTCTCATCAGATGGGAAAAGTGATCACGGGTGATATTTTGTGGGAAGAGCCATTCGTACCTTAAAAGTGTGGCAACCTTGTAAATGTCAGTTCCTTAGGAGTGAATGTAATGTTCATGATTTACTGAAGAAATCAAGTCTTTCGTGATTCCCTGTGTTTGCTAATAAAAGACATACAGCAGTGAGAATCTCACATCTTTTTTTTCCTCATATTATTTAATGAGATAGGAAAAGGTGAGAGTTGGTAGACTATAGAGGCTAAGTTTTAGGTGTACATTCTCGTAGTCTTTGTGTTGTTTCAGGGCTGTGCCATAAGCACTGCCCCAGTGCCATTCCACTCCAGTTGTGTACCACTTCACTACTGAGTTTAAAACAAATAAGGCTTAACTGTTAATTAGCTTTTTCACCTCAGTAACCATGCATGTAGACTTAAGGGTTTTTAATCTGTGGTTTTGGTTTGTTTTTTTTTTTCTTTTACCAAAGTGAACTATTCAAAACAATAAATGGGGACATCACGAATGACTGGAGTTTTGTGATCTGTTGGGGCTTGTTGCAAGCCAAGCAATCTGTGTTAGAGAAACTTTATGAGGGTTTCCCCTTCCATCTTCTGTTATTACTATTCTGGTTTGTGCATCAGCTTCTCTCTCAAGTGAGACCATTCCATAAAAAATGTTCTCCCAAATGAAAACATGAAACTCCTAAGTGAAGACAAATTTCTAAAATTTAGAGAAAAACTTGCAGTAAGAGACTAAAATTGCTCACTAAAGATGATGTTTAAACAGGAGCAGTAACAACTTCCCATGTCTGTTGTGTTAAAGTTTGTAATAATACTGCTCTAGATACAGGCAAATAAGTTCTTTGAGGACAAAAATAAATAATATCAATGTTTTATTTCTTTTCATTTTATTTGTTTTATCAATATTTGGCTTTTCAGAAACTTACCTATAAATCTGTGAAAGTATGGAATAAGCAAGGAATCTTTTTGGCATTAAAAGATCTGAAGTCTGGGTCTACTAGACAGGATTTTTTTTTCTATTTTCTTTGAAAACGATGGATTATAGGACTTAGTAGTGCTTTTATAGAAATATTTTTTTTCTTTGCTGATTTAAATTATAGCAACTTTACATGATGAAATTACAAGTCGATATTTGGAAGTTTTAAATCTATATATGAACAAAATATGAAGACCTTTAAACTGCATAAACCCTAGCTGACTACATGTAATAGAGGTGGTGGTGGAATGTTTAGCTTATTGTCAAATTTTTAGTTGTCATTTAGAAAATACTCAATCTCTGTTACACCCCTTTGTCTTTTAGGCTGTGGTGTAGGTACCTGGCACATGTGTAACTCCTTGTCGATACCTTTAGTAGTTATACAGATGGGTTCTCATTATTTACATTTATTATTTTGTGTATCCATATTCTGCTCGAAATCAGCAATATATGCGGACCTTTTTCAAATTATTTTTAGCCAGCACCTATGTTAATTTGCAGGTAGCATTTTTGAGGAACCAGTGCTTGCCATATAGGCATATATTTGAGGTCTACATATAGTTATTATTTTCTAAAGGTTTATATGACTATTACAGCCTTTTCTAAGATTTTCATAGGTTTACTGCATATGGATAATATATTTTTTCAAAATGCATCCTTAATCTGAATCCAAATCTTAATGCTAATATTTTGTTGTAATATTTGAAAAGTCTGTGGTTCAAGAAATCAATAGTTGTGCATATGATAATGAGCGTCTTAATAGTGTCTTAATTCACTCTTCTATACTTCAGTGTATTTTGAAAGGCATTCTTATGCTAATATGATTAAGTATGTCAAAATTGCTCAGGTAGACAGATCTGTGTAATTCCATTGGTATTAATAAGAGTGGTTATATGGAAATATATGTCCAAGCATTCCAGGAGGTTAGCTCTTACTATGAAAACGCAGAGTGATATGTACTCCTGGGCTGCAAAATATAAGTTTTTTTAAAAGATGGAAAAATATTATGACTTGCATTGCAATCCACCAATGCCATTCCTTAAAGCAACATCTAACATTTGTCTGAAGAGTGCTTGTTCCCATTGAACTTTCTTTTGCTTATATACATAGAAGATAGAAAAGTTTATTTAAATAATTTTTGTGACTGTGTATGATATATATACACACACACAAATATTTATGTATTTCTATAAATATGACAATATAAATTCTTAATAAACAATCATATGGGGCAGGTATTGTTGTTGGAATGAATCTGAATGTTGTATTAATCATATTTAGTTACTACTAAAGGGCAAGTTTTGTCCTTTCAGTGGTTTTAGAAACAAGCAATTAGGATGTTTTGTGTTTTGGACTATTCAGAGTTGAATATTTTAGTAGCTATAATGTATGTTTTATCAATGTTTTCTCAAATTAAAAAAAATCCAAACTCAACAATACTTGCTAACATGTTTTCTTCATATACCACTTTTGCATCAGATAAAAATACACAGGATACTTTTGGTACATTTTATTTTTAGACTACAGATGGTAGCAGAGCTTGGAGGGTGTAGCTATTGAATAAAATTGCATATACAAAGACACTGGTGTAATTTTTTAAAGTGCAAAGGATGTTTTCTTGTGCTTAATAGAAATACCTTGGAGGAACAGTGGGGTATTTTCATGTAATGGAAAAAATACGAAATGACATTTTCATGGAGGATGAACACCCTTAAGGTATAGTTGGTTTGTAGATATATTTATAACACTTCTCGTAGACCATTCCACTGGATTATTTTTGGCTTTTATAGTATCAGGTTATATTAAGTGTCTGTTTACAGCAGAAATATTGTAGATACCATTTTACAGCAGAAATAGATTTTGAAACAATTTCAAACATTTATATTTTAGTTGAGTTTTTGCCTTTTAGCTCTTTGTTTCATCTACCTAGTTCTGTAATAATTTGGATAACTAAGGATATGCAAATATATGCAAACACATATCTATAATTTGTGAATATATTTCTCTACTGTGAACTGAAACCATTTAGAGTCATATTCAATAAAATAATTTGATTCATTCATTTGCAAGCCCTGAGAACTCATAAGGGAGTTTAATGAAGATGCATTAGTTGAAGGCTGTGAAAACAGTCGTGTAGATTTCACTTTGCTACATTTGATATATGCACACACGATCTAGTTTTTATAGCAAAACTGTTGATGTTTAAACTAGAAATACATATCCATCACTTTCAAGATAAATTGCAGTACTTTGCAAATAAAATGCATCACATATCACTTTAAATATAGTTTAGTCTTAATAGTAAGTAAGCGTGAAATATTTTTAACAGCTTTTCAGTTTTGTTCTTTTTGAAATTCACAGTGTCCTCCTACAAAGACACCATTTATTTATCTGAGCCAGCATTTTAATCTGGTGAACAGTTTCCAGCTTCAGGTATTTAGGTATGTTTAGAAATCCTGTTCACCAAGAAAATACGCCAAATCCTGTGTTAAACAGTTTCCCACTGCTTTTTATTATTTTCAGCCAGCCCTTGCCTGAAAAATCTTTCATAGATGTCCGAGGAATGCTTTAATAGTGCTTTTTCTTCATTATCTGATGCTGTGCTTTAGCGGTTTTTTATTATTTCTCTTTTATAAATTTCTCTACTGTCGTAACACCATGAAAATACCTTGTCCTACACAGTTCACAGTCTTGGCTCCTAACTCCGGTTCACTGGGTAGTACACATCTGTTTTTCTAGTTGTGGATCTCAAATTGTTTCAGTATTTATTTCTGTAGAATCATTGAATGGATTTAATGAATTCTAAATTCTTAACAGCTATTTCAAGAAAGGCTATATAAAGGTTTTTTAGTGAGGCTAAGCCCAGCCTGTAATATGAAATTTTGCTTGCCTTCAGTAGCAGTTTAATCCCTCGTTCCTGCTCACTTGCCACCCTTGCTTTATGCCCTGCTGTTAGAGTCACCAAATCCTGAATTGTCAGAAGATAAATTAAAGCATTTATTTTTTGCTTGTTTGTTTTTAACCCCAACTAAATCACGGACTCAGTTAAACATTCAGACCCACAAATAGTTTATGTCAGAAAAGTGGAAATGTGCACAGGGCTACAGTAACTGGCCAGAGGTAGAGCACCAGACCTTAAGCTGGCAGCATGCTGAGCAAAGGGGGTTTAGAACTGTTTCTTTGCATTTCACAAACCTGCTAAACTTTAGTCCTTCAAATCTCTTCATTTTTAAAGTCCTTCTACTTCTGTTTACTGTGCTGGGATGTCCCAGCTAACTGTCTTGAGTCATGGGTGCCATTGGTCCCTGAGGACTGTGTGCCTGTAAACATTTTGGTATGTACTAGGACTGCTGCTTCTTTACAGGCTCCCTTAATGGCCTAATGAGCGTTCTTATGTTCGCCACGGGAGATTTAATAAGAAAACTTGTAAAATGGCTAATAGAGATAGTTATTAAGAGTATGAAATCTGAAATCATACATTACTGTTTAGTGGTGAGGGAAAAAAAATAGCTTAATAAATCCCTTTAAAAAACCAACCAAAGAAAGAATGTAAAGAAGAAAAAAGGCTGTATGTAGTTTTTCTTGAACTTGAATAGAAGAATGACAGTTCTTAAAGCACATTTTAAATGTTAGAAGTTGCCTTTTTGACCCATTTTTTTAACCACCTCATATTTAAAAAAATATTTTCTTATTTGTTTTTTTAACTAAGATGTTTCTTGTCTGTTTCTGTAATCCTGTTTATCTCTGGTTGATGTATTCATAACTCTTTACTTATTTTTAATACACAGTGTGTAAGGAACATACATCCCAGGACAGATAAGTTGCAGTATGGCATTGGCATGTAAAATTCTTGTTAGTAACCTCTGCATTGTTCTTGCATTTTGATGGGCAGGATTGTGAGAGAATGATAGGATTTCAGGATTGTGCCTGAAGTTCTTATGTAATTAACAGAAATTGTGCTATTATTTATCATCTGTGAAAGTTTAAGAAACCACTTGACCTCTCATGTCAGAATCTGCATGGCCAGCAGTACTTGAAATTTTTACAGGTTTGGTATTTTTGTGGTTGTTAGCTTGTAACACTGCAATATCTTTAAATACTAGAAAACTGAAGCATTTGAGGTTTCCCTTTCATTTCAGTACTTTAAGCTCAAAGAACCTTTCATAGATGGTTTGTCTGAGCCAGGTTGTATACAAAAGCTTAACTGACTCAAAAATTAATGTGCTCTGTATATTGTGATGCAAGATGTGATTTCAACTTTTGGGACTTATTTACAGAACATATTTCATGTGGAGATCTTCATTCACTTTTATCACAATTACATTTCCTGATTATTTTTGTTACCCTAGGCTTCTTCAAAATACATATATATGTATATTGCTGATGTATTAGATACTTTATATGAATCGTCTACTGGATTCTGATTCAGTTAGTTTAAAAAATTAAAAGCTGAAGTGCATTACAGTCAAAAAAAAAAAAATCTGGTTAAAATGCCATCTTTATATTAACATAAAACTACATAATTAAATACAGAAATTGACCAGTTCTCCAAGGGACTGGAATAATTAAAATACATCTTATAGCATGTTGTTTTGCACGAGTAATCATCTTGACATGTGACATAATAGGCGGGAGAAGTTTCAAGACGGTGCCTCTCTGCTCTTATAGGTATGCAGATGCTTCTTTCCCCGATTGTCTGAGTTGGAGAACCCAGAAGTCAGTTCTGATGCAGACAGCATGTCTCTAAAACATGATTTAGTGTATTTAGCAAAAGATAATATAATGCTTAACTGTTTGCCAGTGATACATTACTATTGTGAACTTTCAGGTAGTCTTAAGGTGTTATTTCTTGCTGCCAAGTCAATGAAGTGGATGTTGTGATTTTTAAAAAAAGGTGCTTCACTAAAGCTGCTGAAATCTTAAAGGATGCCAGCCAGGTATGCAAATGCATTTCTACTAGTCATAGCTGTTTTGGATATTTTTGCAGAATATTTAAGAATTTCTTCTTGTATATAGAAGAAATTGGGTAGAATTGTCTTAATTTTGTTGTCAGTTACACCAGTCTGAGTCCAAAGTAACTCCATTATTTGGCAATTTAAATAAATAGGATCTTTTTCTAAATTTGCACGGGTATAAGGAAGGGTGGCATTTGACTTTTACTTTGTGGACTTTTCTCTTTTACATCAACTTTTGAGCTATGGGTAAGCTATTCTCTTGTAAACTTTCAAGGAATGCCCAAAAGAGAGAACACAAAATTATGGGAATGTTTTTGAAGCATAGCTCAGATATTTGTGAGGGGGAGAATTTCTTATAATTTAGAAATTACGAAACCATTACTGCTAACCATTGAAAAAAGAAAAAATGCAGTCACTTCAGGCTGTGGGCCTGGGCAAAGGTTGTCAAGTTAAGTAGGGATTTTGGGGTGCCTTACCTTTTGAGGGCCAAAAGAGTGTGTGTGGTTTTTGGTTTGGTTTGGTTTTTGGTGGGGATCAGTTTGTTTTTTAAATGGTACTACTAATCATAGTAGTAGACTGCTCAAATGTCTTTTGAAAGTCTGAAGGTAAGCACCCAATGTTTGAGAACTTTGGAGTCAGTAATTGCTCTTAAAATCTTGATAGGAAAGCTTTAGATTTCATATTTCCCCCCCACTTATCCAGCCATGCTCACACCCTTGCCTGAAACCTGACTAAATAAGTAGGATTAAATATAACCTTTGTTCAGGTAAAAGCTCTGTTAGGAAAGCTACAGCCTATGGTAGTGTAATATCTGTTAATTTCTAAAGATTTCAAGTGAGAGTTTAATAGTAAAAGTACCAAAACATTTAATCAGTATATGAAGAGTTGCAACATCTCTGTTTCATAGATGAGAAATCTAATGCATATTGGTTACCTCAATGCTGAAAGATTGTGGAGTGCATCAGTGGATTTTGCTAAGCACGCTGTTTGAATTTGAGATGAAGTGTGTAGGCCATCAATGTGGAACTGGGGCCAAAGTTGTCCCAAGAGATTACATTTTTGATGATTTTAGAGATTTAGAGAATAGAAAGGCATTTAGAAGAAAATCAGGATGTCCTTAAATGATACACCAGTTATTTGGCAGTCAGCAGTAAAATACTCTTAAGTATGATTATTAAACAGTTATGTTCAAAAAAAAGAATTGGGGGACAGATGCTTACTAGCTGTTCTACACACATTTAGTCACACAGGTACACCCACCCACACAGATATGTTTTTGTGATATAAATTATCTGTCCTAGCTATTCATCCTGGAATCTGCCCACTTGAAAAACTTTCTCACCCCTCGTATCATGTTGTTGAGGTTGCTGACAGTAAAGTTTCTCAGTTGGAGACTACAACAGAAAAGAAGCTGTTGATGGAACATGTCCCATGCAGTCTCCCTTCTCCAGGACACAAATACCTACTTTTCTGTGAGCTAGAATACAGGGGTGGATTAGGACATATAAATAAGGCTTACAGTTCTGCACGGATGACTAAAAAATGTGTGGCTCAGTGAAGATGATTATTTTAAAGGGAGTGGAGAAAGAATGAGTGAAGTATTTTGAAACTGTGAAGAAGAGACCAAGCTTTAGTGTGTTTGTTTCAGAGGAAGAGTAGAGACTGCCAGCTTTTATTTTATTTTTTTTAGCAATCATTTTAGCTTACATTAACAGTACCCAGAATAGCAGGTACCATATTATGAGTCAGTATAAATGCATTTTTATGTACACTTTTTTGAAACTTTAATTGCAGCAGTGAGCTAAAGGGAAATATGGCACTACTTTATTTTGTGTCAGATGGTTCTAAGTACTAGATGTTTCTTTGCTTATCAGAACGTTATCTACCATAACTGCAACCATTGCAGGGCAACTTGACACTCAGTGCTAATGTACCAGAGCTTAGTAATATGAAATGCTAGGAGCAGCAACGCATCTAACAGAAGCCTGATAAGAGGCTTTACACAGTTGCCCTCAATTCATCAAGTATGGAGACTCCTGAGCACTTGTGAGAGTGCTTTTTCTTGGGTAGAAGCAACTTCCATGCACATAGCCACCTTAATTGTTGAAGTATTTGCTCACAAGTTAGAAACCAGACTTCTAGACAGCCCATAACATTCAGGGGTTTGAATCTAAACTCCTGCTTACTTGCTTGGCCACCTACAGGAAAAACTGCTCTCTATCCTTCTTACTGAAGTTGTGGATTCATGTGGCCAGATAGAACAAACACGGGAAGATTCCTCTTGTGAACGTCCAGCTGTAGCTACCCATTCTACTTTTCATGTTCTATAGTGAATCTTAAATAGCAAATATAGTCCCTAGGAGAGGAAACAATAATTTGAGATTCTTCTTTTTCAGAATGTCCCCAGCATGTTACTGAGGTAGACTATTTCTTGTTTATTCTCTCATTTTTATTCATGAATCTCAGATTGTTAGCTGCACAATGATTCATTTTCTGGTTGAAGTTAAAAGGTGTTTATTCGCAGTAGGTATGTTGCATAGCAAGACAGGGATGTCTTGCTATGAATCCACAGCAGTGTGGATTCAAACCATCTGTGACTGAGGAGGGCTTATATGCATTTATGCAAATTTTGGGTGCCAATCACTGCACAATTGAGGCAAAAAAACCCCCCACTATCACTGTTAACTGCAATTAAACATTTATCTGGATTCCGTGTTAGCCGACAATATCAGCTAAGTGTTTATGTGTTCTGCCTTGCTTTCCTCCCTACTGTTTCTGGAAATTGTGGTGCTGGGATTCTCCTCATCTTTCTAGACCCCACATGTTTCTCAGTGAGAAATTCTGCTTTACGAGGTGAGAAATCATCATCTTTCAAAACAGAGAAGTAAAGACACTGATGGTCTTTAGGTATCTTCAGGAATTGTGTGGTTTATCAAAGCAGGCAGTAGGAGTCATTCCCTTCTAGGTGTCTGTCTGCCTAGGGTTGTAACCTAGGCATTTGACCTAATTATTGATAGTTTAGTTAAAACTTTTAGATAATTTATATTTTTCTCCCCCCATTGTCAAATGTGAAAACTTTGTAGGCAGTCAGACCTGCCTTTTAAACTAGAGGAATTAAACTGCTCATGGGCTACTCAAAACATAGCTTAAGTTTTGGTAAGTGTAGTAAAGCAAAACATCTACCTGGTTCTTATTTTGCCCATCAGAAATGAATCACAGACTTTCGAGGAGGGAAACAGACTTTAAGTCTGAAACCTTTGTTCTTAACCTTTTTCCCCCCTTTCACTTTACTGGGAATGGAAAATTAGGAACATGTCAGAATGTATTCAGCAGATTGTAAAATAATGGTAATTTACTCTGGTTTCTGCCATAGAGCTCCTGTTAAGAGGATTCCTATGCTATGTCTTGCTAATCTTGATTTCCTATTATATTCCCAATAAAAAAGATGTTCTGGCTAATGTCACTTTCTGGGAGTGCTAGCTGTAAATTAACTTACAGAAGAGATGATGGGAAGCTTTGCTGAATTGCTTTTCCAAATTTGAATTCTAAATAAATAGATCCATTAGTAACAATTGAATCAATTTTTTAAATATTAATTGCTTCCCTAGCATGTGAGAATAACAAATCCATATCCACCTATAAAAGTCACCAGTTGATCCTAATTCTGTTCCATAATTTTTCAGCAGAGAGCAAATTATTTTTAATTTATAATGTAAGTTTTTAGATAAATAGTAGATGTTACAAAGCATTTTATACTTTTTAATACTTTTTGTGACAATGATATCTTTCTGCTTCTTGAAATTTAATTAACACAACATTTGATACTATTTTAGGGAAATATATTATAAGGGGAGTCCGGTTCTTCCCCAGCATGAAAAACTTCAGACTGCAGTTTTGGAAATGTTTTTCTGGCAGGTTAGCCTTCATTTTCCATGAAAATTGTCCATTTGTCTGTTCCAGGTATGTAGTAAAACAGGTTTAAAAAGAAGGCAAGCCATTTCCATGCTTTTGTAAATATCTAATTTTTTTTTTAGTCGTTTCAAAGCTGAGAAAATCACTAATGCAAGCCAGAAGTTTACCATTTTTAAAAAGCAGGTTAAAAATTAAAAATGTGAGATTGTGCAAAGTAGATTCATAACATTTAGATCCTATATACTTCATAGTATAGGGTTGACTACAGCATGTAGTATTGAAAGGGGAAAAAAAAAAAAAACGACTTGCACTGCTTTTCACATTTCAGTTTCTGGCAACGTTTCTTTCTGTATTTTATCCCCTAGCTTGCTAAGCTACAGTGTCAGTCCAGGCAGACATTGACCCTTCAGGTAGCTGACTTTTTCACATGCCAAAAATCCATATTTTTCTATCAGTGATTTATTTGGTCTCTCCCTTGCTGTTGTAACATACTGCAACTTTTCAAAAAATGCATCCAAGGTCATACATTCTTCTGTGGCTTCTGCTTCACTAAAACTGGTTCAGTAACTGAGAAATTTTCACAAAAAAGTATTCGAAAAGGTGAGGCCATGTATCACACATAAGATGAGGAAAAAAGACTTCTGTATAGGGTTCATATCTGACAGAGAACAAGAAGTCCAGCAGGTCACTGAGTGATAATGTGAGTTAATGTCGATGGCAAGACCATGAGTGTTGAACATGCCTTTGAATCCAAAGATGGTCTTGTGATTTTGGCACCTGCGCCTCTGCTGGCTTACTCACTTTGCTTACGTAGTAGTCCCTGTACTAACTCTGCTATAGCCATTCTTGCTATGTAATGAATGTATGCCACACCTGAGGTGATCAAGAGTTTCATGCGGGGCATGATAACCACTGAGTCAGCAAATACTGGAAGATTAAATTGGTACTGTAAGGTTTGGATAGACTACAGAACTGATTATGTGTCCTGGCTTCCAGTCCATGTGGTATATGTAAACCTTTGATGGGAGAGGGTCCAGTCTAGCCCAGGAAATGGTTCACTTCAGAAATGTCCAAATCAGGTCTCTCACTCAGACTCTCCTGTCAATTGTTAGCTATAAAGAAATACCTCTGAGAAGTTCAGGAACTCACTGGTATATTTTTCAATGTCTAATTGGTAGAGATGGTGTCAAAATTCTTAAAATTCTTAATTTCTCTGCAGCTGGACAAAGCTTCCAAGATGAAGTCTTATATCTCTTATAAATACAGAGGTGTGTGCGTGCACACACACACATGTTTTGTTCAGTACTTTTGTTTATAAAACAAACCCTGACCCTAAAATTACCAGTTAGTCAGATTTATGGATAAGTCTTTCCTTTTTGTAGGCTGTTATATTTTCTTGAAAGAAAATTCATAGAGGAGAAAAATGGACAGAACACAGCCGAGTTTGGTATCGGCAGAGGGCCAGGAAGGGGGTGCCTTGCAGATACTCGGTTGTCTTGCACAACTCATTTCTAACATTAGGTTCTCACCAATGAATACCTATCTTTACCTTTCATATAAAAGGTGCAACCTGTGAATCAATGCTGCACAGAAACATATTTTTTTAACACAGAATTCTAAACAATTGGGTTTCTCTTTGGTGGAAAGTGCCTGTTAAATACATAAGGAACCTAATGCAGCATTCTTACAGTCTCTCTTTCTTCCCAATAGTTTTCGTTCTGAAAGTACTGTCAACAGCACGTCTTTCTGTCATCACGTAGGCGTTCAAAGCCATTGTCTAATTTGATTTCCTAGGTACATCTCTTGGACTTCCATTGGGGTTTTGTTTGTTTTGTTTTGTTTTTTTAAATCTTGACATGTTTTCATTTACTTGCACATGTGGGGTTTTTTGGGGCGATGTGTGGTGTGTGTGTGCAGTGCTTTTTTGTTGTTGTTGTTTTTTTTGGTGGGGTGGGTTTTTTGGGTTGGTTTGGTTTTTTTTTTGAATCTTCAACTCTGGCCCCTGGATTTCTTTTCTAGGAGTGAAGTCATTCTGATTCCAGCAATGAACTAGATGTCTTCCCTAGTTTGATACCCATCTTTATGTTGTCGTAGAGGCAAAGTGTGCTAGTACCATCTCTCCATTGTATAGTTGGGTTCTACCTGTAACATTGCTAAAAAGATATGCTATGGCTTACTAAATTTTGATAGAATTGTCAAAACACACCCTCAGAGTCCCAAGAACTCAGGAAAAGAAATAACCATTTCAATGGGAATGGGAGGTTACATGATATCCTCCATTCAACCTTTCCCTGAAACATGTTTTCTACTTGATACTGAACTCAGCATCCTTATGTGATTCCGGATTTCTCTTGTTCATGTATTTTTATTCCATTAGCCTATTCAGTTTTGTAAAACAGTTATCTGAAGATACACCAATATCATATTCCAGTATTGCTATGTTAGTGTCTCCATCAGGGAGCATTCTGGGAAGAGGTACTTGGACCAGTACAATAAGTGATAATCTGTTCATGCTTTCTAGGGGCTGACAATACATTCTGCCTGACTTTAAGCAGAGAAAGTATTTGACGTGGATTCTAAAAATCTAAAGTATATTGGAGAAGGATACTGAACACGCTCTTGTTAATTTTTACTCCAATTCTGTTATCTTAGTTCAGTCATTTTTTGCTGCATTTGCTTCCCACTTGTTTAGAGTTGTAATCAGACTTATTCCCGATGACTCATTGTGGATTTATGTCTGGTTTGCTATAGAAATAAATAAAAATACCTGGAAGAGGAATGCATCTTTGCCATATGTCTTATGCTGTAATTAGCAAAATATTTCTTTTCAGTCTGCATTGAATTATTATTATATTAATGATTCCATTGCTTTTCTGCTTCGTTGGTAATATGATGTATATATTTTGCACAGCTGAATATATTGTTAAGAAGGAAATAAAACTAGAAAAGTCACTGCTTAGACTATATTTAATCATACTTAGCACCACAAAGTCATGTGTCAAAACCGTAACTAATGATTGGCCTGTTCTTGTTTCCTGGGTATGTTGTTAGTCAGCCTTATGTTAATGTCATCTGACAGCTTAAATGGAGGTGTGGTTAAAAGTTTACTTTCGATCATGAAGAATAGAAGAAACATAACTTTCCTTTCAGAAAATGCATATACAAATATATATTTTATAAGAAAATGTGAAAAACAGGTGGAAGGAGCATTTCTGAAATATTACCATCCAGTCTTCAGTTATATGCTAAAGTGAAGATGAACACAGGAAAAATTAATTCTAGTTGTTCATAGCTTTCTTGCTTGATTTTGTGATTTAGGATTTTCAGTAGTGTCTCTAAGTTAGGCTTTGGTGTTTAACTTATTCGGGTGGGTTGTTTGGGTGGTTTTTTTTGTTTGTTTTTTTAAGGAGTGTTAAGCTTTACAAAAAAAAAAAAAGATACTTATAGGGGGAAAAAAAAATAGTTTTGGAATATTTAGATCTCCCTGAAAGACACCATGGATATCAGAGAAGGGAGAAGTCGATTGTTTCTTGTAAGAGCATAAATAGGCAGAAACTTTTCTGTATTATCATGTAGGCATGGCTACTCAAGAAATATGCTATACAAATTTAATAATGAGTAACAAACAGGATAATTTGGCTCTTCCAGTATTATAGCTAGAAATTAGTATTTGTAGTTCAAGGTGTAGTTCAAAGATGAGTGTGGATTAATGACTAAAGGACCAGCTACAAAAAAACCCACAAAGCAGAAATAGGAGACCTAGAATATTGAATTTAAGGATGGAGTCATACAAATCACTTGTCTATAGTATATCTTAGTATACTTCTTCTTTTAGTAAATTCTCATCTGAGTTACAATTTCTCAGGAAATTCAGGCAGTGTCATTATTCACCACTTAATGTTGAGTCAGAAGAATCTGGCTGTGTCTTAGTAAGCAGAAAAAGGAAACTACTTTCAAGGCAGAAATACCAGTATTTGGGGATTACAGTGAGAAAATGACAATTGTTTAAAGGATGTGGTGGTGGGTGCTTTCTTAGCTACATGACAACTGCCTTTAGCCAATGGATGGCTTTCCTCTTCTCTGAGTTAATTTGCTCATGGACCACGACATCACTATTTATGTCTTACTGAATTATTACTGTGCAATGTAAATGTTGTTATTTCATAGTAGGAATGACAAAAAACGGATTGAGTAAAAGTATGGGGTTTTTTTGGCTTACGGTTTTATTGTGATTTCAGAAATGCGATGGCTTCTGAGCTATAAAAATCACAAACCTAATTCTGTTTAGAAGCGGCATGACTGAAATGGAGAACTGTAGACAACAGAAGCCAATTCAAAATTGTTTTCTTTGGTAATTTGGTGCTCCGAATGGCATAATGGGTATGCGGACTTCTGAAAAGTCCTAAGCAAATTCTAATAATAAGAAGGTGTTTTCAGCTACAGTAAAAACTAGGAGCCTTTGATTGCCTTTGTTACAAATGTTGACCAGGAGAGAGTTGGATAGGGTACTTTAGTATTTTTATAAATAAAAAACAGTGGTATTGTATGAGAATATATAGAAGTATACATGTTTCAGGAAGATCCATTTTCCTTGGCAAGGAATTTTGCACAGCTTCATCTTGCATTATCATTGAGTGTACTGCATTTTATCCTGGTGAAAATCAGTGCCTTTCAGGCCATAATCCTGTACAAGCAGCAGGCCAAACCCCCTCCACGTACTTGGTAGGTTTTATGTGTGGTGTGTTTCTTTTCTTAATTGCATGTTTCTAGATAATTGTTAACAATTTTCTAAAATTATTTTTAGCTTTAGATCCGGCTAAAGATCCATGTTTAAAGATGAAATGTAGTCGCCATAAGGTCTGTGTTGCGCAGGATCAACAAACTGCTGTTTGCATTAGTCACCGAAGGCTTACACACAGGTAAATACTTTAAAAGTTAATCCTATAGACTTTTTTTATAGTGTTTGTAACAGACTGTAAACCATAAATAGGCTATAATTAGTTTAGTTATTTAACAACATATGAGCACAGTAGGAGTGGATTTTATAAGTAATTATGTATGCATAATTTGATTAGAATGTTTAATATTTGATTTTTTTGATAGGCTGGTAAACTAGAGGGTGTACATATTTAAATATCACGAGCTGCTGATACAAATACATTTAAAGAAATACCAACCATGCCAATACCAAATGACTGACTGTAACAGTTGTGATAATGTCCTGCTGCTGTACATTACTTTGACTTCATCACTTCTTATATGAAGCTAGAGAACTCAAAACTGCCTGTTAAAGTGTACGGTTACACCCCCCCCCCCCCTTTTTTTTTTTTCTCTTCTTCTGTGCAGTCCAATTTTCTTTGTAGTCTGGACTGGTTAAATATAAGGAACAAATACATGATAAAGTTATTCCAGAATCCGAATGTAGATGATCTTTATGTTTACCTTTATTTGGGAGAACAGTTCCACATGCTCAATTTATGTAGGTCTTAGAGTGGCAAAATATTAATGTACTTCTGTGGCTTTATCTGGGGCAGAAAGTGAGTATGTAGGGGGCTGAACCATACACTTCATTGAGTCATGAGATTGTTGTTTGCTCGGGATGGAGTCAAGTTTCACATTTGACTGGGGATTTTTTTTTTTTCCCCCACTTCATTGTGGGAAATGGAGCATAGTAGAAAGGCTAAACTTCAATAACATGATGGAAATAACTGTGTGTGTGTGTTGAAGTGCATTACTCAGTAGGGGCTAAAAAGAGCTAAGGAAAATAGAGACTTAAATAGAGACTTTCTTGTCTGATGTAAGAGAATCATTTCATGTTTTTTAGAGAGCCAGTACAGTTTTGTGAATGATACAAGGAGTGTTCTTCTGAGTGTCTAGTTATGTTTAAATACACCCATCTGTAGCTTTTCAAGCAAGCAAGATAGTACATAGTGAAAGGAAAAGTTTAAACTATCCTCAGTCTGCAGCTGTGGTTAATTAAAAAAGCTCTACATTGTTTGTAGAGTTACACTGTTTAAATGAAACAATCTCAGTGTAGAGCTAGACATTTTGGTTTGATAAAGTATTATATAATAGAATTATTAGCAGGCAAAGCTAGGTAGGCTAATTTCAACTGCCGGTGAACTGTCAGGAGAATATGTCAGTGTCTACTGTGAAAAGACAATGCAATCATTTGAAATTTCTGGGAGGTATTACACACATTATTGAAAACAGTGAAAAAATGACATCTCCAAGTGTACATGCAGCAAGTAAGGACTGAAAACATTTTTAGACTAGATGAAGCCGCATACAGTGGTTGAATTAATAAATGTATTGATACCTGCCTTCATACCTGTATTATTCCTCCCACAGTCCCTGGCACACTTTTAGAAAGGTGTTATTTTAAGACGCAAAGCTTGTCTGAATATAATACAATCTCATATTGGGAAACTTTGGAATGGCAGCAACTTGGTGGTTGTAATAAGCACTGGAAGTCTAGTCTTACAGGCTGTATGAAGCAATTCTCTATCTACCTGTCCTGAGCGAGGACAGGGATTTCCCAAGCTTAGATATCCCTGTTCCCCCAGATTACCAGGTTCAAGGAGAAATCAATTGCTTTGCGCTTTCTTTCTAAAGAAGTTTTCTTCTTGCAGTCTCTGACCTTTCTGTAGTATGGTGGGATAAGAGTATGAATAGCATATTCACAAGCAGTCGTGTCTGCTGGTCTCTTCACATCTATTAATGTCTTTAGCCCAAGATTTTATTCCTTCACTGATACCTACAATTTGCAGATTTATTTTCAACAGAAAATAAATACATTTATTTTCAACATTTTTCCAAGTTCACAAAGGACTAGTCCACTCCTTTATATAAGTATTGGTAAAAATTAGATAAGAAAGATTATATTATCAACTGTCAGGTTATGTTATCTACTTGTATCCATTTCTAATGTATCAGTTTTGTGTATTCAATCTGTTGGGAATAAATCTTCATGAAATTTCATCCCAATAATTTTCCCTTTCTAACTTTTCTGTGTGCATGTGGTGTTACTCAAAGATTTGATAATTTGCATAATTTTTTTTTTTTTTTTTTTTTTTTAAGAAAAGGCAGTTGGGAATATCTTCTGGAAAAATAGCTGAGACCTTTTTCATGGATTACTGGGAACTCTACTGGGACTTGCCCATAGATATCCATTTGGACATATTTGATGTATAGATCATAGATGTTCTAGAGATTACTCCCAAGACTCTAGCACAGGGAAAGTAGTTTTAAGCATGTGAACTGATACGGTGGCGAAGACTATCCCCAAGAGACAGTCAGGGAAGAGGAGACGCTGTATACTTCCAAGATAAATAAAAGGTTTATGGGCACCTTTGGACTGCCCCAGGGAAACAAGCCTGAAATACACTGTTGTAGCTGAACAGATTAGTCTGGAGTATCATCAAGTTTGAAATTCTCAGATTTACAGTTAAATTCTCTGTTCCTAGAAGCAGCATTTCCAAGCAGCCTTTGTCACTCTTTGAGGTAGTAGCATAGACAGAGAGGTTGCTAATAACTGAAGGCTGATAAATGTATGAAATGGAGAAATCACATTAATAATTTCTTTCATTGTTTTGTTAGAAATTGACTTGCAGAAAAAACACTTAGGCATGGACATTCTGTTATTCAGTCCATGCTGTCCTGGGTGTTGTTATCTGTACAGTACAATTTCCAAACTGTTGTAGCCCTGTATGGATTACTGAGGGTACCTCAGTACTACATAGTGAAACATGTGATAGGTGGGTATCCCAGCCATCTGCAATGCTGTTAGTGATGTGATATGACATGGTCCAACAGGATTAGTTAATGTGACAGTACACTCTACTGATGTGATGATTCTACCTGTGCTTTCAGAAGTATTAAAACTTGTATTAGCTTGGGGATCTCAGCACTGTGCTCTTGCTGCAGTGTGCTTGCCTTTGCATGGTTTCAAAACCAGCTACTGCCTCTCAGTGTCCTTTTCATGGTGGTGTGGATCAGGCAAGCCTATGGTTTTGCTATTTCTTCAGTTTCCGTGGAAGCAGAGATTATGGTTTCGCCTCGGTCTTGAGGTACTGCACACAGGGCTTGTTTCCTTTTTGGGGAGAGTGCCAAGATGGCAAATCCTCTTCTAGCATGCTTCTACAGTGCCACAGCATCCTGATGCAAGACCTTCCTTCATGTACTGTCGTGGAAAGACTGACCAGTATTTGACAGAAAGGTGAAACTAGTGTTGCAGTTCACCAGTCATGAGAGTAGTTTGGAGTACCAGAGCTTTAGAAAGTATGGGGGCATGGTTAGAGGTGTCAGATTTCTGTTGATAGCAGGTGATTGTATTTGCATCTCTGGCTATAACTGTATTGGAAGCTGTGTTCTGTGTGCTGTGCCCTTAGCTGTGTCCTGTGAAAGAAAGAGGAAGTACTTTAAGAGGGGAAAACATGCAGGATATATATTAGTGTTATTTATCCAAGTACTTCCATGGGGATTGCTGTGGGAAGCGAGTAGCTGCCTGCACTAGAATGCGTGATAAACAAATAATTAAAAGTCTGGTGTAAAATAGAATTTTTCATTGGTTCTTTGAAACTCTGGAGATTGACATTAACTTTTCCTTTTGCCTAAATGGTGTTTTACTATTCCTTTGTGTGTTCCAATTTATATTTATTGGTTAAGTGATAGGCTTTATGGGGCAGGGGAGGGGAAACCTGTAAAGTGTCTGTACATGCAATAATGAAATGCTTTGGAGTATACCTCATTCAGTTACAAATACAACTTGTGGGCTAGATGATCTCTCAAGGTCCCTTCCAACCCAAAGCATTCTATGATGATGATGAATATTGGAATATGGTATTGCCAATACTGTGATACAGTGATGCGAATGTTACGGTGACAAGCGGGATATTCATCATACTACCAGAAATTTGTTTTCAGTTTTAGTTTTCAGTCACTTCACTTTCAGGAGATTTAATTATTTGCATCTGCAGTACTGAGAATCTGTGGGAACTATGGGTTCACCCCTGTGAGCATGGGGAAGAGGAAGAAAGCTTTGTGAATATTCAGCCAGAAGAGAACTGGACAGGAAATAGAACAGGGTGAGTCAAAGGAGGAGGGCTGTAGGTGGTAATGGATATTTCAAAATACCTGCAATGGAATGTGTGCTCTTTGTATACGCAGAGCAGCAGGTGGTAAAGATAAATCCTTAAATCTTCACATACTTCTGGTTGCCACTTTGAGTAAAGAAAGAAAGAAATAATTTGTTGTGACACCACAACATGTAGGAACTCATTAAGGCCATGGAAAACTAGTAGATAAACAGGCGCAGAAAAGTTGAAAAGTTAGTCCAGCAACCGAGCTATCATAGATTTGCAGGTCCTGATAAATAGTCTGTTAACTTCATCTTAGATTTGAAACAGACAATTATAATATGAAATAACACATCATGTAAATTACTCTAAGAATACCATCCTGTGAATCATAGGCTACTGTATGAAAATAAGCAGTGTATAGGTGAAGTTCTAAGCAAGTAGGTTGGCTGCAGGTGAAGAGCAGGACTCTAGAAAACTTGAAAAAGTGGGGCAGGGTTGCGACCTAGCAGAGAATTTTAATGTAGACATAACATGGGATAGCACCTGTGGTTTCAGTTGGATTACTTTTACTGTTTTGGTACTGCATGGTTGTCAAAACAAAAACATTTAAGCTTAATGCTTAAAGATGCAAGAAAGCGGAGCGGGGGGGGGGGGGAAGCATCTATCTACTTCAAATGTTTCTCTCTGCTTTTATCTCAAACCAGCTGCAGCAGCCAAATTTACAAATTAGGTTAATTCAGTTGAGATCCTGTCATTAGGCAGGCCATTCCAAGATTCAACTGCTTACTGCAAGAAACTGGTGAAGTGATGACTTGCTCAGTAATGTTTAGATATGTTTTGTGTATAAGCTCTGGAAAGGAGGAAATTGCAAGACAGTTTTGGCCGGGGTAAATCTGAGTGTCTTTGATGTATTAGAACCTACTGACTAACCTTGTACTGATAGATCCTAGTGGAATCTGATAAAACAGGGTCTTTTTCTTCTTCCATAAATAAAAGAAATGTACTGCGTAAAATTGATTTGATATATTAAATCAATCAATGCTTGGATGCGTTAAATTAATCAATGCATTAAATGCATTTGCAATTTTCTAGGTAAATGTAGATCTGTCTCTTTTATGAATTTCCCACCATACATTAATGTCCCCTGCCCCCATTGTGAAGATCCTGCTAAGCTTTTTATGTTTGTTTATGTAAAATGTGCAGATCAACACAACAGTTCCCTTCTAGGGGAGAAATAGATTGCACTTGTCTCTGCCATGTTATATCCATGGCATGTTAAGATGGAACTGAATTTTTTAAAGACTGACATCTATTACTTGTGTAAGGACCTCACTTTTTCTTTTTATTGGATTTCTCGCCCTCTCCAATAATTTATTCTTAGGTTTCAGAGGAGGAAGCAACTGTAACACAATTCAGGTATCCCAGATCTAGTTTTTATTTCATGAAATCTCTAGGGAATTATTATACTGGTTTTTTGGGTTGTTTTTTCTTCTTTATGGAAGCAGCCTATGCCTATGTCATTTTAATAACGTAGGGAAGGTGTTCATAAGAAGCATAGAAGTGCCTTGTCATAGAGGTGTGCAGCTTTTTGGATCTTCTTTATGAGTAACTGATTCCCAATAAATATTAACTAAGCAGTAGATTCTGATGAGACTAGCAATTCTAAAAAAAATAACCCATTTTGTTAAAGGTTAAGGTAGGAGAGGTGACTTAATGGTAAAAGCATTTCAGTTACAGATTGTGATTTACCTGGAAAATGACAAGAATTCACTAGACATGGGTAGAGAGTCATAACAACTAAATGTTTAACTAAGTTAAAACAAAGAAACAAAAAATTATAATTGTTGGTTTTATATTAGCACTCCACAAGGCAGGTTCCAGAGAAGTGTGCAGACTGGACCTCTATCAATGTTAAGCTGGGTAGGAGGTGAGCAGTATAGAGGGCCTAATGATACAAAATTCACTATTTTAAGAAGTAAGGAAAGAGTGATGGATGCTCTCTGGGTAAAATGTTTCCTCTGCTGTTTCTTAAGAGTTATATGACATGACGTTAGGTTTAGTGAGAATTGTTCCCTGCCCCTAAGCTTGTCTGGAGTAGGACCTGAATTTAGGCATTAACAAAATTTTTCTAATAATTTCTGCCTGTGGGTGCAGTTACCAGGTTACCATGATTTCACTATTGAAGCATGCTAAAGAGTGTCTCTTTATTATAGACTCACAGAAGCTGATAGTGGTAAAAATGTTATATCACTTAATCTAATTTACTAAGGTAGAGTAATGGGATAGTTTGATAGATTTTGTGCTAGCACTTAATCTTATTACAACTTCCTTTAGTTTTGAGTTAAATGATATTTCAAAGTGCTGATTTGATTCAAACCATTGGTCATCTAGTCCATTATCTTGCCTTGGACTCCTGCCCTCTTACAGTATTTCTGAAGAATGTGGAAAACCATAAATACTTTTTTATATGAGCTGGATTACCAGCAGTTCTTCCCTGGGTGTGTTCACCTTAGTATTGTAACATGAGGAAAATGTTCCATCTCAGCTTTGAAGTGATGAGTGTTGGGCCCTGAAGTGTGAGATGGTTTAACCTTTTCCTGTTACAGATGATCTGACAGAAGCCCAGAGTAAATTTCAAGTGCTGCAGTACTGTAGCGCTGATTCTGCTGTGAAAGCAAACCAAAACCTCTTCTTTTTCCATGCTGTGGTACTGCATGGCTGAGATTGTGTCCCCAGGCATAAAAAATGACCAAGTCCAACTACGTGAGAGGCCCATTCGGTAAGAAAAATGCACGTGCATACATACCTGCACACATGTGTGTACATATTTGGTCTCTTCTCCCAAGTAGCTAGAGATAGGATGAGAGGAAATGGCCTCCACGCTGCAGCAGGGGACATTTAGATTGGATATTAGGAAAAAAGCTTCACGGAAAGGGTGGTCAAGCATTGGAACAGGCTGCCCAGAGAGGTGGTGGAGTCACCATCCCTGGAAGCACTCAAAAAATGCGTAGATGTGGCACTTTGGGACATGGTTTAGTGGACATGGTGGTTTTGGGTTGATGATTGGACTGATGATCTTGGAGATCCTTTCCAATCTTAATGATTCCTAGTTTTTACTTTCACTAAAAAATAATCCAGCCACCAAGCCAGGAAACATGAAATTGCTCCTCTACCCTTAATTGGTTTAGAGTAGACTTGGTAGTGTAGGTTAATGGTTGGACTGGATGATCTTAAAGGTCTTTTCCAACCTAAATGATTCTATGATTCTATGATTCTATATATGCACATACATACATATAAATAAGTATGTACACATGTATATGTGGTTTTTTCCTGTTCATATTGTATGGACATGTGTATCCCAGATTACCAAAACATCATACTTCGAATTTGAGGTATGTTACCATCACTCTCATTTTACAATAAAAGAAAGAGGATTTTCAATTTGGACTTGCTACCACTAAGTTTTTGATTAAAAAAAAAAAAACAAAAAAAACCCCAAAAAACCAAAACAAAAAAACCCCAACCCAAAAGCTGTAATTGCAAATCTGTAGTTGTATTAAGTAGTCCAAGCAATTTTGAAAGAGAGTCTGTTAGAACTGATATGGAAGATGCTCTGATTAGAATCAAATAGAGCTTTGCTCTCATTTGATTAGAAAAAAGGAAAAGAAGCAGAGAAGAAGGAACAGTATAGCTTTGGAGCTTTTCTGTATCTTTAGGTGCTGCAGCATTTTGTTATGATTTCAAAAAAAAAGACTTCCAAAAAACAGAAGCAAAACAAAGGATTTGCTCTGGGCAGATTGTGTGAAAGTTGCAAACACCACTATTTAGGATGTCATCATTTCACATTATAATGCTGCTGAAGAAGGCCAGCTGGTGCAGTTAAGTCCCTTATTGGAAATTTTAGTCTGATTCATTACTGTGATTTGTAGTTGTACACAGAAACACTTAATCACTCTTATGCTCCAAGCTCTATTGAATCTACTGAAGGCTTTCTGGTTCTTTGCATAATTTGTGCTGCCAGTCTGCCAGCTTGGCAGTGTTTCAGGCTTGTTGCATTATCTGTGTGTGTTTGCACAGGAAGTGATGCTGCACGTAGGCTGAATTTACAGTAATTCTTTTGTATTAGGCTAATGAGCAACACTACCTCATTCACAATACTAACATTATATAGCTTTGATTAGTCCAATTATTGTGTAACTATGCCATTGTGATCATACTTACACTCCACAAAAGTACTGAAAAGGAAATTTGCTTAGCCATATCTTAATTGAACGTGTTGAGAAAATAATTTGGACTTTTATGTTCTTGAGAGGTGAAAATATGAATATTTTGGAGATTTTTACATGCTATGCAATTTAATTTATTAAAGAAAAAAAGTGAAGTTTCTTTTTTACTAGCTGTTTCATTGCATTGGGAAGGAAAAAATGTGAGTAACGCTATGCATCATACGTTTTGCATATGTTGTGAGGACCTATTCTTTCCTTGGTGTGCATGTGTTTCTTCCATTCATTTTAGTGGGAGTTATGGATACACAGCTAGAGGAAAACAGGATCCTCTAATGGAATTCATTCTCTCTCTGTAAGTAAGTTCTGCTAAGGCTAATGGAAGATACAAATGTAGATTGCAAGAATGCCTATTGCGGTACCAGTGTTATGTGTATCGGCCTTACTATTTATTAAGGTTGTAACTTAGCCATTCAATATTTATACTTTTTGCAGCTAAACTTCAAACTCAAAAATTGCTGTCCTTAAGAAAAAAAATACCATCCCGCCCCAAACTGTGTCTGTAGAAATCTAAAATAGAATATTTTTAGGTTTTAATGTATTTTTTTTTCTTTGTATGTAATATATGTTTTGTAGGAGATCAAAGCAAACTTGAAATAAAGGAGACCTAAACAGAACTTCCCTATTCTATTTATTAGCAGAACAGGTATTTTCTACTATACACACCTATTTTTAAGGAAAATATGGAGTCCTACACTAGACTACTGCAGGTGGACTTCAGTTAATTTACTAAGTCCTAGGCCTGCTCATGTTTTACCTGCTCCAGTAATCCTGTTCAGATTCTCAGTGGCCTGTAGGAGTGAAAAGGTGCACTGGGTAATCAGTTGGCATGATGAGTTTTTCAGTGATAATGTGTGTCCTGCTTTCTACTCCTGCAATGAGATTATAAATTAGGACTGGGAGATATTTTTGTTGTTTTTCTTTTCTGCAGGAAAATGGATCCCATTTCTGTATTTCTTTCTGTCTTGCTGAGAGTGGTTGAAGGCACACTCAGTTGTACCACCTTAAAAGGCAGTAAATTAGGACACTTCTGTTCAAAAACTAGAACACAGGACAGAATTAGGAAATGTGACATCTCATCTAGGAAAGCATTGCTGTTAGAGTGCACAACTTTGACTAACCCTGGGAGATGTTAATGTGCTGTCCCGTTAGTAAAAAATTGTTTGTGAGCTTTTTTGTTGTTATTGTTTTAAAATGGTCTTTTCCCTTGCAGTATTCCTAAGAAACTACTATGTAAAAAGATTGCCTTTTTGTTAACAAAATTAAGAATAATGATGAAGACGGTGCTTATAAATGATTTCTTTGTCCTTAACTATGAAGTTGTGATTGTAGTCCATAACAATACAATTAATTGTGGACTATTATGTAAACACCAAAATAATACAAAATAATAAGAGTAAAATTTTTGAATATTCCTTTATCAGAAAAATTATGCAAAATTCAGGAACAGTTCAGTATCCCTTCTTACAAATACCTATCTAAAGTAAAGCCTGCTGTTTGTTTTTGTAGTGCTTTAAAAATTAGCTGTCAGTATCAGTTTTCCGTGTACTTTATTAGAATACATTATCAGTTGTGAAATGGCTGATGCAAACATTTGTAATCAATTAGTGCTTAATTTGGGATTTGTTGGTGGGTTGTGTGTTGAGGTTTTTTTGTCTTTCAGTGTTACTGAAATATTCTAACACTGGGTATTGGAACAAAATAAAACTTCAGGATGCCTGTACGTGACGGGTTCTTTTTCAGCTTTTAAAATTTTCATGTTGGTCTGGATCTGATTATAATTAGGTGCTTTTATTACTAGCTAGCATCAATTCTAATGCATTCCATTTTATGTGAAGGTCTTGCTTCATAAGTGTGTTTATAGGCTCAGAATACATCTGTTGTTTTGCTTACGTACCAGTGGTGAGAAAACTGTTGAGTGTGTGAAGCTGAGTAGGAGTAGTGTTCAGGGAACAGAAATCATTCTACTAATTTCCGTTTGTGTAAAACAATACTTTTAAGGTTTCTAATGGTGGAAAAAACATTAATTGTAGCAGCTGGAAATATTTGTCATCATAGAATGAAGTATGTACATACATTGATACTTTACAGTAAAATGTACTACTGTTTTTGGAAATTAAATACCGTACTTAATGATAGTAAAGGCATGTCAGGAGTCGCTAAATTTTCATCTTTGTTACATAGTCAGTTATATAAGGGGTTTTTGTGTCTGTCTGGTAGCATTTTTATCATTTCTCTTTCATTTAAAATCAAACACCAAAACCCTTTTCATGTGTCCAGATTGTCAAAAAGTAAGTTCACTTTATAAAATGCTGTAGTCTGCTACAAGAGAACAGTAATATTGTATAATAATAACAGTATTCTATATCAGATCCTTATTGCCTAAAAAAAAAAAAATATCTTTTTTGTCATTTTATGGTTTAACCTAAGTATTTAGAAAACTTACAGCATACAAATACTTTTTGTAAAACCCTTATGCAACTTCTGTATTATGGATCAAGCCATCCAAAGTTAGCATCTTAGAGAATATGCAGTAATCAACACTTAATTTTTTCACTGTGGTTTAAGATTATTTAATTCTTCATGTTTTCAAGCATGACTGTTCATGGTGATATCATTTATCTATTCTGCTTTCTAACTATTTTTCTTTCTACCTTAACTGTAGATTATTTTAATGCAGAGACTAAGGAAAAACTGTTGTAAAATACAACCATTTGAATCTTAGAAATAATGCTTCTGGGAAAGATGTTTCACAGAGGAATATACCTAGCGGGCTTTTTCTTGTCAGAGAGTTTCATATATGTAAATATTTAAAATAGTTAACTTTATTGTAATTCAAGGATTACTTCATTTCTTGGTCAGCTGAAGATCTGGGTACATAAATATTTCTGAAAATTTTTGCATGTCTTGAAGAATGAATTCCCCTTGACTTTGCATTCACCACTTGCACATTCATTTCCAATAGGTGTTTGTAGTACCAAGATTTGCATACTTGTGAAAGTTTAATTTGAAGTTTTGACCCCTAAATTCAACACTATCATGTTCTAAGCTTTTGCTGTTGGGCCTTCTTTTTAAAGAAAACTGCAAACATCATCTCCTCGCCAACCCCACACTCATTGGTGCAAGGAGGAGGCAAATAGGAGGAAAGATTATCTGAGAGGAGATTTAAGCTGGGGAGTAGAGCAATAAACAACGTGACTACAGGAAATGGATATCCTGAGGATATGAATGATTGATTTTTCATCTTTGGGGCATGCTGCTGGAGTCTATAAGAGGTATGAACACACAGCCAAGATGATCTGGATCAGAATTAAATCCCTTGCTCATAGAGATCATAAAACAAACTTGCATGTTACGAAGTAAGATGTGAGGGCTTGCTGTCCCCTTATTCGTTATTATAGCCAAAGCTGGGGACCCATGTACTTTTGACCCTTCTACACATAAAATTTTCTTTCATAGGGATCCAACAATAGCAACACTTCTAGGGTGACTTCAGCCCTGTATTTCACAGATTTGAAGCTTCTCCTGGAAAACAGAATTTCCTTTCATATTCTAGAAGTACTAACAACTTATAACCATTTACTTCAAAGTACAAATGCTGGAGGTTTTTTACCTACACTGCAAGACTTTTGTCATGCTCTAATTCACCTCTCCTTTTTTCAAATTGTAAAACAAGGTAATTTATGTTAGAATGAATATTGTCTATATGTTCTACTGAGAAGCAAGCACAAAGTGCCATTAAGAACAACTCAGGGAAAAGGCATGCAGATGCAGTAGCTATAAGAGCAATCAAAACATTGAGATTTGTGAAGAATGGTAAAGAGAATAGTCTGTAAATGTTAAGAAATCATTTTATGAATGAGGTCTCAGAATTTATTTGTGTTAATAGCCCTGTTATCTCTGGCCACCTTGATAAATGACACATAGAGGAAACAGAAACATTGCAGAGCTGTTAAAAATATGATCAACAATCTGGAGAGACTTCTGGATAAAAAGGCACTGAAAAATGGGCACTTATACTAAAGGTAACAGTAAGAAAGACTGACAGGATTTTATTTCTGGAATCGTTGCTCAGTTAGTTTCATTTACCATCTCATAATGAAGGAACAGGGAGAATACATGAGGCAGCAGATTCAAAACAAATTTTAGGAACCTGTTTAATTTTGACATGACACTATCACCACAGAGCTCTTGGTCAGCATTGTGGTTAAAAGGAAGGTTTAGAAATGTGTATGGAGAGCTAGAAAAGTCCTCTAAGCTAGCATACAGGTAAGACAACTATTTTTTCTGACTTGTGGCAAACCTGTTTTTGGCAATACAGGTGTAAGTTTTGCATGGGATCACTTTCCTGTTAAGTTTTTAGTATGGCTGCTGTCTAAAAGGAGGTCCTATATTTGATCAGCAAACTGGACACTAGTCCAATTAGATACCACAATTTACTTTCTTACCAAAGCTATTCAGATACCAAAAGATACATTTATATATCCATGAACCTATAAAGACTGCAATAAAAATAAAAATTGAGCTAAACTATGAACTACAGAGGGAAAAATACCAGTGGAAGAAGTAGCACTGTCTGCTTTCAGGATTTTTAAAAGCAAAACAATCATGCTTTTGTGCAAACAGGTGCTTTCCCAAGCGAATTATGAAATGTTTTTTATGCCCCACAGTGAGGGCAGAAAATATCTTTTTGCATTTATGTCATCTTGAAATAGATTACTTTTTTCCGTCCCCTGTGTAACCACAGCCTTTTTGTCACTCTTACTACATTGCAATTTTCAGACTTTAAAGCTGGATTTGTGGTTGGTCTTTTAAAGCAAAGTATTTGGAAGCATGTTCAGCTCTGAGGCTGAGTGGTGGATTTGTTATTTTGCAGTCATTACTTTGAAAATGAAATTAGGCAACTAAATTAGGACAAATGTTGTGTTTTGGAATGCAGAATACTAGGGGTGCCCAGGTAGGGCACCAGCAAGGCCCCCAGTTGTATGGAGTCCCTCTAGGAGCAACAGAGCAGAGCAAAAGCTGAGGCCTGAACTATCTTATTTTTCAGTTTTTCTGAACAGTTTGAAATAATTTTTAAGTATGTAGGGAATTTTCCAAACTCTGCATGATACAGAATGAAGAAGTCAAAGTTTAAAAAAACCCCTAAAAGCCAAACCACAACTCTTGGTGTTACCATCATACAAATATTTATTATTGCTATTTTACCTTTTATAGCATGTTTTTGTTTCTTTAGAATTTTGTCCCTTGTCATTTTTCTTGTACTTTTCTTTACTGTTCTTCTCTCTCTCTCTTCAAATAACCCTTCTCCATTTTTATGTACTACTTTGCTCTTTCACAGTACTTCATGTTTTCACTTAGCATGGCTTAATGTTCATGCACTCATGCCTGCAAACCTGAAATAAGCCCTGGTAAGAGATGCTTTATGGGGGCTTGAATGGAGAAGGGATAGATTATATATTACCCTGTAGGTACCATTTTATGGAACCCACATTAGAGTAATTAAGGAAGGAAAGAAGAGGCTAGAATGAGGATGCTTATGTACATTAATAGAAAAAAAACCACCAAATTAAAATACCAACCTTACCAACTTTCATAATGACAGAAAAACAAGTTATGTCTAGCTTTTTGGCTATCAAGTTATTTTGTGGAATAAGTTGAGGGCTTTTTTTAAAGACATAATACGAAATATAATGCCGCCATACATAAAAGAGAACTTGTCATGCTAGAGTAAAGAATGTGAGACAACATTACAGTACTTAGTAAAACTTCTTTTGGCAGTCTTATTGACAATTTGTTCCTCTTTCATATCCTGGCACAGATATTTCATCATGGATATCTCTGTTTTACATTAAATTTTAATCTTTAAAGTTGTGTCTCTTTTATTTATATGTCTGAATTAACAGCCAAGAAAACCTCACACCTTTAATCTATTTGATTTTCTTGCCTCAAGCAACAGCACAAATAATACTTTATGTTTTAGAAACAGCTTCATTTATAGACGCCAATGAAAATAGCAAGGTTTTGTTTTAAACTGCTTGGGTTTTTTCCAGTACAGCAATATCCCTATGTATCTCCATGGGTTTAATATATCTATGACAAAAGCAGGCTAATAAGTAAAACCAACTATGAATTAATTTAAGTTGGAACTTTTTCAAGCTGTAAAATTCCACACTTACAGTATATTAAAAAAAAGCTAAATTGTTTCCTAACTATGAAGGGAACATTTTTTCCCTGCCAGTATGAGCCTCACTGGTGATCCTTGGATTTGACTAGAGAGGATAAAGAATATTATAAATTAAAACTAGGTTTTGGAGAACATCACTATTCTTGCAAAATAGTATTAAGTTTCAAAGAATAAGGGCAAACACAAGCAATATGGGGCCAGAATGGAGGCTGCACAAGTGTTACTGTTTCTTTTAGTAAGTTTAGCTGGTGCAGTGCTTTGTTGAATTAGGTTTTATATCTATCAGAGTTTTCCCCTCTTCCCCCCCATAAAGTTTGTCAACACAGATTTTGATACTCATTCAGGGAATTTCTGCATATTTGGCAATATGGCTGACCACAATGTACAGACCTGTTGCACAGTGAATATATAACAGAAATGGTACTTTTTGATGCTTTGGGCTTGCCATATGTATGCATGAATTTCATTGTGTAGGCAGACTCTGAGATGAATTAGCTATCTGAGGTTTAAGGAGAAACACTCCTGACCTATGAGAAACTTAGCCTGTCTTCAGTAGTAAGCAAGAGGAAGGAAAAAGGAAAAAAAAAAAAAAAAAAAAGAATAGTTTGACCACCCATTTTTGCTCAACCATCATCTTACTATACACTTGTTGCTATACACTCACTGTTCTGCTCAGACCTCTGCATCAGCTTGTCAGCTTTATTTTCCCATTTTCTGATGTTATCAGACACCATTTATAAATTCAGAAGATACCATACCAACAGAAAAGATAATACCAAGTTGAAAGCCATTCTGTCTCTTTTTTTCTTTGTTTTTTTTTTTTCTCTTCTTCCCCTCCCTCGGGGCGGGGGGGGGGGGGGCGCAAGAAAAGTGGTGCTGATCTTCACTCTTCCATCTATCTAAAGAGCACTTGGAAGATTACAGTACAATAAGTTGACAGTTGGCTAGATTATCTAAGGGAATTCTGTTTTTCATAGAAATGCCATAGGTGTTAACCAGTGCCAGAATACAGAACTTTACTTTTGTGAAGCACTGATACACATCATTCTCTTAAAAACTCATGAGCTGTAAAGCAGTGTTGTTTGCAGCTTGCAAATGCTCTTCTAACACCTGATTAACAACATCATCTAAAAACAACAACCTTTGTTGCAAGTGAGTTAACGCAATCACAACAGCAAACCCAGTTCAAGTTAATGCTGATTCATTTTTAATTTAAATACTGTATAGAGATTACTTGTAATCTTGAGCACCATTGCGTAAGACAATTTTCTGTCCATGTGTGCGCTATGCCTTAGAATCTATAATTACAGGCATGACATTGTGATGCTTTTGAAATGATTTTAGCAAGATAATGTGTTTTGGCTGTAGAATAAAGGGCAAATAATGCTAGCACTAGCATTATCAAGACAGCTGGCCCATTTCAAGCCTTATTGCTCCTCAGCACCAGGCAGTAGATAGTATATAAACAGACTTCATTCTGTCTATGCTGTGGTTTTCTTGTGTAGCAGAATTATTCTTGATTTAGACTAGTATGAGAGTAGAGTCCAGTTCAAAGTTGTTTAATTGAAACAGGTGTCCAGGGTAGGTAGAATTATATTACACAGTACCTGTAATATAGCAGATTAATGTAAACAAAAAAAAATTACTATTTAAGCGAAACAGGTGTGGTACTTCTGGAGCTGGGTAGAACAATAAATTAAAACTGTCAGGTTTAAGAAGTTGACCTGTCAGGTGGTGGGAGCAGCATCAGCCATGCAGAGGAACACATTGATGAATGGAGTTAAGGACTGTAGAATGAAAGCTAAAGCGGGGGGGGGGGGGGGGAAGGGGAAAAAAAAAGTAATGCTCACTGTAAAACAGAGCAAAGAACATTTATTAAAATGGCTGGCTGCAAGGGTGTATGCCATAAAGAGACTCTGAAAGAACCCTGATTCACTTACGCAATTGAGGGATACTCAGATCCCTGAACATGAATACTTTGGATGTATTCTTTGTAAAAGTGGCTTATTACTCCTCATAGGTGTAACGAGGAGCTTGGAATTGCTAAATACAATCTGGAGAGGCAGATACTTCCTTATGGCTCTCCTTGAATTTTGCAGTTTTGGCTCAAAATAGTTCTATGTTACACATACATCATAAGAAAATAAACTACTAAGCTTGAAATACACTGCTGTATGTGGTGTTAGAAAACAATTTCAGGTAAATTTTGCCCTCTAAAGAATGGGTGGTTCTCTATTCTTCTCCCCATGTCTCAGTTGGTGTGAGGAAAGACATGATGATGGTGGAAATGTCATCAATATAAATACGGTGGTGGAAAAGGAGAGACAAATAGCAACTGTAGTGAATGCAATAGAAATTTGTTTTAAATTTAGAGCTAAGAGACTCAAGTGGAACATGCTGATTTTAGGATACTTTTAGAAGGTATATTGTCCCACACCCTTTTTCTGTTCAAGTGTTAAAGCTAAAGCTGATATAATTAAAAACAATAAAACATATGAAAATGTATCAATACAGTAAAACATTCAAAGATAAGTAGTGCAGCAAATCAATTTGCCAGTTGAACAATTAATAAAATATATGCTTCATTTTTTCTTTATGGAGGAAGGGGGAGAAAAAAGGCAACTGAGGAATTTTTTTGGTAGTTTCTGGCAAGGGAACAGAAAGAGAAAGCCTGTACAAGCTGCATCCATTAATATCAACCATACTGTATTTGTTTTCACTTGTTTTCCCCTGTAGTCTCATGATTTTGTCAGCTAAACTTGGAGAAGAGTCAAGTTTTTCTTTGCTCATTATAAATCAGTGACTGGTCATTTAACAAGGTATATGAACAGACGTAGTGTGTTCTGCTGATAATTGCAAAAGTTGTCATGAGCTGTGCACTTATGAATCAAGACCACAGAACTCAAGCGGATTTGCCATAAACGTGCATCCATGTGGGCATATATGAATACATATGGGTTTATGAAAGGCAGGTCCTGCTTGACTAACCTGATCTCCTTCTGTGACAAGGTGACCTGCTTAGTGGATGAGGGAAGGACTGTGCATGTTGTTTACCTGGACTTTAATACAGCCTTTGACACTCTATCCCACAGCATTCTCCTGGAGAAAACTGGCTGCTCATGGCTTGGGCAGGTGTATGCTTCACTGGGTAAAAAACTGTCTGGATGGCCGGGCCTAAAGAGTTGTGGTGAATGGAGTTAAATCCAGTTGGCAGTCACAAGTGGTATTCCCCAGGGCTCAGTTTTGGGGCCAGTTCTGTTTAATATCTTTATCAATGATCTGGACAGGGCAATTGAGTGCACCCTAGTAAGTTTGCAGACAACACCAAGTTCGGCAGGAGTGTTGATCTGCTTGAGGGTAGGAAGGCTCTATAGGGGGACCTGGACAGGATGGATCGAGGGGCCAAGGCCAATTTTATGAGGTTCAACAAGGCCAAGTGCTGGGTCCTGCAGTTGGGTCACAACCACCCCATGTAAGGCTACAGGCTTGGGGAAGAGTGGCTGGAAACCTGCCTGGCAGAAAAGGACCTGGGGGCGTTGGTCAACAGCTGGCTGAATATGAGCCAGCAGTGTGCCCAGGTGGCCAAGAAGGCCAACAGCATCCTGGCTTGTATCAGGAATAGTGTGGCCAGCAGGAGCAGGAAAGTGATTGTCCCCCTGTACTCGGCGCTGGTGAGGCTGCACCTGGAATACTGTGTCCAGTTTTGGGCCCCTCAGTACAAGAAAGACATTGAGGTGCTGGAGTGTGTCCAGAGAAGGGCAACGAAGCTGGTGAAGGGTCTGGAGCACAAGTCTTATGAGGAGCGGCTGAGGGAACTGGGGTGGTTTAGTCTGGAGAAGAGGAAGCTGAGAGGAGGCCTCATCACTCTCTACAGCTACCTGAAAGGAGGTTGTAGTGAGGTGGGTGTTGGTCTCTTCTCCCAAGTAGTTAGCAATAGGACGAGAGGAAATGGGCTCAAGCTGCGTCAGGGGAGGTTTAGATTGGATATTAGGGAAAATTTCTTCATGGAAAGGGTGTTCAAGCATTGGAACAGGCTTCCCAGAGAGGTGGTGGAGTCCCCATCCCTGGAGATATTTAAAAGGTGTGTAGATGTGGCGCTTAGGGACATGGTTTAGCGATGGACTTGGCAGTGTTAGGTTAATGGTTGGACTCAATGATTGTAAAGGTCTTTTCCCACCTAAATGATTCTATGATTCTATATTAATATACATTTAGGTATGAATGTATCAAATGGTGAAGATAAGAAATAAGCATGCTATGTCAGAGTGACAAACCACCACATTTAAAAGTGTTGAAAAACTATTTAAAGAAGCCTGTATTATGTCATTTGGATCTGAAATTATAATGTCAAATAAATAATTTGAATGAGTTAGGGATTTTTGAGTACTAGGAAAAATCTATAGTAATAATTTTAAGAGTTGTTACCCTAATGCAGGTCATGTTGTAGTGATGCAGTACCTGGGTGCTTTAGAGCTCCTACTCAAGAGAAAGCAGCTGCCCATTTTTTGTTTTGGTGGTTTGTGTTCCCCCCCAGCCCAGTGGAGAATGTGAGGAATCACGGGATGGGCATAGTAACTTTGTTATATTCTAAACAGTGCTTAAAGTACTACAGGCAGCATTGAGTTGACTATGACCATAAAGATTGCTAGACCGTGGGGGAATGCAGTAGTGAGCCTCCAGCCCTGGATGGCAAAGTGTAGTTTAGGAGGCATATGCAAATGTTGTGCTTTCTATTCCTCCGTGCTTTACAGTCAGTACACAGCATAGAAGTGCTATCAATGGTATGGAGCCGGAAGTAGACTGGATCCTGAAGGTGTTTGGAACATAATGTCCCAAGGTCCTTTGAGCAATTTTGCAGCCTCTGTGGAGCATACACATAGATCTGACCAAAGTAATCTTAAATTAGGTATGGAACAGTTGGAATATCTCTAGTTGTTCTAGTGGAACTGCTTCCACAATACTGTGCCGTTTGAATGCCTGTAATTCAGGAAGAATATGGAGAGTTAGAGAGTATTCAGAAGAGCCACAAGAATAGCTGAAGGTCAGAAAACATACCTGATCCTGAAGGAGAACAGGAACATCATATGTATTTGTTTGCAATGGAAAAGTGGAAGAAGGCTGTGCAGCTACTGTTTGAATACTTATTTGAAGATGTAAACTTTTTAACAGGCTTCCCAAAGTAGCAAAGATGTGTTAAGATTTCACAGCGGAATCCAAATTAGAAAGTCTCAGGGTACCTTTTTACAACTTTGTAATATAGAAGTTTCCTAATGCATTATGAGAGGCTTTTACTTGTTATAAAGCAAGTGATGATAGTAGAAATGATAATCAGTTTAATCAGACATGAACGAGTCTTCTGTAAGCAGTGTCATACCATTTTTTTTTCTTGTACTCGCTTTGAACAGGGCATTTTGTCAGACTTACCAACAAGTTTTTATGCATGATATGAGACATGCATACATTAATCATGAAATCTGAAATAAATATTGCCATATAATAGTTTGTTCAGCTGACAACTCGGTGTGTATTCAGTTTTAGCTTTCCTTCAGACGGTGTATATGCATGTAATTAAAATACCATATGGGCAGCACATCTTGATAACAACATCAGAAGAAACCTGTAATTGTACCTGCTTATGTAAGTTTTGCTGAGCAAGACATACAGGGTTTGGTTTTGTTTTTTTTAATAGAAGTGAACATGACTGCAAATGACCCCAAACCCTCCTGAAAAGCCTTGCAGATAGAAAACTTAAAAACTAGTGTCTGTGACCATAATGAAGTTTTTCTGGAAAGAACCCTGTAAAATGGAAGTCAAGATAAAAAAAAAAATAATTATAAGGGCCTCATTCTTTATCACCAGATGTGCTGATTTATTTATATTGTATTCAGCTGTTTACACCCTATTTACATTGATGATGGTGATATCTCAAGTCTAAATATGTTTGAGAAGTGTCCAAGTGTGCTTTGAAGTTTACAATAAATTCATGACCGCAAGGTCTACCATAAAGGAGGATGGTCAGCCAAACTCCTTGAATGAGGTCAGCAAGCTTCTTGTGAAGATTCATTGCTGTGACTTACTTAATTATAATTAACTGTAGCATTTTTCATTGAGAGCAAGGTTTTTGCACTTGGCTGTGGTGGTGATTCTTACACCTTTGGTACTGTTGATGTTCTTTTCACAACAAAGTTGTCTAGTAAAAATAAGTTCAATAATATATATACATGAATTTAGCAGCAATGCCAATTGGACCATAGGCCTCTGTTGTTGTTTTAAGTCTTTCTTAAGAAAGGCTAAAAAATTCAAGAAAATAATTTCAATCCCTTCAAGTCCAGAAATAACCAAATTCAAAAATAAGGATTGAACATTAAATCTTGTTTACAAAAAGTGCATTTACCAATGTTTGTATGAATATGAAGGTTGGAAAAAGTGTTCTTTGTTTTGTAGCTATTGTAGGTCAGTTCTTGCAAAAGCTGTGGAGGCATTTTTAAATATACAATTTGGAAATGAGTGGAGTGGTAAATTACTTAATATAAATTCTAAGATGTAAAGACAGTTTCATAAAAGTTCTGTATAAAAGAAAAATATATGTTCATGTTCCCTGCCAGCAGCCATATTCTTACAAGTGCTTCTGCGTGGGAAGAGGCATCACAGGACTGAGACAATATTAGTACCTACATTTCACATTCCTGACAAACAGTGAGGATACAGGGATTATCAATGTTATTCAAAATAACAAAAGGTGTTCTTATTAAAGTTTATGACATTGCTGTCTCATTCGTCTGCCTAGATATCACAACATCGTAGGAAAGTATGAGTAACCATTCTGAACACATAATGGCACTATTCCTGAACTATATTTGCTCATTGTAAGTTTAAAAAAAAAAAAAATTGCTCGTTGCTCTTCTCCCTACCCCAGTCCACTTCAGGCTGAAAACCATCAGTTTGATTTTGTAGAGACTTTTACTTCTCTACATATCTTCACTGATAAGTATCCTGCGTCATATGAGAATGCATTTGACTTCTTCCAGTGCTGACAAGTGAAGCTGGATTTAATTAAATTGGAGTTTTTTAAACAGATTAGTCTGACCTTATATGGACAAGAATGGCAAATATATTTGTCCGAGAATTAACAAGTATTAAATCAAAATCCTAAGAGAAGGCTGAAACATTATTTCCTCAGGTGTTTACTACTGGTTTGTGTTTACCATTTTATTCTCTCACTGACTACTCTGTCAGAATAATGTATAGCACTCAACACTTAGAATTCCATTTCTTCTTGTAAAAAGTTGAATTTTACCATGGTTTAAATAAGATGATCTTAAGACTTTTCCTTATTCCGTGACCTGAAAATAAAGCTGGTCTAAGATCATGCTGCTGTCAGTAGTCAGTCCCAAATATTACCTGCTCTGACTATGCAGTCTCATTTTTAAGCTTAAGTTAGAGATAAAATTAGTGTTTTAATATGTATTATATGATAAAAGCACATTGATATTCATAACAATTTTAAAGTTAGGTGAGAGCTTTTCAATCAATGGTGTATGTGGGGAAGAAAAAACCCACAAAGAGAATAATTTGTGTTAATAACAATTCCATAAAAATTGGTAGGAGAAGACTCACAAGAATTTCTTTTTTTGAACAAAAAGTTTGTACGTAGTGTACATAAAACACCGAAAAAAGGAATCTTCAATCATATAGAAGAAATTGTACAAATTTTATCACTATATGTCACTATTTATTTAAATATAAAGCTGAATCTTATAGCTGTATTATGCATTCTGAGTTGTCATAGAACAGAGAAAACAGATTCTGAAACATCTGCCTTAGGATAACAACATAAGTGAACACAAATCCAAAGAAGTTTTCTTGGGAAACAAAAAAGTAACCTTTCTGGGAGATAAAAGAAAAATAAATCCCTTTATTTGACTCATAAGAATAAACCAAGGTATTAGAGCTGCCAAGCAGTGCTAAAATCTTTGGAGGAAGATGAATAGAGGATACTACTGGATTTTGAGAGAGTAAGATTTGATCAGGTACATTACATGAATATATAAGAAAGCATGAAAGAGTTTTTTTGGTTGGTGGTTTTTTTTGTTGTTGTTTTTTTCTTTTGCAGGGTTGTTTGGTTGGTTGTTTGGGTTTTTTTTCTCCTGAAGGGAGTTGCATCATCTCAGTGTTTATGGTGTATCATTGCTGGGAGGGTGATATGTTTCCAGAATGTTACAAATGCTGTTCATGAGGATGTACAATCAACTTGAAATAATTTTAGCACTGGTATATGAATACGACTATGCCTTCCAGAAGGTAAGGGATTAGTTTACTACATGAAATGGATCTTTTTAAAAAAGTAAATGAATGGATGAGTTTTGGGGAAAAAAATGAGCAAGTACAGAAAGAAGGAAAAGTTTAAATGGTCAAGCTGTACATTATTTTAACTCCTACACTATATCAGTCATTTGCAGAAATACTGTTTCTTTAGTTATCTTCTATACTTACTATTCAGGAAGAAAAAAGGCATGTTCTTGTGAAATTGATCATTAACCGATATTTTCTAGCTATAAGTCTACCTAAAGAGCTGAACATAAAGTCTTGAGTAGTGCAAATAAACTTTTAAGTGCTCAAAGAAATAAAAGTTTTAGGCTGCCTGCTGGCTCTCAAGTTCAAGTGATTGACACAGGAGACTTGTATGCTGATAATATTAAAGGGAGAAAATGGAAATCCTTCTTTCAGACATTGATTATTGTGATGCTTATAAACGGACTTTTCTTCCTTCTTTTCTGTCTTCATTTTCAAGCAGACACTGTGACTGTTCCCATGTAAAGGAAGAAAGAGAAGCATGGGCAGCAGGACAAAATTTGAACTTACAAGGCAATGAGAAAGATAGATCGTGTGTGAATCGCTCTGTAGGGTTCTGAATGTGATGAGTGGAATATCAATCTACTCTTATAATGGCAAAAGAACATTTTTGTGGCAGCCAGTGTTTTGAGCCAATAGGAGAATTTTCTAGTGAAAACTATTCTGTAATTATACTCAACATAAAATAGTAAATCTTGCAGGAGTGGCTATTCTAATGGTAACATTAATCAAAATATTGTCACTATTTGTCTTGTTTGGGCTGCAGAAGTGATTATTAGTTATTTGATTACAGGTTTTTTTTATTTTTTATGTTTGATTTTCTTCACTCAGTTATATTTTATGACTCATAAGCATTAAGATGCTTTCTGATGAGAACTGTGTCTGTAATTAGACTATCAAATGCAGGTAACAAAAAGCATCATATTATGCAAAACAGGTTCTGAATTAATAACTTTAACTTCTCCCTCAATAATAGATACATAATCATTAAAAAATTAAACCAATACCCAACCCTGCAGTTTTACAAATACAAAACGTGCTGATACATAGGACCCATATTTAAATGACACAAACCAAATCTGATTATTGTACTTCACTTATTGGGGACTTTTTAGATTCCTGTTCGACAAACTATAAGAATGTAAGACTTGACAAAATCTCCTGGTTATTCTATCTAGTTCTTAAAATTATTTTCATTGACTGAAGAGAACTGGTTTCTGTGTTTTAAAAAAAAAAGTAGTATTCTGCTTGTTAGATAATGTGAAAAAGGAAATTATTTTCACTTCTGTGTTGTCTGTATCAGAAAACAAATTGAAGAATTTCTTTGCTTTCTTTTGGAACACAAACTGATGTCTGTGTTAAGTTTTTTCCAATAACACTAATAGATAGTGAATATATTTATATTCAAAGAGGTAAACTCTGCAAGGCTGACACAAAATTATTTAATAATTCTTTCCACTTTATAAAATGAAAAAAGAAGTTTTGAGGAAAGGTGGTAACTCTAAGAGAAATGATTAAAAATTGCATTATGACAAGGTCAGCCACTTTGATTAGCATAGAAAGCACTTATGAAAGACATTTGCATATCTTGGCAAGTGATCAAAAGGTGAAGTATAAGTTCATAAATTAACATACACTATTAAAATCTTTCTAAAATAATTCATTATTGCTTTACCAAAGTCAAATGTGTGCGTGTTTATGAATCTCAATTTTATTTTTTAATATTTTCTATACATTATATCAACTAAAATATGTATAAAATTATTTGAGGCTTCAATTCTGGAATCAGTTAAAATTGTGAGCATCCCATGTAGTCACTGGAGTTATTCAAACCTGCTCGAATTTATTACTGTCAGTTTCTGCAGTGCTTGTGAAAGATTTAACCATTGATTATTAGTGAGAAATATGGATTTTTTGAGATTTTATAGATTAAAAGAATAATAAAGCCCTTATTTTTAAAATAGCACTTAAATAACTGTGTAAGTAGGAGATCCTGAGTTTCTCACTGTCTGTTTGGGTGAGTAAAAATGCATATATTCACAAAAAAGAAAGAAGTTGTTGTTTAGGTCAGTATTTTCATGAAGTGGAACAAGTCGTCTAGACAACGTGGATTAGGAAAAATAGTAGGTGGGTTGATAAACTCAAAAATTATGAAGGTAATCTTGCCAAGGTAATTTTGCACCATCTACAATATGTAAAAATAATATCTAGCAAAGGAAGCATCTTTCTCATTTAAATGAGAAAATGTTTTCATACAATTTCAAAATAATTGAAATACCTTTTTCTGTAACTTCACTCTTCTTTCCGCACCCCATTTTTTTTCTTCACCTTTATATCCCTACACTCCGCTTCAAAATGTTGCATTAGAGAGAAAAAAAAAAAAAATCAGCCCTTGAGTGACATTTTGCTTTGCATACTGAATATACATGGAGCTTTGATTATAGTAAACTACTTTCATGTACGAGGGTCTTTTTATGTTTTGTACAGTTTCTGAAAACAGTAATCCTTTAAAACTTCTAATTGTAGTTGTTCCTGCTATCGTATGAATCATTAGTAAGTCTTTCTTTTGGCTTCAGTTTTGCTGTATCATTTTATGATGTATTTTGGCAGAAAATATTATTTGTTGTGGTAATTTATTAAACCCAGCAGATTTTTATCATGATTGCTAAACTAGGTGTGAACCCAGATCATTGTATTGGTTTTGTTCTGCACAGAACTAACAATTTAGGGTAAGCAAGCAACTGTTAGAGAGATTGCCTTCTGTATTTTTATATAAGATATCTGAAAGAGAAAAAGAACTTGCCTCAAACTGTGTGGATATTGCACAGTCTGGATTCAAAGCCTATGATTCTTTAGCAGTTTGTATTCCTGCAGTTTGATTTTACTTGCCAATGCCATGGGGTTTTTTTGGAATTATATTGCTGTAGCCCTTTTGGCTGCATCTGCCCCTAGGAACCTGCTGAAGAAATAACTTTCATGATGAAAAGGGAGGAAACAAAAGTGAAGGCCACTGTTCGTATATGTAACCTTTAGGAATCATTGAGTATGGATGGATGTGTGCATTGGGTCTTAGCAGGTTTCTGTGTGTCTGCTGTCCAACTCTCTCTTCCTTCATAGATTCATGGACCTTTCTTCAGTCTCCGTGGAGCCTGGGGAAAAACTGAGCGGTAAGAGAGCGTAGGACATGCTGGCACAAATTAGCTGGTGGCCTTTTTTGTGTTGTGGGGAGGGCAATTTGGTCAGGGTTCTGACAGTGATGCTGTAATATACAGAGATGCAAACTTGAAAAATTGTTGCACTCATTGAAAACAAAAAAATGATGAAAGAATAGGGGTAATTTTACTGGTCTTCTGTATTTCAGTGAGCTCTTCTTTCTTTTACTGAAATTATGGACTGGGTGATTTGGGGTGCAATGAAGCTAATAAAAGTAATGTAATATTCTTTTGGAAATAAATTTTTTTCTTCCTCAAAAAACATATGCTTAAAAAAGAAGGGGGAGAAGGAAAAACTGAAACTTAAAACCAAGGCAACAAAACCCCCCATATTTCTACATTAGTGTTCAGTTCAATCGGGAGTGTGCTACTGTGTGAAAATCTGATCATCTCACTTACCTTGCTTTGATTTTAATAGTGGAGTGGCTCTCACAGTGTCTGCAAGCAATGGATTCATTTCCAATGAAAAAAAAGGAGATATACGCTCCAGGATCCTACCTAATATGTGCCAGCGTGCCACACTAAAGCGAGTTCAAAGTTAAAAAAATAAACAGAAAAGGAACTCATTGCTCCCCTCTCCCCCAAAAGCATGGGCATTAGGTTCTAAGCACCAGATGTTTCACTCCGTATGTGTAATCCTGTAGTACTTGTTTGCTCATGCAGATACACCAGTTGTGTTCACTGGAAGAGTTCTGTGTTGTTCTGTGATCCAAGGTCTATGTCTAATACTGCTGAATTAGCCCAAAAGGCCTTTATAATCTTTAGGAATCATTCCCTTGTTGCTATAGAACCATAGCATCCTGAACTGTAGTTGTGATACGTGAAGCTTCGTGCAACAGACTAAAACTGTCACCTACTGGAAGTCAATAGGAGTTTTCTTACTGAATTCAACAGGACCAGGATTTTATATTCAATCTTTAAATCCTAACCTACACAAAACTGATATAAATTAAAGATGTTTCATCTTAACTTTGCTTGGTGAGAATTCACTGACTGTTGTACTGTAGAAATTATAAAACATGAGGTTTGTATTTGATGTCAGCTTTGAAGGATGTAGGGAAGTAGCTTGTCTCCCAGCATACATGGTTTTTCTACCTCCTTATATTGCATATATCTATTAAGTAATGATCAATGATAAGAGATTTTCTTAGTGTGGCCTCTAGATGGCACAATGATTTGGACATGCTGTACATTCATATGATGTCAAATGGATGCCTGCATAGAAAATAGCCTCTAGAGAAATTAAATCCTTTAATGTAAAAAAAAAAAAAAAAATCTGGTGTTTCCTATTGTTTTGTTGAAAGAAATTACAGATGTAACAAAACTGCCAACATCAAAAGAACTGGAAAATATATGAATATACTAGAGATCAATTTCTAGAGGTAGTGGGGTTTTCTATGCAATATAGAAGAATTTGTTGGATCTCATGCTGGAGGCTGAAATAACTGTGCTGAAGAGCCAAATCAGAATTCCTCTGATAGGTGAATTGCTCTGCCATGTGCAAACACCTGCTTCATCCAAGTTTTTCTTCTACTGTGTTCTTTACTTCTGAACCTATAGTTATGCTCTTTCCTCTCTGGACCACTTCGTTCAAGCAGTTTTTACAGTGCACAAAGGCTCTGTAAGCAGGATACATGCTACCTAAAAGTACAAAATGATTTATCATCAAATAGACACAACATATAGCTAGGACTAATTTGCTGTCAGAGTAAATGTGAAGATGCTCTCCACCTCTTGCAAGATACCCAGCGTGTCCTTGCTGGCCAGACAGTTCAATCGAGTATAACAAAGGTTGACTTGTTGACTCCTTGAAATGGGCTGATCCTCAGTGTTGTTTAAACTGAGGATCAGTTTAAACTTCTGACTCTGTTTCTGCCTTTTATGATTTTATAATTTTTCATACTTGTGGCTTGTTTTCCCCCCACCCCTGACTGACCTTGTCTCAACAATCTTAGTTCTGTCTGCAGTTTTACATTTCTTCTATTGCATGGTTCCACTCTACATAATTTCTCATAGCTCTTTCTCACAATTTAGTAGTTTCCTTGGAAGTTTGAGCCAAAGTTATTTAGCCATGCCATATCAAAACCTCAGTATTAGGAGGAAAGGTAGGCAGTTAGCTGTGAGTTAACTCTGTGAAATACGTGCCATTCTTCCTTATTCTGATGATCCTAACTGCAGATATTGATAGAGTGGTGGAGTGTGTTTTGGTGCCTCATTGATCCACGTGTCCGGATTTCCTTCTTAGAGACAGTAAGAAGATGGTTTGTGCTCAACTCTCACCCTTAGTGGGTGAATCTAAAGTTTTGACAGCTTCTGTGGCTCAGGACTTCTAAGTGGGATTTGTGGAGTAGGCAGGAATAAAAGGCACAAAGTTAACAAAAAGTTCACAAAAGTTATACAGAAAATTACTTAAATCTGTGGCTTTCTTATTAAAACAAACAAACCCCCCTGGACTCTGATGTCCTCTGACCTGATTGTCTACTAAGTAGTTGAGTATGTATTCTGAAGCGCTAAAAATGATGAAGGATATCTCCAGTATCACTAGGTGAGAATATGCTTTTGATCTTGTGCGGATTTCAAGGAATTTAACACTTCTAGTGTTGAAATATAACATCTATAATACTGATATTCTATGGGAAGATGCAATCTTGTTCCTTATCTCCAACAATACTTTATAGCAGTTTGTAGAAACAAAAACCAAATATTTGTTCATTGTGTTCAAAACGGTAAATAGTAATTTGTTTAATAGTCTCATAATTTAGATATTGTTTGCTCTCATGTGCCTCACTTGTTTTTATTGATGTAACGTGTCTGCTTGTTTAAACAGAGAATGTAAGAGTGATAACAGATATTCTTATTAAGGGTCAACTTACATCTATGTCTTTAGAAAAGTTTGAGTGCAGTGACAGAATTTTCCGTGACAGAAAATAAAGTCTGTGATATGTATGAATGCTTTCCACATTTCCAGTATTTGCCAAGCAAAATCAGTGGATTACACATACAGATATGTGTATGTGACCATTTCTAGTTAAATATATAGGAAATGCATGAAACTGTCAGATCATTTCATAGGAATGCAGTAGGCATATCCATAAATAATGCTGAACTTTGTGGAAATTTATTATATTTCCGACTTTACAATGTATATAAATGCCTGTATTAGATAATGTGTTAGATAATGTGTTAGATAATAATGGGCAAATCGTGCTGTCTAGAACTGGGACTTCAGAGAGTGCCGTCTCTGTAGTCTCGGTGGTATGCTGGAAGGAGAAGTGAAGGATGGCAGGAGTGTGAAGAACGTACTCATTTTTGCAATCTAGATTTTACTAATTTTCCTACGATGTTTAGGAATCTGATCTTAAAGGTCTTTTCCAACCTAAACGATTCTATCATTCTGTGAATAGTGTCAGCTGGGAAGGAAGGGAATTTATATTTACGGAGGGGAGAGAGGAACCTGATGCAGTTACTTGCTATCTCTTCTAGTACAACCATCTTTGTAATCCTTTAACAACTCTATATTCTGTCATTGTCTTCAGACAATATTTGAACATGCTTTTTCTGTCTTTGATCTTCAACTAAAACAAAATTTTTAATCACGTTTTAAGGAATAGTTACAGCTGGGAGGAGGGACTGTCAGATGTTGAGCTCAAAAGAGCTACTGTCTCTTACAATTTGGAAAGAATATTTAGAACCTTTTCTACAGAGGTCAACTTTTCCTTCAGATTTCAATAGAGTTCTCTTACCATGGACTAACTTTTAATACCACATATATGTAATTGACTACCATCTGGAAGTTAGGGGCCTTGGTAAAAACATCTCTGATTACTTTTTTTTTTTTTTTTTTAAAGTCTAAGCCAGGTTTTATTTCCCTTTATTTGCCCATTATCTGCCAATTACCTACCCTAAGGCTCTTTTTTTTTTTTTTTCTCTTCGTTTAGGTAATTTGGATTTTCTTTATGATTTTTTTGTAGCTCTGTGTCTCCTAAAAAGTGACCAACCATATAGCAGTTCTGATCAGAAAACTATGTAACGCATAATGATTTTGACTTAAGCTTTTTTAAATGTTGTTCCTTCTTTGTAAATTATATTTCAAGGGTGTTAGGCATTAATTAGCACATATTTTTCTATGTGAATTACAAGTGTAGCAATTTGAGAGGTCCTGAGAAAAACCTTCAGTCTACTTTGTGCTGATAACCTGTTTTAAAAATAACATACAGTATTGAAATCTCTAAAAGGCACTTTTTATATTTTAAAATCTCAAATCTTCACCACCTCCCTCCCTGGTGATTTACATAGTAATTTCTAACAAATTACTCCTTGAAATGCCTGTATCATTTGCCAGCCTAATGGAAAACAAGGTTGGTGTGAGCACTGCATTCAGCTGTTTGTATATCAGGCTCCCTTTCACCTCTCAAGCAACTCCAATTAAGTTAAATAATGAGAAAAATCATTTCTGTGTTGCTGTACATTCTTTGCTTTTCTGTCTCATTAAAATGCTACACTAGCTAACTTCAGTCGAAATGAAGCAAATACTATTGCAGGAAATTTCAGCAGCATTACTTAAAACACGTTTTTAAAAATACATAAGGCTGTTTTGTTTAGATTTTAGTTTATTATATAATTTAGAATAAAATACTGCTTGTTTTGCTTGGCAAAAGTAGGCAGAATGGTACTGAAAATAAAGGAGCTGTATGACAACAAGGCAAGAAACTACCTTGAAGTGTAAACTTATCTTTTTAATAATACATGTAGGTGGAAGGAGGTGGTAAGAATTTGTATCTTTAAGTTATCTACTTGTTTTCCTTCTCTGGTGCAAATGAGTAAATAGCATTTTCTTTTTACATGCACAGAAAGAAATATTCTTCTAAATTCTGACATAATACTGAGTATATATGCTTAGTGATCCTGACAAAAATGAGAGATCATACATAATTTTCTAGTCTTATGTCTTGGGTGCAGTTGCTGGGGAAAAATAATAGCTGAATTTATTTAATCTCACATGCCACCTGCTAAACATGTCTGTGATGGTCCATCAAGAAATAGACGGTCCATCAAGAAATAAAAACATCTTGCCAACACTGTTAATTTAAAGGTGCTAAAATGTATTGTATTTTGTTTCCCATATTAACTTTATTAATCTTTGCTTTGTCAGATTTATTCAATTATTATTAGTTTCTTAAGACAGATTTTTCTTGTATTTGTTAGGAATAATGCAAAATAATGAAACAGGTCAAAATAATATACACGTATACACACAGAGACTGGCAATAATGTCTTGGTTTCTTTTGTCATTTGAAAGAAACATCTCAACAATATATTGACAGCTATAGTTTTCTGCCAGGATGCTTCCACATGAAAAGGGAACTTTGAAGGAAATCCAGTCAACTCTAATGAAACCAAATTAGATTTTGCGATAACAAGTGTTTTTTCTGATTATGTTAATCTGACACAGCCTGATTGTGTCCCCCAAAGGCTATGGCAAAACATAATCAGGCAGTCTCTAAATTGGAATAATTCTAAAATCTCTAAAAAATGTAAATGAGTTATTAGAGAAGTATTAGAAGAATTCTTTGAAAGATTAGATTTTTAGTAACTCAGATATTTTTCTGAGTCTGTATTTGAAGACCTGTATTTGAATATTCTCAAATCTACCTATAAAATAACCATTTTTTCAAGTGGATTGGGCACTTGTGTTTTATAAATATCATTAAATAAGTCATGCTGCCAAAGAGTTGCTTGCAGCTAGATTTTCAGTGGCTTACATTAAGCATTCTCAAAGTATTTGCAGGCACAATCACTGTGTATACAGGAAGGTAAGTTTATGTATGCAAACAGGTACATAGGCTAGAGTAATTGGGCAGATTGCCTAATTATGTTTCTAGGCATGCAGTTGCATACGCAGTCTAAAAGCATATGCACAATTTGGTGTATGCAAATTAATGCAATCACAAGTGTTACTGGTAAATTAAACCCATATATTTAATTTTACCCTTTAGATGTCAACAATGTCAGATAAGGCGGAGCTTTTGTATTCAGTAATAGTTATTTTATTACTAGACAGATCCCAAAGCCCTTTTCAAGAAATTTAGAGGTATAAAAGTCCTCAGTGGAAGAGGTTGACTTTTACATGGCATCATATATTTATTGTGGCAAAATAGTGGCAAGTGCAAGAACATTTATAGTGACTGCAGTGGAATCACAAAATTAAATGGCAGAATTTTAATAAGTGCAAGTTGCAGTGATCTGGGTTTTCTTCTCGCATATTGCATCAAAAATAATAAATATAAGGAATAGAAAAAGAAGAGTGATTTCTTATAGTGAAGTAACTGATTTCTTTGTTTACTATGTCGTTTCCTCTAACATTTTAAAATTTAAAAATATATTTCTTTATCTGGATATCTCAAGTAAATGATAAAAAATTATTTATATTGTTGTTAAGCAGTCTTTCTGTATCGTATTTCATAACATTGTGGGCATACACCAGTGATCTTAATTCAAGACAATTTATCTCATCACAGCAGTTTCTCGGTTATTTCCATGTCAGTAGTTTGTATGTATGCTCATTGCCTAGCTGTAAAAAAAATAAACACACCACCTGGTAACAGAGAAATAGTCAACAGCAACAAATCTAATGCAATTAAATAATGGTGAAAGAAAATGTTTGAGTATATAAGTAAAAGGCATTATTAATAAATTTCATTAAATGCATGTAACTACCATAACTAGTATTAATTTTTTTTTTAATTAACTTTTCATATCTGCCTGTCATCTCAGTGACTGACAATCAAAAAATAGGTGTTCGGCAGCTATGATAATACAGAACCTAGTTTTTGCATCATTGTACTAAAGCTTCTGAACAGATGTCCATCCAAAGCATTTCCACAACCAGGTGTCTCTGGATTGATACCTTCAAAGTATCATTACTTGTAATTTATTTATCATTATACCTTTCATTCCAAGTTTGGGAAATACAGATATTCTGTTTTGTAGAGAGTTATTATTAGTTATATAGAAACCAAGATTCTGAGAAGAGTGATATGCTGAAGGTCTCAGGTGAGTTCTGTCTATAACAGGAAACTTGAGTCTCTTCACCCTAAATTGAGTACCCTGGGACAGCCTGCATTTAAAAGCCTCACAAAGCAGAGATTAGTTGAGAGAAGGTAATCTTATATGGCTACATAAAATATTTTCCATTTTCTTCATATCTCTCCACTGGTTGTCACAGACCTGTAATTTCTGTGTCCTAAGCTCATTCTAGTGTCCACACTCCATTGTGGTCCTTCCTGAGACACACCATTTCTTTTCCTTCCTTTAGGTGATTTTACCTTATCTGTTTTCCTCCACCTAAAAGGGCTTTTTTCTCCCTGCCACCTGTCTTTTCTTGTCTTTAAACTTCACTGATGGCATGTACAAGGGTGCAGATATGCTAAAGCCCTGTAATCACCACTAGTCCTTTCTTTGATATGTTTTAAACATCTACACTCAATAGCCCCTGTGCGTCTCACAAATCCTGCTTCCAATTTCTGTTTTTTGCTGATATCAATGGGGTTCTCCCTGTTGATGTCTGGAACATTTGCAATTGATTTATACAGTGTTTTAAAGTTACTGTATCTCAGATAAACAGAAATTGCATCAGGTTGATAGTTGGGGCTCTGGTCCTGTCAGTAACCTCAGGCTACTGGGGGACTTCTGGAAAAATGTGAGCTATAAAAGTAAACAAGAAATAAGAGAAAGATGCAGCCATCTAAATAATCTAATGACGCTGGAGCTTGTGTGGATGACTGGAAAACTTTTCTGTCAAGTGAGAGGAGTGGCAATAGTCAGATTATTACTATATATTATACATAAGCAAAGATCAACTTTTCTTTAATAGAAATGAAATGGTTTGTATTTAGTCTTCAAATGATGCAACTCAGCAGAAAGGATTGTTATTTGTTATTAATTAGGGTGGTGTGTTTGAATTGTTTCCTTTTTCTATGCTTCCTGATGGACATAAAAACTTCCTGTACGGATACTTTACCACTCGTTATGCTACATGTCATCTAAGCTGTTACTGGCTTTTTCAGCAGTAACTGACGATTTCTGTGTACAACATGTCAGATCCCTGTTTACACTGTAAAAAAATCTGTGCAGTTCAAAATTTAGCCACAAAGCGTAATCTGAATGTAAACTTCTGTAACTTACATGATTTTTTTTTCTTCTTCTTCTTAAAGACTACATTTATAGCCAAAACTATGAATAGCATAAAAACATATTCTCAGCATAGCTGAGAAACAGGGTTTTGGTTTTGATCATCATCAGTTTACTGTTAGGTGTGTGCTTCTAGCCTTTTACTCTGCACATTGTAAAACCAGAGGATGAAGCGTTTATTTTCTCTAATTGAATTTATTTTTATTACTCCAGACAAGTTCTCCTCAAACAAAGTTTCCTGACTAATTAGCAAAATAATTCTTGATTATCTGTAGGTGAATCAAGCTGAAAGGGTTCTGCTCCATTAAAGAAGATTTTAGTTTTTTATAAGTTTGAACATTGACTACTTGAGTGTGTCCTGATAAGTCATTGCTGTATTCTAAGCATAGCCATTTTTAGATTCCTCATTAAGATTCCAAGTGGTAAACACAATATAAAAATCACATGTTATTGTTCTATTTTCTTATTTATATGGAAGCCATTAACAGATAAAGCTGTAGGTCAGTTTACGAATCCAGCAACTCTCATAAACCAGCTGTTTCAGGATACAATGGCTGCTAAATGCTTTCATAGTTGCAAAAGGCAATTGGAAAAATTCATGAAATAAAAACTAATTCAAAGCTGCAAAGAGAAAACATGTTTTTCTGAGGATGGCCATATGCCACAAATTACTGAAGGCTAGGAGAGTATTCTATGGAAGCATCGGTAACTTTATTTTAGACTTTTAGTCTGACCCAGTGTAGCTGTTTCCTGGGTTAAAATGTTCCATCTAGCTATATCTACCTGTTTGTATAAGCATACATGTATATGCTTATGCAGATCAATTCTGTGCTCCAGTGGATTACTTTTTTTTTTTTTTTTTCCCTTTGAACTTTACATTGGGTGCTAGAGTCTGAATTTTACAAAATGTAAGCTGTGAAAGGCAGTGGTCAAAGTGGGGCAAACAGTATTCTGAAGGACCACTTACCTGTTTCTACAGAAGTATTTATGATATAATTTTGTAATACTGAAATGTTACCTCCTTAAACACCAGTATTAACACACAGCTCCATTCATACTATTTAATAACAAAAAAAGTAAATACCACACTAGTCAGATGTCTTTCACTGATCAAAAAGTGTAATAGTCACCAACACATTATCTTAATCATCTTTTTCTACTAAGATGTCTTAGAAAGTGACATAGTACGTATCACTACAGCGAGTAATGTATGAAGGTGAGCAAGTGTATACTAAAGACTGCGGCAGTTCTTTACTTAGAAGAAAACTTTATGGCTGAAATTATGTATGGCTTACTATTTGTAAAGGCTCATTAAAATACCCTGAATATGTTCTATTTTTACTACTGCTTATCAGAATTACATACTTTTTGTTTACTTACAGTATGAAAGAGGCTGGTTTAGGCCATAAACAGTGGAGGGGTGGTCCCATTTCATCAAACTGCAAGCAGTGTCCAGTAGTTTATACCAATCCTGTTTGTGGATCAGATGGTCACACATATTCTTCTCAGGTAAGAATTAAATAAAGAACTAAATTATTCTTTCATTGTTCCCATCAATTCCAGCTCTTGGAAAATAAAATACTGTATTGTTATACAAATCAAAATATATTTGCTTTGACTGAAATATATATTACAGACTGCAACCTACAGCAATTCTAGTATATTGTAAGACAAAAAAGCAAAATGGTAGCAAATGCTAAGCTGCATGAAACAGTAGTACCCAAAGAAGCACAGTGTAAGAGCGCTCCACCATATAACGGAGCTCCAGGTTAAGTCTGTCTGCGACAGACACCAAAGCAGGGTTTTGAATAAGGAAAAAAAGTGTTGTGTCTTCCCAGTTTAGGGTAGGATAAACATGTTAAGTCAGATTTTCCAGTTGACCATTGAGGGGATGCTTCACATTGCAAACACCTAGGCATAGATGTATCACACCCAGGTAAATAATGTAGTAATGTAAATAATTGTTGCATATCTTTCCTTGTAACAGAATTTTATGTATTTTAAGATCATAATCAAATCTTCCTTCTGTATTCCTGAACCCTCCTGTCTTTTCTGTCATACTTATTTGGTGACAGAATAGTAATTAAAAAACGTTACTGTCAGTTTACCCAGTTTTTCTTGGAGAAAAGATTTTATGCTGGTCACACTGAAGTCCAGAAACCATGGGACACTGCTCAGGTGAAACTTGGGAGGTGGAGGGACTTCATAGTGCTGAAAATAAATAATTCTGTTTAGCATCCTCTCTTAAAACTTTAAGTAGAAGAATGTTCAGCCAACATTATAAACTGAATCCTCTCTAGGAGACACAACCGTATACTCTTGATGAACCCTTTTTTGTCAGAAACAGCATGCAATTCAGTAGTGCAAGAAGAGCTACTGTGTTCTGTCATTCTGAGACCATGTTCGTCCACTAACAAAATGTTTCTAATAGTAGATAATATCCAGTGCTTCAAGAACAATATAGTAATAAAAATAATCCTGTTATAGATTAAATTGATGGAGATGCAGAAGCTCTGTGTTCATTACTTATAAAGAAAAAAACTCCATATAGCATTTTAAGCAGAATATTTTTAGGCTATTTCCCAGTATTTAAAGATTACGGAGTTAATATTTGCTGTATTGAATTTTCTTTTGTTTTTCTACTTGTCGTGGTTTGGCCCCAGCCAGCAACTGAGCACCATGCAGCCGCTCGCTCACTCCCCCTACCCCGATGGGATGGGGGAGAGAATTGGAGGAGTAAGAGTGAGAAACACTCCTGGGTTGAGATAAGAACAGTTTAATAATTGAAATAAAGTAAAATAGTAATGATAATAATAACAATAGAATAATGATAATAACAATAATAATATACAAAGCAAGTGATGCACAATGCAATTGCTCACCACCCGCCGACCAATACCCAGACAGTTCCCGAGCAGCGATCACTGCTCCCCGGCCAGCCCCCCACAGTTTCTATACTGAGCATGACGTCACATGGTATGGAATAGCCCTTTGGTCAGTTTGGGTCAGCTGTCCTGGCTGTGCCCCCTCCCAGTTTCTTGTGCACCTGGCAGGGCATGGGAAGCTGAAAAAGTCCTTGACTAGCATAAGCAGTACTTAACACACTGATGTTTTTAGTTGTTGCTATGAACATTCTTCTCCTACTAAATCCAAAACACAGCACTATGCCTGCTACTAGGAAGGAAAATTAACTCTATCCCAGCCGAAACCAGGACACTACTGTAATCACAAACTATGTCTGAATTTACAAAAAAAGGATTAGAGTTTCCAGGACTAACTGGCTATAGGATTGAACACTAAGTATCCCCTCCAAGGGTATTTTCTTCTTGATAAAAGAAAAGCGTGAGAATATAACTAGTGCATCCTCAACCTTGACAATTCTTACACAATCCTAAATCTTAGATTAGATTTTTTTTTTTTCTTACAAACAGAATATTTAGTTATAGGGAACTGGTCAAGAATCTCAATTTTCCTTTTAAAAAAAAAAAAAATCTAACTCTTTACACCAGGGTATCCGAGGCCCTACACATAAATTTTGGACTCTGGCTCAGCAGAAAAATAATTCCTTTCCAGTGATGATATGACTTAAAATTTTAATTTAGGTATTTGAAAATATTCTTTTTTTCATTCACAGTAATCTCCTGTCTATGTTTTATCAAGAGCTTGAAATGTGCTTACATGTATTAGATGATACTGTCATTTAGAATTTCTTTTGCTGTGCCATGTGAAGGTTCAGTCAGTCTTTAAGCCCCAAGCCTAGCCTGCACATAGATAAAAACCAGACAGTAGTCTCTACGATTTTGCAATTTAAGTAGACAAGGTAGATAATTTGATATAGGTAATAGTGAATGAGCAATTTTTTTTTTAAATAGTGTATACTTTATCTGTTACAATCTGTCCCTATATTCTTCCTAATGTAATATAAACGTCACAGCCACTTTTAACCTCATTGCTTATTTCCTATTATCATACAGTAACGCTGTATTCTGAATAGTCCTATAGGCAGAAGTGACCCTTGTGGCCTCTCGTGGTTTGGTCTGAAGTAGATGTACAGAAGTCGATAAATGATGATGAGATGCAGATATTTTTACATCACTTCATGTGTTAAAGGTGAGGGTGTGCTTCTCAAACAGAATGATGAGAAATGAGTGGATTAAATAGATACACTTTGCTTCCAGTGCATTATTAGAGCTGCAGTCAGTGCAAGGTACATATTATCCAACCTCTATGTCCCCTACGTGCATATAATGCAGAAGTAATGTAGCATCTGAGAACTTTTGCAGGGTTTTCCTTTTGTCTTCCAGTACCTTGTAATGGCACATTTCAAATCTAAGTTTATGGCAGCAAAATGCTAAAGCAAAGTTAATGACCACAGAAGATTTGTATTAGTCTATAAATAATTACTTGTATTTCTTTTCGATAGTATTATGATTTCATATTCCATGGTTCAGTTGCATCAAAATAGAGGTCTTTGCAAGGTTATTTCAGGAGCAGTTGTTTTAAAAATTGACATAAAGACCAATATTTTTGTTCGTTTACTTCAGGCAAAGTTTAGTTTCATTGTGTCATCAAGCTCATCAAGGAGTTTATGTAGCAATTTTCTTGTATTTAGAATGCATTTCTCAGCGACTGTGGCAAATGGTATAATACATTTTCTGAAAACAAGTCAGTAAATAGTAATAGTACTGTAGAACAGACAGGCAGCTGGCAGTTACTGGATGGATGCTACTTTGGGAGTATGCCCTCCCTTTTCAGGCTAAGCCCATGCAAATGTTTGTATTAAATTATGTAACTATAGATATTTCATAAATGTTTTTTGCTTTGGAAAAGAAAAATATTATATAATGGGTAGACAATGTAGAAAGAAAGGTTAAGTTCTAAATTGAGCTTATCCAGAGTCAGGTAAGGATGTTTTGTTTCCCATTCATTTTAGCAGGCCACGTAAGGTTTACTGTGTTCTCAGCCCACAATTAGTCACATGCAGTCAGTGTAAAGGAAAAGTAGCAGGTGTAAAGATATTCATTATTAGCATTACAGGAATGTTGAAATAAAAATATTATGTGCTGAAATGTTGAGTAATCAAAGTGAACGTTAATTATTATGTGAGAAGAAATTCAATATAAAGAGATCCTGCTGTTTCCTTACCAAGGTGGAGTTACAAACAATTTTTAGTTAATAGCCTTTAAATAATACTGCATGTGTTTTACACTTCATTAGTCTAGTTTTACCTTCTGCATTTCTCTAAACTTTGGCACTTGAAAGTACATTACTGATTTTAAGTCTAGGAATTCTCAAGCAGTGCTGTAGCATAGGGCTTTGGTACCCCTATATATCTGAGACCCCATCCATTCCCCAGGGAAAACGCAGTCATTGCTGCCAGGACAGCTTTTACAGCTTGTTTCTAGCTTCATCTTTCCTGGGATTAATAGGGAAATGAAAAGGGCATGGAGTGCTGCTCAGATGGGGTGTTTTGTGGCAGCAACCCACCTCCTGCCATTATTTTACCCAAGGATGCAACTCACTGCTCTCCAGCATACATACAGTAAAGCCAGTGTAACTGTGGATGAGATGATGATGCTCAGGCTTGAATGCTTCTGTTGGAACACTTCTTCCATATTGTACTACATTATAACTGGGCCTTCTGAAAAATGGCCACTAGGGAAAAAAATACAGTTATGCATCAGATGAATTGTCTTTTGAGTGTTTTTTGCATGTTTTAATTACAGATTTGGTGTTTAGTGTAATAGGCTGAAGCTTTCTCTCTTAGGTTGAACATGGTCGATAAGTAGTCCCGCTGTAACAAAATCTAACCTTAAATAAGATCGATGAGCAATGTTTTGAGTATTTTGAAAAGAAAACACCACAGAAGTAAATTAATCTTTAGAATATGCCCATTGCTCTATTATTTTATTCCAGAAACATCTTGGCAGTAAGTCCTAGATCAATTTTATTGTTAGCAACAATTTGCTCAAGTTGGTTTCGTATTGACAGTGAATTTTTTATGAAGTATTTTTCCTCCTACCTATGAAAACCTCATGTGATTGATGACATCCCTATGGGTATAAAATAGGGATAAAAATCATGTTTTACAAAACTAATGGGTCTCAACTAGCTTCTCAAGACTAAGATAGAAAAGATATAGAAAAGCAAACAGAAAAAAGGATATGAATTCTTGATATATTTTACAGATAGGTATGTGGATTTAGATTTTTTTTTTAATATTCAGATACTTTCTTCAGTGTCCCAAATTATGATTCCTTTCTTATTAGAAGGGTGAAAAGAGAAGCAGTGGATAAAATCACACTGTGTGTGGACAGGGGGATTGGTATTGGTTGTTTACCCTATCCAAATTTTTATTATAATTTTTCATTAACCTAAATTCCTAGATTTTTATTTTCAGGGCATCCCATATTTATCATTTTTCTTTTTAAAATCATTGCTGCTTTCATTCAGTTCAGGTGTTTTCAAGACTTTTACTTAATAATCTGTATCTCTTAGCAGAGATAATAAAAACAGGCTGATGTACTAAAAATTCGAAATTATGTATAACTGATCTCTCTTAACTGCATTCAAAACAAATAGTTGCTAAAGCTGTAGAGAATGGAGATGGTAGCTTAGACGACAAAATACTTTATAGAATCTTCAATATTTTGAGATTCTGAGCAGCTCAGTATTTCTTAGACTAGGATAACATATTTATACTAACAAGAATTGAATTTGTTTCCCTTTTTTCATTTCCAGAATACTGTGTTTGTTTAATATAAAATTATATATTGGATTTACATTAAAATTTGCATAAACTTTAATAATTCATTAAAAATAAAAAAATGCTACTTTATGGACTGGAAAACATTTTCGTAAGCCTTCATCTATGTAATGCCTTTACATTGTTTTTTAAAACAGTATTAAGTTTTCTCTAGATTAGAAACAATCTAGGCTGGAAGGACAAGCCAATAAAAGAACAGGACAAATAAGAGAAAGTGAAACAAGTGTCAGTGTTTATTAAACGTGTCTCATATCTCAGCAGCAGTATACTGAAGCAAAATAATGAATGTAGAAAGAACTCAGATTCAGAATCTATTCACGAAAATCTAAATTTGTACGTTAACTGTCAAACAGGACAGCCAGTAAAACAAGAAAAATCAAATTACTTAAAGTGAAGTTGAGAAGACAGTTAAAGATTCAGATTTCTTAAACTGTTAGGTTTCATTAGAGACAACCATTCAAAACGTTGTAACTAGAATTACGGCTAAAATAGTCAGAATCATTTTGGCACAAAAATTATTTTCCAGGAGAATGTATCAACGTCATATGCAGGCTGAAATGCATAGGGGCTGAAAACAGGAGCTGCCACTGGCATAGTTATGCTTGTGGAGTGATGGTGGGGAGCAGAAAACAGTTCTGAAAAGAAACCAATAGAAAAATGGGTCTGGGGCATTGAGAGACAATAAATAACGTTCTTAAGTTTGTGTAGCTGTTTGAAACATTAAGGCACCTGAGAAAATAGCGATGAGCTGTGTTGGTTGCAAGAAGGGGATCAAAAGAGAAGATTGTCATAGATTTACCAAGCAGAAGCTCATTAGTGAGCATGGTTTCAGTGGAGTGGAGGATAAAGAGGGTAGTGATTGGAGAGGTAGTTAGGTGGGATAAGAGGATTTTTATGATCTTGGGAGGCTTTTGTTTGGGCATTTTTTAATTTAAACAAATGGAAAAGAAAGTTTTGATAAAGGAAGAGAGTGTGGTTAAAGACAGTAGGCATGAAACAAGATGATGTCATCCTAGGGAACACATTTGGAGAGTTAGTAGCAGACAATCTGTGATAAAAATGGGATTAAAGAACATGAGATTGAAAGTGGCAAACGGCAAACAAGAAAACTGGCTAAGGTCTTGACCCAGTGAAAACATTTAAATATTATAGTAACAGTTCTCTGAAAGAAGACCCTGAAGAGTGTGCCAGTGTAGGAGATGGTATGGAAAATGCATGTAAGCATTTATTAGAAAGGAAGAAGTTTAGTGGTGCATTTCTGTTCTCATGCCTCTGACAGCCTTATGTCCCACTCTGGGCATGTCATTCTGTTCTCCTTGGAACATTCCTGACTGTGCCCCCGGGGCAGGGGAGAGCCATGGCCACCTGCATTGTCCTCATACACGAGGCAGGCACTACAGATAAGTGAAGAAATGGAAGAAAATGTAACAACAAAGAAGTTTCTCATTTTGCTATAGATATATGAATGGGTTGATTATGCTTTTTCTTCAGAAACCAGTCTCTCTCTTTCTCCATATCACCAGTGTGCCATGTAAGTCAGCAGGTTTAGGTCCTTGAAAGGGATCATTTTCCTAAATTTATCCTGTAGGATAAAATATGTAGCTATACAATGGTACCTTAAAAGAAAAAAGAAAAAAGGCCAAAAATCTAACTTAAATGCCTGGTATCTATCTTTTTTTTTCTCTGCTATTTTCTCTTAATTCCAATGCACCATTTGTTTTTACATGCGTATTTAAACCAGACGTCACTTCCGAGTGCACTAAACCATGGTACCTTAGTGGTTTTTTTTTTTCCTTGAATGTGTCTCCTTGTCTCCTCTTAGTCATAGTGGAATTTAAATATATGCTTATCAAGTAGCAGTGGACGCATAGATCATTTTGTTGCTCTAAAACAGCCTGCTCCATGTACCATGTGTTATAGAGAGTTATAATAAATGTATATTGGCTTTAATTGCTTTCTCTTTTTCTGAATCTTTCATTTTCTTCAAAATTAATTCTATTTTTCTCTTTAAGAAGGGTTTTGGAACAACGTAGATGTAGAAGACACAAAAGATGATGTACTTAACATTACTTAGCCATTTTGGTTTTCTTTAGCAATTAACAGAACAGTAAGCCTTTGAAAAGCTACAGAACTGCAAATGAAGTGAAAATTACTAGGAAAAATGTATTCAAACTAAAATTTTTTAGAACTTGCAATTAAATTTAATAATCAAACAGAACAAAGTGTTTAGCTTCTAAAAAAAAATATTCTTACACACTGTTCATGTAGGTCACACTTGCATTTAGCAAGAAAGTGAAATACTGTGAAGTTTCAAGTGGTAACAGCAGACACCATAACAGAAATTTAGACCAGCAGTGCTATAAACTAATTTTGGTGTCCCAGAAAAAAAGGAAAAACTTCAGTCCTAGGCATTTAGCAGATGTCAATGAGGTAAAATATCTGTAAAATTTAAGAATTATCTTCCAAGTTTTGAATTTTTTTATTTGTAATTTTCAAAAACTCACAATGAAATATTGTAAATGTGAACCAATTATTATGTAGATATTTCACTGAAAACAAATTCAGACATATCAGGATTGTTTGAACATTCCTTCAAGTGTTCAGTATTTCTGATGTTCTAATGCCAGTACACTACGTTTTTATATACTTAAGATTCTCTGCTTAGAATACATCTGTAATTTAGAATTTTAAAAATATTATTGAAAGGGGGATGATGTTTGTGTGTAGTGTTCTGTTGTATGCATACTAATCTTATTTAATGGGCTTTAGTAAGAGACATATAGCACTCAACATTGTGATACTAAACAAATATCACAGCTCAGGCATATTAAGTTTATGGCTGTGAAATAATGCAGTTCTTCAGTTGAACCAAGGAAAACTGTCTGGGATTCAAGTTTTCTAATGTGGTGCCTGGTAACAATTGCTTCCCTCCCAAAATCACGTCACTTTAAAATATCCACAGCCCTATATGGAAATACACATCCAGAATTTTCTGGGTTGTGTGAATTTTACAGTGCTGGGTGTTGCTGTGAATTTCCTGTTCAAGACTCTCTGAAGCAGTTCTCCCAAGACTCTTGGAGGCAGGGGGGCAGGGGGGGATGACAGACACCAACAAAAAAAAAAACCAAACAAACAAAAAAAAACCCAAAACCAAAGAAGAAAAAACCTTGAAGAAATGAATAGTTGATATTCAGGAATGTTCAAAATGTTTTAGCCAGCTCTCAAACAAAATCCTTAAGGTTCTCCTGAAAAATATGGAGTCCTTCAGGAAGCCTGCCTTCTTTCTACCTCCATCTGTTTTCATCAGGGCTGTGGCTGTGATCTATCCTGACTTCAGCCTTTTCTAGCAAAGAGACGAACTGTCCAATCTCTTTATTTACATGTCCAATGACTCTTAAGCTGTCTGCTTTCTGCTAAATTTACAAGAAGCAAATAAGAACAGACCTTTCTTCCACAAGTTAAGACATTCCTACTCGCTCTGCTTGCTTGCTTGTTTTTCTACATTAATCTTGAGATCAAAGTGAAACTAAGAGTTTCTTAACAGATAGATGTACTCTTGGATGAGACTTTGAGTAAATGAGGAAAAAGTATGAAAGTAAAATAACTTAGGTCCAGAAAGAGCAGATCTGTACCTTGATGAGAACTGAGACACAGACTGGGATCTGAAAAATATGACTGAGTATCAGAGGTAGGTCTTGTGCATCATAGCAAAGTTTCAGGGGGAAAAAAAAAAACCCAAAAAACCCAAAACTAAAACATTGTAGACCACCATGGGCTTACTGGAAGAGAAAAGTAGTTTGTGTAGCAAAATTTGCCACGCTATCTCTTCATTCAGAACATGACATATGAAGACTTGGCTTTTTGTTTTCCGGATTTTAATCCATATGTGTTTGACACAGAACAGGGAAATCTTTTGTATATTTTAGAAATTAACTACTAACAGCAAAAAGTAGAAAGATTTAGACATAGTTCTGTGTGTCTCTACACAGGATATATCTCCTTAAGTTCAAGAAGAGATACATGTAATCTAGGGAAAACCAGCCATGCTTTGGAATATTAACTCCCACTTGCACAACAGCATGTTTCTTCCCTGGCAGGATGGAAACCATTATAAATGTAGAATTTCTTAAACATTTCCTTCAGTGGCAGCACATGTAGCCCTCTATTTTGGACTGCTTAATAAATAAAATCTAGTACTCGGAGATTGACATAATTCAAATTCAAATGAATTTTGGAATAATTTTAGCTGGGTGAAAAAACAGAATAGAGAGCTGTGGAGGCAACGTGATGGTAAGAAAATTGAGAGTGCCTAGGTGTGTCTAACTTCTGATCCAAAGGGTGATTCTGTAGTGCACTCGTGAAGGTTTAACCTAAATGTAAGTATACAGAATTTCTTTTTTTGCTTTCTCTTCTCTCCCCCCTGCACCCCCCCCACCTCGCCATTTGATATAGCATAGTTTAAATATCTTAAACTTGGACGGGATAACCCAGCATGGACTACCTACACGTTACTTTTATTATTTTCATTATTTTTCCTGTAATTGAAGACTAATGAGCACGCCCTTTAGATGCTATTTTAGCTCACATATAACTTTATAAATATTTCAACTTAGATATAATTAGATAAATTGAACTTGTTTAATTAGTAATGCAATCAGCCAGCGTGGTTTAGGAAACCATATCACATTAAAAATACAGTGATAATGCATGTTAATAAGCAATAAGCAGATACTTTTAACAAAAAATTCCATGCTTTTACAAGCCATGTATATTATTATAAGGCTTTATAGCTTTGCCATTACTTTTATTTTACCATTGCCATTACTCAGAAATTTTCATGTCAGCTGAAAATCAGTGAAGATCTTTCTTGGCTGATTTTGAACCAAAATAGTCAGCTGTTTTTAAAGTGCTGGTTTAGGAGAATTGAATGTTTTTGCTCACATTTTCAATTTTTCTTTGAATATTAATTTTCAAATTTGAAGTGGGAATTTGAAAAATGTAAAGTTAGTTTTGTCTGAGCAATATTTCTGTGTCTCAAGAAATCTCCTGCAAATTAGAAAACTGTGAATGCCAGCAATGAGGTACACCAAGGGTCTCATGTACATACCGTGTTCAGTGACATTCTGTACATCTGTAGCTTGGGTATGCTAAAAATGATGAAGAAGTTTGAAACAAGGAGCCTGATGAAGTGCTGAAATTTGGACTATATGGGCGAGAGCTCTGAATGAGAGCCAGAATTTGTAGACTTAAGTATGGGTGTGTATATGTCAGAAAGAGACATTATTGATATTAAGCATGCTTACAATAAGCTGTTAGTGTATTTTCCAGCTGCATCACTGTTTATAATTTTGGAATAAGCCAAGGTCAGGAGGAATAATGTAGGTAGGAGTAATGTGGTTATGTATTTTTACCCCTTTTGTTAATCAGAGTTCTTAAAACACTTTCTAAATATTATTTTTATATTTTTTTTATATTTGAAATATCTTGTTTTTTACAGAATTTATTGTCTTCAAGGAATATTCAAATGTTAATTTGGATATGAGGTAATATATTACATTATTTTACAGAAAAAAATTACTATAAGCATTATTATGAATACTTTTTAATTTACTGGAAGTAGTATGTTTCAAGTAGGGATATCACAGGGTTTTGTCGTTTAGCATTAATTAAGCTTTACATTCTCATTTGATCGTATAAAATATTAGTTTACATGTTTGCAAAATGTATAGAATAAGATGGTGAGGTATATATTTACTAAACTGAGTAGGTGCCTAAAAATTCAGATGGCTGATTTAAAAATCAGATAAGCCCTTAGAAGCATTTGCAGAAGCTCCGAAGCAGCTTGTGTCTCTAAAAGCCTGGTAAGTACAAAAGCAAAGACAGGTAGATGCCTAATTTTAATAATCCCAGTAGGCATCTATCTGCATGTCTCTGTGACTTAATATGTTTTCTAGGATGTCCAAAAAAGATTGAATAGCTAGTTGACCTGATTTCTGGCTTCTCTCTTTATGCCATTGCACTGCAGAGTGCTGAAGAAAACAGGCAAGAGCCATAGAGGTGAACAGGAATGAAACTGTGCATACAGATTTTCATTTTGTCATGTAAATTGCTTTCTCTAGTTCATAGCTTTATAAACAATGTATCATCAGTTCTCTTTCAACCACAAAAGATTTTCTTTACTCAGGGTCTTGGTTCAATAGGCATATTTCCTTATGTTCTCTGGGTAAAATGCTAGTTGCATGTCTTTAAGGTTAGTATTTTTTAAATGTTATTTTTATTTTAAATAATAATACTTGCTTGCTGAAAAGCTTTTTACCCCAACTCCTATTGCTTGGGTAGGTAATACACATGATTAACAGGTTGCTGGTGGGACAAAAAGGCATCTATAGATCTGGATGACATTTCATAGATAAATGTGCACATTAATTTTTAGTTTCTAAAGATTGAATTAGTTGAAAATGTGGTATCTTGGCATTATGTCGGTTTAGTTAAGAATTCTGTATTGCAACTGCTTGTGCCTTCTTGGCTGCTTTTTGTAAAGAATTATAAAACGGCATAGTAATTTCAAAATTAGGTTTACCACATTATTGTCAGTAACTCTAGCAATCTTTTCACTTCCATTTAAGCCAACCTAAAGTGACACCACTGCACAAAGAAGTAGTACTAGCCATTGCCTGGAATTGGCCCCTTGCATCAAGCAGTCCTTTACCATGTTCGTATCAAGTAATGCTCTGTGTTGAACTAGACCTGGAACATAACCTGATCAATACTCACTCTGCCCACCCTGCCCCTGTGATTGGTGACAGGAATCACCAACCCAGTTAAAGCATATTGTAGTTTCTTACATATTTTACTTTAGGAGACTCAAATCTGAGGCCATAATTTCACATAGCAATTTGCACAAAATTACAGAAAAGCAAAATTTTAGTCAGGGGAATATATGTAAGCTTTGTGAAATGGGGATAAAGTGAGAAAATGGGGAACGTGGATAAGCAAAATAGCATGAAATGAACTAGAAAGCACACAGTACTGAGTACTGGAAATCAGATTATCTGCTCAACTGTCAGAGATACCAGGTTCTAAAAACAGAGGAAACCGAGATCTGTAGTGATGCATGAATGTGGAGTTCTACAGGAGAGATTTCTACCAATATGACACATGGTGATACTGGAAGAAATATTTAATGCTTCAGTCTTGTTCTTCAGTATCTATCTTTGTCGTACTGTAGCAAAGAGCTCTTTTCTCAGAGATCCTGTTGATTGCATCATACAAAAATCTCCTAACCACCCATCACTGATCATGTAGAAAATAGGCAGAGAAGGAAGAACTGTGAGCTTTTTTGGTAGGAACATGTAAATTTAAGAGGATATTCCAATTTCTCTTCTCTCAGCCATTCTATTTGTTTGTACTGTAACAGCTAGGTTTCTCTGCTTGACCTACAAATGTTCGGTTGGTAGGTAGCAGTGCTGTGGTGTACAACTTGTAGGCTATGGTGGTAAGATTTTGGAATTCTTCAGTGCCTACTGATATCCCAGTTTCATCTGCACTAGATCACTACTTCTGCTCTCCTGTACACTGGAAGGTTCGGTTAGAGCTGGGTGAACAAGGGTGTGAAAGAGTTGAGGAGTGAGCAGTAGGGCTTCTTATTCCCTTCTCTGTCATTGGCTAGTGTCAGAATCATTATCCATGACCACAGTTTGTAATAATAAGAAAAAACCCCTATTACCTTTTCCCCTATATGGATGTATATATTCAAATGAAGTATTTGTAGCATATGGACTAACAATTATCAGGTGAATCGGAATTTAATTATTCATCAGCATATTTTTTCTTAGAATTAGATAGCACGCCCTGTTCAATTTTAAATGCACAAAAAAAGTCATGGACCTCTACAGAGCTCTCATTATTCAGATAAGGTACAATTAAAGGTGACAGTTACCTTTCAAAGATAAAACATTTTTTACAGTTGAATAAGTATTAGTTATTGGTTGTCTAAAAAGTAATTTACTAAATGCTCAGCATTAAATGTGCTGGTGTTCTGGCAAGCATTTCTGTAAGTGTCATATACCTCAGCACATGCAAATCTCTAAAAGACTTTAATTCACATTCATGTCACACTTCATCCGATAGTGTGCAGTTATGTTTATATGGTAGAAAAGGGTGTGTTGACGTATCTGACCTAACTTCAGTCTTTCAATATCGAGGGCTAATAGCAGTGTTGCTGTGGTTTGAAGCACATAGTGGACTCAGTATGCATTGGGATCTAGGTGAACGCTTTGGCAGCTAACTTCTTCTGACTTGTATACTGTAGGTGTGTACCAGATCTGCCTCTGGCTGTCCAGTATGTATAAGGTGAAGGAAAGGGTAAATGGGAGGGAGTGACTGCAGCTGAAGACACCTAGTGCATGACCTTACTTGCCAGAGACATCACACCTATCCTTATTACTTAGCTTTAGTCAGTTTGTTTAAAAGCCGCTAGATATTTGTGGCAAGACAGTACTACTGTGGAAAAGTGTGTTATCTTGCCACTGAGGTAGTAGCATTCTCAAAAAGGGACAGAATTAAGTCTGTGAGAAAAAGCCAATTGAGAAAAAGCCAGGAAATGTCAAAGTTCATGTTGCACAAGCACTCTTTGTCTTTCTTTTTGGTAGACATATAATGCAATCTTATCTTAATTCTGTTGCCATTTCTTCCACAGGGCTCTTCACTCATAACACACAGAATGGACATACCTCTCTTGTATCTAATCAGTAATTCATTTTCTCTGTGCTGTTCAGTACAGTCTTATGTCTTTTATTATACAGTAGCCACACAGTTAAACTAAATCCCTCATCTGCTCTAATATGTCTTTATTCCCTGTAGATTTTGAGAAGTCTGCAAATAGTAACTAATTTACAGTCTCACACACAGTCCCTCTATGGGATATGAGAGTGTTGTTTTACAGGTAGAAGATTGTTTTGCAGATAGATGGAAGCAAAAAAATTATTTGTGAGATTTAGATGTCCAGTTAAAGGATTTTTTTTTTTAATGTTTCACATCGCAAAGCATTTATATGTTCAATTCATTTTTGGTTTAGTTTATCTAAAAATATTTAGCATGTTCCCAAATCAGATCTCAGGTTTTCAGGAGCTCAGGAGAGCACAAATACACTCAGTACCAAACAGAATTTTGCTGAAGTTAGTTATCTGTGGACCAGCATAAGTATTATTTGCCTTTTCTTTCATGCAGTCTCCTTAGTTCATTCATTACGCATCTTTCCATCTCTCCAGCAAATGAACAAGATTTATGCAAGCAATAGTCTCTTGATACTGGTTCATTCCCAGAGCAGGTCTGTCCTGTACTTCCTCATTGAATAAGCTCGATGCCATCTGGTCCACCCATTTTCTCAAAGCAAGATAAACTACACAAGTGTCATTCCTGACAGACTTATCTAATCCTGGTTATAAAGACAATGATTAAGATGTAATAAACTTCTCCAACAATTTATTTTAATACTTCACTACCCTTATTACTAGAAAGTCTTCCTAGTATCTAATCTGAAACTTTTCTGCAGCAATTTAAGCCAATTATTTCTTGTAACATTCATCATGGTATTCTTTTCAGATGCATTTTACTTATTTGACAGCTGTTACGTGAATCCTCTTTTCTCAAGACTGAACATCCCCACTCCTTGACCCTCTTGCTCAGTGACTCTATTTTCTAGGTCTCTGGTCATTCCTGTTACTCTTTTTTTGGACTTTCTCCAGTTAATTCCTGTCTTGTTTGAAACCTTGTCACAAAGCTGTACAGGGTGCTCTATTTTAAGTGCTGCTAGAGCTGTGTGGAATTTTTTTGTGTGTTTTGTAGGTTGGAGTCCTGTTTATATATCCTGGTGTGGTGATGTTTTTAAACACCTTCCAATTGTTTTTGTTTTTCCTTTGGAATGGATGTCTAGTCAGTTGGTCCACAGGTTGTATTTTCAATGTGATTATTATGTCTACCTAAGAGTAGAACACAGCAGTTTTCTGTATTGAATTAGAATCATAGAATCGTTTAGGTTGGAAAAGACCTTTAAGATCATCAGGTCCAACCATTAACCTAACATTACCAAGTCCACCACTAAACCATGTCCCTAAGCGCCACATCTACACATCTTTTAAATACCTCCAGGGATGGGGACTCAACCACTTCCCTGGGCAGCCTGTTCCAATGCTTGACAACCCTTTCAGTAAAGAAATTTTTTCCTAATATCTAATCTAAACCTCCCCTGGCACAACTTGAGGCCATTTCTTCTCATCCTATCACTTGTTACTTGGCAGAAGAGACCAACCCCTACCTCATTACAACCTTATGTTTTTAGCCTATTTCAATAATATGAGTATTTTTATTATATTCCTATCTTCTAAAGTCATTCCAGCCTCTTCTATATTTAACAGGATATCTTTTATTTCATCTTCCAAGCCAGTAATGAAAAGACAGAATAGTTCCAGGGTTGTGACTTAACCCTTGCAAAAGTCCACTCAGTGTAGCCTTCCATTTTAACAGTGATCCATTGGTTGCCACTCTCTGAGGATCACTTTTAACTAGTTTTGTACTCATCTTACAGTATGAGCACACAAATAGCATACTTCCCAGTATGGCGTACAAGGCTGCAATGTAAGAGTGTGACAAGCCTTGGTAAAAATCAAGGTATTTGCAATCTGATATATCTTTGTTTTCTAGAAGTTCTTCCATAAAATGAAATGGGATCTATTAAGATTTGCCTGATAAAACCCTATAGCATGGTCCATCTCCTTTCTTTTTCTAGGTGCCCAGAACTCAAACTTAAAAGCTGTTTTTTCTATAATTTCTGAGATCATCTTTTCCTTCCTTATTTATTTTCTTCATCTTTCATTCATTTCCAATTTAATAGTACATCTTATGTCCTTCACAATTTCTTAATGTCTGTAAGTTTGCTCAGCCAGTTCTTCAAGTGTTCAAGGATGTAAATATCAAATTCAACTAATTTGAGAACTTCTAGACTGTATAAATATTCTCTGAATATTCTTTTTCTCAACATAGATTTTACCTCTGTATGTGTGACACTTGTGCTGACATATTACTCCTTTCTGTAGAGGTTTCCTGTGTGTTTGAAGTCATCAAAAAGTTTTTGCAAGTCACAGGTTTTATCAGTGTCCTCCCCATATATTCATGACATGCATACTGTCATTCACACTTGAAAAATTCTGTCAGTTGGTCACAGAAGGATGCTTTGGGGATTTTCTAAAAGTAAACACATACATATGGAAATGTATGATATTTACCTGGAACTTGGTTTACAAGGGAAGTTGGGATTGTTTGGAACTTGATGTAATAAATAAAGTGTATCCTGTCCTTGTATTCATGCCAATAGAATGCACACAAAAATAATATTTTTTTTCCTTGTATTTTCATTTTTTTCATTATTTTGCCATGGAAAAGTAGGTGGGTTTTTTTCCATTTTGGGGCAAAACTAGATTCTTTATATGTACAATATAGAGAGATCTGTTTGGCAGCCTTTGACAGGTAGCTACTTTGAAATGGAAGGTGGCAGAGCTTAATGAAATACATTGCTGTCATTTAATCTTTCCAACTCTGTAACAGTAGTTCTAAGAGCAGAGCTCATGTATATCAAAATAACATACACTGTAGCAGTTGTTCCAGAAATACAACTGTTTGCATCTTTACTGTAATAACAGTAAAGCTGCATGAGTCATGTCTAAAGATGACATATTCTTTGATATTCTTCCCACACATTTTAATTGCTTGTCTCTAGTTCACTAAACAACTACTTTGGGCAAATGTTGAAGAATGTTGGGTCCATTTATGACTGAACAGGTTTTCAGACAGGCAGAATATGAGTAAACAAGCTGCATTTTTCTATGGGAAATTTGACAGTACAGAAATGAGGAATTTTTCATCCTGAAATATATTATTGCAAAGAGACCCTGACATGGTACATATTCTTTGTTTTGAAATTATTCTTTTTTTAAACACTGTGCAGCATATTGCTCTGAAGTCAGAAATACCTATTCTTCTGTCTTGAAACAAAATGTGTGAAAATTCGAACAGCTGAAGCATCCTTAGGATCAGATGTACAAATGAGACATGGTGAAACTCCCATGTAGGAAATAGATATGCTAAGAGGAAAGGGGAATCAAGATCAGAAGATAAAAAGCTAGATAGATTCAGAAGTAAAATGGTATTTTTTCATGCATATAAGGGATTGTGATGAAAGTAGCACAAGCAGTTAACAGTTTATAAAACCAATATAAATAAGGAATATTGTGAAATCCAACAGATGAGATTTTGGAAAATTTCATGACATTTTCCCCATATAGAAAAGTCACTAATACAGCCAAATAAATTGGAATTATTTTATTGTTATAAATAACATAATAGTTCATGTATTTTCCTGCTGTTTAAACTATTCAGGTATTTTCCCCACAAAACAAATAATTGCATCACTGTTCCCAATGCTACCTCTCCTTTATACCACTACTTCTCATTGTGTCCTCATATTCTGTATGCCACAGATTTCTTTTTCTATGGAGTTTTTCAGGTGTGTTGCTTGCTGTTCTGCCAGTTTGAGACTAACGTTGAGAGAAGTCTGACCCGCCTTTGTTTAGCTGAGCTGCCTTTGCAATATCCCACCACATTGTTAATTTGGGGAAGAAGGACAAGAGGTTTGCACCAGAGTTATATTCCTGGTGTCATTAGCTGCTGATACGAAATTGTCAGAACAGCCTATTGATTCATTTCTGACTTATGCAAGCACCATGATTTTGCTTTGTTTCTGGAGACAGGGAATCCATCTCTGCTGTGCTCCTGTCCATAAAAGGAGTACAGCGAGTGTAAGATTCTAGCATACCTGTGAATGGGAGTACTGATTTGGAAGTGTTGTGTGCTGACCTTGCACTCACTGCCTCAGGTATCAGTGCCTGGGGCAGGTGTCAGGCATTAAGTTATTCTTAACATTTAAAAAAACAATATTATTTGCAAATAGAACTGAGTAGACAACTTAAAGAAAAATAAGTCAAAAGGACTAACTCACAACTCATAACTATTATGTTAGCTGGAGCAACTTTGAAGTATTTACTAGTTTCTTCAGCAACATTCGAGTGAAATGAAATAGAAGCACTGGAGTCTGTAAAAAATAATCTCTTCAGAAAAGTATTAAAGAAATCTTCAGGAAAAAAAGGTATTCATTTGTTTTACACTCTTCATATTCTGATTCTCAGTAAAACAAACCTGAGGCAGGTTTAACAGTGCCGGGTTAGCTCAGTTGGTTAGAGCATGGTGCTAATAACACCAAGTTCACAGGTTCAATCCCTGCTCACTGCAGGGGGGGTTGGGCTCGATGATCTCTCAAGGTCCTTTCCAACCTAAAGGATTCTATGATTCTATGTCCAGTTTTAAATGGTGGTCTCATTAAGTTCAGTCACCAACAGGAGTAATCAAAGCCTAAAGCACAGGTATTTGTAGGTTTGACTCCTAAGGCTACTAAGATTGAACAATAAAAATTCTCAGATTTTAAAAGAGGGAAGAGGTGGTACCTTTTCAACAGAAACATGTATAAAATTCAGGCCATGATCCATTCTACTAACTGAAGAATTGTTTTGAGTATTAAAATGTGAATTAGGTCATGCACTGTCTGGAAGGAGGTCTGGTGGGCATCATGGCTAATGCAAGCACGCTCCTGTACAGCCAGGATAATTGTGCAGGGATACAAGGATACAAAAGGTAGTCAGTTGTTTTATAGTCAACATAGGCAGAGCTGTTTGCTTTGCTTCAATTTTCTGGTCCTTTATGAGACACTAGTGCTATTCATGTAGCTTTCAACTGGAGCAGATCTGTTCTTTTTTGTTAGAATTAAAAGATTCTTTTAGCCTCATTGTCCTTTAACCATGCCTTTTTGGAAAAAGGTAGGACATTCAGAACTAAACTATAATGATGATTTTCTGTAAATACACAAAATTTGAGGTATTATTTTTCTCTCTCTTCTAACGTCGTCTTTTTAGTATTGAGAGTGGTGCAAAAAGGTATTATTTCAATACGGTGATTCAGTTCAACTTGTGCTAGGTGGAGAACTGCATGACAGTGTGACAGGGTTAGAAGTCTGACTGCAGGAAAGGTTGATAAAGTTCTGTAAATTCACAGTGCTTATATCTGCATACTAGTGGAAACCTCAAGTGCAGTGTTTCAGGAGGCTCTTTTATTCTTACATAGCTACAGTGCTCCCACCCCTTACTCATTTTTAGGAGAGAGGGAGAAGCTTCAAATTTAGGGTTTGCCAGCAATCCTCCTAATTGTATAACGGAATTGCATTAAACTCAAGTTAGATACCCAAACAGAAGATGAGTCAGGGAATATAAGGCATAAATTCTGGTGAGATAGTTCTTCTGAAGTGTTGTGATGCATAGAAACCCCTTCATATTTTCATTTGTTACTTGAACTGGTTTGCTGACTCCTACGCTTTTAGGTTATATATCCGTTACCTGACTAATGAGACATCTTCCATCCTTTGTTCAAGGATCAAGTATTCTCCATAACCATCTTCCTCCTTTCCTTTTCTGAAAAAGCTCTTTGTAGATACTTAACATTTTTTTCCTCCCTTTGTTTTGGTTTGTATTTTTCCTGATACTACATTGGCAAAATGTCCTGCAGAAAGATCTGTATGTCAAGAACTTTTCTTTTGGAATAAAAGTTCAGCTTTTCAATAAGAATGGCAACGTTTACAATAATGTTATTTTCTATGTATGTGGTCTTTTAACTATGTTATTTTTATATTCTTGAAACAATTCCATTTCCTGGTTAGATTTAGTTAATTTTTGTATGGTTTCTGAGTTGGAGCTAGAAGTATACAGATCAGAACCACACGAATTAATCTGTTTCTATATTGGAAAAGACTGTTAATGTGCAGAATTGCATCAGACACAGCTTTCCATTTCATTTGTTACTGCTTTTTACTAGGATACTGTCATCTTAAAGGTAGAAATTAAGTGATAAGTTCTATAATAATTCACTGTTAATCACTTCTGGTCAATAATGAATATTGTTGCCTTGTTTATTTGATTTTATAATACAAATAAAAACAATGCAGTCTAATGCTGTTTAGTATGCATATTGAAATCAGTCTAACACCACAAGTGCATTCACGCTTGAATTGAGCCTGAAACTGTAGCCATTGAGGTATTTTGTTAGAGAACAAAAACTTTGTACCTGTATCTAGTCTAATTCTTAGTACAAAGGTAGCATATACTGCAGAAAATTTTTCATAGCACCGTATGTCTGCAAAGATTTAAGCACTTCATGAAAGATTGCTTCAAAATACTTTGAGCTATAATTTTTATTATAAAAGATGTTTATATTAATGATAGTCATTCTCTCTCCTTACAGTGCAAATTAGACTATCAAGCCTGTGTCTCAGGAAAACAAATCTCAGTGAAATGCGAAGGACGTTGCCCTTGCCTGTCGGACAAATCCACAAATGCAGGGAGAAATGATAGGAGAGGTGAGTGATGGTAATTTTTATGATATTTGTAACAGCTTGTTTCTAGAAGGAAGTAAGATTTTGCTCACAGAAGAGTACAGTGATCACAAACACTGATTATTCTTGAAAAAAACAGCTTTATTTTATTCAAGGCTGTTTTCTTTGCTGTGGGTTTTGAAATTGTGTCTACAATAAAATATCACTGTATTTTTCAAATGCAGCTATTGTAGTATGAGTTATTGTTGGGGTTTTTTATTGCTTAATACTCCTCAAGATGTTCATGGCTGTACTTAAGACTAAGAAAAATCTGTTTCTTGCTCCTCAGTGTTTTCAGTTGAATGTTCAAGAAAATGAAAAAGGAAACTTAAAAGTTGTTGTTACTGCTCATAGGAGCAAGCAGTTGCATTTAAACTATGGAACTATTAGTAAAGGCTGTCATAGAAAAGTGAGTTCTTGGTTTGAAAAGTGTTTGATAGGAATAAATCACCTTCCTTTTGGATGATGCGTGAGATTAGGCTGCTGGAAAATGCAGTTGCTCTGCACTGCTGCTTAGCCATTGGTGCAACTGAAGAAAAAATGTGTGGCTAAGCGTATTGGTATTTCAGTGATTCCCAGGTGACTTTGGAAGGTTTTTATTAAAAAAAGCAGGATACCATCTTTGGTGCTACTGAACAGAGAGCCGTCATAGCGTGAGGTTTTAGACCACCATGGGCCTGAATTTGCTAAGAACAGCATGATTGCAGGTCTGTGTTTTTGTATTTCTTTAGACTGATCTCTGTTAGATGTATTTTTTTCTTCTTTCTGTATAGTCACACTTTTGATGAGTAAGATAAAATCTTTATACACAAATATCCTGTATCCTTATTGGAAATATACCAGAATTAGTTTTTGAAGACTTGTTTTTCTTTTTTTCACCTATAGCAACCTTATAAAGATAAAAGAAACCAGCATTACATTCCTGGATTATGTTAACATTGGTATTTCATTATGGTTTGATGCACTATTCCAAATTTATTGTGCAAGAGAATCTTATAATTTCCATAATAAGCTGTAGCTACTGCCAAAACTATTATTTTTTTCTTAGGTTAAGAAATGAATGAATGGTATTTTAACAATGAATAGAGGTGACTACTGCAAACATTGAGCTGTGCGCAGGCATACAAGTCAATTAAAAAAACTGCTCTGAAACACTCCTTTAGGTAACTTTTTTCGTCTTTGGCAATATTATTGATTGTGTAATTAAACAGTAATTGAATATGTGTAATTAAATATTCCCTATGCTATAACCCCTCTGCAAAAGGATACAGCCTTGAGGGTTTTTTAAAACATTAATTTACAATTTCATGTAGTAACTGTAAATAAATAGATAAATCTGTCATCTGGTCACATTGCCAGCCCAAATGGAAAACACTGGAAGACCCAGCCTTAGCTGGTTAATGTAGCCCCTTTGATAAGATCTATGGTATAGCATTACTGCAGTTGCAGTTTTCACTAGCAACAATTTCTGCATCGCCAGCATAGATGTGGGGATATTTGCTTAACAGTGGGCATGAAATGAAATTAAGATAATCAGCCGTGAAGCATCTCTCTGTGAGTAGTAGGCCTACCATCTCCAGTATTAGCTTTAGAATACAGTATCATTACCCTCAGTTTTTATCAAAATAAAATTAGCATGTTCTCTGCTGGAAGCTGTTACACTTGATGCAGTTATTTTTATCTTTGTGTGTGTTCTTTCAAGCACATTCTATTTCTGGTACTCCTGTACTTAAACATTCAAAACAATCTATAGATAAATTTTATTGGCTTCAACAAAATGGAATTGTTTTTAATTAGGAATGAACTCCTAGGAATGAACTTTTCTTGAAGATTTATACTGCCAAGGGATCAAGATTATTTGTGCTTAGTTATATAAAAGAGAAGGAAAAAAGATCCTATATGAGTATGGGAATTAATGCTAATCCTAGTCTGGCAGATTGTCAGGGCAGGCAAAATACAGGGCTTTTCCAGCTGCTACATTTTACTGCAACATTGAAATTTGAATATCATTTCTTTACGAGGCCAAAAGTCAGGAGACATGAGAAACATGAAAGTGAGCTGAGTATCATTACTGATATTTCAGCCATTATTGTAACAGAATACAAAATTTGTTATAACTTTGTTATAAGAACTTTTGTTGTAAGAATACAGATATTTTCTTTAAATTGAACTCCACTAAGTGTTCTAAGATGTATATGCACGTCAGTTATGCACATGCTTAGAAATTTGATGAAGCCAAAGACACAAAGTAAGATTAGTACTCCCATTTCAGGGATAACTTAAGTGAGGGTTTCCTAAAACATTCCCTGTCTAAGACAATTTTTCATTTTTTCAGATTGACAAAATCTGCTGAGTTTTTGGTGTACCTAGGGAGCAAAGCATGTCTGTGAACTTTCCCAAAATAGTCTCGGTGTGGAATTTCATACTCCTTTGGGAAGCAAAATTAAACCAGTATGCAGAGAAACAGATTTGCCTCTCAAAATGTGTGTGAACCTAATTGTAAAATCATAGGAAACTTTTAGTTGGAAGTGAGCTCTGAAATTTATCTAATCTGGCTCTCTGATCAATGCATGAGGCAGGTGCGGACATTCTGTTTTTTGTGAAAACTGGCTCATTTTAGTGATACATTCAGTAACATTGAACCTGACCTAAGTGCAGGGGCTTTTAGCTTGAATCCAAAAATGAAAGGGCTAAGAACTTGATCTAGAACTAGATGTGCAAGTTGGTAACAAAACAAAACAAACAAGCAAAAAAGTACACAATAACGATCTATCTTTGTCATATTTTTATTTTGATTTTAGAGAAAGCAATGGGTATCATATGAACTATAAACTACAGCAGGTGCTCCAGTAATTTTTAAAAAGAGAAAGAAGAGAAAAACAAACTCAGCGTACTGCCATAGAAAAGTGGGAAAAATCTGAGGAGCACTTGAGGCAGTGTTAGAAGGAAGGATCACACCAAGTTAGAAATAAATGAAGATAGGCAGTGTAGAAGAGAGGGGTGTCTTTGGGAGTGGCGTAGAAGCAAAATAAGAAAGAAAGGTAAACCAGAATGAATGGGAGGCACCACCACTAGTGACAGAGGTGTTAAGAGACAAGTGAGGAAGCACTTACTGGACCCTATGTTATTTTCCAGGCATAGCCATTGCCTCATCCTATTTTTGCACTAATCTCCTTTTCAAATATGTTCTAGGATTTAGGGCATCCAGGTCATACTGGCTTGCACATTTGTGAGTGTAGGGATTTCACTGAGCTGGAATCTGCAGGTCTTTATTTTCCTAAGCTCTTAGAATCTTTGTTTCAGTGGTTATGTGGAACCAGAAACTAGGAAGGCTTCTGTGGCACTGTACATTTTACAAGGCTGAGGAGACTTTTATCCCCGTGGCAGTGCCTGGGCACTGTTTTTTGCTCCAAATAGTAGTTATGATCCTTTTGCTCTGAGACATACTGAGCCCTGTCCCTTGCTTGTCATAGAGGACAGTGGTTTTGCTAGTCCTGCTCTTCAGTCTGATGGATAAGAACAAAAATGCACGATGCAAAGTATAGGCTTACCAACTGAGTCACTGGGATAAGGACATGAGACCAGTCAATGGGGTAAATGCAGAAGTTGCACTTATTTTTAAGGATGTACGAAGTCCTGTTAACCTTTAACACTGTTGCCTCTGCACACTTCATCTGATTTACCTTCTGGCAATTCAGATCACCCATCCTCCCACCCATCCCCAGCTGCCCAGAAAACAAGCACCAGATTAATACTTTTTCTGCTTCTCCTTTGGGTATGAAGCATGGCTAGCTTCCGTATTCAGCTATCTAAAATGAAGAGGAACTTGTAGACCTACCATCTGCAATGAACATTAGCCTATTCTGTAACTGTCACAGCCAAGACAGAGTAAACGAGAACCTGTAGCACATCTGGATACTGGGATTTGTTTAAGAACTGACGAGATTAGAGCTTTTCCCCTACTTGGTTTCATCTCACATAGTCACTCTCTCACACTTCCACCCAGTGCTACCTTCACTAGATCTCAGCTTGCCTTCCAATGAGCGAGGTCACTGCTGACCTGGGACAGTGAGGCAGAAAATCATGTTGGTTTCTGCTGTGCAGCTGCATGCAGTAACCTATCTCAGGTGTTACTGGCCATGGTCCCTGGGAGTCCCCCAGCATTCATCTCAGTGCATCTCTCTGATCTCCAGGATCTTTCCTTGCTTCCAGCGTCTTTCCACCAGCAACGATCTTCACTGTCTTCTTTCAGGGACCCCTTCTTCTTTCTGGGAAGCTGTTCTTCTTCCAGGACCCATCCTTTTGGTCCCTACCACCCACCCCCAACACCATCCCACTGCCATTTTCCCAATCTAAATACGCTGTGTGCAGACCCACAATGCACAATCAACCTCCTAATTGTTAGTTCTGTCCCATGTTTCTTTATTTAATGGAGGATTTGGGAAATGCTACTTCTGTTTTATCAAAATTTACACCAGTCCATACTGATTGCAGCTAGTAAGTAGCAGCCTTATGCTTGAGGGTTCAGAAGTTCAATTTTAGACATTCACAGACACACACACAGACTTACCCCTGCTACCTGTTAGTGTTCACATTTTAAACTATTTTTTCACCTTATTTGAAGTTTTGTTACATTTATATAGTAATGTACAATTCACCAACCTACATTTACTCTTTCAGTAATTTAAAGTGTATTACAAAGCTTTTGGCAGTTGGCTATTTTGACTTTATTTAAATTATGTTTCCTTTCAGCCAACTTGAGATTAGAATATTAACAGCAAAATTTCTTCGGGAAAAATTAGGTGACTTCATAATAGAGAAGTAGAGGTGAAGGAGATAAGGCTTTTCTATCAGAATGTTTTCTTGTCTCATTAACAGATTTTCATTATACTTAATGTAATTTGTTCCTTAAAAGTGCAGGTTTTAGAACAAAAATAGTTTTATTGAGTGCTCTTCTGTCATTTGGTACTTTTTGCTAATTTTAACATGGTTTTTTCAGCTGTGTCTTTTCCCAGTCAATATTTAAGTAACAGTAAATTTTATTTCAGTTTAATATCCAGTTTTCTAGTCCAGTACTGATTCATGTTTGATTTGTACTGATTTGATTTGAAGCCTATGAATAGACACTCAAATGGACAAATTTATAACATAAGTACATATTGCCAACATTCCTCAAAGAAAAAGAAAAATTTAAGTTTTAAAATCTGATTGAAAGAATGGGTTGTGGGAGAGTTCTTTCAAGTTCTTAACTGATTTCAGGGCTTTGGTACAGGAATTTTACTATGCTGTTAGCAAAAAGAAATACTTCATTTTGTAATCTTAATAGTAGTGTGAAATAGCAAGAGCAAGAAGTTGAATGAACTGTAGTCACAACTGAACTTTCTGCTTTGCAAGAATGTTTTATTTTGCAGGTTAATATATTCAAAATACTTTTCTCAGGTGCATGAGCTTCTTTTGATGTTAATGAACAACATTAATAACCATTGCAATTGCCTAACAAACTTAGCGATACCTTGGCATGATCCCAGAAGCATTGTCTTGTTTTTTAGTTTATTTAGTGTTGCTTTTGCTATTTTGAATATTAACAGAACGTAAAATGTATCTCTCTATAGCAGTGTACTCATATTCTCAAATAAGTGTTTACAATCCATTTAGTGAACATGACATGCTGACTAGAAACCTGTTACATTTTATATTTTTTGAGTATATATTGAAATGGTTCCATTCAGGAGATAGCAGATGTTGCTTCATTCCTTGCATTACATCTGATGTAATTCAAAAGTTGTGCTGAAAACCTTTAATGAATAAAGATATGCTTAGCAATATGTTTTTAACAAAAACCTCTAGATGTGTAATGGAAAGTTCCGTTTTTCTTCTCTCCTTTTGGCATGAATGACAAAGGCAGGTGGAAAAATAAAAAAGCCATTGTAAAAGTTACACAAACATTTCTACTTTGATAGTTCAACTTTGTTCAGTGACTTTGGCTGTTCTAATTATGAAGAAATTACTCTGAAAATGTGTCTGATCCACTGTATAGTCTTACACCGTATTGCCCTCTCAGTAACTGTAGTCTTCTGTTAATTTCTACAAAAGTTTAATAAGTAGCTTATTATATAAAGGTGGAAAATAATCCTGAATATCCCTTAGGATCTACTAGAGAGATAATTATATACTAGTAAGCTTAATTAAAAGCTTACTAGGTGTGAACACTTGAGTACGTGCCTCACCAAATAAAGTCACAATTTGATTTTTGATGTGCATGGCTCAAGCTGTAGTTAGGTAGAAGGAAGAAAAAGTGGGAAAAGCAATATAGTACATAATTACTGAGCAATTTACTAAATGGATGAAACTTCTTCACTTGTTTGTATATCTTCATGTTTAGGCATGGCAAACATTAAAAATTTATTTGCTTTAGTTTGCAAAGTACTTATTTGATTCTTAGTTTGTATCTTGCAGGGTCTAGGTGGTCAGGGTTATTAAGAGGTTTTGTTAATTCAGGAGGAGGAATGAATGCCAACAGCAAAATCCTCAGAGTTTTTAATAACCAAAAAATATTAGTTCAGGGCATTACAAGAAGAAAAAACATGGACAAGTGAAAGTCATTTTGTACTGTTACTTAATTTGCATGGCATAGGTCAAGACCCATGTTGTCTGTCTTTCCTACATGAAGAAATATGGCAGTCTGTGGAATATATGTCTTAGAAATAAGAACATACAATTTTAACTATGCTTACTTCTTCTATATCATTTAATGTATTCTATATGAGGCTTATATATATTTTTACAGTATAATACCTTACATTTTCTAACTGACTGAAAGAGCAGTTCTGGCTTATATTGGACACTGGTTGAGGAGTCAGGGTAGGACTATCATGAGCCAGGATTTGGATTCATCTGTAATCTCTTTCAGTATGAAATGTACCTTGTTCCCAGTCTTAATATTTCCTTGGATTTCTTTTTTACTAGTATTGTACTTATATTACTAGTTAAGGTATGGAAAAATAATAATATTAGACTGGTAAGTATTTCTTAAGAAAGTAGAGGTTGGTGGACTGAGGAGTTTCATACCCCACGTTCCAGAAAATAAAAAGGGAGGTCCCAGACAACAGCCTTCTCTGTGATCAGCTGTAGCATTTAACATCTCTCAAAAGCTGCAGAATGATGCAGAGGAAGGAAGATGTCAGTCCTGAAATAAAATTGTTTCACATCAATTCAGAACTTGAGATAGAAAGAGATTATTCACTCTGCCTTAAATGATACCACACTCATTGCATCATTGCAGACATCCTTCTGTTTCTCCTTTACTTGTTATGTACGTTATATAGAGGCTTATCAACTAAATAATAAAAAAAAAATTGTATAAGATATTAATAACAATGAAAACCTTCAAGACAGAAGATGGTGTTGCTGGACTGTTTTGGTGGTTTGTGGGTTTTTTTTTTTTTCTTGACTGGACCAAATACCTGGGGTATGACTCTCTTCATTGTCACAACACCCTAATATGAGACATTTGGCAACGCAGATGACAAAATCCCAGTGGGTGTGTCAGTCTAAAGGAATATGCTTCATGAAGACATATATTGCATTTCTTCATTTACAGGAAGATCCTCACTAAAGACGTTTTGAATGCCAGGGCTGCAGATGAGTGTATGGCTGACAACTCTGTGGTTAAAGACCTTCCAAAAGTATCTAAGAAAAGGAATCCATTGTCAGTTAGCTTGAATTTGCTCTACTCTAGAGTACATACATTGGCAAAGTTTAATTATCCTTAAATCCAAAAAGCTTGACAGAGTACCTATGTTTTATGTCCCTGTTGAGCTACGCGAACACTGTGATAAATGTGTGCTGTGACGTGCCCAGGATCCTGGTCTCCCAAACAGTCTATTTCAAAGATTTGGCTGATGTGTGCTACAGCATCCTCTTGGATTATGTCTTTGGATATCATCTTCATGGAAACAATGTCAGGATTCTTCCCTGACATAGAGTCAAGATGCAGCTGCGACATGTATTCATACCTGAAAGCTCAGAATCAGTTCAAAGGTCCTGTAGTTTAGATGGTGTCGTGGTTTCGGCTGGAATAGTTAATTTTCTTCCTAGTAGCAGGCACAGTGCTGTGTTTTGGATTTAGTAGGAGAAGAATGTTGGTAACACACTGATGGTTTAGTTGTTGCTAAGTACTGCTTATGATAGTCAAGGACTTTTCAGCTTCCCATGCTCTGCCAGGTGCACAAGAAACTGGGAGGGGGCACAGCCAGGATAGTTGATCCAAACTGACCAAAGGGCTATTCCATACCATATGACGTCATGCTCAGTATATAAACTGGGGGGGGGGGCGTTGGCCGGGGAGCAGCAATTGCTGCTCAGGAACTGTCTGGGCATCAGTCGGTGGGTGGTGAGCAATTGCATTGTGCATCACTTGCTTTGTATATTATTTATTATTATTTTTATATTGTTATCATTATTGTTACTATTTTACTTTATTTCAATTATTAAACTGTTCTTATCTCAACCCAGGAGTGTTTCTCACTCTTACTCCTCCAATTCTCTCCCCCATCCCATCGGGGTAAGGGGAGTGAGCGAGCGGCTGCGTGGTGCTGAGTTGCTGGCTGGGGCTAAACCACGACAGATGGAAAAAGCTATAATATTGTGGATAAAACATTAAATATCCATTTTCATTAGCTACTGAAATAGAAGAATTTGCTCTCAACAATTTTTGAGTTAATTTCTAATAAATCCTGTAGTAAGAGCTCACTTGATATTTTCACTAAAATAACAGAGGTAGACCTCATGAAAAAAAAATGGGGTTTCTGTTTATCTGATTGTGAGGAGGACTGTATAGTTAGCATAGGAAGCTGCTATAAATGTCATACTCTTTGAATCTAAGCTTTTGCCAGAAGGAAGTGAAAAGGCAACATTGCGTGCTGAAAGTGTTTGCAGTTAGCATATCTGAAAGACTTTAATCACAGAACATAGCTGCTCTCTCAGCTGCATCCTGTTTTATACTGAATACTGCCGAATTGTTAATTGCTATGAAGACAGGAGGATAAGTTACAGTAGGATTAAAGATGCTGTGGATTCTGTTTCATTTTATGTGCATCAGTGCTTGAAAAACAAATATAGGGACTCTTTAAACAAATAGACAAATAGCAAAGCAGCACTCTCCCAAATCCTCTTATTTTAGTTACATAGCAGCATCTTCTCAATACATGAGCTCAGTCGTTCTTCATATAGTACAGGTATAGATGCAAAAAAAAAAAGCTTTTGTTTTGTTTGTGTTCAGAGAGAACACTGAATGGTTTCCAGACTTCACAAATAAAGAGATTTAGGGCCAAAAATAATATTTGTGTTAACTCCTTAATCTCTACTTTGTATTATTACCTTTCGAGGACAGATAGTACTATTTTGTAATTCCGTTTTTCTCTTCTGCAAAATTAACTCCAGGACATCAATAGAATAAAATCTGTATCCAAAACAACATATGCTAGACCAATTAGGCTTGATATTATCAGTGATCAGTTATAGGGTAGCCAGGAGAAGCCATTTATATAAGACAATGAGCAAAATTCCCGTTTATAAGATGAAGAAGTTCATGCTGTGTGGTCAAGGATAAAATTTAGCTTTCAAACCTCAAATAAGACAAAAAAAAAAAAAGAAAGAAAAAAAAAAACCACCAAAGAAAATGACTGTTATGTTACACTGCTCTTTGGGGTTTATTTACAAATATGTTAGTATATTTTAAAATATTTCTCAAAAGATCTAATTATAGCACCTAATTTTACGCTGCCATGCTTGTTACGGTGAATTAGCGACTTGCCTATAAAAAGAAGTACAAAAGAGAAGCATGCTGGGTTTTATATTGGAGAAAGTACTTTCGGTTGTTAACTTTCTCTGAAGAATGTGCACAGTAAATGGAAGGAGGCGGTCTCGGTAGTTTGGGAGTGTAGACAGTAGCAACATTTTATACATGTGAGTTAAATTTGCATTAGGCAATTGTCAACTTTCTAGTCTACTGTTTTTCTTAGCCATATAGTTATGATTCAATAAAATATTTTGTTATGTAATTGCTACTGCAATTCTATAGAATGCAACATTAAATGAAAACCTCTATGCATTTTTAGTTGCTTAATTTTCATTAGAAAATTTTGCTGATTTTTCTCAAAATAGTCTTTAGATGAACCGTGAAATGCAAGTGCACAACTATCAGTGGAAGCACTCAAAACCTGGAATTTGTCTCATCTGTTTTGACTTGTACTGTTTGAGATTGATGGCGCTGTGGGCTGAACACAAAAATCAGATGTGGGCTAGTAATTCTGTTCTCTTGCCTTTACTACTGGCATCAATGTGAATCTTGCTATTGATTTAAATGTAAATAGGCTCTAACACTGTGACTCAGTTTCCTTGTTAAAGACTATCTATATGTAAGCTTTCTTACCCTACTAATGTTTCTGAACTCGAAACCTTTTCTGTTTTTAAAGACACTGCAAAACTAAAATGTGTTATTGTATATCCATTTTAGTTCTTAAGAGGATATTGACTTAGCAGTAAATGCCCATTTTGTTTTTATTGCTTTTTATACTAGAATACATATTATTCACTTTTAAATCTCAAAGCTGTTCATCTTAGACCTATATTTGTCCAGGCATGCAAGCTAAAATATTTTCACTGTTTTTAATTCATTATATACATTTACAGTAATGTTGAGCTGTAAGTATACATTTTATATAAATAGAAGCTCTTTGAAGGTAAAGTGAAACTTGATGCATTGTAGATTTTTATGCTTTGAAATTCGGTCAGACTCATTCATTAAGAATGTCTTTTTTTCATTCTGTTGCATATAAGGTGAATTATAGACCATTTTTTACTTGATCTTTAATAGGAAGTGCTATTGTTTAATCAGATTTTATTGCTTTAGTGTCTTTATATTTTATAAATGTTAAGTTTTTTCTTAGATAGCAGACTAATAATCTTAGGAAGAATTCATTTGTATTTGTAAATGATTTCCATATCTATGATATGATAGGGAATTTACTAGCACAATAATACTGTATTATTGTATTTGTAAAAGACATTTAATATCCATTACTGTGTTTGTGTAATAACAGAAGCTTAATGGAGCAAACTTCATTGTTTACTCCTTCAATGTTAAGATAAATTTTCTGCATGATTCTTTTTCAGATTCTTAAACAGAATTTTTTTTTTTGCTTGAGTGACATTAAACCAAGTAAAATTGTCAGCAGTATCTTCTTTCATTAATCAAACTCCATGTTAAGACTTTTTAGAAAGAGACTTCTCCATCATAATTAGTAGTAATCTAATGTAGTGTGATTAATAGCAACCTAATGTGGTGTAGAATGACAGAGAATGTGTTTGGAATGAGAAGGTGTGTCTGACCTGCATGCCCAGGATCCCCACGCCCCTTGTCATCTAGCCTGGGGCTTAGCCAGAGCACACCACATACCCAGTCTTCCTTCCCCTGGAACCCAGGGAAAGGTTGGAAATGAGGGGTGTAGGCTGCTTGCCAGGTCTTGTCCATGTGTGATGTGGAAAAGCACACCTGAACTTGGCAGAAGGGAAGCTTTGAACACCCCACAGTTGAGTCAGATGGCTGAGACTAAGCGGTAAAGTGTGTGAGAAATACAAAGGGCCTGGGGCTGTGTTTGAAGGACTGGGGAAATGGAGATGTAGCTGTGTGACCTATTGTTAGGCTGTAGAGGTGACTCCATTTGTGATTTTTGCTTCAAATGCATGAGTTTCTCCTGTAATTCCAGACTTCTCTTGCATGGAACAGGGTGTGTTCATTTTGTTTTAAACACCTTTATAGTTCCAAAAAGATAACTAGCATTGTTTAGTCATTAATAAGTGATCTTCTGGCTAAAATGAAATTTTTGCTTTTGTTTTCTGTTCTTACAAGGGTTAAAATATTTGGGAACAAGGGATAGAAATATATGTCTTGCAGAAAAGAAGCGATAACACAAATGCAAGTAGAGCAATGAGGCAGAGACATTCTAGTAAAAAGTGTACTATGAATTGGAATCAGGGTGGAGCTGTTAGTAGTAAAGAAAAAAAAAAAGAACCTAGCATGTGTTTGTGCAGTGATTTATATTTTTTTTAAGTCTCTGAAATGAAGTCATAATTGCAGAGCAAATTAAAATTCCATTGAAACTTGACTGTTAGAAGGAACAAGTAGAGGATTAAGAGGAGACTGTCCATCCCATAATAGTATACTTTATATAAAAAAAAAAAAGCTAGAATGCAAGACACTCTTTATGCTGTGTTTATGAAAAATAACACCCATAACACTGCAGAACATATTCAAGAATGCTGTGAAAAAGAACATTTTATTGTTGCCAGGATTAAGTGAAATCCTCAGAAAGGACTGTTAGCTAAGTGCTTGTTATCAATATTATAAAGAGCTAACATGAAAGGGAAAGCTAGAATATTACATACCTATCACTGGAAACAGCTCTTTGGTTACAGTTCCAAGCCTCTTTGCAACAGGAGAACCTCTTCCTCTTTGCTTTTCCTTTGGGCTGCTTTGTTATTTCCAAGTCCTTCCACTTTTTATGGCTGCTTTTGGCAGCCTTCAATACTCAAATCTACACAGCTTTGTTAAATCCAGGTATATCACGTCCCCAAATTTACATTTAGATGGAAAATTCCTCCTGTGTCAAGGCTGTGGAAAGCAGTTCTAGCCTGCTGTGGTGGGCTGCTCTTTGAAGAGTTCTTCTCATGTTTCTTCCGTTACCAGCAAATGGGCATTTAACTGGCAGATCTGGCCCTCTGTTAAAAGTATTTGAATAATACAGTTTTTTAATTTCTAAGTGTCTAAAATAATGGGAGTGCTGCATCTCTGCTCACTGTGTGAGTATTTTTATCGCAGGACACCAAGGGCGTGTATGTCCTGTGCCAGTTGAGACTTTGAAAATGGGTGAGTTTGAGGACACGAGCACAGCTGGGAGCAATTTCAGAGTGACCTCCCCAAACTTTGTCTTAAGCAAAACTAGTTGGTTCACCACAAATCAGTATGTGAGTGTGAACTTACATACATGGGATGGACAATACACTAAAGACTTAGGATGCATTGCCTTTTTATAATTCCTGATTTCTGTGGGACTGTTCAGACACTCAGGGCCATTTAGACACTGGTTCTTTTTAGGTAAATATTCAATATATGCAAGGTGAGTAATTAGTCATTCAGAGTTGTTTTCTTACTACTACAAAGTATTCATATACTTTTCACAAAGGAAAACACTTCTCTATAGGAGATTGCTTTGCATTCACGTATAATGAAAGTTTTGATTAGCCTGGTTGATTTCTTGATTTTCTTGTTTCCCTGTTTTTTTTGGTAGGGAAAAAAAACCCACTAGAATCTCATGGTAAACATGTCTTTAAAGGAGGCAAAAATGTTATCTTCAGTGTATCATCCTGTGGGTTTGTGTGTACTGCTGCAGTTTCAAGAGTTAGACGTGCCATTATGATGAAAGAAGATAACTAATACTGTTTAACTTTAATCATTAGTTTTAACCTAGGTCATTAAACAGTAAACAATTTCAGTCCTAGAGTCCCCAAAACATCCAAATTGTTAGGAAAATTTAGTCTGTGTAGCACAACAAACTCTGTTAACCTATTTTAGATAGTCATGGAAGCACGCTTTTTTTAGGATATATTCTTTATCTTCTTTTGCTCTCTGCCAACCAGCTTTTATGGATTATAAAGCTGGAAGCTTAAATATAGTCCAAACCATTAAAGTGGTGTTGCATTCAATTATAATGGCTATAATTGCCTTAATTATGTAAATGAAGGGGCCTTGCCAGTCTTATGATACATTAAAGGCTTTAGAAGTGTGTCACAGTAGTTGTATTGAGAATAAATAACCAAAGAGATGCAGATCGTATGCTAAGTATCTGGATCAGCATTATCTTTCTGATCATGCAATATATGAATAAGCTAACAGGATGCTGCTATGTTTGTGTCTCAAGTACTGATGTGATGGCAATGTTTTTTTACTGGTACTATTTTTATACCATCATATGCAGTTACAGTTAAAAGTGTTTCGTTGCTCCTCGGTGGGAGATAACTGCTAGAAAAATACTTTATCAGGTAATTATTTTAAACTAGTTTATTTACTCCTCCCACTTATTTTTGGAAGGTAAAACATGTGGTGTCAATTGTATAACCTACTGATGAGTTATTTTGTCCTGTAATTATGTCAGAGCTTATTGGATAGTGAAGCTACCTGAGGTCCTTAGAAAACTCAGGGATGGACTGATGATGGTTTAGTAGTGTTCTGAAGGAGTGTTGAATCAGTGAGTTGCACTGAGTTGTCTTCAAGTAGGATGTAAACCCAAAGGTATTTAAAGAACATGTGATAACCTATTTGCAACCAGTTCTCACTAATAGTAATTGAATCTTCAGTAGTTTAATTTCCTGTTTACTTCACAACTTCAACTGTGTTATCTGTGCTCCCTATTAAATAGTTGCAGTATCACTTTTCTGAAGTGACTGTTTTAATATCTGGTAGAATTTTGATACTTTTTTCAAAATATCAAAGTCCTTTGAAAGCCAGGGATTAACAAGTCTGTGGCAGCTATTGTTAATGTTTCTGCAGTTACTACACTGAAATTGAGAGTAATAAAACGTGCTAATTACACAGTTAATGTCCTGGTGAGCTGATGTCACTTTCTGAATTGGTTTTTGTTATTTTTTTTAAGATGTGTGTTGGATCTCAGGCAAAAACTTAAACATTCATTTTTTTGAAGCTGACCTCTGTCATGAAAATTAATTTCTACTTAAGCTAACTTTAAGCAAATATGCCAATAACTTATTATGCAAGAAAAGAATTTCACTCAGTATCACCATGTCCTTACTTGGTTACACAATTTCTTCTCTCTTCCAATAATTAAAATATAATTAGTTCTTACATATAAAAGTACAAATTTTCACTAAAAAAGCTTCCTCACCTCTCAGACAGAAGAACAATATTGATTTACTGTTTCACTTCTGCTTTCTTTGTATAAATATTTGAACTCTCTTTCACAATTGAGAACAATTATTCTTTCAGTTGGTGTAATGTTTTGAGGCACCAGTAGAACAGTTTATGTGACTAGTGCATATTCACTGATGCACTGAAAACATTTATCTGTGCAGTGAAAGTATGATGAGACTTAGGCCACGTTCACATCGTCTGATTATCCTACTAATTTCAAACTGTGCTAATCTCTAAAAGTTGGAAAAGATGATGCAATGCTAAAAAGAGATTTAACGATGTACCTCCTCTCCAGGGCAATCATTACATGCTTATGAGTGTTTGTCTTCAAAAATACATCTTCCTCTTGCTTCAGAAAAAAACAGCCTTATTGTTCATGCCTAATTGTCATTTTACAATTTTCTCCAAATCCTGCCAACTTTGACTCTTCATGTTACTCTGGCTTTACTCAAAGTCTTGGTAAGAAAAGTTAAACAAATATGCACTAGTATCAGCATGATCTAAACCTTTTTCAGGTAATAAATTTTTATATCTCTACCACTTTTGCTACCAAGAAGGCAGATTTTCTATTTGTAAATAAAAAAATAGAATTTTTTTATGTACTCTTGATGAATCAGCATTATGAAAACATATATTAAGAAAATTATTAGATAGATGCTCTGTGGCTCCAATTATCATAATTACCCAACTGTGTTGCTTTTTATCTGCTTCATGAAATACAATATTATTTTTTTTTTCTTGATATCTTAATTTTATATCCCAGATGCAGGCTACTTGACATGTCAGAAATCTTCTAAATGAAATATTAAAGTCTTCATGGAAAATGAAAAACCCAGCTCTTCCCTGAAGGCATCAAGATCCATGAAATTAGCTGTGGCATCTGTTTTAACTGTTGTTCCTGCTGATACTGCAAGATCAAGTGCTATAGCCACCTTGCATGCAAGCATCAGCAGTTGTTCAGTTGTATCAAATTGTAAGCTTTGGCTCATTAGCATGGTGGCACCTTTATAATAGTCTGAATGCTAAATGAAAAGCATTCAGCTTTAAAACCTAACTACCCCCTAAAATTAAGTGGCTTTGAAAAACAGGTTTGTATTGTGATTTACTAGTACTGAAATGTTTTTTGTAGAAAAAAAAAAAATCTTGTATTTATCATTGATAATAGCACAAGGCAAGTCAAGAGCAAACCTTGGATTGATATATATTGAATAATAATTCTTGTGAAAACTGTTTGCGTTATTTATCCTGTTTATAATAGAGGTCTGTTATAAATTCCTGAGATTCTTAATATCAGGAGAGCATGAAACATTTAAAAAGAGAGTTGTAAACCCAGCTTTAAGGGGAAACTAAGTAATTAAGATGATTTTGTTCTGTTTTGTCTTTTCAGCAGGGTTGTCTCCTTATCTGAATTTAGGTGTAGATGGAAGTTTTAAGCAGGTTTGTAACACAGTTAACTGTGTCTCGGAGGAATCTGATTTTTTTAATCTAGTTTTCTTTTAAGGTCAGTATTTAAAGTTGATCACCCTCTGTAGTACTTCTGTATGCACAGCTTAAGAGGATTAAAAGATACCTCAGAGGCCACTAATACATTGTATTTTTTAGTTACCTTCTTTCTAAAGGTTTAGTTTCAGAAGCAGGAGTGCAAAAAGATATGCTTTTAACAAAGTGAACAGAGTACTGCTGTAGTTCAGAAAAACAAAGAAAATACAATTACTCTTTCTGCTCTTTTCTTTTGAAACAGATAAAACAACGGAAAAATGCACCAGAGTAAAGTTTCAAAAATATTAAACAGGAACAACTTTTTGCTAATATTTTTGATCCTGGCAAATTCAAGATGAACAGGCCTTGCTCTTATCACCTGTCAAATGAAGTAATAGGAAAAAAGGACAGTAACAAAATTAGGATCTTAGTTATTGTATTGCACCCTCTTTGAATCTAGATGAGAGAAAAAAAAAACAGAGTTGGTACAAGTATATCCAAGTCAGTTGGGATGTTTCTGACAGTTTATTTGGTCATTGGATCAAAATTGGACTTCATTAGAAAAAAGGATACATAACATTAGTAAAGCAAGTTAAAAAGAAAATAACTATAGGTTGGAATCATTTGGCTTCCTTGAATACGGGAAGAGTTGTCCACCGGCTCTAAAGTCTACTGAGAGATGGCGTAGAAATATTTTTCCAAGTCAAAAGCTGAAAGCAGCCAACAGTATAAAGTGTGTCAAGGCTAGAGGATGCAGGCAGTTGTCAGAGACCAGCACCTGTGACAGTTTGTTATTTAGAAAAACAAAGCCAGAAACCAATTCAGTTGTTCACAAGGTCATTGTGTACATGTGTTTATTTCTTCACATCTCTAGAATTTTATCCTCTAGGGTTAAGGGTTGATTTTGTAATGCAAGCATTGATTTAACATGTCCATAGTTGATCCAGATAGTCATTTAATTATTAATGAGAGCTGTCACTGACTGTGAGGAGTAGCAGTCTGGACCTGTTACAGCAAGCACCTCTGTAGTGTTCATTTGTGGGCAACATGAATCTTGTCATGTAAGGTGCCGTCATCACTCTTACCTATTCAACCAGACTGTCAGGATGTTCTTAACGTATAGCATGGGGGGTTGTTAGAAGTTCATTGTTGTGAGTGATGCTATAGGACTGATTTCTTTAGCTTGTTGAAAAAGGTTCTCAACGTTGGCAGGAATATAGCAGTCAATGCTGAGTAAATATAGTAAAGGAAAAATATGCATCCTCCTTTCTAGCTGAAGTATATTCCCTTTTCTGAGAACATCCTAATTTTCTTATGTTGAAGACTATACATTGCTACTTCCCTTAACTTTTTCCTTTTTGTAGGCCACTTGCTACTATTTTTGCACATACCGTGTAACACTTCACTCTGCAAGTGAGAAGTGTAAGGTATTAGTCCTTGTAAGTCAGGGTAAGAGAGGGTGAATGATTAAGTTACTCAGTTACCTTAAATCGTTTGTTTTGATATTTTAGTTTGTTGATATTATTTGAAGTTACCTCAGTCTTTCACATAAAGATTTGTAATAAATGATGCCCAATGTCATAAAGATTGAAAATAGTTTCCTTTTTTTCTTTTTTTTTTTCCTTAATTTAAGCTATTTCTAAATTCCTCCAAAATACCGGGAGAGGTTTAAAATCAGTTGTGTTTTGTAACAACAGACTTTGATCTGACGATGGGGTCAGGCTTCTGATCTGCTTTGTTTCTCTTCTCAAAACCAGAAACAAGTACAGAAACAAGCTGGGGGGAGGGGGTGGAGGAGAAATGGAAAACTTTGCTTAGCGTGAGGAGAGCAAGGAGATGTGAACACCCTTTTTTTCCCGAAATAACCTGTGCAACCAACACAGAGAGTCTGAAAAAAGATCCAGTAAATGAGGAATTAAAATCCATCATCACTTGAGTTGATCTTTGTTGAGATGTTTGAAATTATCAGTAAAATGCTTTTGCTACCATACTTTCATCAGGCTACACTTCGATATTACAGAATTACAGACTCACAGAATAGCTGAGGTTGGAAGGGATCTCTGGTGGTCATCTGGTCCAACCCCCCTGCTCAAGCAGGGACACCTACAGCCGGTTGCCCAGGACCATGTCCAGACAGCTTGTGATTATCTCCAAGGATGTAGCCTCTACAAGCTCTGTGGGCAACCTGTGCAAGTGCTCAGTCATACTCACAGCAAAAACTGTTCCCTGATGTTCAGAGGGAACCTCCTACATTTCACTTTGTGGCCATTGCTTCTTGTCCTGTTGCTGTACACCACTGAAAAGAGCCAGGGTCTGGTTTTTTTATGTCCTCCCTTCAGGTATTTATATATGTTGATAAGATCCCCTTGCATTTTCTTCTCCAGGGTAAACTGTCCCAGCGCTCTCAACATTTCCTCATATGAGAGATTGTATTGATCCACAAAAAGTAAAACAAGAAATCCACATTATAATTAGCTAATCAAACTTATCTTACTATCATAATAGAATGTCATGATTGGTTTTGTCATATTCAGTGACAATTAGTGAGACAATTTTGGTTAGCTTTAAAGACCTGTGAAAGAGAAAAAGCTTTAAAAAAATGGTCTGAGAACTATAGAGTATATATCTACACTTAATGAATACTAAACTTATTTCACTGCGGTTCTGTGTGCAAACGCAAATATTCTTCCTTTAGCCAAAACATAAAGAAATACAGTCTGATTTCACGTTTTTTAAGGAACAAAGTGAGAAATGCGTAGCTTAGCATATAACACGAAATGTAATTGTGAAAATGTGATTTATAGCTCAAAACATATTTATCACAAAAATTTCTTTGTCATTTTAAAATGGTGCTGTAAATCCATACGTTTTCTAGTAAGCTTGATACAATTTACAGTGCTTCTAGGTTTACATGTTAACTTATGTCAGAGTCTTAATTATAAGTAATGTCTTGGAAAAAGATATGTTGTTTGCTTACATGTGCACACAATGCAAAAATCTATAATGCTTCATATATATCTATATATGTATATAAAAAAATAAACCTCAGCTTTATATGCCAAAGACAAGTAGGTCTTTTCCAGTAGCAACTAGAACATTGAAATTATCCTGTGGAACTGAGCATTGTGATTTACTTTGGAGGATATCATAACCACATACAAGATATATGAAAAAGTATAATCATTAGTAGTAGTCTGGAAACCTAACGTATTTCCTAGAACATGAGCTCATAAAAAGAGTTTGCAAATAATGAAGCCTTCAAAACAGCCTTTGCTTTCCATCTGTTTTAGCCACAGTGATGTAACTTTCAATTTAATCTGACATAAGCTTTTTAATAGGGTAATGACTTACTCTTGACATTTGGACAAAGGACACAAGGAGCCTTGGAAGTAATTTTTAAATTCCTGCCGTATCTTACTTGTATGTAGAAAAATGTTGACTATACAGAGCGTAAGGATAAAATTATACTGAATTTTGTTATTGCAGAGGTCACTGGATAATTGCTGAATCTGCTATTCGCTGGTACTTTTGCTCTACCTCTAAACAAGATTTATTCAGAGTGGAAGAATGCCCCTTTTGCCATTTAGGACTTCTGTAATGGAAATAGAAATGCATGTATCCATTAAGAAGGCCTTTGCAAAGAGATTGATGGCATTGGCATACATTTTTTAAGCACTAAGCAGATAGCCAATGCATATGTGCAGATCAGTTGCACTGCATATGCAGTGAGTCTGGTGCATCCCAGATGCTTGCAGCTTATTGACTTAAGACTTGAATTGTACAGTCTTCTGGGACAGCTGAACGTGAAATGGCCTGGTCAGAGTTACTGCTCTTGCTCTGATATGGTCTGAAGTTCCTTTTTTACTCCCAGAGTTTTGGGGTAGGTAAAGAACAGAATTCTAAAATATTGAAATATATTGAAAAAATTGAAAACCCTTGTCTTTTATAGTTGAGCAGTTTGTTCCAGTGTATCACGTGGAGGCAGACACAAGTCATTCTGTTAAATAAAATAAAAGTGAATAAAAAATTCTTATCAAACATTATAAATGCTCATCAACATTATTCTGAATGATGAAAAGTTCCTTTTGCAGTGGAAGCCAAAGAGTAACTATGAAAACAAAGTGCATGTGCCTGCTGTGATCTTTGTAGTACAACAAACAGAAAATACTGAGTGTAAGCTTTTCAGGGAACTATCATATAAATGAATAGTCTAAGACAAAAGAGAATCCAAAGAGTTTAACACCTTTATTTTTCGTAATAGTGCTTATTGCCGATGTCTTATTTTTTGCTATCAGTCTCTCAGTGTTAAACTGCATTTTTTTTTTAAACTTTCAATATGCTTAATCCGTGAAATATCAGATCATAAGGAAATGGATGTTTTCCTAAAGACTCTATTTCCTTGGTTCTTCCAGTGCTGTAAGGGAAAATGGTTAGACATGGACTCAAAATTATGCGTATCTATGTTTTCTTCGTAGCAATTGCATAAATGTCAAATCAATTAATTTAGATTAAAATGCTCAGCATCTTACCTTTCTGTAAAAAAGTTTTACATATTATTATTTTTCCAGAAAAGAATACATATTATTTTGCTCCAGAACAAAATTCACTCAGTAACAGTATGATAATTGTAAAAGGTATTTTGATACAGAAGTATGTGCAGAGTGACAAATATTTCATTTTACAGAACACTTTTCAAGACCAAAGTGATTAAATAGGACACCTGTATTACATGTTGTAGAAGAAAATGTAAAAAAAAAAAGTGTGGTTCATTATCTCTTGACACTTCAAAATGTGAGGGACTAAAGAAAGAAACAGCTTAGAAGGGGAAGAAAGGTAAAAAACGAAAATGTGAATAGCAAGGAGATGATGATTCTTTTAATTATGCCTTTGGCTCAGGAGTTTTGTGCCCACCAGGCAGGTGCTTGGCTGTGTGTAGAAAGAGAAGAGGAAAGGAACTCCCTGAGTTTTTTATGTCTAGATTCAACAATATATTTACGTTCCTAACTTCTGCCTATTTTTTTGTGTGGTAAATGAGAAACAAATAAAATCTAGGTACCTAATGTACCTAGTTGACCACCTTTCAGAGAGGTTTTGGAGAGTTTCTGTGAATTGCTCCCCTGTGGGCTGTTACCACTGCCTATATCCTCAGGAAATTTCTTCTGATTATCATCACTGTTGAATGAATGAATAATCAGAGGAACGGTTGCCTACATCTTCTTCACAGGTGATCGATGTCAACGTCTTTTGAAAATGTCATGGTTTCTGTTTCCCTGTTTAATAATTCCTACTAAGATACCTATCTAACTCTCTGACATATTTGGGCTTAAAGCAGTGACTAGACATTCAGTATTTATTTATTTTATTTTGGTAAACTATTTACTTATGTCTGATATTTTATACAGCAATGTCATGGTGGTAGGGGGAGCATTTGAGTTTAATGGACCAGGCATTGTACAGTGCTATTATTTGGACACAGCTCCCTCATGCTGATTTGTATTGAAAGAAACAGTATTACTAAGTAATGCTGGGCACAAGTATGAATTGGGAGAGGAGTGGCTGGAGAGCAGCCCTGCAGGAAGGGATCTGGGGGTGCTGGTCGACAGCAGGCTCAGTGTGAGTCAGCAGCGTGCCCTGGCAGCCACGAGGGCAAACCACATCCTGGGGTGCATCAAACACAGCATCACCAGCCGTCAAAACAGGTGATCATCCTGCTGTATTCAGCACTGGTGCAGCCTCACCTTGAGTACCATGCGTAGTTCTGGGCCCCACAGTTCAAGAAGGATGTGAAGGTCCTTGAATGCATCCAGAGGAGGGCAACAAAGCTGGTGAAAGGGCTGGAAGGCATGTCCTGTGAGGAGTGGCTAAGGGCTTTGGGCTTGCCTAGTTTGGAGAAAAGGAGGCTGAGGGGCAACCTCATTGCTCTCTACAGCTTCCTCAGGAGGGGCCATGGAGAGGGAGGGGCTGATCTCTCCTCCCTGGTATCCAGTGATAGGGCATGTGGGAATGGTTCAAAGCTGCGTCAGGGGAGGTTGAGACTGGGCATTAGGAAGCATTTCTTTACTGAGAAGGCGGTCAAACACTGGAACAGGCTTCCTAGTGAGGTGGTCGATGCCCCAAGCCTGTCAGTGTTTAAGGGGCATTTGGACAATGCCCTTAACATGCTTTAGCTTTTGGTCAGCCCTGAATTGGTCAAGCAGTTGGACCAGATGATCATTGTCGGTTCCTTCCAAAAGAAATAGTCTTTTCTATTCTGTTCTAAGCCAGTAGGCATTATTTTAATCTGATTGCTAAGTTATGATTCTGTTTATGAATCAGTCCACTTACTTTCTTGTTTAATAGATTTTCCCAAAATATGGTATAACGTGTCTTGAGGCACCAACAGCAAAATTCCCAAATTTACTTCCTAGTATCTGGAAGATAATAAAAACAAATTCTGTTCTGTGGTTTTTAATTTTTTTTTTTATTCTTCTCAGCCTGTACAGGAAAACCAGTTTCTTGCAACGTTTAAAGCTTTAATGAGTTTTTCTGTTTTATTTTTATGTTCTGAGGCTTAAACAATGATGTTATGATACCATTTTAAATTGCAAATAAATGCCTTTGTGTTTGGTGGGCTGTCTGTTCTGATTGTAACTTCTCTATTCAACTTGGAAATGGTAGGGTTCAATGTAATTTTTTGAAAAAGAAATCTTTACACAGCTAAAGTTACTGGCTGATTTCAGAAATCACTAGTTGAAGTTGTACTGAAGTTTTTTTACATAGAAGGTTAAAGTAGATTACTATAATGGCAACTGCTGGCCATGCTGCATCATGTCCTGCAACAAACTTATTTAGTCTTCTTAGATTCCTGTTTTTCACTTACTCATGTATGATTATCAGTAGACAACACTTCCAGCTGTCTTTGACTTTTTAACAGGTCTTTAGTCAACTGTGGCAAAAGCTTAAAAGTGGCTATAACCTTTTTTTCATACACTGCAGTCCAATAATCACTGCAGAAGTAGTGGTGATGCTTTGAATGTGTCTGCTCTCTGCTGCTGCTGTCAGGGCTGAGCCAACAGAATGAATGCTGTGCTCTTCAACTGGTTCTGCACAAAGTCAGATACCATTACTTTAATAAGATTTAAACTTAAAGTATCAATAAATATCAACTAATTAAGTTTTCCATTGAAGAGGACCAGGAACGCTCATAGCCTGTTCTGTCACGTGTGCTGAGGTGCTGGTCTGTGGCACTGCGGCAAAGGAGCATGTATAGGGCCTGCTGTTCTCTGTCCCTGTCTGTGATTAAGATAAAATCCTTAATCCATTTTGGATTTGTATTCTAGGGGCTACAGTAGGTACTGTTAACAAAAACCCACCGCAACACCCAAACCTGCAGGTGTCCTAACATTACAGAAAACAACCAAGCTTATAAGTTAAGTTTACACAGATGTTAAATCAAAAAAGCTCCACTGTGGTCACATTTTAGTTGTCAAATATTACTTAAAGCAATTTTCTGCTGATCTAATACTGTAGTTCGGTAATGACTGTATTTTAAATAAAATTACTCTTTACACTTAATGACCTTTTCAAAGTGCTTACTGCATCCAGTCTTACTTAAAACAATAAAACTATGAATTAGTCTTCCAGGATTGACTTGAAATTATAACAAAAGTACTCTGTGTTGTGTACAGTATGCTATAGGATTATGTTATATTTATTCTTCCTCATGGTTGCTAACTATTACTAATCCATGAGCAGCCAGAGAATTTTTTTTTATTGCTAAAACAGGAATTCAGTATAAAATGAGACTAAACCAGCATTTTTCAATAGAAGTAGCTTGCACATTAAGAAATAATAGCCATATTGGCTTTTCAAGTAGAAACATGTTGACAATGTCCATTTGTAATACATACAGAGAGCAACAACTGAATAAAATGCCAAGTACAAATTAAAACTGTCAAACCAGGAGGAAGGGGGGGCTTTGTGCAATAGAGTAATGAAGTTTTTCATATTCATTGAAGGGAAAACTGGCTTTACTGAAATCAGTGACAAAACTGCCACTAAATGGAACCAGGATTTCTGTTTGTTTAATGAAATAAGAGCTATGGAGAAACTCTTGAACTTGGACCTGCTGCTCTGCAAGTAAATTTTCTTGGTGGTGGTACCTGCTATTGAATGCAGTAATTTCTCTGCACACATTTGCTGTGCCTCAGTTTCACCTTGCTAAACAGCAGTGTGCTGTAGTTTTCAAGTCATTGGGGTGCAATATCAGCATCTTGAAACTGAGGCAATGAGCCATGCGACGTCATTCTGAGCTCAGCGCAGTGGTAGCAAAACCACATGGTTTTTTGACTGCAGTTGGTTCACATGTGACTGTCAGTGCTGTATCTTTAAAAACTACCTGAGTGGCCTAGTGATGCAGCTGGTCCAATAGAATATAATCATTTCTCAGGACTCTCTAGTGCCATGTTGATCTTAATGGTGATCATTGTTGAAGGAAGACCTGAGAGTATAATTTTTACTACTTTCGTGTGACCACTGAAATTCAGATATCACTGATATATTTCTGCATGTTTCTCTGTAGTTAATGATGTGTTTTCAGAAATGCAAAATACTTTTAAGAGCACGGCCCACAAAGGGCAGAAGAGAAACATGCATGAAATTGAAGTTCAATAAAATATAGCTCTGTCTTAAAAATAACTAGAAAATTATGTTTAAAATCTTTTGACAGAGAACAGAAGAGTCTGTGGAAAATTGACATAATTTCACACTATAAATATTTCTTACTGCTCTTAGTAGGATATCATCAAAACCATTATCGGTAGACATTTGATTGTTTCTTAAAATAATTAAATATTGGTTTTGTTTTTTAGTTTTAAAGCCTCAGCTACTGATGCATTATTTTCAGACTCTTTCTGACCAAGTACTGATGTCACTGACAGTTTAAACATTTTCATGAATTTTGCAAACGATACAGAACAGTGATGCCATTATTAGGTGTAATAGTTGTTTTGAACTCTCAGATGCAGTGGTGAAGAGGTTCACAGTTGATGACATTTGACAGTTCTTTTCAGCTGTAGGCAATGGTGCTGATAATCAGCACATCAAGTTAAGTTCAAATACCTTTCATGCTTTATGATTAACAAGCAAAATTATAACTGAATAGATTACTGCCTGGCATCTCTAATTGTCCATACTCTTTTTGTCTTGAAAGGTCCTTAATCACCATATGGAAAATCAGTGTACATTTTTATTGTACAGATTTTGTCTACAATGCAATATATTTTATTGTATAGATGCGTTTTTTTTCCAAAAATAATGACATATTTCTTTAAGCAAAAAGGTTTTATTTTTTATTTTCTTTCAATGGACTGTAAATTATGAAATATCATTTTTCATTGCAAAAAATGTCAACAAAATTTTTTAAACAATGACCAAGATGTCTGTTGAGCAGTGTTAGCATTCCCTTGCTCTTCAGAGGACCAAGTAGTTGGTCTAGACAGCACCAAAGTGGGAATGAAATTCTGGCTGTACTGAAATCAGCAAGAATTTTACCGCTGATTTCAATATGATGAGAATTTCTCGAAATGTCAGAAAATATGCCAGGACCCTCAACATACTCTATTATCATAAGAAGTTTGCTTAAAGGTATAGTGCAATTTTAGCTTTGTTTTGTTCTGCATACAAATGGTGCTGATTTGTGCCTGTTGTAAGCAGCTCCTTTCAAAAACTTGTGTACTTGCAAAATAGCCATGCAGGTAGACTGCAGTCCCATGCAGATAGAGTGCAGCTTGAAAAGAAGCATTTCCTAAAATATGTCATGATACCAGGACTGATCCCTCATGGTGCTTGGTTTGGATCTGGAGTTGTTCAATGTCACAGAGCACTTCGGTTTACTCTGTGTATTAAAGATTCTCTGTGACACACCGATCTTATGTGAGGATTGAAAATATATGAAGATGATTTGATGCTTTTCTTTGGAGCTGAGTCCCTCTAAGAATGACCATTTCTTACCTGTGATTTGCACCAGATGAGTTGGTGGCTATACAGGTAACGATCTCTCGGGGCTGAGAGAAACAGTCAGAAAGTTGGGTGTCTCGGTGATGACTTGGACATATTTTGGGGACTTAACAGCTGGTTAATGTTAAACTTGCATTGTATTTTGTATTGAGTGTATTTGTACTCTTTTGTTTCTAGTTTTATATCTAAAAGCATGACCTGAAATTTTATTTTTAATTTTGTGGATTTTTTAATTACATGTGCCTTGGGTTGAGGCTACCAAGAGAGAAACGAGATTAATTTTATGGATTCATATCTGGCTTTAGAAATCCCTTGTGCACAAGTGGTTGGGGACCAGGCAAATGCTTGCTCTGTCGTTACGTGCTTCACTACACATCCAGTTTTTCCCACTCTTGGAGACTGAGTGCTGGGCTAGATGGGCCTTTGGTCTGACATGCTGCTGTCACTCTTACGTTCTTCCATAACCCACACAGATCATGTCTTGTCAAGGGCTAAGTTTTGAGAAGTTGGTTCCAGTATTTATGGGCCATATCCATTTTTCAAAACCAAAATGACTGCGGACACTGCCTGTTTACCTGGCTCACGTAAACAGGAGTCTCATAAAGAGTGATACAGCATTTTATCACTATCCTGTTGTGTTGGCTACAGAGCGATTTCCTGGTAGGATTTGCAGCTTATGCTTCAGAAATTTACCCTTATGGGATAAGAAATAGACGGTGAATAGATTTCAGGAGAATCTTGGTCAAGCAGATTTTCTCTCCTTGTCCTTTCATAAAAATAAAGTCTATATTTCCTTGAAACATGAAATCTGCAGATAGTCAGAAATGACCAGGTTCTGCATTGCCCATTTAAATCATGTGAAGTCAAGGCATCTCTGAGCCATGGATCAAGCAGGGGGAGAAGGCATACCATGAAAATACCGCTCTTTCCACAGCATCTATTAATAGCTGCTCTTGGAGACAAGACATGAGGCTTGATAGAGTTTGGTCTGACCATAAACAGCCATTCTTATGCACAGCTCTGCAGACACTGAATTGTCATTCTTAATGATGGGATGTTACTGATTTCCTGCATTTGCTGTAGTCAAAATTTTCTTCTTCCTGTCTAGTAAGCTTGTTCTCCCTGTGAAGGAGGTTAGTGGATTATATTCACTTGCAGTTTTACAGTACTTTCCTTAGTTTTTCTTTCTTCTGCAGATTTTCTGATTGAAGCCTGATTTTCCTCTCTCACAGGCTCAAATTGTAATACATAATCTAGTTCTTGTTCAGCTACTACACTGTTCCCAAACAACGTGGCATGGTCTCCATTTCTAGGCCGCAGACTTGGGGTGAAGGAATATGGGAGGGCACATAAGGGTGTGTTTACACTGTCAAATAATGTAGCTCATTGGTTTGCTCCTTGGCTCTTGTCCTTGGTTATCCACAGTAGTAGTTCACTGCCAGACTCTCTGCTGAGGTAAAGTAGCTGTTCCCCTTTCAGGTGTACCTCTGGGAATAATTTTCTCCATGGACTTCTTCCTGGAGGCTCTATGAACGAAAAAGCAACAGATTTATAGTCCTTTAACTTGCAAATGGTATCCTATCAGGCACTGTACCCTCCAACATTTTCACACACCCACAAGCCTCACCAGTGCATGCTTCTCATATCCTTCTTACTTATTTATGAAACAGCACTTTGAACAAGTTTCCCCTTCCTTTCCAAGAACAATAATTGTAATTCAGTAGGGTCACTGTTGGTAATGCAAGATTTTTGGATTTAAAAGAAGTATAGGAATAACCACATTAGAAATTACCAAGGCTAAATAAATTCTTATCTCTATGAATATTCATACACATGTCATAAAAATTCTCTGATTTACATCAGACATTCATGAACAATCTATTTAGTGTTCAGTGCATAGACTAGCAAAACATAATTGCACTTTGCTAACATATTTCATATATGCACATGTAAACATTTCAGATATTTGTACCCTGATTACACCTTTTTAAAATCATTACTTCATTTCTCCTTCAACTTTTGATCAGAGAATTTGTGTGGAGACACAGCTGCAGAATACATTTACTTAACTAGAATTCTGATTTCAGTGAGGTGCTGGTACAGTGTAGTGGGCTTTGCATCTCAGGGCATGTGATTCGTGTGCCAGCGGGAGTGTGTCCTGCTGTTAAAAATACTGATATAATGTGTTGACTGCCATAGTTTTCTTCAGTAGTAGAGAAAGAGCTTGTCTACCTCTGATGGCCTCACTTTAGGAAAGACATAATTAGCTAAATTGGAGTGATTCCACCCTTTCAGTCCTTGCTGAGAGGTTGACAGGCAACTGTGCTCTTTAATGTGCCCTTCTAAGTGATTAAGAGCAATGTCAGTGATTAAGCATTCAAGAAGGACACACAAGCAAATGGTTTGGGTAAGTACAAAGTGGTTTAAAGCATCAGATCACAATCTAAATACGAAAAGAAGAAAACTGCAATGCCAGTCTTAAATCTGTCAGATTTTAGTGGGATGCAGAGTGATGTAAAATTCCTTTATGCCAGACACTTGCAGAACAGAGTTTAGCTAATTTCTGTTAGTTGGTGATTGTTCAGCCCAATGTTGAATTCTGATATCCTTCCCTGCAGGAGGTGCAAACCAGTAACCAGTCCTAACCAAGACATAATGGTAATTTTCTCTCACAATAGAAAGAAAGGTCCATCAGTCCCTTCCAGGTTCTGTGCACAGAATTACCTGGTGTGTTAGACCTTTGAAGCCTCTTATCCACACAGCAGAACATTTCTGATTTCAGAAAATGTCTAATTTCCAATTTGAAATATTGAAATAATACATATATATTTTTAAGTTTTCTTTATAAAGGGCATTGTTTAGTGATCTTTTTTATCCTTGTCTACTAGGATTCAAGGGTTTTTATGTCAAATGCAAAAAAGTCTTTGTGGGACTCTGTCACTCTTGTCCTTGAAAGGAAGAAAATATTCTGACTTTGTACCAGAGCTGTGTAGTGCTTTCAGGATTCCTTGAAACTGAATTTGGAAAACTACCTCACCTTTGGGGTAGGGTTGGCTGGAAAGCTTTCACCACTAAGAAAATTGCTGTTCTGTCCCTAATTTGCTGCTTTCCATATCTTCTATTATGTGAAATACTGGATTCAACTGAATATATAAAAATATTTGGGAATGAAAAGATCTTGGAATATAGCACGCTACAGTGGAGCATCTCCTTGCTCTCTAACTTTTTTTGCTATCTAGTTTCGTAAGTATGCAGTTTACAGATTAATAACATCATTTTCATCCTCAGAAATTAATAGTTCAGAATAACAGAGCATGATGAGAAGTGATAACTAATGCTAAAGGTTAGCAGCAGTTAGCAAAGGAAGCCATATGTACTGACTCCAGAAAATAAGTTAACAAATTCCACAATAGGTCTGTGATACTTCTGACAGATTAAAGAATTACTATTATCTTATTTAATTGCAATGTTTTAGTAAGTTTACATATTTTAAGTTGAAAATAGTATCTTAGCACATAAATTCTGTATGTTGTGCTTACTACTATTTTTCCTGCATTCAGAAGTGGTCATTATATTTAAATGTGAAGTCTTTAAAACTGTGAGGACACAAAAAGATCAGATTTATTTTGTGAAAGTGTAATTTAGTTGAAATCATTTTAAATTTTATGAAACATTAATCATGAGCAGAATGTCTGTATGGAACATTAATTTGAGGCAGTAAGAATAAGCAGCTGCAGTTTCCTGATATGGTATCTGCAGCATTTATATTAATTATCTCGTAACATAGACTAACTGAAGTAGAAAATTCATTATGTTTAGCTAAATAGCAAGGAAATCAGAATGCATTTATTTGTTAATTTCAAGGTATCTTCCTAAAATCATTGGCCCTAAAGGTAACAGATGGCTAATAAACTTCATGAGCTTATAAAAATAGAAAGATACATATGAAGTTTTTCAATTTACAGCCTTTTTTTTAAAAAAAAAGTTCTGATTATACATATGGGACTGTAAAAAGATGGCTGAAATGACTGTCCCATCCTTTAGTTACAAGTTTGAAGGGCTTTTTGTCCTTCTGCCAAATGTATTGTTTTTTGCAATCACATTTCTTTTTGCCATATGTTAGTCTTCCCGTTTGGGACAGAGATGATACAGAGCTAGAAATGCTGCCGTATATTGCAGGAATTGTAAGGCCATTTGTATACAATTTTAGTTCTGGTGTTCTTAGGCATTTAGATTTAGCCAAATGGGGCCTAGCCCTTAGTCTGGAGCCAGGAATTTTCAGTCCGAGCAATCAGTTCTTCAGGGCTAAATTTGTAAACCTATGCAGAATGGCAGCCTTGCAGAGTACTGATGCTGAGTAGGTATGCTTTATATAATGTTCCAGTTTAGTTTAATAGATACTGTCTTTAAAGGCAGCACTGAATTCTAATGGCAGTATTGGGGTTACCGCATTTTCACACAGGGCCCTCTGGAAAAGAAATACAGTTAAATGCACGTACTGGATGTGCAGTTAATCAGTGCGTCTCAGATGCATAAGATTTACTGCACAGCCATACAGTAGTACATGAGTGGTAGGTAACGCATTGACAGGGCGTTGGACTGCATAAGCATCAGCTGTGGACTGCTCTAAATAATCCCTCCCACAGCTGAGTCGGAATTGCTGCTGTAACCAGGTTTCTGGATGTCTAGCAATCCTGGACAGACGGGTGCAATCCTCAAGTTACAGTATGATACAGCACTCTTGTACTTTTCAGGAAAACAGTATAGAGTTACAAGATAGTAGTATATTGTTCCTTTTAAAGAGGGGTAGTGTTTCATATAGTGAGGAACCTTCATGTGAGCGGCGCAATGATCACAAGACATGAATGACTGGACACTGCCCTGAGCAACCTGATGTAATTAGACGTGCTTTTAGCAGAGGGTAAGACTGAATGACTTCTGGACTTCCAACATAAATTATTCTGTGATTTCGTGATCATACGCAGTGATTACAACACACAGAAAAAGTTGGGATGATCAAAAGTCTTTCTTTAGCGCACACAGTGATTGTTAAATCACCCATCTCACACGGAGTAATTCCTGGTTTGCTGTAGGAGGTGGTTGATGTGTACCCTGTTCTTCAAATTGTCCGTGTGCTCTCTGTATATTTACTTCTTGGTTATTTTATTATATACATGAATTTATGAATATAGTTCTGCCCAGTTGCATGAGATTGTATGTGCTGGGGATGATCTGCAGTTCTGGTTGTAGGGGGTATGTATCTTGAAACACGATAGAGTTGTGGGGCAAGCACAACCACATGGTGCAATAGTGGAGTATCACATTGTGTCTTGGAAGTGTGCCTTCTGGCGGGGCAAGGCACTTCATATCTCACTCTGAAACAAAGCCTTAATCTTTCTCCCACAACTTAATCCCACTGGCCATATCACCAGTAAATCAGTTTTCAGGTTAACTGGCCATTAGTGGATTCGGGAATGGAAATGTCATAGTACGTTATGTTATATAAAGACTTTAGGAATCTTCTGGCTGCAGGGCACGAAAGAAGACATTAATGGGTGAGTTCTGCATTTAAATGCCTGTTAAACTGTGTGCTAATAATTTCTTTAGGTTTATATAGCTTCCTTCACAATTGTCAGGCCTTCTGCTCTTAGAACTGAATATTGAACTGAGGCCTGCTGCTGAAAAAGTAGGTGAAAGTATCTCTTCCCAAACTAACTAGAGACACAGGTTCTATCTACAGCCTTGTGGTCCCATGTATTATTGTGAATGATGCTACATAGTGTGGGGTGTGTTTATTGCTTCTTTTTTTTTTTCTAAATCACTTTTTGACCCTTCACTTAACAAAACCTACTCCTTAATACAACAGTATTTCAGTGTGCTTATTATGTCAATATGGTAATGATTTACACTTGTTAAATTACAGATAATTTATATATATGTCTCTGTTTATATAAGAAGTATACACTGCTGAAAGAACTTATTTTCTGTTATGTCAGAAAGCTAAGACTGGTTTAAATATGTTAGGGACTTCAATCCGTTGTGCTAGTCCCAAAATACTTTCTGCATGTCTTTATAGCTTTCAGTAGCACTATTTTTACTTCTTCATCAATTAGCTTGAGTTGAAAGGCACTGAAAGAACACATACTGATTAGCATTTTCAAATATTCTACTTCCAATCAGTAAATTATATTCAAATGCCAACACAAATTGTAACATTTACTGTATGTGAAAACAAATTGAACAGTTGGTTCCACCTAACATTTAAATAATATTTATTATAAAGATATTTCTGGATTGGGTACCTACAAGTTTTCAGATCCCTTCTTTTTTTGCATAGCCGTATATGTTGGTTTTAAAAGACAGTTTTTATTACTTCAAATGACAGGAGACTCCAGTAACCTTTGAGCTAGTGACTTCATTTTACTTCATACTAATTCTCTTAATGGCTACTAGAATTGATTGTAATAGCAGGAATGCCTTGTGTTGGCATTAGACAAAACCAGAAGTACTTCTTGGCAGGTTCCTGAGTGGATTCATGTGATTTAATATGCATTTTTTGATTACTGTCTAACCTTCTATAACCTTTACTGTCTGTCTTTCGCCATTAAAGATTCATCTCCCAGTCTATCAGGTGATATAATAGTCTGAATAGATCTGAATTACCTCTTCTTGACCTATTTTAAATCAGTACAGACCAATGCATACAATAATTTCAGCAGCATGTATCTTTAGAAGCTGATCACTAGAACGAAGTCCCTAAACATATTCTAGAATGCATCAACCCATTAATTAATGTAATCTTTCATCATATAGCATAACCCTGAGCAAGCATGTTTCAATGCCAAATAGCATTCTATTGAACAGTGTTAGGCTGATCCTCTCTGTTACAGAATACAAGGTTTATTTGCATAAATCCGAGTGAATTAAGGTGGAGTGCTAAGGCAGGTACTGTACTGAGACAGGATACAGATCAGAAACAAAGCCAAATGTAGACATTTTCCATAAATATACCCAAATTTTTTTGTGACAAAAGATTTTACTTAAGCATAACTCAGGGTTATGTTGTGCAGCCCAGTCCTTTGAAAAAAAGTTGTAACTGTGATAATGTTTTAATATTGTTCTCCACTTATGACTTTCTGAAAGATGCTTATTAGACTGAAGTCTTTTACACCTGTTTTGTATTCATCTGAATGTTCCTGGGAAGTTGAACAGAACTTATTCATAAGTTTCTGTGTGAGTGGAAATTAAATTGTTTATTTTACTATTTTAAAGGTTATTTTGCTGCTACTTTCCTTTTTACATGTCAAAACAGCAACAAAAATCTGACGTGTGATAAGTGCTTTTAGAAAAAGCTTTTATATAGTTGAAGTTATTTCACATTCAAAATCATATCTTTTAACATGTGGAAGATGTTAGAAAGGATGTTATACTTTTTTAATAACCCACATGATAAGAATCTTCAGTTTGTCTGTGTATGTATGGCTGACTCAATACATGGAACATTAAATGGGATTCTTTCTATAGTCTGAGGCCCCCAGTTTACTCAGAATGTACAAATATTGCCTTAGCCATTTCAACCACAGAAATATAACTTCATTATGAAACAAAATGCAAGGGAAAATTCCATAGTAATAAAATATTATATTAAGTAGTAATATGGAATCTGTGTACTGATTTGATATAGAAATGCTCAAAGAGCTGATAACAAAGCTAATATGTAAGCACCACCTTTTTTTGTTCTTTGAATGACCTAAGTTCTGTAATTTTCCAGCAATTTTAATCATGCATGTTCATGAGCACTGATACATGTGGCAAAAATCAATGCACTTCTTAGCATTACTTCTATATATGCAGCATTCTCTATTTGCTGGACTGAATGTGTGAGCAATTAGTCTGTACTCATATTTTGTGTGGGCAGAAGTATCTCTTGTTACCAAAAAATCGCCTGTCCATAGTGACTCAGGTACAATGAAGTCATTGCTGGCTATCCTCTAAGTATGTATCTTTTCATAACGGAATTTACTAACTAAAAACCTATGAAAAAATGGAGGCAGGTTTCTCTAACTTTTGATCAACTCTGCTTGCTTTATGCTTCTTAAGTAAAACTAACATATTTATCACATGTATTCCTTTGATGATGAATTGGCTGTTAAGTAATCAGAACTTTGTATATTTTGTTTTATTGTCATCTTTCTTTTGTGCTATGGAAGTTGGATGCTTCCTACTTTTTAAAGTTTAAGCAGTTTTAATTTCCAAATAATTTTCAAATCATTTCAGACATGAATTGTATTACCTGCTGTCTGGTTCACCAAAATTGTAAGATGTTTTATAGAGTAAATAATCTTACCCTAGGCTGATGCACAATGTAACACCATTGTGTTGCCATCAGTCTACTACTGTACAAGCCTGGTGCCAAGGTACTGGTGAAAGAAGGAAGAGGCTGGGGTGGCAGGCTGCAGCAGGATCCTAGCCCGAATAGCACATCCCAGAGTTTCTCTGGAGATGTCTCTGCTACTCCAGAGATAAGGTAGTGAACCAGAAGTAGTGCCAGTGACAGCTACTTTGCTGAAACAGTAATCTGTGTGCGTACCTGAGACAGGGACAGGAATGAGAACAGAAAGCTGCTACATCCTGTCCCACACCTACTTCTTAGAGTGGCTGCATGTTATCCAGACATTGGCCCCTTCCTTTTCCAGGGCAGCAAGCACAGGAAATTGAGAGGACAAGCAGAAAGCACAGGATTATTTTAGGAAGAGAGAGAAAAGGAAAGAAGAGTTTATCCAAAAATCTCAAAACAGTGAATCCTTCTCATTTAACCTTGCTTAACATTAAAGCTGACAGGCCCATCGCCACCTCCCAAAAGATCTTGTGCAACTTCCCAGACTTACCTTCCCCCAATTTTTTTTCTTTTATCACCAAAAATATTTTCTTCCTGAAAAGAGATTTTTTAAAAATTGGACTTTTTGCAAGATGATAAGACTGGAGACAGCTCTGTTCAGCAGATTGATAGAGAAACATAGATAATTTTAGGCCGTATTTATTCTTCAATAGTCTATTTGAAGTTTGCACTACATATATAAGTTCTTAAGGCAAAATTTCCCCCTAGACTGTACCTGAGTATGGTACTTGCCCTGTAAGCCAGAAATTCTGCTGTTTTCATAACTTGAGAATGACTGCTTGACGTCCTGCTTACACTTGTTGCAGGGTGGTGAGTAGTCTGAGCAGATTGATCCAAATAAAAAAAATGTTGAGGTTTGAATCAACACTGAAACAAGCAGTATTCATGATGTATTAGGTTATGGTAGCCCCTATTCTTATGAATAAGTTTGAACTATAGTTGTAAAGCGCAATTGTACAAAAAACTGTTAAAGAATAACATTGATCTTGAATTGTCCTGGAATTTGCTTTTAGTTATTCATGCATACCATACAGAAACACTTTAATGGAAATTTGTAAAATATGCCTTCTGCCATATAACATTAGAGGTATATTCAGTTTTGCAATTTGCTATGCATACATATGACAGCTGTAGAGCAGCTTCCAGATTATTTTCCTAATGTAAGAACAAGCAAAAAAGCTAATACACAATTTCTGGTTTTATGCGTTTATAACTTAACATGGAAGCAGGTTCATGCAAGGTGGACTGTTTCATGTACTGTGTTAATACTAATTAACGTTGCTTGGAATATCTTTCAAATATCAATCACGGTATATTTAGAAGTACAATATCTGAAGCAATAAATATAGCAATGTTTAGCCCCAAACCTGAAAATACTATTATTTTACAGCTTTTCTAATTGATATAAATAGATAATTTTAATGAAGATAATATTATGCAAATTTAAAGTTAAGAAGTTCACTTTCTAGATGCCACATGAATTGCTACTTATATAAAATATGTTGTAAGCACCATTGTGTGTGAATAAAGAAGTGCATGTGGTTCTTCTTTTCTGTCAGGTTTTGGCACACATGTCTGTGTGGAGATAGGACCAAACAGGGGTTTTACTGCCTGATTTACCTTTGGGAACTGTCAAAAGATTCAGTCTTTTCCTTTGAGAAGATTTCTCTGTCAAGCCACTAGTCCTATGCTTCTCTGTGTTACCTGATGGGGTAATGAGTGCAGCTTCCTGCCACTGGCATGGCTTAAGTAGTCCAAGCACATTGTACCTAATAACTTAGGAAAAGGGACGTCTTGGCCCAAAGGTACTCAAATGCTAATCTCTAGCTATAGGAATAGCTGTATTACTTTAAGGATCTATTTGCCACTATTAATACCCTGTGTTCTTACACAGTTATGTAAATCTGTTTTCTGCTTTGTCATTTTCCAGTATGAAATATCATGTTCTAATAAGTTCTTTTATATATATATATATATATATATATATATATATATATATAATTCTCATGACAGGATAGTACTGGCTTTTTTCCCCAGTAATCACAATATAGAAAACTGAATTATTTTAATCAGATTGTTCTATGTTTCCGAAATGCTTCAAACAAGATAAAGTAACAGAATCTTCAGAGAGGACCATATGCAAGAGTAACGATGGAAGTGAATGAATACTGACATCAGATCATAAGGAATTAACCTTAAGTAGCCCCAACTAAAACCACTTAAGAGGAACCGTAAAATGAGAAATACATTCTTAATTTTTTTTTCTTCTTATTCTGCTATTTTAATGTTAGGATAGCAAGATCTTTAAAAGCATTCTGGAAAATAGCAAGTATACTGAAGTCTGAAACTTAAATTTCTCAATGGAAAATTCAAAAATAGAGAAGGGAAAAAGAAGGGGGGGAGTGGGAGGAACGAGAAAAAAAAAAAATCCAATGTATTTTACTTTCCAGCAATCAAAATTAAATTGCATGATTAGTTGTTATTTAACCAGCTCCAAACTTGAACAATTTTAAGAATCCTGTGGAAATGAAATGACTGATAGAAAGTTTTATGGCAACAGTTCTAATTTGCTGGCTGGTTGTACCATTTAAATTTTTTTATGAGACGCTAGTAAATGAACTACATGTTCTTTGATAAAAAACTGTGATACTCAAATATTGAAATATGAGATATTTTATAAACCTATGCTTTAAATCCTTGCTGAGAACACAGTTTGTCCATATAAATAAGTGCATGGATTAGTATAGTTATGCTGCATCTCTTGTGTATATTTCACATATAGAAGACGTCTACTTTTACTTGGCATGTTAGAAATGTCATGAACCAAAAATTCACTGTGCATTTAAATTAATAATACAGTAAATGTAATTACCTGCCATGAATGAGATCTGTACTCCAGCACTTGAGTAGCTGTGGGGTGTAAAATAAGCAAATGACAGTTTTAATCAGTTTGGTTTGTATTGCCTTGATTTTTAAAGGTGATCTATTCCCATGCTAAAGTTATCAAAATCATTAAAATTAAACACAAATTATTACAATTTTCTCATTCTTGGTTTTGAGATAAAAACCATAATTTAAATGGCCAAGCAAAGTTTGGGAAAAGGATTACAAGAAGTTGAAGGTGGAAGAATGCCCCTAATCTGAGATCTGATACAGGATGTGTCTGATGCCCAAAATGTGCCATACATACCTTCCATTTTGAAAGGAATGCAGTTCACAGGAGCACAGAAAATGTCATTTTATGTCATATTGTGCATGACAGTGGCTAGTACCAGATGCTGAAACAGCAAACTCTGTTTTATTCTTACACCTAACAGCCAAAGAGGCGCTATCTCCTTTTCTTAGTGCTTTGTTTTTACACCTTAATGAGCTTAGAAGATGATTAGCATCAATGTGTCTGTTTGGCTCCTTCTACAGAAAGGAGGAATTCATACATTCTCTCCATCATACAGCTGCCATGTACATCTTTCTGTTAATGTTATTCAAGCTAAGCTTTTACTTGTAGCTGGCACTTCCTCATGCTCTCCTTTTTATATATATATATGTATGTATGTATACATGCACGCACATATACATATGGATATATGTGTGTGTGTCTGTAAATGAGCTTATATGCTGGCTCTGAGCAGGTCAGCTCAGCATCAGAGGTTAATCAGAGTAGCACTGCATATAGACAAGTTAGAAGTAGATAAAAATAGCCAGGTCAGTGCACCACAGTAATGCGGCTATGTTATTTCTGGGACCTGCGGTGGTATTACACAGTATTGTGCAGGGTAGATAAATCACAATGGTTAAATGGCAGGTCAGGTACCCCTAATGATTGTGCTGTGCTCCATACCCTTTGATTCAATTCTAAAAGTCTTTTAAACCAAGGGAGGGTAGTTAGAGAAAGGAACAATATTGTTCTATTTCTCGTGTAATGGGAAGGGAATTAAAGAGGAGCAGGGTGTCCCAAGTTAATATCTGATTCTTTATGCTGACCTGTGAGCTGGTGCAAGGATTGGTAAAGGAAGGTGGTGGTGTAGCAAATGTAGAAATCCCACGAGTCTGATTTATGATGCGTACTCTTGGCTCAGGAGACTATTTTCATCTAGCTGTTGCAATATGACATTTTTAGGCGTACATGCCTATATATCATAAAAAATTTTCCCCAGTTGCATATCGAATTATCAGAAAAAAATTTGTTCCATTACAGAAGAGAAAAGCACAATATGAGTTTTTGTAAAAAATCACTTCATAATATATGCAAATGTATGTATAGATTGCACCTAAGTCTTTCATGGAGAGAATCAAAATCTCAAGAGAGACTTCAGCAAAGAATGCTTAACAAATGCTTAGATACCTGCTGTTGTACAGGCATCGATAGTTGTTGACATAATGACATGTTTCAGTCAGTCTAAAATACAAATAAGTGTTTCACAGTGTTGTTCAATTTAATAAAGTGTGCTGAAGGCTATGTCACCAAATATTATGGATTGCTACATAATAAAGGAAAAGTAAGCTGAACTGGAGATTTATTTTCAAGAGCATCACTGTGGAGCTCTGCTAACTTAGGTATGAGCTCTTCAGATTGTAGCTTAGTCAGTTACTGGTAGACCTGGAAAATGACCCTGATTTGGAAGTGCTAACTGTTGACAAGGGCACGGGAAGGTATTTTGTTATCTAGGGAAGCATACATCCAGTGCCTTTCCTGCTTTTGTCATCTTCCACATTCTATTATTTCTCTTGTCTTCTCCCAGCTTCTCTCAAACACATGAAATGGGAAAACTCTTGAAGCACTTTCTCTGTGTTGTGGTTTAACCCAGCAGGCAACTAAACACCACACAGCCGTTCGCTCACTCTCCCCCTCCCCAGTGTGTGTGTGGGGGGGGAGAGAATCATGAAAAAAAAAAAAAAAAAGAAAAAGAAAAACCTGTGGGTTGAGATAAAGTCAGTTTAATAGGACAGAAAAGGAAGGGAAAATAATAATGTACAATATAAGTGATGCACAATGCAATTGCTCACCACCCACTGACCAATACCCAGCCAGTTCTCAAGCAGTGATAGCAGTCTCCCAGCCAACTATATACTGAGTTTATATACTGAGCATGACATCATATGGTGTGGAATAGCCCTTTGGGCAGTTTGGATCAACTATCCTGCCTGTGCCCCCTCCCAGTTTCTTGTGCACCTGGCAGAGCATGGGAAGCTGACAAGTCCTTGACTAGCATAAGCAGTACTTAGCAACAACTAAAACATCAGCGTGTTATCAACATTCTTCTCCTACTAAATCCAAACCACAGCACTATGCCTGCTGCTAGGAAGAAAATTAACTCTATCCCAGCTGAAACCAGGACACTCTGTCCACCCTATTTCCTCTTTTGATGCTTCAGCATAGGAAAGCAAGTTGGGTGTTCCTGCATTATCTGCCTAAATCACATCTCCGACCTGTTCTGGTAGGACTTTTGTAACTATTGCCTTAATGAACGTAGAAATGAAACTCCAAAAGACTGTCATGGGTGTCTCTGCCATACAGCCTCATCTACAGTAAGATGTGAAAATGCCTGCGCTAGAACTGTTTATAGTAGTTTGCAAAGGATGTTTTTAATTTCTAGATATATATAATTTCATAATTGCTTTATACATCAGACATTTATTCCTGAAGATCTTAATTGGTTTTGAAGGCATACCTAAGTAATGAAACTGAACTTTAGGAATGAAAGCAAGCTGTGGAATATATAAGTTTCTATTATTTTATGTGTTTTACTTTTTTTAGCATAGTTTGAAAAGTTATGTTTAGCACCCAGGAGAAAAACATTAAATAGCTCTGCATTTTGTTTTCCAGTGTGCAGTGACCTGGAATTCAGGGAGGTTGCGAACAGATTGAGAGACTGGTTTAAGGCACTTCATGAAAGTGGAATTCAGAATAAGAAGACCAGGATTGTTCAAAGGCCTGAAAGAACCAGTAAGAGATTTCTACTTGTCTTATTTGAAGTTCTCTCTGATACTTTTTTGTACTTTTGTATTTCCGTTGCTAAGATTTGCCTTATTCTGATGTGCTTTAAGTAGGCATGTGTATGAAACCATAACTCTGTGCTTTTCTAGAGTTAATTTCTTATTCATGACTAAGTACTGATATAAGATATTCACTTTAAACTTTCAATGTTAATTGTCAGGACTCCTGCTTGTAAGAATGTATGGCAGCTACCATTCACAATGCTTTCATTTGTGAATGCTATCAAATTGTCTGTTTCATAGAACTTGATAATTAGCTGCTGTATAAGGACACAAAACAGAAGAAACAAGTAGGGATTTTGAGCAACTTTTCTATAGAGAAAAGTGAGCTGCTGAATGGCTAGTCCTAAGAAATAATGTACAAGAGCTGTAATTATGTGTGAACCATCATTGCTAGTTGATGCCACTGTAGGTACTGGTACAGAAAAACACATGGAAAAGAAGCTTGTAAGTAAAAAGGAATTTTCAAGGATATACTTCAAATTGGAAAAGACTCGGGAGTACTAAGGAAGTGGAAACAGTAGGGGGCATAATTAGTTTTTTACCCCCTCAAATATTTAAATAGGTTTTTTGTTGTGGAAAGTAGTAAAGTTTTAAAATGTAATTATCAAAGGGCTTCTTTAAAATAGCAATTGAAGTGTGCAATAATCGTTTTCAAGAGAGACATCCTGCTGTGAAGGAGAGTGAAATTAGATTTCATAAGCTGTAAAACTCTACCTTTCGTTAATATGAAGAGCAAACTATGAATTCCTCCAGAGTATGTTTCACAGAACTTGGCCACTGCGGCTGCTTACCTTAGTTCCTTCATTATTAACTTTTTAAGTATTTGGGATTTTTTTTTTTTTTTTTTTAGGTTTTGTTTGATTGCTATTTGTAGCATTACTTTTTCTTTTTTCAGGAAATCCTTTTATTTCATTAATTGGAAATGTCATTTCTTTGTGTGATTTTTCATGCTAAGGAAATACAAATAATTCTGTAAAACACAGTGAATTAAAGATGATTCTGGGTTATCTGGGAATACTTCTCTTAACATTAAGAAAAAATGTTTCTGAGTTAATGTGGTAATACAGTAATGTAACTTTTTATTGACATTGAAAAAGCCCTATTTAAAAACATATATTCCCAAATTACATTGTAGTTGATGCCCATAACTGGCATGTGATCTGCTTCTCATCCAGTAATGAAAACAACAGAAATACAAAGTTTGCAGCTCTTAAGTAAGCATCTATGGTATAGTAATAAATGAAATATATCTAAGAATATAGCTAGTGTTAGCACATTGCTCAGTTAAAGGTCAGCTGAAACATTGCGTAGGGTCCCGTTTCTTGCTGAATACTCACTTTGTTGAGGGTAATGCATTGAATAGGTAAGGTCAAAAATGCAGCACAGCTGTTTAGAAGTCTGATAATACAGTAAAAGTTCAAAAAGAATTTTGGGCAGTGATAAAAGAAGCAGCTGTACAGCTATTAAGTACTACGACATACATAAATAAAAAGTCAGTGTTTCAAGTAATTGGGTTTTATGTAATACAGGAATGTAAAGTTCATAATTAATACTTTGAATACATTGAAATGTAGTGCAAGCACAAAGTTCTTAAGAGTGTGAGATTTTTCACTTAGATGATTTACTTGGCCTTTTTTCCTTAAGCACACACATGGCATTGGTAAGACCTAGTATCTGTACTTGAGATAGGTATTTGTATCATGATGTGTACATGGATATATTATACTCACATTTATTTTATCACTTGTTTGCTTGCAAATTTTTACTTTATAATAGCAATTAAAGACACTATTTAGACGTAGGATTTAAGATTTTAATATGTGTGACTAAAAATGCAAGAGTCTTGCAGAGTTTTGGACCTTGACAATTTTTGGACCTAGAAATATGTGATCCCAACTGGTTGGTTTGTTTTCAAACTTTGATGGCCACTTACTATAACATTAGCAACACTTGTACGATTGAGTGGTGTCTACCTAATGATGATTTTACATCTAGTACATCCTAAATGTTCATGTTTTGGCACTTCATGAACATTGCAGAAGAAACTAACCATCTCCTTAGATGATGTATACCAAAGCAGTTGTGAAATATGTGGGTATTTTTAGAACAGATTGTTCAATTGCATGAAGCACTTTAGTCTGTGAGGCCTGTGAGCATGAGAAGCTCTTTGCAGAAAATGTTATGGTCCCATTCTGATTAGCTTCCTACAAAACTTTAGGGTCTGTGGGATCTTTCCTACCTAACCTGAGCTAGTAAAGGAATCTTTCTAAGGCAGGCAGAGAGATGTATTTTCCCCTAAAAGCCTTCAGGTAAGGATCTTCTCTACAAATGCAGTTGTTCCAATTGAGGGGAAAAAACCCAGGTTTCTGGCCCAGTTTTCAGAATTCTCTTTTGGAAGCCTTCAAAGTCATGAAGTTCTCTCCTTTGACATTATAAAGAATCCACACATACACCTGAAATTTTAGGCACAAGTTAGACTCAATCATACCCTACCAGTTTTTTGAGAGACAGAGTCAAGAGTTGATTTGGATGGCTAAGAATAGTCTTTTCGGGGCTCTTTTTCATCAACAGGTAAGGAAATGTCATTTGTGTGGTAAAATCTCTTCTCATTGTACTACTGACTTTAAATTCCCTGTGAATGTGGTGCTGTCAGAAATGTTTGACCTACACTTGTAACATGGTACCAGAAATTAATCCTAAACAGCTAGAATGTTGTACAAAATACTAATTTGATTACTATTCTGGTTTTAAATTAGATTTTCTGTTTCAAAGAGTTATGGCTCATCAACCTTAAAATAGAGGTAGTGTTGTTACAAGAATGTTGAAAAGTTTGCTATTTGTTATAGGAATGCTAGGATGTAAACATGGAGGTTTGATGATAGGTTTTGGCATGTTTATTTTCTTTTTAGTAAAACAAAGCAAATCAAATTGTAGAAAATTGTTACATGTGAGACATTCAGTTTGTCCTGTCTTCTCTTCTTTCTCTCTTTAAAAAAGAGTTTTATGACAAAACCCACAATGTTTCATAAAAACATTTGGACAATAACTGTTTAGAGTCTAGTGGTTTAGTACTGTGGTCAGTTACTCAAATTACATATATCTAATTGTGAAAAAAAAATTGGTTTCAAATATAAAAGATCCTATTTGCACAGTATTTACTCAATTTTATAAATAGCCAATATTTACTTGATTTAATGAATTTGACAGGCTGCTGCAAAAAGGCAGTCCATCTATAGACAGAAAGTGATTGAATGAATAGATGATGAGTAGTAGTTTTCTTTCATTTGTGGATTTGGGGATGCAAAAATTATTTAAAACTAGTTTCATTAATGCAACTATATGGTTTTTCGGATATGTACATTTCTGAACTTCAAAATTTCTCATTTGAGGCAGCAAAAGGTACTGTATCTTCTGAGAAGTTAACATGTCTGGTTTAGAAGAAAATGTTAGTTCAGTATGTGCCTGTAAACACGCAAAGAAACAAAAATAATGATAACCATTCCACATGGTAATGTCCTTTCTAATACCATTATGGAATTCTTAAAACTGTTCTTCAAGAGCTAAGCTCTCGAGTAGTATGCCTAATGAAATCCCTCAAAGTTGGTCTCCAAAGTCATAGTAGGTCCAACACATCAGGCTCATTAATTTTTAAGTATACCAGGGAGTCCAGCCCCTATCTTGGGGGTGTCTGAGAGCTACACCTAGAAATAAATCTTGCAAAGAACTTCTTAATCATGTATAATGACCTTATACTTAGCAGATGAGACTTAGTGATCTGTACAGAACAAACAGCTACGACAAAAAGACACCGTAATGCAGCCTCCCCTTTCAGAGTCCTAATTATTCTAGCAGATCCCTGGAGTTGTTCATCACCCTTGGGGAGTTAAAAATCTGGTTTGGCACCCTTTCCCCTAGGCTGTCCTTTATTCTTGTCATAGAGTTCCTTCCTCACGGAAAAAAAACATTCTGCATTTAAAAAAGCAATTTGTGATGTCCTTTCTGGTTGTCTGTTTGCATTTAGGATTTTTCATATTTCAGTCTCTCTGGTGGCATTTGGGACAGGATTTATTAAAAGGCTTGTGCACAGTCCTTCTGACCAAGGTAGATGTGGTGCAAGTTTATAGTGCCTTACTGGTGCTTTTCAGAGTTGTTCCAGCTATTAAATAGTCCACACTATCATTAATATTCTTTCTAAACAAACCAAACAATAGTGTTTAAGTTGTTCTGCTAGAGTCATCAGTATGCTGATAACAAGTTAAAAATGTAAGGTGCCTACATTGTTGTGTTTTTACAAGAGTAAGATAATTTTGTTTAACTGACACTTATTTTTTTCCAAAGATCAATCTTATTAGTAATGCAGACTAGAATATTTCAAATAATTAATAGGGTTTTATTTCCAAAATCCCTTTTGTGTCCAGATATATTCAGATTGCACATATTTAGAAGTATCATTACTATAAATGCTATATAAACACTTAAATTGATTTTTGTCCTCAGGCCGTTTATGGTCTAAATAGGTGACACAAAGGGGAAAAGGATACTTTACGCCCATATTACAATAATACCCCCGTTATTATTATTCCCTTGTGGGTGGGGAAATAAGGAGTTGAAAAATTAAGTGAGGTTTTACGTACCTGTTTAAAGTCATTTAAAATATTTGTTCTATTTCTGTATTAATTTTGTGTGATGAAACTCTAGGGAATTGATGCATCAAATGCAAAGCACAAAAAATACCATAGTCCCACAAATATTTCTGCTAACAGGCAGTCTATTTCTGAAGAATACTTGTGCGCCTTGTCATGTTAGAAGATGAAAGACCAGAGGCCAAAGGTAATAGAGAATCTTCTTATGGCTTAGGAATAATATGATCATTTAGAGTCTAATACACTAATAATTTTGAAAATAACAGAAAAATACAAGGAGTCTGAAAGAAAAGTACTTATAATTGGCTTGTCTAGAACTAGCATGGTGAGATATTACACTAAAATTGCCAAATACCCTTACAAACTTGCAGCAGGAGAAGACAAATTTTGTATAGAAAAGTGTAAATAAAATTAGCAATTTTAGATCTTTGGAGGTTTTTGTTTCATTCTGACTCCTTATCAATGAAGAGACACAGCTGACATTATGCAGAGATAAATTAAATTTCCCTGATCTTCGTTGCTGAAGCATATTTGGAAACCCTGATGTACAGACAGAACTCGTGAGCAGAACAGAAAGTTTTTGCTTACTCCTGTCAGTACTCTCCCACACAGTCATTGTATAGTTACAAGAGATAAAAAGAATTGCAGTTTTAAACATCATTTTTGATGTCTTGAAAATGCTGACTGCCTGAGAATTTGGCTACTTCCTGAGATTGCCTCAGAAAATGTCCCGTAAGCTGTACTGCAAAGTTGTACAGGCTGGAAACCTGAACCATAGTTGTAGTTTGCTAGAAAGAAAAGGTTCTTCTAATGACTTTCTGCATATGTCAGGTTAGCATAAGCCCAGGCATCCTTAAAGCAAGAGTCTAGAAGAAGAAGAAATCCAGCATAGAAGTCATTCTGAGCAGGAATTTTAAATTAACCCATCTTTACTTAAAATTAAGACTTTGAATGAACTAAATCAGTATTGTTGACTGAAGTTGGTTTTGACTCAGTCTTTTGTACAGAATTATCCTTATATACAATGAAACATATATAGATGTTTATTGTAGCATTTTATTTAATTTCTCCCTCCTCAGATATGTTCTACTTTTCCTTAACAGTCACTCCTGTTAATAAAATGGTCAGTCTGGTGTCCCACAGAATACGTTTCAGTGTACTGTCAATCTATTAGCAAACTGGTAGCCTCCAGCAACAGGATTCATCTTGATTTCCTCCCCCCCCACCACCCCCAAATGCTCTAAAACACTTTCTGGAAAAGGAGAGACTTCAGGATGGAAACTTTTAGAGCTGTTTAAGGGACGTTGCGTCTGTGCTTAGTTTCTTTGTCTTGTACCTTTTGTTGTAAAATAAGAGTCAGTTACCCTAGGTTTATCATAAGGCCTTTGGTACCTTCCCCATGTCTTGCCCTAACCCAGGTTCTGCTCCTATCCGGGTAATCACAGTGAGCCAGAATACATTACAACTTTAGATAGGTGACAGAGAATGTTATGCCTAATGCTGTCTTCTTCTTGGGCTAGTATGGAGCCAGATGAGTCTCACCTAGATCAGCGCTTCTGTGAACAGCAAATATGACAGAAAACATTCACGTCTGCTTAGTCCTCTCTTGAGTTTAGTCCTTCCTGCTCAAGTCTGTCCTGATAAAATTACATTAGGAAAGAAAACTTGTTCCTAGCTTGTGCATGGTAGGCCTCAGCTGTGAGATGCTGTTAACTGAAGATTTTCTGATAGCCAAAATATTAGACAAATCCATCACAAGTGAAAACCTTCTTGCTCTGTGGCTTGCATGCTGAACGAGTAAAAGCCATGGCAGTCAGGGCTCTAGCAGACTGCATGTGTGTTTATTCACATGTATGATTTGTCAGTGTCTTTTATTGTACTGGTATTGGAAAGAATCATGCAGTTTACTTCTCTTGGCTTATTAGATAAACAATTTTTAGATAATGCAATATATGAGCCATATGTACGTATGCTGTTTTGATTTCCACATAATATCAAAAGCTATCTTCTTCAATGTACACAGGGATTTATTACTTATGAGCTTAATAAGCAGACAAACAATAGTTTTACCTTGAAAAGCAGATTATATTTACTAAGAGTTGAAATTCTCCCCTGAGAAATACTTGGAAACATAGGAACATTTCTGTTGGTTCCTTTTGGGGAAATGTTTTGAATGCTAGTGTGTAAGCCATGGAGGAGGGGTATATTTCTCAATAATATTTCCCTTGGGATTGTTTTCACTGAGGAAAAGAGCTTAAGCTGGTACTTCACATTTTTCTAGACAATGTTCAGAAATAGCTGCGTAAAAGCTCATTTCATTATGGTATATGGAAATAGATTTCAAATAAGTGGTTAAAATGAGAGAAAGATAAAATCTTCCGTAATTTAGACATCTGAGCAGCAATTTTTGCTCTCCTCAGTATAATGTCCTGGTACTTAATCATCAAGAATAAATTACTATCCTTCCACTATACTGATTTTCCCCCTTTAGTTTCTGCTTTTTGTTTTGTGTCACAACTGTGAAAAATGTGCAAGAAGAGCATTCCGGTTGGTGCTCAAAGTGATAACATATGTAGTCTGTGATTTGGGCAATTAATATCCTAGTTCTAGGTCACCTGGTGATTTTGTGATTCTTAGTTCCATATCACCTGAACCCCTTGTGTGTCCAACCATGTTAGCAGATGTTAAACTCTAGCTATGTACTTAAGTACTTAGGTTGGGTATTAGGAAAAATTTCTTTACAGAAAGAGTAGTCAAGCATTGGAACAGGCTGCCCAGAGAGGTGGTGGAGTCACCGTCCCTGGAAGTGTTCAAAGAATGGGCAGACATGGCACTTGGGGACATGGTTTAGTGGGCATGGTGGTGGTGGGTTGATGGTTGGACTGATGATCTTAGAGGTCCTTTCCAACCTTAATGATTCCTAGTTTTTACTTTCATTAAAAAATAATCCGGCCACCAAGCCAGGAAACATGAAATTGCTACCCTACCCTTAATTAGTTTAGTGGTGGACTTGGTAGTGTTAGGTTAATGGTTGGACTGGATGATCTTAAAGGTCTTTTCCAACCTAAATGATTCTATGATTCTATGAAGTGCTTTCCTAACTCTTTTTCTCAAGTGTAGCATAAAATTGAACAAAGAATTTTCCTTTACCACAGTAATCTCTTAACGGTTTTTAATGTGAACATGGAACTGAGGTGATGGTCTTTATGTGGTGTAGCAGTTCTGGAGGAAGTGGACTGCTCCATTTTAGATCAAACAAAGCTGCTTCTGTCTCTGTCAGCGTGCCTGGCTTACCTCTGAAATGCTTTAGCCATTTTTATTTATTTCACCTAAACTAATATTTGACCTAGATTTCAGACATTTCTACACCATACTGCGGTGACTGATGGTCGTGAAAGAGTTTGGCTTGGTGAAGCAAGCCAAATGAAAACTAAGAACAGACGTGATTTTCTCTGTATAAAACACTAAAACTGTAAATACCAGAGAAGAGAAAGAACTCAAAAAATACTAAAAACAATAACAAATATGCCTGGGCTGTAAATAAAATTACAAACTACTTCAGAAGCAAATCCTGAAAAAAGAAACATAAACTACTTTCAAGGTAAAGCATGATTAGTTTTTGAAATTATTACATCAGTTATTTAGTAGAAAGCTAGATCCCGTGACCCACAGTGCTTTTTCTCCAGTATATGATGCTATTTAATAGGTAGGTTATGACAGTTTTGATATATGTAAACTTTATTTTTCAGGCTTGGAAATAACAAGAGATGTTTCTTATATGAAATGTTATTGTTTGAAGTAGGTTTATTAATTCTGTTATTACATATTCCTGCTTACTAGGAAGTGTATATCATTAATATCAGACTACAACCTCTATATTTAAATATTAAACTATAGTTATGTTGAACTTTAACTGGATTGGTAGAAAATATTAGAACTTAATGACATTTTTCTGGTGCTTTCCTGTTGATGTCAGTGATTTGTAATAAAATCATCTGGTTTTTAATGATATTGCTGACGCTAATGCAATTTTTTTCATTTCAAGCTTTGTCCTTAACTGTGACAAATGTAATAGGTAACAAATCCTGTGGGACATCACTATTAGACACACTTTTTAAAAAATCTAAAAGCTGTATAGAAAGAAGTGAGAAAAAATTGAGGGGTGGGAACAGAGGATGAACTCAAATCACAGGCTAATGCTAGTTAAGAGAATCAAGAAAAAAATAGGGATAAAATTTTCTGCAGATATATAATATCATTCCAACCTTAATTTAGTGATGCATAAAATCTTTGAAATATTCAGTGGTCTTTTACTGTTCTCCAGATAAATTTATTTCTTTTTAGAGTAAAATTTGAAACTGACTGAGAGAAATAAAATTAGTGGGTGTTTGGGTTTTTTCCCCTTTTCCTTAGAAGAGTTTATTAAATACATAACACTAGCTTCTGGTGTCCTAAAATACAAAGTACTTAATGATGTGAGCTTTTCCAGCATGGAGCACAAATGCTAATTTAAAAATACTTTGTTCTAAGCTTGAAAGTGATGCCTTTCAATAAACTTACCGTTAAAATTCCACATGCAGATGTATTATCTACAATTACCTACTTTGGCCCACTAGATCCATCCCTGAATAGATCTTTAAAGTAGCTTTTATCTTGTATTGCCTTCTAGCTGACATCTTATTCATTAAACTCTGTTTCCTCATGGTTGCTCTTTTTCTGTAACCTGTCTTACAGTTTGGTGAGCTGGCCAGAATGCCAAATTCAGGAAAATTTTATGAGCACAAGAATAATTCCTCCCTTCATGCAGGTACACAAAAGGCAGGATAGGAAACAGTATGTTTCACATCGACCCCTTTCTGAATTCAAGGTCTTGAGGAGGATCTCTAGCTAAAAGCAGGACTAGCAAAGAGAAATACCTGGAAAGTGTTAAGAGGCCTTCAGGAACAGAGCATTAGAGGTAAATAATGTTATACTGGACATTCATCCTTAGACAAAATGTTTTAAGGTGGAGGAACCTTCCAGAATTTTTCAAATCAGAAACACCTGTTAAATAATTTTGATATCTTTTACAGATAAAGTTGAAGAACACATCTACTATGGATCCTTATTCATTCAGCCAGGTCCTGTCTCTCTGTTCTTCCTAACCCACAAAAAAACCATAATTTTTTTTGTCTTGATGTTTTATCAGGGGCTGGAGAGGAAGGAAGAGGGAGTCCGTTAGTTGAATGCTTGGCTATGTTTTTAAATTGTGTTAAACACATCAAAAATATCATAAATATGAAATGGCTTGCTTTATTTTTTTGCTTTTTTCTTTTCTTTCTGTCAAGCAGAAAGAATAATAAATGCAGCAGATCAACAGGGAGCAAGAAAAAGTGAGACTACCCTGATAAAAAGTCATAGATAATTTGGGATTTCTGGGGATGGGGAGTTTATGTGCTTGTCTGTCTTCCACAGGGAGTTTTTGGTGCTGTCAACTTTCTTCTTTTCCTTTCTGAAATGGTTGTTCCACCATAGCATGGACATTTCCACGCACTTATATATCTAAAGGAAAATCTACAGATTTCTAAATCTGATCACTGAGTTATGCAAGTTGCCCCATTTTAGCAGTATAGAAACACTTCTCAGATTTCTTTATCTTATGTACAACAGCAAAGACAGGCAGGTTTGATTTTAACAGCAGTAGAAACTGGGAATTCTTGTGTGGTCTCACATCAACTTTTCTATAGGCGTATTCAGCAATCTCATTTTTTCAGTGCTCAGTTTTAGCTTAAAAGTTTTTAGAAGAATAGTATTTAGTAGCACTAAATCTTGTTATGTATTAGGATGTATACTCAACTGCCTGGCCATGTGCACCGTAAGCCTGGGGTATGACCCATAGCACATGAACAGGAAAAAACGTATGTGTATATCAAGTGCAGCTCATATCATCTACATAGGCAAGAGACCTGGCAGTTTCTGAATTTGCCATCCATGTCCATATGCAAGTCTGCACGTACTTTACATTTGATGCAGAAAAAACAAACATGAGTCCTGAGCTCTGGCTGCAGGAATAATTAACTCAGCCTGTTCCTGATAGCCCTTTTTCCAAGCAACAATTTAGGAAGATGCAAACTGTACTAGTAGGTCTGATACTGGCAGACAGCTGCTCTTAGCAATCATCTTTTCCATAGCCTCCTCCTAGATGTAAAGTATATCAGGTAAAGATAAAATACCATAACTTTCAAGGCATTGCTGAGGCTGAGTATCATGTTCCTTTTTTGTAGAATTGAATATGTTATAGGAAGAAAAAAATGGACTCCAACAAGTTACCTGGAGTTTATTCTCTTCTTAGTTCTGTGAATGTTGCAAACCACTTGAGCTTCACTCTCCTGATTTATAATATCACTAAAATTTGTCAACAGAATTATTTTCCAGGAAATCACTGTAGATCATTTATTACTGTACATAATGTGTGTGCTATAGGTATAATGTCTGACAAGAAAACTCATATTTCTAAATGCTTTGAGACTGATGATGGGATTAATTTTTTTAGCAGCTTAATTTAATGATTTTTTAAAATGAAGCTGACATATAATTTATAAGTAGTATTTCAATAGCATACACTGTTTATGTAGTGTATATATGTACCACTGGAGCAATTTCCATGATGCAGCATTCTTTTGTTGTGGCTGAGCTCAGCAGCTGCTGTATCTTTCCTGCTATATGATTTTTTTTTTTCCTCCCACCTCCTTTCTCTTAGGATTTGATACCAGCATTTTGCCAATTTGCAAAGACTCCCTTGGCTGGATGTTTAACAGGCTTGATACGAACTATGACCTGTTGTTGGACCAGTCAGAACTTGGAAGCATTTACCTTGACAAGAATGAGCCATGCACCAGGGCATTCTTCAATTCTTGTGACACATACAAGGACAGTTTGATATCTAACAATGAGTGGTGCTACTGCTTCCAAAGACAGCAAGGTAAAAGATGAGAACAACCTGCATATGTATATGACTGACCTTTTTGTAGTGCTTTATCTTTTTTTAGCATATTAAGAAGATTACAGTGAACTACAAGCTCTTAAATGCTGTACCATGAATTTGTGTTAAGGTTGTTGACCTATTGTGAATACCTAAAATGAAGTAAAAAACCTAAACAAACAAACAACCCAAGCTTAATGGAAAGGCTTGCTAGTAATTCAAGGATTCTAAATAAAGTGTGAAACAGCAGCTAATACTTTTACAGCAATATTGTTTCTCATGCCAACTTCCAGTAAGTATGCAGAGGAAAGAGACCAAAATAAAGAACAAAATTACTTAAATTATTTATTTCCCAATCTACTTTGCCTAGGTTATAAAATAAACTTTTTTATTGCTAAAGTAGGGCATCTTAATGTTCTGTTTTGTGAATCTATTAAAATAACTGAATGAAAATTATGGATAAAGTTATTTCCAGTCATTTGGACCTAAACCCAATTGATTTTTACTGCCTAGATGAATCTCTTGTTAATGCCCTGATGTGATTTGGTTAAACAAATAAATGCAACCCTTAAGCATTATTTTCCTGAGGATCATATAACAATTTTAGATCTAGGTGAGGCATCACATAAATTATATAATCAAACTAGTTGTAATGAATCAAAGAATTTACTCATTAAATATTGGCTGAAACTGGACAAAATTGTCCCTTCATTTTTCATACTAACATGAGGGAGATTTTCAAAGGAATAAATAGCAATCGGGGTCCAAATTTCTACTGCCAGCAGAAGAGGTAAGACTGATTTGGTGTGAAGTTTGGAAAGTCAGTTCAGCCTTTTTGACAATTTTTAATATCAATTTTTAAATCTCACTTGTTCCCTTAAAACTCTTGTTGTAAATTCCCATTAGCTCTCAGCATCTATGGTTTGACTTCTGTGAAAATAAAATTTTTATCATGCCACATCTGCCCATTGTAAATCTGAACAAAAATAAAGGTGTACTTCTGTAGATACATACCAAATACCAGACTTCTTTTCTTTGGTAACTTTGTAGTTAAAAAGTTTATATATAATCTTTCAAAACATGTTGTTTGTTTCATAGTAGAACAATATTTTGGCTTTTATTTTTATAAGCGTGTATGTACTGCTAACAAAATTAGTAATGAAAAATAACCCATGCCAGAAGTAAAGTGGTTCTTAAAGTACAGAACATAACATGTTTTGTGTGGTTGTCTTTAAAATAAAAAAAACACCACCACAATCATTTAAGCTTAATATATAAACATCCTAACTCTTTGGAGAGCAGCATAATTCTTTTCAATTGTCAGAGAAAGTACAGCACATAGCATGTGGCCTACTATGGTCCAAGGTTCTTCTACCAATTGGCTCACTATCAGTTTCATATAATGTGTGTACAGCATAACCAGGGCATTAAGAAAGCAATTCCAGAGATTAGTTTCAAGTAGTTTTGCATTCTATAGCCTATAAATAATGTTTGTCTAGAATATTTGCTCAGTGTACTGCTAGAACCCAGCATGGTATCATAAAAACTGATCTAAACACTACTGAATTATATTAATGGTACCGCAAAGGCTAAAATTCTGGGATCCGGCTTTCAGTGACACTGATTGTCCCATTGCAGAATCCAACATTATCAAGCTTTTCTTCCCTTTCTACCAGTTTCCTCACTGTCTTGACCATGGTGTTGTGGTAAGGTGCAGATTAGATACCTTTTGATGCCACAGTGGTTTTGAGCATATAGTAAAAAAGATATATCCTCAACATCATAAATGAGGTGAAATCTCAGTTTTGACAATCCGTGCACATTAAACATGCACTCCATCCCTCCAAATTAACACTGTCAACAAATTCTGTATTCTTCTTCTTTTTTGAAGGTTCAAGGAGAAAAAAAGCTTATAGTCTTTTGTCACATCTTACTATTAGCTCTTGCTCAACTGAGTCCTAACTCCCTAGTGTATTAGTGACCCACTGAATTCTCTATTCATAATTTGCAGTGTTATGCTAAACCTTGTAATATGTTCATGTTTGGTTATGTTTTACTTGATTGAACAATCTAAATAAGACCTTTAACTAGAACTTTGCTATTAATAGCAAAGAAATGGCTAGGTAGAGAAATTCAGTGGCTTCTTTCTGATATTTACTAAAATAAGTTGATATTAACAGAATGCTTCAAGCCATGTAGACAGCTGTCTGTATTCATTGAGCTTAGGTACTTTCTGGGAAGATCAACAATTTTACAGCACTGCTGTTGATTAACAATGTTCAAAGGGAATACAAAATTTAGTCAATAAAATGTATCGTACTGGGATAGAAATTCCATTCTGCTTTTTTAAGATACATAGTATTTGCTTGAGTGATTCATTATCTGAGAAACCCTCTTGCTCTGATCTTAGCTTCACAGTTCAAGACTGTCAGGATAAGTACTTGCAAGTCGTCTTCATTCTTTCTTTCTATTTGAGGTCTGTCATGATACATTACAGTGCACTAGACCCATTACTGCACATTACTCACAACTTCTAGTCAATATAAGCAACTTCTTCTGAATACTTAAGTCAGATCTTTCTTGCTCAGAAAAAGATCTTCTTGTAGTAGCTGTCCCACCTTGACTAATGCTTAAACACTTCTGTACAGCTCAGTGGTGCTTATTGCATTTTTTCTTGGCCTTATTCCGCTTTAAGTGTAGTTTAGTATTTCTCAGATACATCCAAGATACTATAATGCATTTCTGCAATACTTGAAAATTTGCACTTTGCCACTGCTCTTGGCAAGTCTTCCTGTATGCTTTGGTTGCTATTGCCCTCTAGTTTCAACTACAGTTCATGCCTGTGCTTCAGTGCCCATCTTCAGAACTTGTTTCTTAGTTGTTTGACGCTAGCTTAACACTTTAGTGCTTATCTAAATGCTGAGGCACTTGCAGTGTTGGCTTTTTTATGGGTTGACATTCTTTCTGCCAGTACTTCATCATTATTACAGCCTTATTTTTGTTGCATCACTGCTTCAGAGTAGGAGAGTACCCAATTTTGCTGGGAATATTAATACTTAGCACCTAAGTTTTTCTTTATTGCAGGCCTCTGCATGGATCTATTAGTCCAGCACTTCTCTAGATGCTTTTTATGCCTTTTTCTTGCAGGCTTTTCTGTCTGTCAAGGCTGGAAGACATCTTTATGACTTTAAAACTAGTCCATCTTGCAGAATAATGATAATTATCGTGATTCATGTTTGTTACATCAGTCTTTTCAGATTGCAGGACTTCAAATATATTTATAGATTATTTTAAAGGAAGGTGTAGCATGCCTTAACACATAATTGAGGTCCCCAGAAAGACTTCTTGAAGTGCAGTATTCAAATCCCTAAAGTTCCAGCCTCGGTTGTCCAAGAACAATTATAATACTTGACCCCAAGCACAGGCAAGGCACAACATGACAGCCTAATCTGCAGTGGACCATATGCCAGAAGCTAGGGGCTCTACCAAATATTGTCTACTTGATAGATGGAAAATTACTGTTTTGTAACTAAATAAGATGGAGAATCTGCGAAAGCTGGAGGCTCACTGTGTGGGTAGCAGCTCCTTGAGACAAGTCTGTTAAAAATCCTAGATTTTTTGTCACATCTACCAGTTTTACTCCCATTGCTCTGTTAATGCGCCTCTTTTTGGTAAATCAAAGATTAATCGTACTAGCCTTGCAACACCTCTTGAAACAACTGAATATGGATGTCTCAAGAGCCAGTATTAATAACATGGGATACTCTGGTATACATCAGTACTTTGAGCACTGAGGAACTGTGGATAGCTGCTATTAAGTGTTCATGAATCACTCATAACAATGCAGTGATACTGTCAGAAAGACAATTCCTGCCACATCTGTGGAAGTAGATTAAGGATGAAGATGATTAGGTCTCTTATTGGTGTTCAGATTACCAGAAAGACTGGTGTCAGATTCATTTTTCAAAGGAAGCCACCACACTGATTTTTGTAAAGGAATTTTTTCTCTTTGGCTCAAAACTCCCAAAAGTTGTCCAGTGACACTGCTTTTTTTATTGAAATAAGTTCAGAAATCTAAAAGTAAGCTTTTCCAAACTCAGGAGCTAACTGGAAAATAAAGAGGGAAGCATTATGATTTGGGGAGAGCGGAAAAAGGATATGCTGTGGACCAAAAGGAGTTGGTTGAACTGCCATTCTCTTTGACAGTTTTAAGCACCAGAGTGATTTAGTATTGTTAAGAGTTTTTGCTGCTTTTATCCTGGAAAGCAAAGCTTAAGTGTGAATCTTGAAGACCTAGCTTCTGAGAAGAAGAGAGTTTTGGGTAAGTAACTTTCTCATATTGCCTTGTTACCTTTTGGTTAGTGGTATTCCTTTTTGTAATTATACCACCAAAGATTTATAGCTGTAAATAAAGATTGTTTTTCTTTAAGCATAGTCCATCATTTTTACATTTCCACATGATAGTACTCATGTGTGCAACTCTGTCTTTCTAATTTAGGATTTTTTTCCATTGAACAACATACATGTATTTTTCCTATTTGACTAGTTGTTCTCCTTCAGCGTATTTCCCACCTTCTTTGAAAGACAGAATAGAATAGAGACATTTATGTTGGAAAGGACCTTTAAAATCATCGAGTCCAACTGTTAACCTAATACTGCCAAGTCCACCACAATCCTAGATCCTTCTAGCCTGTGGTACTTGTGTGCATAAATGACTATCATTTTTTAGATTACCGATTAATTTGAAATACCTTTGGTTTAAGAAATAATTGATCCTCAGAATGTTGTACAATTAAGAGCTTGACTCTTTAAATATCAGGAAAGACAGAAACCTTAGTTTTGAAAGGTAATGAACATCTCTGGCATAATAGTGAGCATGATCATCATCAAAGCACTTCTTACAACAAGAAATGCAAAACTTTATATACCCTCAGCAAATACTCAAAGACTAAATACTTAGAAACCAATGCCAATGTCAAGTCCCAGCGGTTTTCAAGAGCATACGCAGAAAAGTGCTTGGTTGTCTGGAAGGACATCTCTTGAAAATTTGTTCCAGTATTTTAAAAGTAGAGCCTACTTTTAAGGCCTTCACTCTAAAAAGAATCATTATAGATTTAGTGTGAAAACCTGGCCCACCAGAGGCAAGGCCACTCTAAATGTTTATAAGCTTCTTTAAATGTATGGGGTATGTAAATAGCATTTCAAATGTAAAGCCAAGAGAAATTAACAGCCTGCTGTCAGTAAGGGGTTATTATTGTCTTCCAGTTTCTATTTACTCTGTTAGATAAGAGCTCATGAATAATACCAAAGGCCTATTAGTATATCTAGGCTACGCCAGCCAAGAGGCTCCGTGTTCACCAGGAATATATTTTTGATCCCCAGTTCATATAGGCATTTGTCACCAGTTCGAGCATTTCCACAAGAAAGGTACCTTCATGTATTATAATGTATTCTTGCTGTTCCTGCACGCCTTTGTGCATCTTGTGCTGCTCTCAGCTGGCAAATGGTGAGCAGTCTTGTTTTCCTTTAGGAGGAACTCAGGAAAGGCTGCTTTGGACTATCACCACTCAAGTGATTTTTGCCTACCCATTGTCCTGCACAAGTGACTGGGTTCTGCTCTAAGTGTGTGCTTCATCAATAAGCTAGGCCAGTCTTACTCATCTTTAAACTAGCTCAGAAGATTTTTTTTCTGTTTGCATGGAAAAAAAAGTAATTTCACTATATTTCAGAAGGGATCCTTGAGTTAAATGCATGGCAAAGATGTATTCTAAATAATCAGAGTCTGCTAAAATGGAAAATGCTTTTAATATTCATAGAGTGTGAGATTTTAGTGAGATGTTATCAGAATATTTTCTGGGAACAGTTTAAGCTAAAGAGACCTGTGAGTAAACTCGGTAATACTACTGCTTATTCAGAATGAGAAATGCTTTTGTAGTAATAGTCTAATGTAGTACGCAAGATCAGTATTCAGGGATTAGTACTTTGCTGTCTGATTCTTTCACTTGTTCAACAGTAACGTATACAGATTCAGGTCTTATTTCCTTCCCATGCATGGGGCATACTGTGACTTGCTTTTATAGACAGCAGAAAATCAAATGATTCAGAACTGGAGTAAGCTATAACTCTGAAGAATGGAAAACTGAATTTTAATACCTATTCTGCCTCATAGAACTATGTAAAGTTTGGCCACTGTTTTTAACTTAGTTTGCTGAACATGGGGCTTTGTACCCATGGGATTCAGTCTTAAATTGTTGCAATAGAATCACAATCTTGCAGACTTCAGTGGAGAAAATTCTTATTTTCTTAGTGTAGTACGTGAAATACAAAACTTGAACATGACTTCTAACAAGGACAAAAGGGAAAGAATTAAAAGAGCCATCCTGTTTCTAACCAATACATGAGGTAAGCTTCACAGTCACACTCTGATTTCTGTAGACTGATAAAATAGGGTATAATAGAGTTACTATTTTGGTCTAGTATTCCTTGATCCTCCAGAGTAGTGATTGGATGCTCACTTACAGCTGGGTTAACTGGGAGTGGCCTTCTGCACAAATCCATGGTGCTGCTCTAATTCATAATTCTGGAGCTGTAGTAACATGCAGTAATTCTTTTATTTCAGAGCTTACAACATGACTACTAATGCAGGGTGCGTGTGTTTCTTAAGATCAGTAGTTAGAGTGACCTTAGAACATAGCAAACTGTGAAAACTTAGTCATATACTTTCTTTCCTAGATACAGTGTAATCTGTTTAACGTTTTTATGTCATTTTAGACCCACCTTGCCAGACAGAACTCAGCAACATTCAGAAGCAGCAAGGAGGGAAGAAGCTCCTAGGTGAGCCATAGATCATTCTTTTGAAGGTTTTATTGCTTACATAAATAACCCTAGTGAAACAGCAACATAAAATCAATATTAATCCAACAAAGATAGACTGCAGTAAATTCCAGCAACAAAATTTATGAAATTTTTGAAAGCTATTAAACTTAGTTTTATTACCTTACCTACCAAAAGGTATTACATCTGTTTTATTACCCTAATAGAAGGTACGTTTTTACAGTTATAGAAGGGACAGTCTAAGACACTCCTAAATTAGTATCTCTGCTCATCCTTTACCTGTAATATTCTTTAAGTAATTGAAATCTTTGTTGTGAATCAGTTTATACTGTATCAATATTACTGAAATGTAAAATCTTCATTTTACCGTTAGCCACTGTATAAAAGCTGCAATAAAAGGCTTGGCCCAAAGTAGTCAAAACCGTATTTCTGCTAAGGACAGTTTCTAACTACAACCATACACATCAAAATGCTTTCATATGAATGTTTTGTTCATTGTGGTTTGTCTACATCTTATGTTTCTTTCAAAAAGTCTCCATTCATTCCAAATGAAAAACCGTGGATTATTCATCCTTCGGCAAGTCACTGCCTCACAAAATAAGTCCCTGATTGTGTCTCTTGTACTCTTGGTGGGGAACCGTTTTGGCTTAAAGCCTAATTTGCCTAGGTATTTTACATATAAATGCAAATCTAACATTCTTTTTTTATATTTGTTGTTGATAAAATTGGTGTGTTACACTGCATTTGTCTTCTGTGGTGGGGCAATTAAATATTAGTAGGTAACTAAATGGATTGTAAAATATATATTAAAGAAAAACAGCTCCTAAACCTTGTTGCAGATAGTTTGTTAGTCCAGGAAGCCTGGCCCTTATTATTCAGACTTGTTTGTACTCCACAGATTAAAAAACATCCCATTCAGGGTTGGGTGCTACATTTGAGCCTTTTCCTCAGAATGCAGCAAAGATCTTGACTGAGAGGTTCAGGGAGTAAGGAATATGTGTCACAGGATCAATGAAAAATTTAAAGCAAGATTGGTCACTTTATTTCTTGAAATCATCCCAAGACTGATACATGTTATTTCCCCTCCCACATTTGATACATTTAGTCACCAGTCAGTGTAGAGACTGGAATGAGAAAACAGCAAAAGGTAGTTACTTTCTGCTGTAATTGTTACATTGGCCACGAGGCAGTTTTTAATATTCAGTGTTTATATATCACAGGGCAGTACATCCCCTTATGTGATGAAGATGGGTATTACAAACCAAGTCAGTGCCATGGAAGCATAGGGCAGTGCTGGTGTGTTGACAGATACGGTAATGAGGTAACAGGATCCAGGACAACCGGTGCGGCAGAATGTGGTAAGTTAAGAACTCTTTGTGGCATTTGATTTAGAGCTGTTATTCCCTTTGAATACCAGCCAGATGAAATTTCTTCAGTAAGAACAGATGTGGGACCCAACTACATGGATTTTGAAACAAAAAATAACAAATTATAATTTGTTATTGTTAGTACTTCGTTATTTTTGCAACTCTTACATGTGCTTGGCATAGTATATATAAACCTAGGGAAAATTAATTTTCTAGAGCAGCATTAGACAAGCCCCAAAATACTTGATGAAATCCCTTTGGGTAATCAGCATACTAGTGAATTCAGTTTGACTTTTTTTTTCAGTTTATGTTTGAGGGAATTGCCAAAAGATCCTAGCTAAATCTTCCCTTATTTTTCCCTTCCCTGCCGCACGGTGCAACTTCTTCCAAGAATCCCCATGTCACCTTTATTTGATATCCCAGATATAAAAAATGGCAATAAAAGATTTTCATTTAAAAAAAAAAAAAAAGTCTTACATTACTCTTTTCCGCTTCTTTTGCAACAAAAGAACATAGCCTGAATCAAAGGATAAATTTAACACAATATTAAGTTGGACTTAAATCTCTTTCAGTTGTTCTGGCGCTCATTATATGTCTACAAATCCATAAAATTTAGTTAACATTGAGAAATTTGTCCCTATTGAAGTGGTTTTCTTCTAAGACAAAAGAATTTTCATATTATTTATGTTTTATTTCTATGTCACACTGTGTAGTTTAAAATAAGTAATTGTCTAATTATTCTGGTGTGCCTTTTGTATGCTGATGTATATCATGCTATAAATATGTAGTGTATCTTTTGTGTCTTTTCTGTAACTATCGTACCTTTTTAGCTATCGATTTAGAGACTTCAGGTGATTTTGCCTCTGGTGATTTCCATGAATGGACAGATGATGAAGATGATGAAGACGAAATAATGAATGATGAAGATGAAATTGAAGATGATGATGAAGACGAAGGAGATGATGATGTTGATGATGATGATGATCATGATGGATATATTTGATGAAATTAGGGGGTCCATGAATTGTACCTTTCTAAAATTCACAAGATGACATTTCATAAAATCCCTTTGCTCTCCAAGATCAAAAGGATTCTAACAAACATGTATATTTTGTATGATTATTTCAAACATTGCCGCTGGAGTCATAGACTTTTTTTTGTTTAAATAAGACTAATTATATTATGTGCTTTTGAGTTTTTAAATGCCTTTGCGCTGAAGAAAACACATTGGAAGTCTAGCCTGAAGAAAGAAATGTTATGTGCTACTGAAAATATAAATGTGCAAAACACGCTATAAAGACAACCAGTCTCTTTAAAACTCCGGTGAAAAGATATTTTCCCTTACTTGGAACTGTGCATGTCCTCTTCATAACACATACTGTAACTTAACTTTAGTTCTGTCAGTGTTTTAGGCCTGCGGGCTTTGCAAATTGTCCATTTAATAAATAAAAAATATATTACAATAGAAAAACATTGGTGCACAAGTAGCATCTCACCAGCCTTTAATTAACCAAAGGTATGGAGAAAAATTATCAGAAGGGAAAAACAAAGCAAAGTCCTCCTTTGTGTTTGCATTTGTAGTTATGTTTTTTATTAGGAAATGGCTAGGTTATTGAAAGGATCTTTCAAAAGCAGTAGCATGGACAAGCACCAATTCTATAATTCTGAAGTTTTCTTGTCCTTCCTTATTTTTTTTTCTTTCATGTCAAGGTCATATAGGTTTTATCATTATTTACTCAAACATCACTTCACCCTTTGTTGTTTCTCTGTGTTTCTCTCTAATCAGATTAGCATAAAATATTTTACATGGGGAAAAAAATTTGCTTAAAATTATATTACCTTTATACATGACTGTATTGCAGAGTATTGGCACTTGCCCCAAAGTAGTTTTTAATAAATGTATAGTGATACTTTTTATTTTCTTAATTCAGGAAATAGTTTTGCATCTTTATCTTAATTCATGTTGTTTTCTGTTACTAGTGCAGAAACTTAGAGAACGTATTGTAAAGGTGCCTTGCAAAATAGAAATAGAGAGGTTTTAGCATGCATACCAGTATAGGATGTTAGGCAATAGCTAAGCACACCCAATTACCAAATTAATACCAGTATAGGTACTGCTGCTGGAATGAAGAAAATGGTTTATTTTAATTTTTTTCCTATTGTTACGTAATTACCATGTGGACTAGATTATAATTGTGTAGAGTAGCACTTAAGATTTGACTGTAGAGAAAATTACTTTAATCACTGTATTTATGTTAGCATGTCAATTAATTGTGTAGACATTTTGGGACTCCACCATCTTCGTTCATATCATTTATGTTGCTTTCTGCCCACAATAAAATTGTCATGACCTGCAATACTACAGGTTGTATAATTTCAAAATTGGATCACTGGTTTCCCATCGTTAATTACAAGGAAAATCAGTTTCTTATTTGAATTAATTTCTACACATTAAATACTAAATTTAATGTTTAACCTGTGTAATATTGAAAAGTATAATGCATTTTCTTTTTTACTGTTTCTGTATAGTTTGCAAAATAAAGACTCTTGTAACCAACCTTTGGCCAGTATAGCCTGTCATTTTGACTTTTTACATAGTTTGAAATTTTGAAACAGGAAGAATTCATGTTTCAGATACATTTCACCTATTAAAATATGTATTTATTTGTATAAAGCCATTTATTAATGTTTTATTTCAAGTAAAGAATTTTTGGCTAAGATAAAACCCATAGGAGGCTTTTATTTTTCTGTATTTTTTTCCTGAATTTTCTATAGCTTTGTTATGTACTTCTATGACGTTTTCTTCATTACCTAGAAAAGAAAGAGATATTTCTTTTCAAACTCTGTCATAATTTGTGGGGCATAGTTGTATTATTTTCTTAAATAAAAGTAGTTAAGAGTTTACCATTCCAATATAGTGGGATTTTATCAGAGAACAGTTTCTTATCGCTGAAATTAACTGATATATAACTTGATTTTAAATAAAGAAGCTAAAGAAAAAATGTTGTGATTATTGGCTGATGTAGCAAGTACTGTTGTGGGGTTTTTTTCTGATGTGACAAATGGTCATTAGACTACAAACTAAAAATTGATTTCTTTAAAACATGTGATATTAGGAGAATTAAAGTGTGGAAAGAGAATTCATAATGTGTTTAGCCTAATGGGATTATAGTATGAAGACCATTCTAGAGCACAAAAGAAGTTTATATTCTTTCTTCCCTGAAAAGTCCCCACTGAAGTGGAAGAGGAGGGAATATGCATGGGTTTTAGTCCCTGAATATCAAAGCTACCTATCATAAAGTCAGAAGTAAGTCAAGATAGCTAAATTTACTAAAGAACAGTGACAATGGAGATTCAGGGCCATTTTGGAGAAATCTTTGTAGTCCAAAACTAAACCACCAACAACAAACACTCGAATTGTTTTCTCATTCGTGAGGAAAGACCAGAGAAGGGTTTGATAGTGTGAGACTTCCTTTGAAAACGTCCTTCCTTTTTAAAAAAAAACGGTAGATTTGTCTATGGACTAATATTATGGTGTTGATTTGCTTTCATGATACCAAATGAACTGGAAACTACTTCACTACAGCATCAAAGAAATGCATGAAATCAGGAGCAGGTAGAACAAATAAGGGCAAAGGCTGATAATATAAAATCACTAAATAACTAAACCATTCAGAAGCTTTTTCCTTCTTTCCATTGTATCCAAAAAATTGCACAGAGGTATGTCCTCATGAGTACAGTCAGGCAGAAAGCAGTAGGGAGCCCTTGGTTTTAAAACTTCATTATCTTTACAGTGTTGCTGTCATTTGTTTTTGTTTTTTCTTGATCTTATAATTGTGCGCATATATATGTACTTCTAAATATGCAAAGATACTGATATCAATTTGGAGATTTTCAGACAAAGTGATGAATCCTTGTGCTCTTCTGAGAATGTGTGGAATTGTAATTCTCAGATTCATTGAAAAGTAAGGAATACCGAGTTCAATGAAATAAATTATTATATAGTCTTTGAAGGGAGTATTTCAGGTCAAGCCACATAGCTACGCTTAGTTTAAAAGCAAATAAATTAGGATCGTTAGTTTGCTTGTACAAAAGTTGTATTATTGTACAAGACTGAAAAAGATGGACCATAATGATAGTAGGAAATTTTACTTGTTTTGTGCACATGGACAAGAACTGGATTTCTTCTATTATTATTATTAAAGAATCCAGTGACCAGGTGGAATAATAAAAGTTTATCAGAAAGTGGATTAATTTTATGCTTCATAGGAAATTTAAAAACATCTGTATTTACAGGGTTTCTCCATTAGAACGGTGTATATATTTCTAATTACTAAAAAGTTTTAAAAATTGGATTTAAGTAGAGCTGTGGCAGCACAAATTTATTTGAAATACAGTAATCGGTTTTACTGTTTTTCCACTCAACTGAATATATTAGTAGCAAATCATCCACAATTTTATTTCAGCTAGTTCAGTGGACACTAAGTAGTTTGTCACCAAGTTTCTGTTTGAAGAAACAGATCGGGATAAACATGAAGAACAATATAATGGATTGGAGGAATCTCCAACTTAACCAGTTATCACTGGGTAAGTAATTAAAATTTAAATATCAAAAGTTTTTTAAAAACACAACCCGCTCCTGAAGGCAAGTACCATGTTGGACATGCTGAAGCAATAGGGTAACGCTTTGCCATGAGTGGATCTCTGCTAACACAGTCTCATTGTACTCATTGGACAGGATGGGTGCAGTTTGCTAACTTGTTAATTCATCCAGTGAAATGGCAGTAGAAATGACTCTTTGAACTTAAGGAACTTAAGAGCAAGAATGGGAAACAGAGTTGCCTAGCCTAAAAGATGACATCTCCGCTTTAATTTTTTGTTGTGTTTCAGATGCTAACTGAACCAAATCCTGAAAAAGAGACTACTGCACAATACCTGTCTGTCCTCTTGAAGGTGAGTTTTACAAGTGAAATGTGCGTGCCTATTTTTAGAAAGAATCTTCATGCTATAACATTAGTAATAATGCAGAGCATTTTACATCTCTTCACCAGCTTTCCACATGACTCCATAGAAAAATTTGATTAAAACTTCAGACAAAGGTGTCCACAAAACTCGTGCTTATGACTGTAACCATTTTGCCGAGATGGTTGAAATATCGGTTAAAATCAAGATGGACAGAAAGAGGTGGCCCGTTGTCCCTGGCTGCCCATAGCATTCACAGCTGCTTTGTAAATTCATAGAACATTCTGCAGTCTGCTGAATTAAAAAAAAAATTATGAATACACATCCCTCCAACACGGGGCGTTATACTGCTCATCAGGCAAGTGCAGTTTTAAAAGAGCTGGCTATACCCACTACAAGGCACTGAAAGGCATGCTCTGTAGGTCTTGCTATTAACATCAGATACCCATTTTTAGGAAGACTCTCAAATTCCTTTCCCTTTTCATGGTTTATTTACCTCCCAGGCTTATGTACTGACATGTTTTGGTGAGATTAAGTTGTTCACTGGACTTAGTCCCTGTGAAGAAGAGGAGATTGGATCTCTTCTACTGTAATGCTTCTGATTGATTTCTATGTGCCTGAGGGGTCTGGAGGGCCACACCAACTTTTACCAAGTTTGGGGTGTTAGAACTGAGTAGTGATAAATGAAATACTTTGTTCATTTTGTTTGAAAGCTAGCAAAGATTACAGAGGTTTTATCTTCTATCAAAAAAGCCCCAGCAATAGCAATCTATAGTAAGAGTCCAATTTTGCAGCCATAATGCTGTGATTCTTTTTCCTTATTTTTGAAGAATAATGCAGTTATTTGAAAGCCTACTGTCACTCAAAATCGATTGGTTTTGAGCATTATGCAAAACTTCTTTGGGGCTTGCTCAGTTTTACTACACTTCTGTATATTCCATTGTGTTGCATTAGTGTTAAGGAACTGAAACATGCTTTAATTCAAAACCTGTTGTGTGAAGTTGTTTATCTGTTTTCTAGTGTAAACATTTATTCTTGAAGAAAACAAAATCTAGAGATGATTTTAAAGATGTCACCAGTATAAATCCAAGATAAATCCCCCAAATTAAAAAATTACTGTAAAAACATTCTTGGTTCATATGAGGCATACATTTTAAAATTGAGGTTAAAATGGTTAAAAACTGTCTTAAGAATTCTTACTGCTCTAACATCTGTGGCAGCTACCTGAAAAGTACAGTTGTAACTATATGGAAGTTTATGTATTTATTTTGTGTTGGCAAGTTTTCATGTTTGCTCAGTGCAATGAAAAGGTTTGTGCAAAGCTAATGTCACTGGGCTGTGTCTTCATTGTAATTGATTGTGACCAAATGGATGTCACAAGTTTATATGTTAGTGTAACTTAAATGAGTGGATACACAATGTGAAATGACACCGTAACAGCACAAGATGATGATACCAGTCCATGTTTCTTCATGTGCAAGTGAACTTGCTTCCCTCAATTTCCCCATATGCTTGGAAATGTAGACTAGTTTCCAATGAAAGGAGGAAATCAAATGTTGAGTAGGGCTGCTTCCTTCAGCAGTAAGAGCTCTAGGATTTGTCCCTAGAAATCTTGCCAGAACATAGGAAGGAGGCTTCTTTGAAGGCACAGCAGCTTGAAATGCATGGTTGTCATCATTTAACTCCAGTCAGCAGCTAAGCATCACACAGCTACTCGCTCACCCTCCCCACCCCACGGTGGGATGGGGAAGAGAATCAGAAAAAAAAAAGTAAAACCCGTGGTTTGAGATAAAGGCAGTTTAATAGGACAGCAGAGGAAGAGAAAGTAATAATAACAATAATGATAAAAGAATATACAAAGCAAGTGATGCACAATGCAATTGCTCACCACCCGCTGACCGATACCCAGCCGGTTCCCAAGCAGCGATTCCTGCCCCCCCGCCTAGCTCCCCCCTGTGTTATATACTGAGCATCATATATGGTGTGGAATAGCCCTTTGGTCAGTTTGGGTCAGCTGTCCTGGCTGTGCCCCCTCCCAGTTTCTTGTGCACCTGGCAGAGCATGGGAAGCTGAAAAGTCCTTGACTAGCATAAGCAGTACTCAGCAACAACTAAAACATCAGTGTGTTATCAACATTCTTCTCCTACTAAATCCAAAACACAGCACTATGCCTGCTACTAGGAAGAAAATTAACTCTATCCCAGCTGAAACCAGGACAATGGTTCAAATAAGACTGATTACTCTTAATAATTTTATAAAGAAAACCTACCAACAGTTTTAATTTATGCCTTGAAAATGAACCTGAATATAATCTTTGCTCATGGGAAAACAATTTTATTAGTTTAAGAAAAAAGAATGAGACAGTGTTGGCACAGTATCTATGTATTTGAGTAGCTGACTGATCCCATCTCAGAATAAAAATGTGGGAGGATCCTAAGTTCATTGCTTATGCTGCTCTTTCCCCTCGTAATTTCCCCACACATGTTTTTATTAGGCTATGTAGCTTTATAGCATATCATTCACATCAGAAATTACATGTGAGTGCTGAGATGAGTTTGGCTCCCATAGCGGCATCTTGGCACAGCATATCTGTAGGAGTTGCACCATTGACCAGCCTAAAAGCTGAGGACTTGTTACTGGCACATTAAAGAGTTCCTCAGAATAAATAGTTTATAGCAGGTGTTTGCCCAGATGTAATTTAGTACATCCATTACAAATGCTTGCATGACTCAGTGCAGGGAATTGTCCAGAGTTGTTGTTTATATAAATGGTAATTTACTTAGATTCTGATGTAAAAGTGGAATAATGCCATTGAAAGTTCTGTGTCTTGTCAATTAAGATAGCCTGGTTTTTATGTAGTAGAAATCACATTACTATTTTATCTCTCTGCACAGTAACTTTCATTTGAATCAGCAATAACTGGCAGAAGAAGCATTGCCATCTAAGTAAATTTCCTGTATCAGTTCTGCAAAGATAAAAGAAATGTCAGTGCTGGCACAAGGTACATCTTAAGGCCAAATGGGTAATGAGTAGATCCCCTAATTTACAGGTCACTCCTGTGATTCATAGATCTGACTTACACCATAAGCACTGGCTGCCTGGTTAACTGTTCTATGGCCATATTTAGATTTCAGTTATTATGAGAAAGTGAGTGAAGGAAGCTGGTTTTTTTCCCCTTTTCAAATCTGTAATACCTGACTTTTACTGTTAATTAGTTAATTTATTACTGTTAATTTATCTTAAATTCTCTCCCACTCTACTGCTCCTTGAATACCATTACATAACAACAGGAAAAAAAGGCCTATTAATCTTCAACAGCAGCAATAAAATTGCATAAAATTCCTGTTATTTGCTGCAGTACAGGGATAAGTTGTCATCTTTCTACATGCAGATAGGAACCTTGCCATGCAGTCCCCATCTCCCTTGACACAACAGAGTAAATGTCGCTGTTGTGAGCAGTGCAGGGTTTGTACTGCCTGACACCTCTCATCTCTGTGTTATCATTCTCCGTGCTCCTGTGCAGTTGAAGTAGTTGTGTTGAGACCTGACCACACAGGGATCAGCTCTGCCACAGAGTAAAGGTTTGCTGAAGGGGAATTGCGTAAGCCTAAAGGCTTTATAGTAGTGCTGCTGCCGCTGCTTGCCCGAGCGTGATGGAAGAAAGGGAAAGGTTTTTCTCTTTTTGCATATTGAGGTTATGCAGACTGGGTAGTCCCACAACACTGGCCTCTCTGGGCTCTGTACTTTATCTTCTTAAAAGACATTTGCTCTGTCAGGTGTGTCAACTTTCCATTTCTCCTGGCTGGACTATAAGCACAGAATAGCTAGCTGCTTTTCCCTACCATTTTAGCTGTCTCAAAGAAATAAATATTGTGCTTGTGAGGTTTGTTTCTAATTTTTCTTCTTAACTTCACTTTTAAAGTGTTCTTCGTCCAGCCATTGTTAGAAAAATAAATAAATGATAGCAAAAGGGAGAAAAAACAAGGAGAAATCTAAAAAATAGTAAACTACCAAGGCAGACTTCTGAAAAATACTAACGTAGTGAAGGTGAGAAAGCCCCACACTACTCTTGCTCCCCCCTGCTTTTTCTAAAGGCTTTGTTAGTCTTGTGATCTTTATCTGTATCAGTCTGTAGCCAACGCTTTATCCCATACTTCTAGGATTATACCTGCTCATGGAGCAAACAACTGTAAATTGCCAAAGCTACATTTTTCACATGGGGAGACATTCCAGTCACTCCCCTTCAGAATGGAAGAAATGATACTGCAGCATATTTACACACAAAAAAAAGGTTGCGGTTTTCCTTCAATGTAGCACTTTTTGTGATAAAAACGCTTAAAAAAAAATCAGATGTTGAGAGTTATGCATTGTAATCAGTGTCGTAAACCTAATTACCACTTTTTTTTCTTTTTTTTTTTTTTTCATATTAAGAATGATGACATAAGAGCATGTCAGGTACTTTGCTTAGAAACCAATGGCTTCCAATAATTTCCTTTAGTTGAACCCAGGAACCAAAAATGTTCATTTTTGAAATGATCTTCATAGAATCATAGAATGGTTTGCAAGAGACTTTTAAAGGTTCAACCCCCCTGCAATGAGCAGGGACATCTTCAACTAGATGAGGTTCCTCAGCCCCATCCAACCTGACCTTGAATGTTTCCAGGCATGAGGCGTCTACCACCTCTCTGGGAAACCTGTTCCAGTGTTTCACCACCCTCACTGTAAAAAATTTCTTCCTTATAGCTAGTCTGAATCTATCATTTTTTAGTTTAAAGCCAATAACTCTTGTCCTATCACAACAAGTCCTGCTAAAAAACCTGTCCCCATCTTTCTTATAAAGCCCCCTTTAAGTACTGAAAGGCCACAATAAGGTTTCCCCGCAGCCTTCTTTTCTTCAGGCTGAACAACCCCAACTCTCTCAGCCTGTCCTTGCAGGAGAGGTGCTCCAGCCCTCAGATCATTTTTGTGGCCCTCTTCTGGACCCGCTCCAACAGGTCCATGTCCTTCTTGTGCTGAGGGCCCCAGAGCTGGACGCAGCACTCCAGGTGGGGTCTCACCAGAGCAGAGCAGAGGGGCAGAATCACCTCCCTCGACCTGCTGGCCACGCTTCTTGTGATGCAGCCCAGGATACGGTTGGCTTTCTGGGCTGCAAGTGTACATTGTTGGCTCATGTCCAGCTTTTCATCCGCCAGCACCCCCAAGTCCTTCTCGGCAGGGCTGCTCTCAATCCCTTCATCCCCCAGCCTGTATTGATACTGGGGGTTGCCCCATCCCAGGTGCAGGACCTTGCATTTGGCCTTGTTGAACCTCATGGGGTTCACATGGGCCCACTTCTTGAGCTTGTCCAGGTCCCTCTGAATGGCATCCCATCCCTCAGGTGTGTCAAATGCACCACTCAGCTTGGTGTCATCAAATGATTACTGCATCGAAACACTGCAGTGAAATTTCCAGAGCTCCCTGAATATTTTCATAGCTGTGTTGCTAAGAAATGAGCTAAATAATGCAGTTGCAAGGCAACTTTAAATTTGAAATTATCCCAACTGAAAGTTAAGAAACATTTAGTAAGAATATCAGCTACAGTTAGGCAGCGATATGTGATCCAGTGTTATGTTCCATCCTGCCTTAAGTTATTTGTCAGAGCCGAAATCCTTTCCAGGTTTTCACAGTCCACCTCATAGACTGCTTGTAGCTTTACAGTTTTCCACTCAACAATACATGTTTGGAAGGTGTGAGGTGAATTTTTTTTTCCCATCTCTGAAATATAGAATGCTGTTTAGGCACTAACTTTATATACATGGCAAGGTCTAAATTAAATATTACCAGTTCAGAAATGGATAATGACTTAGAATAGATTTATACATAAAGTTCTTTAAAAACATCACTTGAATGCTCAATGACAGTCAAAGAAAGCCAATTATATCAGGAATTATTTTGGGGAGAATGGAAAGAAATAGAGAACAAAACCCAAAGAATATAATTTATGAAGGAGCACATGCTGCTCCTTCTCTGTGGTAATCTCTGTGTCTTCTCTGTTTCCAAAGAGTATAAAAGTTACAGGAAAGGATGACAAAGGTAATCAAAGGTAAGACTGATTCATATGAAGAAGATAAACAGGTTGAGATGCTCAGTCCTGGAGTAAAGGTGGTAAGTGGGGATATGATAGAGTATGATAAAATCATAGGTGCCTTAGAGAAAGTGTTTTCAAATCCCCTTGAGTTCTGGAGGAGCAATTTCACATGCTACTAAAGATATTCATCAACTCAGTATAAGAATACCAACACACCTAAAATAGGACACATTGAACCAAAGGCACCAATGTCCATTGGGCTTTGTCTTTACCCTATGGAAGACCATAACAGCTGCCATTTAGTAAAAGGGATTATGCCTAGGCAGTGCTATGTAGCAGACACTACCTGGCAAATAATAAAGAAGGAAACAAATGAAAAAGATGAATGGTTATGAGAATAGCTACTTTTTCTGTTTGTCCAATGCAACAACATGTACTTCAGTGTATTATCTAATTGTAGTGGTAATCTGAGCCCTTCTCTCTGAATCTTACCAGACCAGATACTGTTTTTAGATGAGGTACTGTCATTTCTTCCCTAAGGTAAATTCAGAAGGTCAACATATGGACTAAACGTGCACAAAAATCCAGCAATTAACAGCATTAATAAGACTGCCTCTTTTTGCAGAAAATGAATTCCTATAGCTATTCTGCTAGACATTACTTGGGTGTCTTGCTCCAGAAAATGGCTTACACTCTTCTTTGAGCTACGAAAGCATATAACAGATCCTGACTTTCCTACTAGAAGCTGTTGGAAAGAACCAAACCAGAGCTTTTACACGTCATTCCTGTCCTATGAGCCACCCTTCAGGTAGCATTTTCTCGGCAGGCTCATGAAGTGGTCAACACATCCTCTGAAGAAATGGTCTTGACTACAGAGGGAGCAGGTATGACTTTCAATTATGCCTCCTCTAACTATGCCAAACTGTAATATGTTGTTCCCTTTTTCAAATGCGACTTTAGTAGGGAGACTTTTTTTTCATTGTGAAGAGCCTGTTCACTATTGTTCTGCTCTCTTAGGCTATTATCTACTGAAAATCATCACAGCTAATAGCTGTCTGCTGCACAAGTTAATTCTCCATGCATCTGGATCTATTCTCCACCTTCATTGCGTCTATTTTGCCACTAAATAATTCCAGTCTTCTAAGAATTACTACAGCAGTCAGGAAATTCCAAGGTTGCTCTTGATCTCAGTATTTCATATGCTCAACAGATCTCTTTCAGTGGAAGACCCTTCACATATGATTTGAGCAGCAGCAGATGGCCAGCTTCATGCTCCTTGGGAACTAGCAATTGACTCGGAAAGTAAATGTTTTTACAAGTACTTCACACTGTATTATTTTCCCTCTTACACCACCTTTCCTTTGATCTCACACTTGTTCCTCTGGCTTCTTCCTTGAAAGAAGGCTTGTCTAGTGGAAATTTGTCAAATGCTTTATAAAAAGTCCAAATAATCAGGCCATACGTCTTGCTATTGTTGACCTTCATTGTAAATTCTTGAAAGGGAAACCTAGTGTTAGGCAAGAGCTCCGTAGGGGCTTATTGCCCTTTCATTTTATTGGTTGAATATTAGGGCTGGGAAAGCCACATCTGGATCATCCGGGAAAAAAAATTGCATGACCTATTGGCTGGAATTGGTATTCTGGGTAACATCTTACTTAAGGATCTCATCCAGTAGTATTAAAAAATGGATGTAAAACTAGTAAGCTTTCCTTTCACCAAGCTTTTCGACATTAATAGCATTTGCCTGGCATAAAGGAGTCACTGATAATTTACTCTAACATGCTTGTGAAGAAAAAGACCTTTATAGCAGTTCAAATGTAGTATTGTTTCATGAGAAATCATTTAATACCCTACTCCTGTTAGAACCTGAATTTTTATTTCAGTGTTGGTTAAATGCTTTTTTCTTTGAAACTTGTTTATTTGACTTTATTACTGGAAAAAAGTAATTAATGCCTTTAACTAAAGCAGTTTTAAGAGATTTTATTACTTTTTCTTTCTCCCTCTTTTTCTTTTTTTCCTGGAGGGCAAAATATATACATACAAAAAGTTATATCTCATACTTACTTTAATTTCATTTAAAAAAAAAGGTCTGTGGGTAACTGCACTTGCCACCATCTGCCAGATCCCATAATGGAAGTAGTAGAATGCCATAGTGACTGTGCTGGCAATGTTAGAACTAACTTGAATTTATCGTTAGCCTTTCTAACTCTAGGAAACACTGCAAATCTCATCTGGAAACCTTCTCTTACAATTTCCAGCCCTAAAAATTTTCAATAGCTGCCAAACTTTACTTCTTAGAGTCAAACCTCAAAATTTTCTCATTTGGCACTTGCTGATTTCAGATTAAGTGCATTTCTTCAATGTGTACAATGTGTATCTAGGGAAAAGGCCAAGTTCAGCTGGGGTCAAATCCTGTTTATGTCCCCACAGGGACCTGTCAGAGACAGGAGACAGATCTGTCCCCAGAACTGTTAAGAGTTAATTTAAGAGTTAAGAGTTTTTATTTAGCCCTTTTGAGCTCCTTATTTTCTTTGGGGAGTCATTTATAAGACCGAATGTAAGCATCAATGCATGGAAGAGAAGAAAGATTAGTACTGCCTTCAGATTTGCTTTTTTTTAGGAAGCTGTCTCTTCAGATACAGTACTCTACCTATGAAATAATTGTTACATTTCCTTTAAAGACTTTCTTTCCCTGATCATGCCCCTTTCCTTTTCCCATTTGCTTGCTTGCTTGGAATGGAGTGACCAAAGGTGTTTCACATGGTGACGCTGATGTTTACACTAGTTTGTGCTTGGGATTTGTTCTTTCTCAGTTGCTATTCTGTAGTCCTCTGGAAAATACTGATTTGGCATGCAGATATAGAAAACTTTCCGAGGTGTCATTCCACAAAAGTGTCAGTAAGTGTCTTCCTACGCTCTGCAGATTTAGGTATATTGATCGTAGTATCTCTGGGACACCAAAATTTATCATCTTCATTTTTGAAGGAAAAGTATGAAATGTCTTTTCAATGTAATTAAAAGGTAATTCCATTATTCTTTTAATTTTATTTGAGTTTGCAGGGTTAGGATCGGGTTTATGATTAATGCTATCTGTGAGGGCAGTGTCTAATGAAAATTTTCAGTAGACAAGTATAATGCCACAGTTACTAACTTCAGAATAGGATTTATTCTGTGAAGAGGTGCCTCCAGAAAGGCTGTGGTAGTGACTACTCTTGAATGAACACTAGATGACAGAACAAACAGAATATTACATGCGTGTGTTTTCTGCTCAGAAGATAAATTTTAACTTCTTTTCCTTAGAAAAGAGTGGTCTTAAATTCTTCTTTGCAATACACAAACAGGAAAGTCTTGTTTCTACACAAAGAAATAAATAAAAAGTAATAACTGTGGTAGTTAAAGTTTTTATTATGTAGCATATGTTCCAGATTTTGGTAATATTAAATAGTTGCGTAAATGCCCATTTTACTTTTAACATGTGCAAAACACTGCATAAGTGTTAGTGTATTAAATATTAAATGTGTGCTGTGCAATAGCTTGGAAAAACCTATCAATGTTCTGTTTGTATTTGAGTTCTGCTCCTGATCATATAGACCACTAATCCTGCTAAAATCTTGACCATCAGTGAATGCCCTAAAAAAAATTAAAAAACCACAACAAAATTATTTGGGAAAATTTTTATTTTTTGTTTTCATTAGAAATTAAAAAAAACACAATTTCTTTTTCTTTTTACGTTTTTTTAAAGTGAGCTTCATAATGTGTCTGGAGAACGGAGCTCTGAAATGAACCCTTTCTGGTGGTAGAGTCTCCATCCTTGGAGGCATTCAAAAGATCTCTGGACATGGTCCTGGGCAACCTGTTCTAGGTGATCCTGCTTGAGCAGAGGGTTGGACAAGATGACCTCCAGAGGTCCCTTCCAACCTCAACCATTCTGTGATTCTGTGAAATGGAAATCAGAAAACAATTTTCTATTCCCTGTTTGTCATTGATCTTAGAAAGGTTTTAGCACATGCCAAGGCTTCTTCCTCATCTATTTCCTGTTAGAGTACTAGAAGACAGTATGCATTATTCAGCGCCCACATTATTTAAATACCGTTTGCTGAAATGGAGCCAAGATCTTTCTGTGTTGCTGTGACACAAATCAGGATAACCAACTGCTTTGTATGTAAAGCAGACACATGTTGCTATTTGATGTGAACTTCTGCCCTGCCCTTTGTGAATTCCAGAGTATAATGTCTATTAGGAATTAGTAAACAGATTCTTCCCAGCTAGGAAAATGCCAACAGACTCAAATTTTTGAAGGCTGAGCTATGAATTATAATTCAATGTTTTATATTTTTGAAAGGAAAAATGGTGTCCCAGGAGAAATGGAAGTTGGCCAAATAGCCTACTAACTAGTTAATTTGGATGGGAGTGTCAGCTCAGGACTGTGCTGTGGCTTTTACACAATGTTATTAAAAGAGAAGAGAGATGTTTTAAAAGCGATGAGAATACAGTGACTGTGTTCCTGAGTAACGCATAAGACCTGGATGAGGAGACATCGGTAGGAGTTTCATTGTTTTTGTTGTGTTTGGGGTTTTCTTTTTTTTTTTTGGTGGAGACAGGGGATATAAAGGGGAGATGAGAGTTCCAGAAAGAAGTTTGAAAGAATTGGTAGGCCAAAAGTTGGTATAAATAAACTTATATGACTTCCCTCCCCCCAAAATAGAACTGTTCTGTATAGCACGTGCCATTTATGATTTTTAACTCAAAAATATAAGCAAACTGCTGCACTTGTCAAAGGTTACTACTGTCCATGCATCAGTACTGTCTAACAAAACTTTATTCTAAATCATAATTGTTAGTATATTGATACTTCTTGTTGATCTGGCGTTTTCTTTTAGAAAACCGTTGGGGTGGTTTTTTACCATTTCCATATTTGTGAAACTTACTGCTAAGTTTTCCATGTCACTGTGTTTTGTGTCTATGCATCCTGCCTGCTAATGGTTTTAGTAATCAGCTTCTTTCCCCTGCTACTTGATTTATTTCACTACAGATCTGACCTTAAAATAAATCTGGGATTAAAAACTTCATTTTATTTCACCATTCAGGAACAGATAGCTATAGGTTCGTTGTGCTTCTTGCAAAAGAAGTTTGGATTTCACCTGATATTGAAGTAAATGTCACTAGGAAACTCAATGACAGGAGAGAGCAATCCTCTCCCCATTTCTTTGACACCGGGACTCTGAATAGCAGGTTCTTAGCTGATACGAAGGAAAGCCCTAGAGAAATCTTTGAATGATTTTTGGGTTTTTTTCCTGCTGTCTGTCTTTATTAGGTACCTTACATATTTATTGTATGTTAGTTGTTGGAAAGGTTATTGTGGCTAAGCAATAAAGAGAATCAGGATTTGAGTAGCTCCACACTTCTGACAGACAGACATGTTTGTTAGCGACAGCAGGGACTGGGATAGACTGGCAGCATGCTGCAAGATCTCTGATTAAGTCTGTAGTTACAATGTGATGTGGCAGCTTAAGGATAAAAGAAGAAACTCTTTTTGTATTATTTCCAATGAAAAGAATGATTTATGGGGTGCCAGATTTTTTTTGCTATTCTTTACAAATTTTTGTGATTCAGAAGCAACTCAAAGGCAAAAGCCTTTACACAATTGGCAAGTAATTCCTCATTGTCTGAAGAATCTGTCCTGAGCAAAAGTTAGTCTTGCCTTATCACCTAAATATTGCAGGACGTACCCAGTAAAGTTCCTTGTAAGATAAGTGCTGCAGGTCATGTTTGCTCTAAGGTCAGATACCTTCACCATGAGATATTTTAATGTCATTTTTTAACCTCAGTCTCCCCCATGGTATCTTGATGAGTTGCCATTGGACTGGTAAGAGAGCAAATTTGTTAATTCTTTTACCATCCTGAAAAAAAGCCCCTAATGGGTCTAAGGAACTTTCATTTCCTTTGCAGTCAAAAAAATGACAAATTAATGACAACAAACACGAGAACATTTTATCACTGAAGACTTCACAGCCTCGAGAAGCTGATTTGCCTGTCAAATGTAAGAAAAAGAAGTCCAGCTAATCCCCTAAACACATAATAATTAGCAAGTTCTCACATTTTTACACCTGAATTGCTGTAAAAAATATGGAAAAGTCACCTAAAAAGAGCTTAAAAAAACCCACTCTTTTCTCTGTTAATTTGGAAATGCTCTGTAATAAAGTTACTGGCAAATGAGTCTATGCAATGTCTAGAATATACATACAGAGAAGCAATGAATATCCATTACAGGAGGATTTATATTCATTCCCACTGTAACAAGGTGGCTGTGCTGTAAAATCAAATGAAAAATGGCCATTAACATGTGTGATCCACTTTTGTTATCGCATGCCACTTCTGGAGTCTATGGGCAGCATGTGTCCCTTAGGCTATAGATCAACACTACAGTTGTTCTCAGCTGTCCACACCTAACATGACACAGTGGTCTTTTTATCCCCGACGCTGCTCTGCTGCAGGGTGATGGAGTTGCGTTGCATGGGAAGGTTGATCCTACTCCTCTTTGGAGCCAATAGCAGGTTTAGAAAATATTTTTCTTCTCAGACTTCCAGATTCTTCTTGTGAAAATGAACAGCAAGGGAATGGCAGAGCTGTACTTTTGGGACTGCACAGTGATGTGCAAGGACAGAAATGCAGGACAAAGTGGGTAATGGCATTTTTGTTGGTCTAATGAAAAGTTTCAGATATATTGGTCTAATTATATTTAAATACCAAATGTGACTGGGAAGTAATTTAAATTCCCTAAGCCAGATGGTCTAATTCATCTCTCATTTAAAGCACTTTGTTTTGAAAATTTTGAAAGGGTCTAATGCTTGATTTTATCACATTTAGTTCTATAGAAAGGTGGGAGAGCAATGTATTTCACACTCAGGATTTTACAGTCTGGGTGTATGAAGTGAAAACTTAACCACAAAGAACTGCCAGCATCTTGCTGTTATAGTAATAAGCCGGACATGCTTTCCTACTTGTGCATTTCTAGCTCTAGATGAAAACCACTAGGAAAGCAAAATATCCTCAGCCACTCTTTCTAAAACATGCAGATTTGTACATTTTTTCTCCCTGCAACCTAAAGTTGGCATGGGTACTGCAGTGGTCCTGACCAGTTTGTTTTCTCTTTTTAAAACAAACAAAGAAGAAAGCCTTAGTAAGTCAAACTTGATGCATAGCTGAACTCTTGAGACTGGTTAACTGACCTTCTCTAATGACTATGGGAGATCTGAAACGGATTATCTCTGAACATCTACCAGACATTCACTTGCTGGGGAGCTGGACTTTTTCCCCTTAGCATGTTGACTGGCCTTTTCTCCAATTGTTTTTTAGTGAATAAGTTTGAAGCCCAGGCAGACTAAGGGATTAATCTATAGGCTGAGGCTTGCTTTCCTAAAATGTGTTGTCATGTACAAATGTGTTAATCTGGAAAAAACACCATCGGGGTAAAAGGATTTTGTATTCTCTATAGTTACGAGAATTTGGAAAGGTCTACTGAGGCCATCAGCAAAGAGATTGCTTGAAAGAAGTTCTTTGTGGTCATCTATTTACATTAGTTTAATGTGAAGCCTTCAACTCATTTTATACAGGTAATAAACCCACAATAAAAAACGACCATTAGTTACTCTGACCTCCTCTGTTTCCAATCAGAGGTAATGTGTTATCTGAAAGAGATTGTGTATTTAGTTATACATGTTCTGAAGAAAGAAAAACCCTGGATGTTTTATGCATTTTTTGTTCCATTATTCAGGCTCAAACTTTGGTACTAAGTCTTTGCATGGACCTGAATCCCTTGCCTCTCAGTTAGTTTTCAAAGTGGAGCCATTGTGAAGCTTTAAATTTTGTGCTATTTTGGCAAACTTATAAATGTGTAGGGACAATTTTACTGGGATTTTTTTCAAAAGAATTACCTGACCTTGGCATTTTTGGGCTTACCACATAATACTTTCTTTGATGGTCTCAATAAAAAGTTTCTAAACTTTTTTCTAGTGGACAGTCAACACTCCACACTCAGATTTACTGTGGAGTTCAAGAAGAGTACTACTTTTTGCTTAACTTTCTCCCGTGACTGATTTGCCAGGTAGCTGCATTCATAACACTCCACTGTCTCAGCTTGACAGGCTTAGCACCTTTTTCTCTTCCTCTGAACTTCCTCAATTGCCGTTCTGGCGTATTTCAGGCTTAGATACTTATAACTCATTTTAAAGGCAAACTTATAATGATGTACTGGGAAAAATAGTTCTCAGCAGAATTGTCAGAGCTGGTGGTCGGAAGAATGTATGGATCCTTTTAGTTACAGGAAAGATGGCATCAATCTGAATGAGGCTGACTGGGATAAAAATTAATTTTGCCAAGCGAGTTCTGTCCTAGTATTCAGAAGCTGTTTCCACTGGATCCATATTTTAAGTCACTTGTAACTGGTAAGAATTGCTTACTATTGATCGCCCTGATCCTCAAGGGCTTTGCCCTGGCTCAAATTATACTTTTTCCTGGTGCATATGTGAGCAGTACTTACCTGGGAGACACAGAGGAAAACACAGAGGAATACATGGGTATGTCAAACTGAACCTTAGTGTTACTGTGGTCCCTGCCATTACAGGTTAGAGTATTGCCGATGCACATTCTTTAAAACTGTGCTGTAGAGAAATGAAACATATCAAAGTAATTGCCAGGCTGCCATTAACATTGTGAGCTATTGCAGATGCCATCCGATGAGTGAATGATGAAAACAGAACCTCCAGCAAACATTTTTTTTGCCAGCTTTAGTGCCTTACTTAAGAAGAACAGAAAAGCATTTAGACAGTGTCTGTTTTGTCACTATCATATTACCTTTCTAGATATTTTAGCATCTAGACATATTACAGGAAAGTGGAATAAACGTAGATGTGATTAAGATCTCTATCCATAACATAAAAGATGCATGAACACTTCAAGCCTGGTTGTAACTCTGTGTGTGGCCAGTGATTAAGTTGCTTGGTGCTCTTCTCAACAAGCGTTTGCTGAAAGGTCTTGATGAATCTCCTTGTACAGGCCAAGTGAGCAAGCACAGGGGCAAAGTCACTCCTCCAACACTAATGGAAAAAACAGAAAATAGTGGCTTTCACTCTTGTGCCAAGTCAGAACAGTCCTACTTGTGCTGAGTGTCCACACAGTGGACTGTTTCATCTGCTGCTTCTAGCTTGGCAGTTTTTTAATATGCTAAAAGCTTCTGGGTTTATATGCAAAGAAAAGAAAATATTTTTCTTACCAAAGTCCAGGCACATCTTTCAAACTTGTTGTTTTTGAGACCAACGAGTATAGTGCATCACTGATTTTGCACATGTAATTTTGAGTGTAGTCAGGAAATAAAACTTGTACTGGGCCAAATGACTGTTTTTTTCTGAATTTGGTAGGGAAACACCACAACTATGGCAGCTGCAGAGTTCCTAACATTTAAATGCATATGGTTCTATGCATTCACCCAAAAGAAATTCTGCTTGTGTGCCTCAGGACAGTCTTTGCCTTTGGGCACAGGTCAGTAACTGGACAATCAGGACATCCTCAAGGAGCACTCCAGGTCTGAACTAAACTGCTCATGTAGGTCCACTTCATCTTTTCTTTGTTTTCTTTAATATATTGTCTGACAAAGTACCTCAAAGTAGCTTCTGAAGTGTCTGTGTGCACAGGGTGTTGGTATTTTTTCCCCTAAAGATAGATGAAATAGAATCATAGAATCATTTAGGTTAGAAAAGACCTTTAAGATTATCCAGTCCAACCATTAACCTAACATTACCAAGTCCACCACTAAACCAATTAAGGGTAGAGTAATACTTTCATGTTTCCTGGCTTGGTGGCTGGATTATTTATAATGAAAGTAAAAACTAGGAATCATTAAGATTGGAAAGGATCTCTAAGATCATCAGTCCAATCATCAACCCAACACCACCATGCCTACTAAACCATGACCCAAAGTGCCACATCTACCCGTTTTTTGAACACTTCCAGGGATGGTGACTCCACCACCTCTCTGGGCAGCCTGTTCCAATGCTTGACCACCCTTTCCATGAAGAAATTTTTCCTAATATCCAATCTAAATCTCTCCTGGTGCAGCTTGAGCCCATTTCCTCTCGTCCTATCGCTAACTACTTGGGGGAAGAGACCAACACCCACCTCACTACAACCTCCTTTCACGTAGTTGTAGAGAGCGATAAGGTCTCCCCTCAGCCTCCTCTTCTCCAGGCTAAACAACCCCAGTTCCCTCAGCGGCTCCTCATAAGACTTGTGCTCCAGACCCTTCACCAGCTTCGTTGCCCCTTCTCTGGACACGCTCCAGCACCTCAATGTCTTTCTTGTACTGAGGGGCCCAAAACTGGACACAGTATTCCAGGTGCGGCCTCACCACTGCCAAGTACAGGGGCACAATCACTTTCCTGCTCCTGCTGGCCACACTATTCCTGATACAAGCCAGGATGCTGTTGGCCTTCTTGGCCACCTGGGCACACTGCTGGCTCCTGTTCAGCCGGCTGTCAACCAACACCCCCAGATCCTTTTCTGCCAGGCAGCTTTCCAGCCACTCTTCCCCAAGCCTAAAGCATTCATTGCATGGGGTTGTTGTGACTGAAGTGCAGGACCCGGCACTTGGCCTTGTTGAACCTCATACAGTTGGCCTTGGCCCATCGGTCCAGCCTGTCCAGGTCCCTCTGCAGGGCCATCCTACCCTCCAGCAGATCGACACTCCCACCCAACTTGGTGTCATCTGCAAACTTACTGAGGGTGCACTCAATCCCCTCATCCAGATCATCGATAAAGATATTAAACAAGACTGGCACCAAAACAGAGCCCTGGGGAACACTGCTCATGACCAGTTGCCAACTGGACTTAACTGCATTCAACACAACTCTCTGGGCTCGGCCACTCTGTTAACCAGGACCGCTGATAGATGATGGAAAGTGGCTTGGTGAGCTGCTCCGCCAGCTCCCTCAATACTCTCGGGTGGATCCCATCCGGCCCCATAGACTTGTGAGCATCCAGGTTGGCATAGCAGGTCATTAATTGCTTCCTCCTGGCATATGGGGGCTCCATTCTGCTCCCCATTGCTGTTTTCCAGCTCAGGGGACTGAAAACCCTGAGGATAACTGGTCTGGCTATTAAAGACAGAGGCAAAGAAGGCATTAAGTACCTCAGCCTTTTCCTCATCCTTGGTGACCGTGTTCCCCCCCACATCTGGCAAAGGATGGAGATTCTCCTTGGCTCTCTTTTTATTGTTGATGTACTTGTAAAAACATTTTTTATTATCTCTTACAACAGTGGCCAGATTGAGTTCTAACTGGGCTTTTGCTTTTCTAATTTCCTCCCTGCATGACCTAACAAGATGCCTGTACTCTTCCTGCCCCTTCTTCCAAAGGTGGTAGACTCTCCTTTTTAACCTGAGTCCTAGCAAAAGCTCCCTGTTCAGCCAGGCCGGTCGTCTTCCCCGCCGGGAAAGCATGGGCACATGGGCACAGCCTGCTCCTGTGCCCTTAAGACTTCCTTCTTGAAGAAGGCCCAGCCTTCCTGGACTCCTTTGCCCTTCAGGACTGCCTCCCAAGGGACTTTCCCAGCCAGTGTCCTTAACAGGCCAAAGTCTGCCCTCTGGAAGACCATGGTAACAGTTTTTCTGCCCCTCCTCCTTAACGTCACCAAGAATCGAGAACTCTATCATATCATGGTCGCTAAGCCCAAGACAGCCTCCAACCACGACATCTCCGAGTCCTTCTCTGTTTGTAAACAGTCAAATACTTACAATAGTTACTGGATTGTGCTACTCATTCCCCATCTACCTGCCCGAAATGAGATGTCAGCTAAAGGAAAAACACAAAAGAAGGGCTTGTTTGTGACAGAGTGTCTGAAGAAGGAGCATACTTTTATTTTTGGTCATTTTTTTTTTAATATTTGGTAGCACAGGCACACAAGCTGTAAAGAATTGACAGTAGTGACTGCAGAATAGGGTGTTTGCTGAAGTTGTTGATACTGAAGATATATTCATCTTCTTCTGAAGTTCAATAACACCTCTTAAATAAAATCAGTTTGAAAAATCCTTCACTGCAGAAAATGATTTATCTGTGTGCAGTCTGAAGTGAAACACGTTAGAGTTTACATATAACGCAGAATGAGAAAAAAATATTATATATTTGGGCTCATGCCAGTAGGTGGACACTTTGAAAGTCAGAGATGTGCTCAGAAGTGAGAGTTATTAGGAATTTCTGGAAAGCACTCCCTTTTTTTGGCATATCAAAGACTTGTTTTCTGGTCAGCAGCTGACATCTGTTTCTGTGTACTGATATATCATAAGTAGCTTTTCCTGCTTTCATCTAAAGATTAGAAGGTAATGCTCTAGGGCCAAATCTTATCCTAACTTAAACCACTGAAGTTAATGAGCAAAACTCTTCTCTTCACATTAGTACACCTGCTGCCCTGAAGTGTGTTTCAGTGATGGAACTTATAAAACCACAGAATATATTACTGGTTTGTGGGTGTTTTTTTTTTTTTTTAAGCAGCATGGGTGCGGCTTCAGGAAAATCAGTGAAGGCTGTCCCTGAGGGTTATACAGGCTGTAAAGTCAGCAGAGGATTTTGTCTCTGAAGTAGCTATAACACGTTTGAAGTAACCTTCAGGCAACTCACCTTCTCATCATACTTTTTTTTTTTAATGTAGCAGGCATAAAAAAAAAAATCTAAAGCAGTAGCTAATTCACACAGAAACAGGTAAAGACGTGGGTGAAGACATTGTTTTGGAGGACCTGCATTTACACAGCTGAAATTAGAAAAAAAAAAGTACATAGAAAACTGTCACTAGTAGGAGGGATCTTTGAAGAAAAACAGTAGCATAGAATAAAAGCCTGTAGCCCATAACTGGCAGATTGGACAAACAATCCACAAGCTACATGGATTATACTGGGGAAAGATAGGGTGGTGTGGTGAATTGACCTTGGCTGGACACCAGGTGCCACCGACCCACTCTATCACTCCCCTCCTCAGTCCGGGGGTAAGAAAATGAGATGGGGAAAAAAAACCTCATGGGTCAAGATTAAGGCAATTTAATAAAAGCAAAAGCAAAGGCCATGCATGGCAGCAAAAGGAAAAGAAAGATTTTATTCTCTACTTCCCATCAGCAGGCGATGTCCAGCCACTTGCTAGGAAGCAGGGCTTCAGTACGCATAGTGGTTGCCCCAGAAGTCAAATGTCGTAAATAATGAATGCCCCTGCTTCCTCCTCCTTTTTCTTTGTTTTTATTGCTGAGCTGATGTCCTATGGTATGGAATATCCCTTTGGTCAGTTTGGGTCAGCTGTCCTGGCTATGTCCCCTCCCAAGATCTTGCCCACCCCCAGCCTACTGGTGAGGGGGGAATGTTGGAGAGAGGGCGCTGATGCCCTGCAAGCACTGCTCAGCAATAGCCAAAACACTGGTGTGTTATCAACACCTTTCTGCTACCAATACAAAGCACAGCACTAGGAGGGCTGCTGTGGGGAAAATTAACTCCATCTCAGCCAGACCCAATACAGGTGGTCCAGTGATAAAGGCCAGCCTGGAAACCAGAAGTTCCTTTTCAGTTCCCTGCTCTGTCACAGGACCTATCAATTAGAGTAATTTTGAGTGTGACAATACTCACATTTCTACATGTCTGATCCATGGAACAGAATTATGAGGGGAAATATGAGAGTTTCTGGGGATGTTTAAGTGTTTTATATTTAAAGTCTTAAGGGACTAAAGCAGTTCCTGTTTTCTGGATTCAGCCTCAAGCTAAACCATGAGATAGATACTGATTTACTCAATCTGTCTATTTGAGGATCATTGCAAAAGGACTTGATGCACCTGGGAATAACAAAATGGTACAGAGGAGAAGTAGATGGGGTTTTTTCAGCAATGTAGTTGTTGACATAAATTCTGCTACAGTCCCACAGTGTCTTCTGTATGGATCTGGTCATTCATCTTACTATGGCTCATTTATTCATCTGTATAAAAGAGACTAAATATTTTGTTTTCCTTGAACACTGAGACAAAGAGTACTTTTTAAAAGATTCAATGCTCAAAAAGAATTGTAGCAATATTTATGAGTTAATAATAAATTGTTTGCAGAAGTTTAAGAAAACAGACTTGTGAACTTTAGACAACTAATAATGTTCTTACGAAAAGAAAAAAGGTTTGAAACAACACTTCAGAAGGATAATGTTATAACATGACTATAGGCCTGTCAGTCAAATATTGATTTCTGTGGAGGGGAATGTGGGGAATTGTGTGACTGATAATGGCGTGACTCTTAATAAAACATTCATAATTTCTGATGAGATTACAAATTAGTTTGTAGGGATTATAGAAATATATTTGGTATGGACTCAAACTGATAGGCATCTATTATATTACCTTCCATTAATTCTTTATTATTGGGGACACATATCAACTATTTATTTTTTCGGTGGACTTTGTTGGGGTGTTTTTGCCAATACCGCTGAAATTCTGCAAATGACACAAAGACTGGTAGAGTGATAAATAATGAAGAAGACAGGCCAGAGTTTCCCAGTTAGCTTGACCTAAACTTCCTTAAGAATTTTATTATTAATTAAAATTCCGTAAGAATTTTAACACATGCAACAGTTCAGCCATGTATCTGGGGAAGAAACGAGGAAGCCCATTGTGTACAGGACAGGCTCTGCTATCTTAGGCAGAAGCCTTTCTGAAAAGATGTTGTGAAGAATAATTAGCGGCTCACAAGATCACAGGGTGATGTTTTGGCCAAACACCCCATGGATGTAAATGTGGTTGTAGAAATAGCGGAATGTTGAGTAAGATGACTACGGCAATGTGCCTAGGGTATCCAACCATGAGCTTCAGGACATTGTGGGGGCCTGGCTGTACTGTCAGCCTAACTGATCTGTAGGATGAATGCATCTGGACCCCTAACATGTGCCATCAGTGCTTGCAGCGACTCATAGGTTGAGAAGGACCATGCTTCACAAGTTTGCCCCTGGGGAACACCAGTGTTAAGTTCTGTAAATAATTACTTAAAACTATAAGGTTTGATGACCAGAAGCTCAAGCAATATGGACTCTGTCTTGCTTAATGTTGTAGAATATTAATAGTGAGAAGAGGTAGCTGCTGAAACAGTTTGCCATGGGCCACAAAGGAGCGCCTCCACACAGCTGCTGCAGTTGAGGCAGGCTGCTGCCTGCTTGAGCCCCTCAGTTCAACTAGAAGATTCAGACTCGAGGCAGAAATTCGAGGAAGCTCCAACTTCTGTTTTATTCAGGTCAGACTAAAGGATTATACAGATCCCTTTGGAGCTAAAAATCTATTAACCTGAATTCTGCTCTGATTTTTCTTTTTTAACATAACACAGTTGCCTGCTGTTAGGAAACAACTAAAAACACAATAGATGGAAAAATGGATTTAGACAATAATAAACTGACAAAGTCAGGAAATATGAGCATGTGTAGATTATATTTAATTTTTTTTCCCACAAAATATAAGCACAAATACTCTTGTGCAGTCATCACTTTCCAGTTTGGTGATAGCCTACAAAATACATGTGTAATGACAAGACCTGTTAAGCATAAGCTTGACAAATTAGTCAAAATTCCTATGGCTACCACTGGAATATACCTGTAAAATCCCTATGAGAGTTTTCCATGCCATGACTTATAACTAGTAGATATGGAGCACCAGACAGAAACTAGCATATGGATGTCAAGGACCAAAGCTGCAATAATAAGCATGGTTTTCATGGTCCCCACACTATAAGGATGCCGTAAATCCAAAGTTAGAGGCAGCATTCTTTCCAAATTACTATTGCATCCTGATATATCATGATATAAAAAACTGAGCTTGATCATTCACACAGTGAAATACATGGTCTGTTCGTGGCTGTGCCTACCTGGTCAGCTGCTCTGCCCAGGATTGCTGCCTTTGAAGTTATAGGTGGACTGGTGGCTCTTGGGTTGGTTTTCTTGGGGATTTTTTTGTTGTTCATAATTAAAAGGAAGAGAAGTAGAAGAAGAAGGAAGGAGAAGGAGCCAACAAAGAATATTCTGTATTGCCTCATATGCAGAATGCTTGGATGTCTGCTCAGTGCTCATTACAGCATCGCAGACAGGGAACGCCAGTACCACAGGAACCGTCAGATACTTTTGCATATACCTCAGAGATATTTAGCTGTTTAGGCAATGTGCTCTGCCCTGACAGCTCCGAGAGGCTATGATGGGATTGTGCCTTTGTTAGGTGCAAATCATTCCCATGGTCTCATGAAGATCACGTTGTCATCTCTACTTAAACCAATGCTATTGGAAACACTTTATCTCTTGCCATTTGATTTATGAAAGGAACATAGTCTCAAATGAATTCTGGATACACAAATTAATCTAGTTTATGCCCTGATGGTATGGATTATTGTTTAATAAAATATCAACAGGCATTTTTTTTGTTACATCTGAATAAAAGAAGACATGGCTGGTATAGAAAAATGAGAGGCGTATTTACTTACCAGCTCTTTGGTATGAAAGCCTTCATAGGAAAGGAGGGAGGCAAGGAAGAAGGGAGGAAAAGAAGATCTGTGGGCTTAGAATGCTGGTTTAATACTATTTTTAAAAGATCTGTACAATATGTGGCTTTTCTAAAACATTATTTACCTTATGGCTTTCAAAATAGTACACCAAATAAGTTGGTTACGGAAAGGGCTGACTACTGAGAATGTTACCTTCTGTGTGCTAGTAATGAATGAAGAAACTAAGTCAACACAGACTAAATCCAGAGAAACAAAGTAAACTAAAACCTGTGAAGCACAGAATAATGAACATAAGGGAAAAAGGCAATTAACACTGAAAAGCTGAAATGGATTCAGAAGACAACTAGACTATTTTCTTTAGAAGCAGAGCACTAAAGAAGTCTGATAGCATACAAGTGAGTGAATACAAACATAAATGGAAAAAGAGCAATCACTTTTAGCCAGATGTTCCCCCCCCCCCAAAAAAAAAAAAAAATTGCAATCTGCAATATAGTACACGCTTTGGGTAAGAAATGGTGGGGAGAGAAGGAAGAAAATAATTTGTAAACATCTTAAATTTGTGTTGCAGTTTATAATATGCCTCCTGTCATACTTTAAATGTAGACTCAATCGTCCCTGCAGGCTGAAGTCAGCTGCTGCACTTCTCTAGCAAAGTCAGCCTACCTTTCTTCAACTAGATGAGGCATGTAATTGGTGATGGGTTTTATCACCAGTCATGGAACTTACTCATTTGAGAATAGACCCGAATTTTATTTATATTGCTGTCTCAAGGCAGGATAGTGTCTGAATGTGGAAACAAGGAATTTCCTATGTTAGTTTGCACATTTTTAACCTTTTTAACAGGCATAAAAAGAAAGGGTACTCTGACTCAAAAAGAGACAAGAAGCAGCTGTGTTTTCTGTGTCTGGATTGTGAACAATCTGTTTGATCTGTTCATTCAAAGTAAATCCAAATGCAATACAAACTCAACTCCTTTTACAGGGGTTTGTTCATACCACTGCTGCTGCACCCCCTTGGGATTTTTATCTTTCAAATATTTACAATATCATATTATGCACTCTTGAGAGCATTGCCAAGTCCTGCTTTGGCAACTTGAGTGCCAGCTTCTCTCCACTTTTGTCCTTCTCCCTCTTTCCTAATAATCATGCAGGTTACTCTTCTCTTCCACTTACTCAATATTTTTCTTGTATTTGCTTGCCTGGAAATGAAGCATAGTATTCCTGCTACCCTTGCAGCTGAGACACGCTTCTTTTGGCTAATGTGAGTGGGACTTTTGCATCTTCAGTCTAAAATTCTTTCAACTATCAGTTATTTTTCAGCATTTGCATTTAGTATCTATGTCACTTCCAAGGAATTAGTTTTCCTGATTTATCTAAAGATTAAATAACCACTCTTTTTCTAAAATTTAATTTACTCAGTGATTTTCTGTAGTTCAGTTCTTTTGTTTTGTTTCTCTTTTTTAATGTTTTGTATCCCCTTCCATTTTGGCTAAATCTTTATATATTATTCTGTTCTGTTTATTACCTTATTGTATTAATGAAGATGGAAACCATCACAATACCTTATATTGATTCCCATAAACTATCCTTCTTTCCTGTCTAGATTAACCAGCTCATGACATAGCCTTTCTGCTTGTGAATCTATCAAGTGAAATACTTTTGTTTAAGTGAAAGCCTTTTATTACCAAGACAGTCTGTTAATGTCAGTCTGTTTACTATGGAAATGGAATATCTTGAGATGGTGAAAGAGAAAAAGAAGAAGGAAACTTAAGCAGCTGCTTAAGATACTTACTGTAGGGTAGGTTGGATGGGTTTTCTCTCATAGTTCATTTCCATAATACTTTGTTTTAATGGGTCCAATAAGATGACAAGGATGATGATTTGTCCATAATTGGCTTTTCAGGGAAAGAAATTGGCTTCTGATTAGCAGCTAATGTTTTGGTGACTCAAGCATGATGAAAAACTGACTAGAGGGCTATAGAAGTAGAAAGTTCTTCTGGTTTTGCCAATTCATATACTAAATTATTGTGGTCTATTGACAACACTATTTCCCTAACCCTAGATTACTTTATTTCCTTGGGAGCACTTAAAGTTTTTTTCAGATAGCCTTTGAAATTTGCCTTTCTTATGGATTTCCACCAGCCTTCAACGCCACACTGTCCAACCACTTCATAAAGTGTTGAAAAGTAGTCACAATGCCGAAGGACAATTGAGACAGAGAAAACAGATTATATAAGGTCATAAAATGTTCATAGTAAAATGAAAGCAAACCATCTCTATTCATCCTCTGCTGAAGGTTATCCTACTTTCCCTAGGAAAATATATCATGTCAAAATTTCTGTGAAACTTAGGAAAGGTTCCCTTTGGTATTTCTGACACCACATTTCTGGCAGATCAGTGTAAGCTACAGCAAGTACTCCGACACACAATATCTACTTTCAGGTATTTCACTATCCCCCTGTCTTTCCTCCAATTTTACTAGTTTGACCAATAAAAATAGTTTCCTTTCCTATAGGGAAAATGGTGGAAGTGACAGTGATGCCCACTTCTCACTATGCTTTCCACCTGAATGCTTCTTAACTGCAAACGACATGCCTTTGTTTTAAAACAAGTAAGCCAGTTTCTTTGTTAAACATTTTTCTTCCTTGGTTAAGGAACGCAGTTTTAGTAGAACAAATACAGTTCTAGCTAAGAAACATTTACTAAAATGCCCTGATGAATGCATTGTTTTTAATATTGAAACATCCCATTGTGAAAGAGAGACTGGAGTAATCTCTAGATGATTCTTTTATTTTCTGGACACTGTTGTAATTTGTCCTAGCAGAATTTTAGGAAAAAATGTGTGTCTGCACTCAAGTGTATTTTTGTATGTGTATGTAAGGTGAAGTTCTGGTCTTACTGAAGACAAAAGGAGTTTTGTCTTGTCACCTAGAGAAAAGACTCAGGACTTGAAAACCTAGTATGTCCTTAGGGGTCTTGTAATGTACCACAGCAATTCATCAAGACTGAATCCGTGTTAAGAGGCTGATCAGCATAAGCACGTTAACGTATTTGATGATGTATTTTTGACTTGGTTAAGTTGTGAATTCTGTGGTGCCCGAGGAGCTGGAAATAATCTTTTTTGCTGTTATCTGTTTTACCAATGGATGATCTGTTTCTCTGTATGATTTAGCTTTTCAGGTATTTGTAGAAATCCTCATGATAGCTGTGTATGACAATTTTTCTCCCTATTCTACTCTTGCTGCTTTTGGGTGTTTAAAGCTGGTAAGCAAGAGAGGTGACTTTTAGCCTGTTGGGTAGCTGACCTTTCTGGCAAAGAAAACAGAGGGTTTATAACAGATTTTACATGTCTGCTTTTTGAACTATGGTAACATAGCTCAATATAATGTGTGATAGATACAGTGTACTGCAAAGGGTAAGGTTATGTTTCAGTCTATACTAGCAACATTGATAATCGCATTATGCTCTGTAAATTTGTATTTCTGTTGACATTTTGCCATTTGAAACTTTATTCATTTCCCTATGGTGTTTTACATTTGTTTTATAAATGGCATATGCACAAAGCTATGCCATGGTCTAGAAGAAGGGGAAAAAAATATAATATTAAGCCCTAAAGGCATCTGTTCAGTAACCTGTGTCTGAGAGTAAGGCAACCATGCTGCCATCTGTTATATTTTCTGTATGATAGCTGTTGCCCTCGTTGTAGGTTATTACAGGTCTCAAAGGGCTATGCTCACTTTGCCTTTGAGCCATTTTCTAGAAAATAAAAAATATCTTGCATTTTCTCCTGTCACTGCACAAGCTGTATCGTAAAGATTGCTTCAATTACTAGATCACTTATGTTATTTTTAAGCAGAATTGATTTTGGTTTTGTGTTGTAGAGATGAAAGTGAGCTCTCTAAAAGGTTTTTAAAGTGCTATGTTGTTGTACTTTCAAGTACCTGAATGCCTTGCATGACTTTGCATAATGGTATGACATTATTTACTATTTATTTCAGATATTTAGTCAGAAAATAACTCTACTGAGAAACCATCTGCCATCTGTGTACAACAAAAGGAAGACATTCCTTAGAGTTGAATGTTACAAAACAAAAATATAAACCAACATGTATAGCAGGGGTTTTTTTCAGTCTTGTTCCAGCCACTAATCTGTCATGATCTTTGTCAGAGTAAGTCACATGTTTTATGAAGAAAAAAGTGACTCTCTTCAGTCACTGTGTTCATGGTTCTGCTAAGTGTGAAAGGTGCAATACACTGCTGTGATCCTTCTCAGATAGTAATTTCATTTCTTTGCCAAGACTAACAAACAGGAAAGGAAAAGTCCCCATCTTTTCACCTGTCAGTATTTGTATTTAAACTGTGGCTTTTCTCTGCAGCATAATTTTCCTCACTTTTCTGAGTGCAAGGAAAAAATATTTCAATGCCTCTGTGAGGATGAAGCACTTGTTCTTGAGGAAAGAGAGTCCAGAATTTTCAGAGCCCTTTCATGACCCCTAGTTCATGAAATGACAAATGAATGGCAAAAATGTCCTCCCCCCATGTCCCTTCCCTTGTTTATTTTATTTTTAAGAGAACAAAATGACATTTCCTCCAAATTGAAAGATTCATTAAAGCTAATAGATCTTTGAGGGGAAAAATATTCCTAGATTAAATAATAACATTGAAAGAGACCAGGATGGAGATATTTATAGTCCTTTCCTTAAATTCCTTCCAGGAAAACCTAATCTATTAAAATATGAATGTTTTGCAAGGTGCAATTGTAAATTTGGTACTTACAACTCAGTGCTTCAACTCAGTACTTACAACTCAGTGCTGTTGAGAGAGTAGGAGGGGTGAGGAACAACAGACCTTTTCATTCAGACAGGCTACAATGGCAATCTCCTGACCCAGCGCCACTGTTGTTTAGCACCAAGTGAATTCCTATAACAATGACAGCAATTTGAAGCATAATATTATGAAAGCCCTCACTGCATCATTTAGCATCTTTTAATGTCATTTATGGCTGAAAACAAAGACGACAATCGGCATCCTATCAGGCAGTTAGTGTTTGGCAGAATAGCTTTAGAAATAAAACTAGAAAATACTTTTTGAGTTGCAGCTTACTAACAAGTAATGTAGGCCATCTCCTTGTATATTTTACCTTATGATCTCCTGCATGAAGAAATGAGTTGTAAATATGCCAAGATATTTCCTGTTTCTTGAGTATGATTGAATAAAAGCAATTGCAGCAGAATGTGGCATTTCTTTAACCAAGCAGCTCCTGTGAGGTGAGCAATAGATTAGATTAACCAGCATCTCATTTCAGATAGAACCCTTATCTCTCTCCATTTCATCTGTTGTAAATGCTTTCCTGTAATTTAAAATGGTATTTCAGGGTTCAGCTCAGTGATTTATGTATGCTGAAGAGCAAAGGAAGAAAACAAACCTGTTTGGAGGGGGAAAAGGAAGCAGAGGGTCCTGCAGCAGGGCTTGGAAAAGGGGAAGGGAGGTGAGAGCAGCTGCTTGAGGTGGACAGGCCACCTATGTGTTATGAGTTCAGACCCTGTGAACCTACTAAATGAGAAACATGAAGTGCTGGGCCTCTAATTCGATCTAGCTTTGAGTTAGAGTGGATTTAGAGGCTAATCTCTTCTCACCCAAAATGAGACAAACCTATGCTAATGTAGATATATTGAAAAAAAAAATAGATAAGAAAGTCTAAATCACTTGAACAAAAGAACTATGGACTCAGTTTGTGAGATATTTCCCTGTATTTTCCTATGAACAATGGTAGATTTAGATTCTAGTTCTACCTTAGCAAATGTCTCAAGCGAATCTTAGTGTATCAAACTTTTCTTTATAGCATCTGCAGATTTTCACTTTTTGGTGGAAAGATGAAGGGCAATAAACAGAGATAACTATTTCTCCCTGTGGTGGTGCAATATGCGTATTTTGAACTTCAACCACTTTCAGCTGCAGGAATGATTATCAGGTAACCATTCCTCCTTCAGGCACACAGCATGAGGACAGCGACAGTTCAGAAAATAGCAACCAGTTCCATACGTGATTATCTTTTTTTTTTTTTTTTCCTCCATGGCAATAGTTTCTCAGTGTGGAGTTGATGAGTATAAAGAGAACCTGAAATATGAATGAGTGCAATTATTCTTTTCATTACTTCATTAGTGCTGGTATGTAACTTAGGTGAAGTTTGTCCAAGACTAGGAAATGTGTGATTGAAAGAAACTGGCAATGTTTTTCTAGGTGCAATGAAAAATGTGGTTTAGAAGTGGTAGAAAACACCTATTAAATAACCCAGGCCATCTCCTCAAAGTGGACATTTGGCAGAAAAGCTGTCATGAGAAAAGGAGGCAGAAGATACCTAAAGCAGCATATTGTATTGATCAGAGCAGGTTTTTTCGTATTCCAGAAGCAAAGGTAAAGGAGGCTGGCATAAAAAAACCTGACGTCAATCATTTTATCAATGCACAGGATTACAAAATGGAATTGAATGTGAGTTAAGAGATGGTAGTTGGTAGAAAAGAAACAGCTTCTTTAAGACAGCGTTACTTAACCTGGGTTTGTTTTGGGTTTTTTTTTGTCTTACCCAATTTACCAATTCTGTCTTGGTATCAAGTAAAGAATCTAGACTCAGGGGGCAGTCTTTGGAAAGAAAAAGGAAAGGAAAGGAAAAGGAAAAGGAAAAGGAAAAGGAAAAGGAAAAGGAAAAGGAAAGGAAAGGAAAGGAAAGGAAAGGAAAGGAAAGGAAAGGAAAGGAAAGGAAAGGAAAGGAAAGGAAAGGGAAGGGAAGGGAAAGGGAAGGGAAGGGAAGGGAAGGGAAGGGAAGGGAAGGGGAAGGGAAGGGAAGGGAAGGGAAGGGAAGGGAAGGGGAAGGGAAAGGGAAAAGGAAAGGAAAGGAAAGGAAAGGAAAGGAAAGGAAAGGAAAGAAAGGAAAGGAAAGGAAAGGAAAGGAAAGGAAAGGAAAGGAAGGGAAAGGAAAGGAAAGGAAAGGACAGGAAAGGAAAGGAAAAGGAAGGGAAGGGAAGGAAAAAGAGGAAAGGGAAAGGGAAAGGGAAAGGGAAAGGGAAAGGGAAAGGGAGAAAGGGAAGGAAGGGAAGGGAAGGGAAGGAAGGACAACAGGAAAGGAAAGGAAAGGAAAGGAAGGAAAGGAAAGGAAAAAAGGAAAGGAAAGGAAAGGAAAGGAAAGGAAGGAAGGAAAGGAAGGAAAGGAAAGGGAAAGGAAAGGAAAGGGAAAGAAAGGAAAGGAAAGGAAAGGAAAGGAAAGGAAGGAAAGAAGAAGGGGAAAAGGAAGGGGAAAAGGAAGGGGAAAAGGAAGGGGAAAAGGAAGGGGAGAAAATGGAACCATTCATTTTTAAAACTGGTCTGTTCATGCAGAGAGACTGGTATTTATACATCTAAAGCCTCCTAGGGTCTCTGGTACTTTTCTTTACTGCTGCACAGGCTCAGGTCCTATTCTACCAAATTCCTTTCCTGCTCACCTTCTCTTCTTTCAACTTGACAGGAACAGGAGACCATGTCCATAGTATATTTAGAAAACTATTTAACAAGGCTCCCTTTGGAAATATTTCCCCACATTTGTTCACAGATGTGGCGTTCTTGGCAGCTGACTCATGCTATCAAAACGTGTGCACAGTGTCCCATTTTGTATGTAAAAAAGATAAAGTTATAAAGCCATGGCTCTCAAAAGGTGAAATCTCTGCTAAACACTACCATGCAAGGTATAGAGCCCTTTATTATTGCTTTAAAAAGCACAGAGGAAGAAACAAAGCTTTTCTAAAAGCAATCCTTTCAAAGCTGACTTTAAGAATCTAAACTAGAAAGCCTTCTTTTCTGCATTCCAGACACCTTTTTCTTTCTATTAAGAAAAGACTATTCAAAATGAACCTTTTGAAAATGCCTAACGGCAACTCTAATCTGTTATGTGAAGTCTTCCAACTCCATGTTTGGTAATTAATTTGTTGTAATTGCCCATCTGTTTATCCCCAAACTCATCTTTTGACACATTCTGTCTTCTTTAGCCTTTTACCATTTACTTTGTAAAGTTTTCTCCTGGCTTTTTCTGCTAAACCTAGGCTTCTTGGGAATCACTTCATGCTGTTTTCCCCTCTTTACCCACTTCCTGTGCTTTTCTCATTCTGCAGACATGTCCAAGGAAGAGGCTGCTGCTCTGATGAAATGACACAACATTGAGACTGACAAAGGCACTCGCAAGGAGTGGGAGGAGAGACCCTGAAGAGTCATCATAATTGTACTAGGGGAGAGAGGGAGAAAGCTAAGTGCTTGTGCACTCTACTCTTCCTCCAACTTTATAAAAGAAGCCTTTTCAGTAACTCACTGTTCCTTCTGTTCTGTAGTGTCACTGAAGAGAAGGAAACTTCCATCTGACCCATGGGGGGTTCAGAAACCATGGACCTTTTGAAATGGACTGTGGCAAGTTATTCTCATAACAGCTCAGAAAGAAATGAAGAAAAGGTGATTACAGATACATAGATGTATAACACTGCATTGACTCACTCAACACTGCTGCATATAGCGTGCCCTGAAGTACCAGCTGCCAGGACTATGACACCATTAGACTTGTTGCCACATTTATTAACCAAACCATCTGTCACTGTAAGATAAACCTGAGGATTTTTTTTCCCCAAGACAACAGAGAGCAGCCAAAAATCAACAATGCCTGATTACTCAGTGTGACAAAGCCGACATAAATGCCCTTGGGACAGCATCTTATTTGATATCTTTAAATATCACATAACAGGGTTCAAAACACAAAATAAAAAAAAATATATTAATTGGTCCTGTCCACAGAAATGTTTCCTAAGTTAAAAGCATTTCAAGCAGTTGCAGGTAGGAAAATAAAACCTTTCTCAAAGGATGCTATTGTCTGCCCCATCATTGTCAGAATTTCAGATCAAGTAGGTTCAAATCTCAGGAGCTGAAAATACTGAATGACAATATGTGATACACCGATTGATGTGACCAATGCTGGACAGCTCGTATCTTTATTGAAGAAAAATTACTTTTCTCTAAAGCTGTTCCAGGGCTTTCAACAGGCTAATGCCCATTTCAGATGTTTTAGAAGGCAATCAAAGATATCCATGGACAGTGGGTAGAGCATTCAGTAATCTCCCCAAATAGTGACAAGTCAGTGATAGGAAAGAATAATAATGTGGTCCTTCAAAAACATTGTATAATACCTTATGGATTCCCTACCTTACACATCTCCAACCTTTTGATGCTAAGAAAATATCTAAAAAAGTAGTATCAAGTTCCCTCTGGAGCCCATAATAGTTTATGTTTAATTTAAAGCTGGTGAATGACCTGAGTGTTTAGAATTATTTTGTGACTGCACGAGTTCTTGAGATGTTCTTTATCACACTGCAAAAAGGTGCTTGTAGTAATTGGAAAAGCTAGATTAAGAGCAGAAGTGAGAGGTTTCCTGATGAGCCAGTAGTCTGTCCCTGATGACATTCGCTATCGTAACACATTTAAACTGCTTTGCTGACACATTTGGCAGCTAAATGAACTGCACTGTTCTCTTCATGACTGAAATATGCATGCCAAGGTAGAAGACCTGGAGAATAGCCTTCTTCAGATCAAAGGGAGCCTGCAGTTAGTTCTTACTTCTGACTACCAGAGGAACAGTTAAACTCTTCAGGACGTTGCAAGTAGCCCATGAAAAAACAATCTTCTCGTCTGTAGGAATATTTCCCTTGTAAGCCGTCTAAAAGCAAGAGCTTCGTCTGTGCTTGTGAGTGCTTAAATTTAATGACCAAATTTAATTCCTTGTATGGCTGTGGGAGAAAAAAAAAAGGTGGGTTTTTTTTATATTTGCTGTTAAAAGTTTAGGAGAGAAAGGTGAAAGAAGAGAGTTTTCTTACATAGGAAACGTAGTTTTCAATTTAGACAAGTAGCAAAACTAGGCCTTGGGCCTAACCTTTTCTTTGTACAAGAATTGTTGCCAGAATTATCTGTTCTCTGTGGTTCTTATTCTGAACATTTTTTTTTTCCACAATAACTGTTTGCGAGACAACTGAATGAAATAATTTCTAAATCTTTCAGGCCTAAGAAAGGTCACAGGCTTCATATGTATGTCTACAGTCAGTCGCTGACATACGTTTCTGTATAGCCATTCATTTCTGAATGTTTTTCTTGCTTCTAGCTCTGTCAACACTCGTGGTTGCTCTGCTTTTCATGTCTTGCCTTTCCATCTTGAGAAAGCAAGGAGGTAACCTCTCCTCATTCCATCCTCCTCTCCTGTGTTGAAGTGTTGAGATGCTGCATTCCCCATCTTACAGTAGAAGGCTCATCTTGGGCATAAACAGGCACTGTATATAGACAATTCCTGACATTCAATTCATCCTATAAAATTCATTGGCTATCAGCAGTTGAGTAAGATGGCATTAATTCTCAAGTCAGAAAACACAGCATGACTTTCAGCTTGTTCTCCTGTGCTTGGAGCATGACACAGCAATCAATGGTGTCCTTTTTATTAACCCATCATATATATGTGTGTATATGTGTGTGTGAGCTTAAGAGGCAAGAAAAAAAGAGAGGGTGGGCTTATGGAATTAAATTTTAGTTATTATAATGTGAGAGAGTGAGATATTGCCTGAAGAAGAGGCATAACCAAGGATAAAGCAAAATTTTCCATTGAATCACATATAAATGTAAAAATGACAATGTCACATCAGTGAATGTCTTTTTTTCAAAGTTAGGGAAAAGGTCTTTGCCATACTGATTTAAGAGTTAGGAAATACCAGAGGTGTTCTTTAGAAGCAATCTATAAACTGTCATATTGTTTGGACCACCCTTTTTGTTCCTTCCCACAAACTATATAGATGCTTCATTTAGAACTTTCTCTGCAGGTTTTTATTTAAGTGTCTCAGAAGATATAAGAAAAGGCAATCCTATATGAGAAAAGTGACCTTTAGTACAATTTCATGCCAGACACCTCATCATATGTATCTGTACACACTCTATCTCTGCTTTATGTCCTGAGTACTTCTACCCTATGCCTTTAAATATTTAGGCTTTTTTTCCCAACAGATTTATTAGGTTTTCAGGTGCAGACCTGATTAATGTTTGTATGTGAACATTTTTCCATTTTAAATTATTCTTTGCAGCATTGCTTTGTCACCACTTGGAAGCTCCGGAGCTCTGAAATAATGGATTCATCAGCTGAAATGACATTGGCCTCTACTGAAGTTTCTGTGCCTTTTCTTGCATGACAAAGAACTTTACAAATAAATGTCAGGAAAACCTTGTTGCTGAGAGGAGAGATTTAAAAGGAGGTTGTAGCTAAGTGAGGGCAAAAGATTCCTTGTGTTCTAATATGAGGAAAAAAGTCAGCAAATGCTAGTGAGAAGACCTTGAATTTGGGACATTGCTGCCAGGTGCTCTGCAGAGCTCCGAGAAATTAATTGGCTTCATTTATTGCTGAGGATTCACTCTTCTTCACTCAAATGTTATTTTGAACAGATACTGATGCTTTCCACCCCCCCCCCCAAAAAAAAAAAAACATGCAACTGTTGTTTCAAGAACTGAGCATGATTTTACACGTACAAAATGACAGATGGTAAAGACTCAATGAAATATTACAAGTATATACATGTTGAACAAATACTTAATTAAAACAAGAATGACAGTATTACTCCTAAGGTTGTGCTATTATTTTCTGTATTTTACTACAGAGATTTTTCTAAGTACTTCCTCAGCTCTCTTTTCCATATGTCTCCCTTTTGCAACATTCAAGTAACATATGCTTTCGAAATACTGATGGAGAAAATCTCTCTCAAAGGAGAACTGATTCTCAGATACAAATACTTTGAAATGTGGAGATTGTTTGGAGGTTAGAAAGGTGCTTACTATGTCTCTTTACAGCTTCTCAGTGCAATGTCTACACAAAGCATATAATAAAAAGGTCTTTATTCATGAGCAGGGTTTTAATACTAATAAGCAAATTCTGTGGTTGTAACTGGTGATATTCTTGTGTAGAATGTCTTTTTAAATAATGCATCCTTGCAGACAGTTTTTATATGTAACACAATTTTATATGTTGCAATGACAATCCTTTCATTAATTAGAATGGAAAGATGTCCTTGATGCTTTCTTGCTTCTTTTTCACAAATCCTTCAGTTCTTTTTTGACATTCAGTGACGATATTCTGAGTTGGTGCATTCAGCACATATTTGTTTCTTCAGCAATAACTTTCAAACTGAAGAAGCGTTAAGTGCCCCTAAAGGTTGTACAGCAACCTCTTTCTAGGAGGAATGAAGATAATTGTTTTGGCAACCGCACCTTGGCTCTATGATACTGAAAGCTACTCTATATCTCACTGAAATAGGTGCAAAGATTTGCATTGACTTCAGTGAATTTAGGATCAAACCAATTAAAAGCTGATAGCTTCAAATTCTCTCCCTAGTAGTAATAATACTTAATACCTATTACAGTGGTAACTACCTCTGTTTCTCTGTTCTCCTTGCTTCTCTCCAGACGTTGTGATGAGCACATGCTGTGTTTCTTTCCTCTGGCCCTGAAACGTTAACAGATTTCTACATGATATGTGGTTTGACTCTAAGATACTATAGATGATGTAGGAAAGCAAGAGAGCTTTATTTTTGTGAATACATTAAGGCTAATTCTCATTAATTAAAATTAATTTGGTGATATTTTTGTCAGTCCCATTAGTGTGGCTACAAAACCCACTAACAATATATTAACAGTATAAGCTGGTTTTTCCTGGTTTTTTACTAGATTCTTTACCTGATCACCTTTTCTTGCCTCTGCTACATAAGGAAGAGATTGCCTCCTGATGGGGTTTCATTGTTGGAAACCAGAGATTAACTTTCACCATTAATAACATAAGCATGGAAACACCAGGGAATTTTTTTCGCAATGATAATGTATTCTATTGTGTATGTTCACAGCCACTTTGTTTATAATATGCTTACACACAAATAAGTTGGCTGAACTAGTTTTTAAAATAATTAATCAAAGTATTTTGATCGACAGCTTTTCTGCTGAGAGATACATTAACTTTTCTACATGGCAGCAAGGAAAGCTAAATGACAGACACAAAATTCTGGTCTGTTTCCCAGTTTACAGTCTTGTCTCAAAAAAAAAAAGGAAAAAAAAAGAAAAAAAAAGAAAAAAAAAGAAGAAAAAAAGAAAAAAAAGCGCTTGGCATGTCAAAAAAAAAAAGAAAAAGAGACTGAAAGAAATTAAATGTTTTTATTTTAACTATTTGAAAGTAAAATAAATGGCAAATCCAAGCACAGCTTGAAATGGGAAGTAGAAGTTCTGATTTATTTTTCCACAAAGGATTTGTCTATTAAATCAACCGGGTAAGCCGAAAGAATGCAGATTCAGAAAACTCTTCACTGTTTCTTAAAAGATATTTTTCCTGATAAAGAAAAAGTTGTCATAGTATTTTTCACTCAGCTATACTGAAGCAAGGGATGCTGCTGTGGCATATCTTCAAAGGGTTCTGCCAAGTTTTTGAGTGAACTGCAACATGTGTACAAGCCATGTCTCTGAAGATCACTCATGATGTCATATCACAAAGCTATTGTTATTATTTGGTACCAGTGCTATTGGTGCTGTTGGTCCCAAAGCTATTGGTACTAACCGGTGGGCAGACAAGTCGTTCATTCTCAAATATTCCATATTTGTAGGGCTTTCTGTTTTCTTGGAGAATAGGATCGAAAATCAACTTTAATCCAACAGTAATCACATACATCGTACTTAATAAAATTTCCATCCATTTTCTGGAGTTTCCCTCTCTCGTTCTTTCTCTCTTTCCCTCTCTCTCTCTCTTTCTTTTTCTCTCCCTCTCAGTGGTCAGCACTAAGCAGGGGGGCTTCATTCCTTCCTTTTTTTCCAGGTTATACTGTGGCAGCTGCCCAGTGTGTAGCTCAATATGAAAATCATTAATTTCCAGAAGTCAAAATTTCTAATTGTGGGTACAAATCCTTCTTCCTGCTCATGGCAATGCCACTGGATCCACAGTGATCATGCCCTGCCTGATACTGCCATAGCCCATCCCGCTTATTCTAAGGAGGAGAGCTGGAAGAGGAGAAGATATAAAGAGCTGACTGGTGAGTTTGTGGCAGGGATTCAAGTAAGGAGTGTATCTTTACGTTGGCTATTTTGGGGTTTCACAAAACGCCAGTGTAAGCCAGTGGACTCATTTCACTGTGTGGTCCAAGCTGCAGACAGATGCGGTCCCCTGGGTGGGACTGCACTGTGGCAGCCTGAAAGGGCAGGACTGAGAGCCAGGCACCAGCGACCCTTCTCAGGCAGGCCACACCACCAGTCCAGGCTTGCTTGTCACTGTGTACAGCTTCTTGGATAAGGGGGAAAATGCAGAAAGTTTTAAACATTAATTCTGAAAAGCAATAAATTTGAATCTTTGTGTAGTTCTGTTAAATCCTCAGCGTAACAAGAAATGAAGCAAAGCGTTAGCGTTTGCACTTATTGTTTCAACTCTATACAGGATCATTAATCTTTATTCAAACATTTACTTACTGAATGATTAAAACTGCTAAACTTGAGCTTTTCTTACCAGAAAATTGAGTAAAAATTTTGTTCACACACTGCTGAGGTCCTAGCATAGGTGCCATTTGCTTTGCTGCTGACGTGTATACCCAGACCAGAAGAGGCTTGGAACTAGAGAGCTCCTGAAATACATACTACATTAAGAAGAACACCTCAAAGGGGAGGCAGGTGAAAGTTTTTTGCAGAATCCTTTCTCAGAATAGTTCAAAATAAAGGATAAGTTTGAAAAACCTGAAAAAAATCCACCTGGTTTTAAATAGTAATTCAACAGATGATGATGATGATGATGATGATGATGATGATGATGATGATGATGATGATGATTTCCTTACAAAGTCATTGTTTTCGCAAATGCAAAGCCCTAACAAACAACTTGGGTGATAGCACAGTACCATAAGAGCTTTTAAAGGGCATTGCATAGTAAAACTGTGCTGAAAAATAGTTGAGACAGAGGAAAAGCATCAAGTTTTCATAACTTGATTTCTTGGGGTGGAAGAGGGAAGAAAGTCATTGAGGTACATGGGGAAAAAGATGGAAGGTTTGTTATTTTCAGATTTTCTATTCTTTTCCTACAGCTTTTCTTTGATGTTCAGGCAGTATCCTGACAAGTGGAGGCCCTGAATATTGCCAAAATTACCAACTTCCAGCTTCTTGCTCTGGTCATACATAGAATGTGCACTTTAGCAGTAATTTCAAATCCTTGTGGCATCAAATTGTTTCAAGATGATTTTTCTCTGACCCATTTAATTTTGCCTTTAGGAAATGTCAGGTCTGCCTGCTAAAATGAGGCCACATTTCAGCAAGCTTTATGCACTACAATATGAAGAAAAAATATCCCTAAGTCCTGTATTATTTCACATTGGTTTGCAGGTTTGACACAGAGGGAAAATATTAATAAACTCAGTATTGATTAAACTGCTGCAATTACCGTTGTTATCTTTGGGTTCTTAACTTCGCTAACTGATATTGAACATTTCTTATTGCTAATACTTGGAAACTTCTAAGGCTACTTTGAAGGAGAATGAGAATCAATCATGGACCCTTTCTGAAAACCAGAACTAGCACATGTATATTGACTTCTAAGTCCATTGCCACAATGCTTTCTTTGCTCCTCCTTTCAGGGATCCATTTTAAAATCCTACTAAAAATTCAAACCCTCAGAATTTGTCATGTACTGATTAAATATAAGCAAAGCAATTGAAAACAGCTGCATCTGAGTGGAAGGCAGCAGGCTGTGAGCGCATAAACTGCTGGCTAAAGAAAATGTCTCAGTAATTAGATGATTGTTTCTGATGGTGGCCTAGTTCAGTAATCACACCCGTGTACCCATAGACTCTGGGTAGCATCCCAAACATGTTGGACCCATCTCTACAGTTGTGGCATTAAGGAGTCGGATTTGCAATGGCAGTCGCAAATTATGCAGAATTTTCAAAAGGGCAAAGTGTCAAACGAATCCCTCTCCTACTAGAGCCAGTGAGACTTTACTAGAGAAGTATTTTTGGAAACCCTACCTGTGTCTTGCTGTCAATGTGAAACGCACGTTTTGGAGTCTATTTTTCACACCATAATAGAGCTCTTGAGAGTACAGGAAGAAAATAGTACCCACAAGAAAAGAAAGACTACAAAAATCAGTCCTGAAATAACGGCAGGCTAAAAAAACACTTGGAAAACCCACTGCATAATGAGGAAAGAAGTAATGCAGAGGTGATTTAAAAGAAAATTTGAATATTAAAAGAGAAACAATGTTACAATGACCTTCACTGTATAGTTCTTTGAGGCATGCCACCACGGCCATCGGTTAGGTTTTGGCAGCAGCACAATCACTTTGATCTCAGTTAATCAAGGCAAAGAAGCACTTTCTTCCCCTAATTGAGCAGTTTCCTCCCATGGGCACAACATAAGTCAGTAGATTTGCAGTCATATCAGCGGGATAACTTTGCTTAATAAAAACTAACAAAAGCTTTCAAAAAGTGCCAGACAATCCAGTACCTGATTCTCCCTGCTGCAGAGGTTACAAGTTACTGAGGCCAGGTGAAGCTATTTTGACTCATTAGGCAAGGACCCCAGAAAGATGCAAGAAGGTAAATGCCACGAAAAAGTGCAAGTACCAGAAATGGATGAGCGCCTAGCACAAATTTCTGCATGAGTCCATTAATCACATCAAGGGACACTTCCATCCTTAATGGCATTATAATGAGGAAAAAGCTTAGTATTTAAGTAACTCCAACAATTGATAATGCTTGTGGAGAATTTTTAATGCATTACTAATGCAATACTAATTGCTGGAAATACACATGTACAGGAATCAATTGAGATTTGATTATTTGGTTTCTATTTTTGGTAGCAACAAAATTTTCAGCTGTGATAGTAACGAAGCCAGACATCAATATGTTCTCCAAGACACATTAAAATAAATATTTCACTAACATGCCTTAACTTGCTGATGCAGGATTTACTAAGTGATGGAAAAATTATGAATTAACAATATTCTGGTTTTGCTGCTTCAGTAACTTGGATGAAACCTGGTGCTCCAAGCAGTGATTTCCATCTTTTCCATGCTAATAGGATGCTGTGAGCAAAATCACACGTTGTTTTTCCAGTCAGCCTAAGAGATGACATAGTTATGGAAAGTGGAAGGTACAAGCAACCTGAGAGAGTCTTGTGGGCAAGGTACTGTCTGTGAGCCATAGCTTGGGAATCACAGACCTACACCCTGGCGATTGTATTAATGTGGTTTTGATCTGTTACTCTGAATTAATCTATGTCTTTGATATCAGGGTGAGTGTCATTATTAGAGGAGTGAAAAAGGAGGAAAGAGAGGAAGTCAAAAAAGGCTCTGACACCTCCTTTTCATTTATAAAGCTAGTTAAAATACTTGCGTATTTTTAATTAAGAGTTATTTTGCTGAAAATTCTGGAAAAGAAATTGGTTAGCTAATCTAGAAAATAGCTTGGTTGGATTTTTAGTATTTGTCTTTTTCTGTCAAGAATTAGTCATTGTCAAAGACCTAGTGCTGAATACATTATAGAAATACTATTCTAAGTCCATGTACAGGGGGGAGTGGTATAGCTTTCTCTGTCAGAGAGTTTCATTGCAGTTCAATAAAAACATCTATAACTATATCACAGGAAGATTCCTAGTCACCACATGTCAGGTGACAGGCTTTTATTTTTTTCTTTTGGTAAGCAGTACAATAATATGACAGTTTTTCCATCTCGGTATATATCAAAAGCAGTGAATATTTAATGCAAATAGGCATGTTTATTCTGCGTCAGAGCTGAATGTGTTTGTAAAACTAGCCCCATTATGCTTATCTTCTTCCTATTCCCCATCCTTACATTCTACCACCTATGAATATGCAGCAAAAATTAAAGCTGTCATCCTTTCCTTCAAACTAGTGCACAGCCAAGTAATGATTTCACATATGATGGTGTTGACCATCAGATTAGACTGAGATTAGATAGGATATAATATCCTTGCTTAATTCAGCCATGACATATTACTGAAAACCTAAGGTTGACTTAAACGAAAAACAGGAGGGGAGTGACATCATTGCCCATTAAGATCAAAGAAGTAAATGTTTGATAGCTATCTGTTTTTTCTTGAATACTCACAACCTTCTTGATAAGGAAGAATAAGATAGCCAACAGATGTAAAAGGTCACAGCTTGGGAAAAAAGCTGCTTAAAACTCTTTCTTCAAACTGTCTCTTAATAACTCAAAGCATCTAATTAATGAATATTTCCCAATAAATTATGTTTTATGCCCCCAGTTATATATCTATTACACTTACACTTGCAATATTGTTATGATCCTAGTTATCTTACAAGTATTTTACAAAATTGATCAGTATGACAAAGCACTTAAATTATAATTCTCAAATAATATCAAAACAACCTCATGACCCTTCAAGTATTTCTAGTCCAAGAAATAAGAAAGCCAAATGTTTTCCTGTATTTTAAAGTAAAATCATTCTGGGTTGGTTTTGTTTTGGTTTTTTTTTTTTTTTTTTCATTTTGCCTTCCCACAGAGTTTCCCAACAGCTAGGCATCTATGGGTATGTATTTAAAACTAAGACAAAATTATTATGGCAAGACTAGATGATACAGTTGCATGTGATAATAGAGGACTGAATTAAGGAGATTCCTCAGTTTTCTTGTATTTTGATGTTCTGTGGCTTGCTACAACTTAACTAGCATATGAATCCTACCTATGGATCCTGCATGTGAAGGCTGCATATGAAGCACTGGTTAGAGCACATCATATCTTTCATCGGGGATACATGGCTGGACCTTTTCTGCATGGGAAGAAGTGTGTAGGGAGGAAGGTTGTACGGCTGGTTCTCACTCTAATAGTGAGCATAGAAACAGCTGGGATATGCATAATGGATATGGAAATGAGACGTATTACTGGCAACAGGGACCAGACGTAGGCTAGATATAGCTTTCTTTGCTCTTCTCTTAATTTGTCATAAAATAGATACATATGGAATAAAGAGCTATTTGGACAGCCTTGAAAGCATGGAAGTTGAAAACAAACAGAAAAACTTCATGCAAATTAAGTTTAAAAGAACTTTGATATAGACAACTCAGAAAATGTGAAGGGTGAGATTCTTAAGAAAATGGTGCTGTCATAGATCCCAACAACCTCACAGAGAAAGTGGTAGACGTAAACCTTCATTAAAGATAAGATAAATGCAAGTTTAAAAAGATTGGTTGCTTGAATGAAAAATCATTTGTTTATATCTATTTTACTTAATAAAATAAATATAATTTGCTTTAAAGATGATTAAATTTTTTAAATTTCCTTTGCTGGAAGCAATTATGAAACTGATTTTTTGTAAGTGAGCAGAGGTTTTAAAACATATTGAGGACTCAGAAATAATGGGTACTGTAAAGTCTCTGAAAATCAGAATCCTTAAAGCCCTCAAACTAAGTGCACTATTGGTCATGTTATAAAGTCTGACCAATATCCCCTTCCTATCTGACTACCTGAAGTCTGACCAATATCTCCTTCAGCTGCATGGTCCTTTGCTGTCAGTGGAAAGATTTCCTTCAATCCACAAACCTTTGTGAATGGTTGCTTTCAACATGAAAATGGTGCTTATACCTTTTATGTCATTTTTAGCATTAGAGATTGGAGATGGGGTTATCTTCTGCCACATCACAGAGAGTTGTTCTTCTACAGCTGAGACCCATTTCATTGAAGGTGTCATGAGGCATACATGAAGGAGGGCAGAATAAGCAGTTTGTGCTCTGCCTCCCCGTGAAGTAGATAAATGTAGGCTTGTTGTGTCTTTAGTGTTGTTGAGCCAGAACATTTCTCAACTGCCAAAATCACACAAAAATAAAATGGATTCACAACTGGCATAACACTATGTATGACATACAAACTAACATTTTCACAGCGTGCCATCAATTTTAAAGTCTATCTTTCTCAGTAAGCCTTGCACAGGGGAGGCTTTCTTGAGTGAGAAATCACCAGCAATGTGGCATTATTTATGGGATTGGTCACACACTACGTGTGCTATGGAAAGAAAAATACTGTTGTTCGTGTTACTGTATGCAGTATTATTTTTAATAGTGTGCATAATTTTAAACTCCCAGAGTAAGGTCCAAAAACATACATCCTGCAACAGTTTTCAAACCTAAAGTTTTACAGGCTTCACATTTACTTGTTAAATGTAATCTTCCCCTTCGCTTTAAAAAGAGTGAAGTGTGTTTACTGTTCAACTTGTTGTTCTTAAAAAAATACATGATGTTTATCCTGGCAGTTTGTATACCTGGCTTGTTTGAATAATTCTTCACAAAGAAGAATGTACAGCAAGATTGTAAGTAGAATAATTATTCAAGAATAAATATTTTCTTCAGTCCATTAAGCAATTTTACAATGGAAACATGAAACTAAACCTTCTTTTTAAAAGCTTGGATAGTAGAAAACCCTTGAAATGCTACAATGGAAATGGCAAAATACTTTTTCATAGGTTAACAAACATTTTACTTGAAGGGGAGACAAACTCTACATTAATAGAGGCTGTCATAAGAAATGAGAAATATTACTGTTTGCAGTTTATGTGTGCAGGACACATTTTTCCAGTAGGAGATGTTTCAGGAAATGGAATTTCTAAGAGATTCCTGTACACCAAATCCTGAAGCTTGAAATTCCCCTGTGTTTCAGAACCCAGAAAGGATGAATTTTATAGTAAGATAACAAGCTGAGAAACGTGTGCCTATTTTATGTATGCTCCATGTAAACTATGAATTTTCATAAGTAAACATCAATATTAATCAGCAGGTTTAAGTCTTCTGTATTTACATGCAATAAAATATAGGCTTGTCTAGAAAGGGCTAAAATTAGCATTGCTTGTTTTCCCAGAAGATAATACCATCTGAAAAATTTAGCCCACAGTATGTAATAATTTTTTTTTGTGCATCTTTTAATTGATAATTAAATGTATGTGAAGATTGTTTATTTTGAAAGGAATGCAGAGCGGCGTCCCTGGGCACACTGTGCTATGAGTCAGTGTGTCAGGGCAGGTTTTTCAATGGTCTAGTGTTCAGCAGTTCGTAACCGAGCAGTGCTGAGTTGCAGGCGATTCCAATCCCCATCTTTGCTTTTGCCATATGTTTGAATTTCTCTCCAAGGGTATATCCATCAAAGATTCTGACAAGCAGCACTAATCAATGTATATCAGAAAGGACTTGGTTATGGTTCTGGTATGAAGCTTAGAGTAGCTGTGTCATGGGAGGCACAGGAGGTGCTTGTAGTTAGCATTTAGAGCTGAATGAGTATGTCCAGGGAGGAAGAATATGAGACCTGCAATAGCTGTCTTTTGGGGCATTGAGTTGTTTTGGGTTTTTTTTTTCCTCTGCCAGTAAATGAGAGTTAGTTCCAGGTGTCTCTTCATGACTGCCTTTTCTAGACTGCTGAAAAATATCTCAAGGTATTTGAATAGCAAATGATGTAGTGATAGGAAGCACCTGATCATTACCCCTCAACACAACAGGAAGCTAGCAAGGTGACATTCAGACTTAACGACTTGTGCAGACTCCATAGCATTGTGGAGTGCTAGCAACACCAAGTTCCATTTTTACCACATAGAATCTGTAATAACCAGAGAGAGATATAAATATTATTTGAAATATATCTTGAACATCTTCCTACAAACTTACAGTATTCTTTAAAGACAATAATGTTAAAAACTTATCTACTTGTTCTTCTGTTGTCTTCCACGCTTACAATTGACAGCCCGTAAGTGAATTAAAAGTATACTTGTGTACTAGGAATTTATTATACACCTGCCTATTAAGTCTTTTTAAAAACAAAACTCTGAGCTTTGAACACTCTCCTTTGTATAAGATCAGTGTTTTTACTAGGTTTGCAACACATAAAGGGTGCTGTGGTTTTTTTATTCATACTATCAATGTTGTATATACTTCTGTCTGTCCATGACTGTTTTGATTTTTGATTTATGCATTTTAAATATTACTTTGTAAAAGATGGATTGCGAGAAAATTCATTTTTACAAGCAGACTTAAATAGGGTTTTTTTACAGGCATGATAACTTTTCTGCTGCATTTGCATGACTGTTGTGATTAGAAACATATAATTACATTTGGTTTGTCATGTTTGGAATCTGTATCTCTTCGATGTCCCACTTCAAGATAACAGAATAATTAGGGGCATGAATAAAAAATTATGTGCATTGCCTTGCATGATTTTTATTTGCTTTAGTTTAGTATGTATTTATTTAATTTTCCATTTTCCATTAATTCTGATTTTGAAATCTCATGCTTATATCATAGCCTGCATGTATAAAAACTCTGTAAAACTGGATGATTTGCTCTTATTCTCTATGAAGTTCTTTCAGAGGCTGAAGAAAGGTGTTTCTCACAATGTCACTGAAAACCAACAGTGTTTTCCTATAAGATCCATCAAAGTTCAGAGTTTGTGTATGTAGAAATAGGGCCAGAATGAAAGCTGAGAATCTTCTGCCCCTTTTTCTGCTCCATCGCTGTCTGTATGAGACCTTGGCTGTGCTCTTACAACTCCCAGCACTTCTGCTCCTATGTAGGGCCATAAACAGCTCTCCCTGTAGACGGAGTGCACAGCTATGCACACATGTGCAAAGCAATGACAACTCAGTGTGGTTTGTCTTTAGCACAGACGTCCTTTTACATCATACTTCTTTTCTCGTATGATAGATTTTAAGGATATTTCTGTGGTGTTCAGCGCCAAGATCAAAGGGACGGCAGGACTTTCCCCCAGCATCTTCTTGTCTCACTCATAATTTATGTCTTTTTACTCAAGTGTACCCCACAACTAGCACTGAACTGATGTTTTCCTTTGGGACATAGTCTTTAACAAATGAAGTATTTACATATTTTATACAACACAAGCATATAATGGAATTTTTACTGTCATAATAATTTTCTGGACATGATGTTTGGTAATGCAAATACTCACAGCTGGGTGTTAAATGTTTGGAAGGGTGTTAAAATTTTCCTAGCCAATATCTCAGAAAAAAAGGCAGAAAGAGAAATAAACTTAAGTGGATGTGGTTTTTTACAGTATAGATAATTATTATGTCAGTATTGATGTGGCTGAAAAGATTGATTCTATTTATGTGGACAGTCTGCTCCATATGCTGACAAATTTGAAGACTTCACTGTAGCTGTGGCAAAACAGGTGAATGAAGATTCCTGCCATTGTATAGTGGAACCAACAGATGTGCTATTTGCTATCAGATAAAGCTAACAAAAGAAATACTAGACCACTTATAGCATATTGGAATACTAGAGAAAAGCTAGCCTGAGACTCAATATCTTTTCACTGTAACCATTCTTACATCATTAGTAGACCCCCAGATTTAGGATCTGATTTAGTATCTGTTAAAGTAAATTGACATCCTTTCACTGAATTGAGTCAGCTGATACAAACCCATGGATACAGGTAGAAAGAAAAGTAAAACTAATTGAAAAAGAATGGGCATGCTCTCATGAAACTTACTGTAATGCTTAATTAGAGAAAAAATTAAAAGAGTATTAAAAAAAGACCTGGAAATAAAACCTGGAAAACTTGCAGGTGTCAAGACAGAGTGCTGTAACTCAGCTGCGTTGACACTGGGATTGGAGGAAAGATATGATTATGGGTTCATTACAATAAATAAATAAGTTTTGCACCTCTGATTTGCTCCTGAACTGTGATTTCTCATATGCAAGAACTGCAGACAAGGAGTCTTTCTTTGATTTCACATTGTAGACACAGTGATTACATAGTGATTATGCAAAAATATTAGTAATGTGTTTTAAAGCATTTAATTTATATTTTGGCATATTTTTTTCTTTCTTTTTAAACTTAGGTGTTCTAAAAGAAAAATGGATTTGGAATGAGAAAACAGGATTTTCTCAGTTTGAAAATGTTAAACTAAATACTTCAAGTGTCTAGGAGTTCTAGAAATATGTTCGATAAAACAACTGCACTTATGCTGGCCTTTTTTGTAAAGACTTTCAGTACTGATAAGTCAGCATTTTCTAACAGAAAATTCTTACTGAATTTTTAAAGCCTTATTAAAAATATTTAATAAAAAAAATCTGGATCTGCTGTTTTAAGTAAATCACCTAGATGTCAGGCTTTAAATCTAAACTTTTTATTCTGGACTTCCTTTTTTTAATGGAAATATGACAATTATTCCTATAAAACATTCCCCTAGAAAAACACCCAGTACTGTAGTCACTGAGGCAAGGTAAATTTGCACCTACCGAGTTCAATGTAGCTGTGACTACAGTGCCACCAGTCTGTCAGCTGGCTATTTTGTCTATGCACATTACACTTTACACATGTATATATATGGTTCTTAGATTTGGTGTGAAGTGTGAAACAGATAGAGTATTCTGAGTAACAATTGTAAGAGTTCCTAAAATTTGATTTCTGGACTGAATGTTGAGACTTGTCTGCAGGCTTGGAGGTAAAGATTTTTGCCATGGTTTAGATGAAAGGCACAATTGCTCCTGCAGACTCCTGCAAGCTCTCTGGCATAGACTTGTGATTTGGTTCTGCTTTGGGCAACTACATGATCTCTCTTCTACACAGATGCTATTTTTGCAAAATTTGTGATAATGGCTGACAGGGCAACAGGCAAACAGAAGGTGACATATCCACCCTGTCTGGTTGTATAAATCTATCTTACAAAATAAATGGGGATAACAAGCAGATTTGGATCCTGAAAGTGCTAGCTCTAGGATTTTTATGTGGCTGATGGTATGTATGTTGCTTCAATTTACAGTCTGTTATCTCGAATTGATAGGTTGAGTTATGTTACATCTGACAGAGTAATACATATGTTACAGATGTTAAAATTTGTGCTTGAATGTGCCGAATATTGTCAGATATTGAGGTTTTTAACTCTGACATCGATATGGAGAGATAGATACAATTTCCCGTTCACTGAATTTCCTGACTACTTATAACTTAAGTGGTAAACCTTTAGAGTGATGCAAACAGATTTAGTAATACAGCTTCCACTTAACACTAATAGGACTTTTACAGCTAATTTCCTGTGCATCAACTGGAAAATATGCCACTTAATATAATCTAAACATGTATTTATAGCTTCATTATTCTCTACCATTAGACAAAATACAACATTACATACTTCCATAACTTTTTTTATATGTTATTCTGTAATAATATATAGTATGACCTTGTTGGAGAAAACACTTTCAAAATGGTTTGATTTTGAATCTATACAACTAACACAAATCTGACCATCTTAGGTGTACATAGTTTGTAAAAAAAAAAAACCCAAATCTCAAAATGCAATAAAAACATATCAGTCAAGATGGAGAATTTTATTTTGGAAACTGTGATGACAAACAAAATGTGAAACACTTCTGAAACATACTAAATTTGAACCTACTGGAATCATACAGGACATAAACAATGGTTATTTTCTTGGTGTAAGTAGTAGAAGAGAACAGACTTTGTATCTGAAACAGCAGAGCATCCCCGCTGTTTAGAAAAATCTATCCAACTGATGAAAATATACTGTCCCTACTTTTAACAATGTTCCAAGTGTCTGTCCTGAGTGATCATTGCACAGAGTGCTTGAATTCTGAAAAGTACAAAGTTTGACAGTTACAGTAAAAAACAGGACAGTTAAATTTTTTTTTTTTTTTTTTTTAGATCCCTCTTCCCCAGGGCGTGCTCGATCAACCAAAGTCAATTTGAGAGGAAACTGCAAACTTCCATGAAGTAGCCTTCAAAATAAAAAAGGTAAAATGTTGACCTGCTGAGAGTATGTAAGACTGTCAAGTCCTGTAAATGACTTAGAGGAAAAGCGGTATGCAAGAATTCCCGGTTACTGTACAGTGGTCACACTTGATATAATACTGGCTTTTGGAATTTGCTCACACCAGAGAAAAAACTGTGGCAATGCTGAACCTGAGCTGTCCCTGACATCTTGTAGGCCTGTTATACCACATAATATTGATGATCAGAAATAACAAGTACTAAGAGCTAGTAGAGATTACTGAAGATAAGAATGATTAAAATAGGCTAAACTTTCTGCTGCTTAAGGAAATCTAAAGATTTCTGCAAGACTCAGGAAAAAAATTACTTTCCAAATGGCACATGGTATCGCTACTAGTATTAGGAATGCCAAGTGAATTTGGTGTCTATCTAGTACACAAATCAGATGAACATGTACACTAAAACAACCGGGAAATGAAAACCACACATGATAAGACTGATGGATCCAATACCATTCAGTGAATACAATTTATACAGTTAATTAAATTACTTTTTCTGCACCTAAAAGTATCGTACTATAGCTTCTTATTACTTTAGCAAGAAATATGATTAATAAGATGAATTATTATTCTCGGTATTTTTAATAAGTATAAATGGCAATATGGCGTATAGCAATAACTTCAGTGATTACACTGTTTAAAATAATTCCATTGTAGTAAAGGAAAAACTATCAAGTATTTATAAAGTCAGGTGCCAAAATTTAACAGAAAGAGTCTGGTTGTCATCTTGTGTAAGTTTTCATAGCTTCATTTGGGCTTGCTGAGAATCTGACCTTTAAACATAATGATTCGATTTCAAATTTGATCAAATACCTTTTAAATTTGGGATTAGTTACTTTTTCAGACAAAGCAACTCAGATTTACCTGAGACTAGATTATTCATTGTATGCACTTCAGTGGTCTGATAGGAGAATGTGACTTATATTGCGTAAATACTTATACAATATTAGATACAGAAGTATAATTTTTTTGCTAAAAAAATAGCTCTGTGCTTCAGAGGCTACAAGGAGGTTAATTGTCCTGTTCTTTGCTTTCCAGAGAGTAAATCTGCATAAGAGCTTTCTATGTCATAAATCAGAATGGGTTATAGATGTTCCTTGTGGTTTAGCACATAAGTGGCAAAAGTTAGCATAAGGAAGATCAATGTGGCATACATATCCTTCTTTTCTGTTTTATTAGATGACGGGAATTAATGGCTTTTACTGTGTCCAGTAGCTATGGGCTAATGTTAAGAATTACATAATCATTCATGGATTTTTTTACCAAAACTTGCACACTGACAAACCTGTTTGCATAGGCGCAGTTTTGCTCTGTGAACAGATTATCACAGAGGTTTAGACCAATCCAAAGACCTCCTTGCCTCCTCTTTAGGCTGTCTCTGTGGTGAACTTCCACAAACTGATGCATTAGGTGGGGTAATTTGCTTCTCAATCACAGACATTTTTGAATACATTTTTTGGACTTCATTTTAAATATATTGGTTAAAAAATTCCAAAAGAAAACTTTTATGAATATTCCATGTGCCTAAGGAAATGATATCTTCTGCCCCTTATAAATCAGTTCCACCTGAAACAAGGAGATTCTGTTTGAGAATGACCTATACCTAAATGTTGTTCCAGTATGGCACAGGCTCCTCAGTCCTTTATATCTTATAGCATCCTTCATCAGTGAAGACCATAGGGTTTTAACATTTCTAATGCAAAAGTCTTTATCCATCATCACTTTCAAGCTCTAACAGAAAATGTCACTGGGACCAGACACTATTTGCCTTGGTTCAGCTGTCCTGTTCCCGCATTTCAGTTTTCTGCATCATTTACTTTGGCAGTGAAAGTTTTACGCATAACATCACATCTCAGAAACTAATTCTGCGAGGCAAAAATATAACCATGAGAGTCCAAAAAAACTGAGTTTTGGGGTCCATAAGAAACCATCATGTAGATTATTAGAGGATGTATATGAAAACCTTGCCCTCAGAAGTGAATCACACTTCCCTTTCTTAAGAGTATTTTCAAATGTAAATTATCTTTAAAATCAGATTTGAATTCAGTGCTGCTGAATCTAAAATATTTCCTGCTACTACTTTCTAAGACCTGTGAGCATTTAGGATGGTAAAGAAATAAGTTTAAAACAACTTTTGGGTTTGATGTCTAGATATTTTCTAAGACACTTATCCCAATTAAGACAGAGATTTTGAATTACAATATCTTCCTTCTTTTTTGGTCTAAATCTAATTGTATCTGAGGGAGACTGTGATTTGTGCAGCTGGATGTATCTGTCTCAAGCTTAATGAAAGCACAGCTGATGATATAATGAGGAAATAATATGCCATACAAAGACCTAAATAGGTTCTTGCAGTTTCCACAAGGATGTAGGTAGAGGGTCTAAGAAGTCCTCCACAGCTCTCCAACTGAAGGCAATTTTAAAATATTATTTTGGTGCTTAAAATTTATCTCACATTAGCTTTCTCTTAAAGGGGGGAAACGTCTATTACAAATATGAGTAATTGGAGTGCCATCTGCTTGAGGGACATAAACTTACAATATAGCACAGACAGTTAATATGGATTAAAACACTGTCAAAGCTGTATGCCAAAAGAGGTTGAGACTGTTTTTTTCTGGCAGAACACTGACTCTTAGTAATTTATCTTAATATTCTATCTATATAAAAGCTGTAAGCTTAAACATACAAGATTAATGAAGGTTGATTTGACTGCCCTCTTTATTTCCTGTGCCTTCCACACCATTATAAAGGTGGCAGATTGCTAATCGAGAATCCTTGACACTTTGTTCAAGTGTCACTCAGAGGTGAGTTTCTCAGAAATGATAATTACCTGTAATTCCAGCCCTGATCTCTTTGACTATGAGTCACAGTTAAACTATTCATCTTTTCCACACATCTTCCTTAGAAAATGAGACCACACTAATAAATAGCATTTCCTTACTCAGAGAACTGTTTCCTTTTTTGTAGTTTTAGCTCTGACACTGCATCAGTAGATTTAATGAAACTAGAGATGGCAATAGATCACAATGACGTTGTCTTATGTACTAAATAGGACATTAGTCTTGGGTTTGGGTTTTTTTTAAGACAGCTTTTCATTTTTTTATCATATTTTCATAAGCTATATGAAGTGGTGTATTGCACTTGCAGCTCAAGCTTATAGATTCAGATCATACCCACTGAACGTATTTTCTTCTGAGCCTTTAAAAGGGTCTTATATTATTAGAAGATCATGTCTCTTAAACAGACACTAACTATTCTGAACCAGCATAATGCTGCTGTTTTGTAAACTCCGGTACTTAAGCAACCCACTAACTGGATAAGCAGTTACAACATCTGCTATGTCTGAATCAGTGCAAAAGTGAATATATAAACTGCTCGCATTTCTTTCATGGACTCTGGTGACTTCATGGAAGAAGGTGCTGGTTGTCAGGCACAAGAATACTGATATCTGGCCTGTACCTCATCTATGGGGCTACTGGGTCTGGCTGGGATGGAGTTAATTTTCCTCATAGCAACCCTACTGATGCTGTGATTTCGATTTGCGACTAAAACAGTGTTGATAATACATCCATGTTTTAGCTATTGCTAGACAGTGTCTGCATGGTGTCAAGGTTTTCTTTTTTTTAAAATTTTTCCCACTAAAGGGATATTCAATACTATACAGTGTTGTGCTCAGCGATAAAAGCTGGGGGGAAAGAAGCAGGAAAGGGGGATGTTCGTGGTTATGGGGTTTGTCTTCCCAAGTAACCATGACGTATGCTGATGCCATGCTTTCCAGGAGGTGTCTGGACATCTGCCTGCCAATGGGAAACAAAGTGAATGAGTTCTTTCATTTACTTTGCTTGTACTCACAGCTTTGCTTCACCTATTAATCTGTCTTTACCTCGACCTACCAGTTTTGCGATTTGCTCTTCTGATTCTCTACCCCATCCCCCTGTGAGGGGAGTGAGCGAGAGACTGGGTGGCAGCGTAGCTGCTGGCTGGGGTCAACCCAACATAACAGACATTAGTATTTGTTGTTGCCTTTTGCCTTTTAAATATGTTAAGCTAATAAATAGCCTAAATCTTGTATAGGCTGGGATATTTTGTGACAGTGTCCTGAAAATTTGTATTTGGCCTTAAAGATACAATTCTTTTTCTGACAAGATGGATGAATTGGATGGATTTGCTGCTCCAGAAAGGCATTACCATTTAGTTTTTCTCCTTTTTCATGTTATTTGCTTTTATTAGAGTCTTTCTCTATTGTTTTTCACTGTTTCTTGCACTTCTCTGGATTATAAATCAACTGTTGCTCCTCCCTTTCCCACATTGCCCCCGTCACAGTCTAAACAGATGTGGATCAAATATGTGGGGGTTGGGCTAGATGACCTCTAAAGGTCCCTTCCAACCCAAAGCATTCTATGATTCAAAGCAGTCTATGAAATATCCCTTAAACTTAAGTGTATCACCCCATGATTTTGTGCAATTTTATATTAAGCAAAAGGAGTTTGTTCACCAGTGCAGGACAACAAACAAATCGTATGAAATCTTAATGCCTGAAAATGGTGCATGAAGAATGCTTCTGTCCACGATTGTTCAACAGGACTGTACCTTTGGGTAGTTTGATCTCTAATCTTCTATTTTTCCATCTGTTACGTAGTCCTGAAAACTGTTTCTTAACACTTCAAGAACTACAATGACTGCACAGAATGCATTGTAATAATTACACTTCTGCATCAACTTTTGTTCTTTTTTCACTGTAAAACTATGCATGAGCTATGCATGAGCAGACGACAGAAAAAATGCAACTCAGTTATGTTAAGCCAAGCAAAACTTTATTTACACATGTTATTAATTATTGATGTATTAGATTTTCAGAAATATAGACTGGAAAATATAAACTGATCTAGAAACTGATAAAAACTGCTGCATTATCAACAAAGCAATACCTATTATTACTTTGGATTTCATTTCTATTGATTGTGTGCAATCAGATGTGTGCAATAAAGATGTATACTTAATTTCAGTAAGTGCAGTTTCACAATGATCATAAATTAAGATACTGATACTGTAAAAATTAAATTTTAATTCTTTTGCAGGAAACCAAACTGTCATCTTCATAGCTGTGTAATAGAGTCCTCCAAGACTCACATTAGGCCATGGCTTATTGTATTTACTAAAAACCTTGAAGAACTTGGTGTGAAAAGAGAAATGAAAAAAATTTTTCAAATGTCACTCCATTATTTAAATTAGTTTAAACCTGAGAAGATTTTGGGGGACTTCGAAAGTACCTAACAATCCCAATCAACTTGATAGAGGAAAATAAAATTCATGCAGATTAGATACACATTGGAATTAAAAAACTAACTAACCAGGAAAGGACACACTCATCAGTATGAGTAGTTCCATGAAAACATTTGTTTTAAGCATGACAAATATATTCTCCGTCTACCTGTTTATTTTCACTCTTGACTTGATGAGAATTGCTGCCATTAAAACAGGAATATCTTCATCTTACAGTTTCCACAAAGGTAGAGCGAAAAGCAGGAAAAGATTTAATTTCAATGGTAATTGTTATTACTTTGTCATCATCTGTGATGTCTTAGACACTTGCCAAAAATTAAATGAAAGATCTGGACTACTAGAAGGCATTCAGAATCTAAGGACAAATAGGCAGAGATTACAGGAAATGGATAGTGGTAAAAAGAGATTAATATATAGTGAGAAGATTTGTCTCCATAAAATAATAGATGTTCAAGTCACTATAAGATGGGGCTGGCATACCAAAAAAAATTGCATTGCAGTTTCTTTGTTTCAATGGTCAATATCTCTACAGTGGCTGCAATGGTATTTCAGGATGTTCTTCACAAAAGGCATTTCGTTATTGCCATAATACCTTTATTTCTCCTTGTTAGCCTATTCTTTCCTTACTAGTTTGCCAGCTTCTCTAGCACCTAACACTGATTACATATGTGCCATGAAAAAAGCTACTGTTTCTATTTAGACTGTAGAAACCATTTTTACAGGAGGAATTAAAAAAATAATTAACAATATTGATGGGTAAATAGTAACTGCATAATCTCGATTACATGAAAAACTCTTAAAATGAGGATAAAATTATTTGGCACTCTTTATAGCTGCTCTCCTGTCCTAATGTGTAATGGCTTCAGGTTGGTTACTTTAATGCAATGCATTTGTTTCTTCCTGGTGATGTCTGCTTGCATAGATTATTGTGACTCTAGTTTCACAACAGAAGAAACTTTCTTCTCCTTATTCATGCAGTATATCCTACTAAACACTCTTGATTCTTGTTTGCTGCTACTACAAAGCAAACAATAAGGATAATAAATGGGGCCAGACAGCTGTTCCAAAGAATTGATTGAGAAGTGATAATTGTACAGGTCAGACTTTGGGATGTTTCTGAGGACACAGAATTAGCCAGTTCAATGAGTTCCCTTTCCTCTTCAGGCTTCTTCGTCCTTGACAATTTTCCATCTCCTTCCAAGACTTTTCTCATTGCAGCAGAGTTTAGTCTTCTGCCCTTTGATCTGCGTGCTGGGGCTAGATGATGTACATCCTTTTGGAGACAGCAGCTTGACTTCCTTCTCCTTGGGTGGCACAAGTAACAACAGTTTAGCTTTTTGTCTAACAACCGACTTTAGAGGACAATAGGTAACTGCAAAGTTAAACCTCAGGGTTAGATTACATGTACCTGAATTAATTTATATAATTTAATTTTAAATAGGCAAATATATGTCCATGCACTCTTATATGTGCACTCACCAAAAATTCTAGTATAGACATCCATATACACACACACACACAGACACCCTTTGTATTTAATAAAAATAGTGAATATAGGATTAATGAAAAAAAAATGTTCAGCCTATATAACCAATATCCTGTACTAATGTAAGGGTAAGGAAGAAATATCTCAATTCTGTTGATTAATTTATTATTATACTTTTTTGGACAAGGGGTTGAGACTTGTTCTAGGCAGACTAGGGTAATTTTTTTTTTTCTGATTCTCCCTCATGCACTGTGAATTTCCCCTATAAGATGCCCTTCTCCATAAAGCTTTCAGTATATCTTGTTCTCCAAGGAGTAATTAAATTTCAGACCGATTTGCTAACTGAGCAGTGTGCAGTGGGGAGAAAACTCCTTCCCACAGAAAGTTAAATACTTGTTTGGTGGCGCATCATGTATTTGGACAACAACAAAGTAATACCTGTCTAGACTTTGTACTCTGTAATATTCTTTTTCTTCTAAGTGCTTGTATAATTGTTTTTGAGTGAATTTATGGTTACAGCTTTTGCTGCTCTATTTGGTGGTCCATTTCACATATTAATCACCATCTCTGCCAAGATGCTGTTGCCTAAATGCCTTTCATACCTAGTCCCTTCTCAGCTTCAATTCATCCCTTCCTGCTTTAGATTCTGCATTATCTTACTGAATAATCCATCAGCACCAACCTTTCTCAGTACTGCCCTCTCAGTACTTTTCAGAGCTGCATGAACTGTTAATCTCAAATTTATCAGGTGCAAATTAAGTTACATTTCTTAGTCTATACCCTTGATATGAATGTCTCTATTTTCTCTCATTTTTACAGTTTCTTCCACATTTCAAAACATACTTCACGAAAGTCTAAGACTGTGTGTTAGACCTGCAAATAAAATAAAAAAAAAAAATAAAGAGGTGTTGCTTCAATATATTTTGTTTCATTTCCCTTATCTACTGGTTAATGCTCTTGACCAAATTTGATGGACCCCAACATTTAAGAACCTCAGTGCTGAAGTATGGCAAGAGCACAGGTAGTGTTTTTGGACTACCTCAGAACACCATTTTTTGTTTCGTTTCATTTTATTTTTTATTTTTCAGTTTACAGAGTCTTTTCCATGAAAAATTAAGATTCTGGCACTAAATTTTAACTGAGGATATAGTCAAATCTCTTCTTAATATGAAACATAAATTACCATTTTGCTTGTAAGCAAGTAACTTTTACAAAATTAAGCACCCGATGTGTTTCCAATTTATATTCTCCTTTTGCTCTTCTTTATTTCCCCGTACAGCACATTTCATTGCATATCTCTTCTTATTACTTATTACTTATTGCTTCTTGCTCTTCATATCATTTACTCTTTACCTTTTTACTCTGCTTTTCATCCTTTTTCCTGCTCATATATTTTTATTCACTCTTCTTTTTCCATTCATTTTCTTTCATATATTTCTACTTTCTTTTCTACTTTTTAATGTATTTAACCTCTTTGATTCTCTCCATCTCATTTTCCATATTGCCATTGTCAAGCAGTTTAAACACATCTTACATTAATTTTCTATCAGTCATGCATTATGTACAATACATTTCCGCTTTCCCCAGATACTGGGGAAATTATTTCACCTTTGGCGGGGGGGGCAGGGGCAGTTCTCCAACAAGAGTGCTGACATTTCACAGTTAGCTTAGCATATGAGAACCAGTTGATCAATTTTATCCAGTGGTTTCTATGTGTGGATCCAGCTGAATATTATTGCTACTAATTCATTTTCGTATTTAGAAACATAGTGATAATGGTCAGGAAAAAAAAACATCTTCTACAATCACTAATGGTAGGATCAAAAACATTGGTGTCATCAGCATACATTCCCATATAACGATCTACAGAAAAGACTGAAAGCTACAGAGAGAGAGCAGGAAAGGTAGTGGTTCCTTGTTTTCCAGAAGCCCTTCAAAAGTAGGTATTATTTCAAAAAAATCACAGGGATTTTTTGGGTACTGGACAATATCTCAACTACAAAACAAAAACAAAACACCAGAGCCCACCCTTCCCCCCCAACCACCCTCCCCCCCCCCCAACCCCCAGTGCTCCATTTCTGTCTGAGGTGAGAAAAATATTCTTTCATGGCTGCAGATGTGTTGATCAGTTTATCGCTGAATGTTAGTGACAACAGAGCTCTTGTGTGATAACTCACTTTTCAAAATTCATGTATATGATAGAATCCAGAGCAAATAAGGATATAAGCCAATTTCTTATTCCTTCAGTTAAGTAAACATGTTATTTTAAAAAATTTACAATATAATGTTCATCTTTATTTGCGTTACTCAGTTATTGCACAGTTACTACTGACATCCTCCACCATTTGAATTTTCTATATCAGAACCTGGTCTTAGTTTTGCAAGGAGCCAAAGGCAATTTTTTAACTTATTTTTGAATTGTGCATTTCAGCTGCAATGAGGTAACTTTGTTTTTTGTTTGTATTATAAGTCTTTTTTTATTAAGAATACTTTGCTTATAACTTTTAAATGTAAGACATATAAATACGTGGCAAGTGGCACCAGAAGTCCTTGAGGAACATATATTAAATTGGACTTATTGTACTAGAGTGGCTTTATGCTTGTTTAGCTTTCTACAAGCTGTAGCTACTAAGTGTTCCTTTGCAACGAACTTCAAGTGTTTCCAAGGTCAAGAACAATCTTGTTTTTAAATGGAAGAAAAAAGAATGACATTTCATTGGTTGTAGCTTCACAATTTATTTAGTTTTACTTTTTATAAAATGTGTTGACATAGTATATTTGTACTAAGCACTTATAGTTTGAAATCACCAGTAAGTTTTCCTGCCCTTGACCTGTTTTTAACAGTGGTGTATGGTATTCCTTATAAATTCTTTTTTCCACATAAAAAGACAGCTGTGTTATGCTATATCAGGATGAAGGTACAGAAGTGGGAAAGCTTTAATTTTTTTCTGCCTGTTTTCATGCAGTGACAAGCACAATTTCTGATGAATAGGGGAAAGATCTGACACTGACCTGTTGTAGTCTAAATCTTCAACTCATACAATATTACAAGTTGTATTATGAAAACAGCAAAGGCCATCATCTATACACGGTAGTTAATTTGTATTGAAATTAATAAGTTGTCATCTAAAATGAAATAATTTAGTTAGAGAGGGATAGGTGCCTTAATATTGGCTTTAGCTTAATGGTTAAGCTGGTCATGAACATAAGCAGCCCAGATTGATGCTTGCCTGAAAAGAACAGACGGGTTCCCATGTCTTGGAGGTGAACAGTCAAAGAATAAGATGCAATAGTTGCAATTTTTGCATGTTTTAACAAAGGAAATTGAGATTAGACATAAGAAAAAATACTTCAGAGTGAAAGTGGTTAAGCACTTGCCCAGAGAGGCTGCAGAATCTCCATCACTACAGGTTTTCAAAACTTGACTGGCTGAAGTCCTGAACAACCTTAAATGTTAGTCCTACTAAGCAGACACCTGGACTAGATGACCTTAAGGGGTCCCTACCAGCCTTAACTATTCTATGACCCTCACTCTAATATTCAGAGCCCTTATACAGACTGTAGGAAATACAGGTTCAAATTCTTGCTCTGTCCAAGTTAAAGGAGAGATCTGAACCAGGGGTTCCCATATCCCGTTGAATGACAATTCCACAATGTGCTTAAAGTAAATTTCTTTGTTTCTTGACCTCTGCATTACCAAAGTTATTACCGTTTGAACAGCTGGAACAGAAAGGTTGTTGGAGGTATCCCTTAATTAGCCTCTTTCTGCATTTAATTCCCAATTAGCTGAATCTACTTTTCAGTCAGTAGTTTTCTGCTGATTCTTTCTTGATATCCCTAATTTTCTTGCACTACTGATCAAGTCAGAGCACCTACGATGATGCAACAAATGCCATCCTGGGTCCAACCCCAGCTGACACCCAGTAGTCCCATGAACATCCTTGGGAGCGCCTAGTAATCCATGGTTCGTACATCAGGTTCTTATTTCTCAGAAGACATTTATATTTATTACAATACATGTCTGTCCCTGCTCCCTGCCTTTTATCTGTTCGTTTTCACTTGCGGCTTTGCCTCAGGGGATCTCAAAAAACCCTAAGACACTTTAATAATTTTCTATCTGTTGTCCTGGTGAGTTTCTTCCACCATTACTTGGAAAGGATGAGAACTGGTGTTGATTTGTACAATCAGAAATAATTATTTCATTCTGTGTGATGTGCCTGACTGTGATATTGAGGGCAACATCATGCTTTTTTTTTTCTAGCACTGAGGTTCCTTGAAGAATCAGCAGCAGAGTTCCAGCTTGCTTTTTGTTAACATGTAGGACTACTACAGTTACTTTCACTCTGAAAGTAAGTGGGTGCAAAGTAGGTAGAGGTGAATGCATCTTTCCAGATGGTGTAAACAGGCAGAATAACTGTCTTTGCCTGAACTCCTGGATGTTTGGACCCAGCCCTTTACTACTCTGGAAGCAAGCCCCCCACTTCATATACCCCGCTTTTCACCAGGACTCACTAGCACAGGCACAGGTCACCCAAATGTTTTCTCACAGCTTCGGGGCCAGAGCTGGCTGGCAGCTAACCAGCTCCACCGGCACATAGCACATAGGTACGTCTGTCTGTGAGCAGCCACGTCACCACTTTCCCTCAATGCACTAGCCTGTGGAGTGTTAAAGCACAGAGAACAGGCTGCTCTCCTTCAAGAGGTAAGGGTGTTTCTCTTCCCAGAGGTGAGAGAGATGAAGCTCTCAGTAACCAACTCTTTCTTGATCTTTCCTCTAGAGCGAATCATTCAGTACCAACAGATTACGTCAGACACAATCTAGATGATCATAGTGATCAGGCACTTCTATCCACGTATTGTATCAATGCCACCCCTCTTAGTACAGATGCTAGTATTATTTGGAGAACTACAGGGACCTGTGAGACAATGTCAATCTAGTCCAAAGATGCAGAAATAGGAAGTCAAATCATTTATCATTCCTCTGCCTTGTGAGACACCCCACTCCTCCAGTTGGCTGAAAAGTCAGCAGGTGGGGGGAGGAAATAGACTGCCTGCTTTTCCTTAAGCTGATTTATGTCTGTTCACTGCAAACAAGACATTATATATATTGGATGTGCTCTTTAATTAGACTGTTGTAAAATATGCAATTACAGCTACTAAGTGCACTTTAATGTCTGAATACATAAATGATTTCAGGATTGTCGGTGAAACTTCATAAGGGAGTAAGTTAGTTTCCAAAAGCTACATCTATGTCTTTGGTTTTTCACAAACAAGAATGCCTTCAAAGCTATGTACTCTATATAAATTTGCTTATTACAAAGAGCTGGACAGTACAGGTTACAAAATACTTCATATTAGCTGATGATTTTGCTTTCTTTTTAGTGTTAGGCTTTTAAAAATCATTAATAATTAAAAAAAGCAATAAAAACAAAGCAATATTTTCTCAGTCTTTCATAAATAAAACTATTTAAGCATTTTCTTTCAGTATGTGGCCACTGAATTACATGTTATGCTAGGGATAACACTGAAATTACAAGAACAATATACTCTTACTACATGCAACCCTGTAGTTGACTTGCTTTTGACAAGCAAATAAAAAATATTTCATATGTTTGTTTGTGATATGTTAGCAAACAGTATGTATCTTCGTTGCGTGGATTTAAGTGGCTTTCTGTTTCCTATTAGTCTTTGAACTCATGCTTCAACTTCAGCTTTTATCTAGATATTGTAGCCAAAAGAGATGTTTTGCACATAAGGAAGATGGTGAAAAAATATTTGCTGTAAGCCAAGAAGAAAATTGACTTGTTCTACACAAAGCAACTAGGTAAACGAGCTTTTCCTCTTGACTGTTATTTCTTATCCATTTTCTTCCTTTTCTTCTTCCCTTCCAAATCATTGTAGGAAAGCCAGTGCAGAAAATGACAGCAGAGCTAAAGACAGCGGTAGATTTTGTAGATAACCCTTGTACAGGTATGAGGAAAGAAATACAATTCAGGAAGACTTCTGGCTTTCTCTCCGACACGCAGAACTAAGGCTTGCTGTGTCTATAGCCATAACACGGTGCTGTTGCAGAGGTGTGCAAGCCTTCCTCTGCCCTACAGGACGCTATGAAGCCTGTAGTGCTCTACTCCTGGGGCATCAAGGTTTTACCTGAATGCAGTACTTCATGTATTTGGCTATGTAGCTTAATAAAAGAGGCCAGTACAAAAGCTAGCACTGAATTTCTAAGCTGTGTAATCCACATTGAATATAGTCAGTGTTTTGTTAATCAGAGACTAAGGTATCCAAAGAACAGGAAAACCACATAATATAAGCACCTGAAATGCAAAGATCACGGTGTGGCACTGCTCAAAGGCAGCTTGGGTTCATTTTGCTTCAGCTGTTTGCAAGCTCCCTTGGCACAGGTAGGGTCTGCTTGCATGCATCCACTCAAAAGGTCTTTTTTGTGCCTAGTGCTTCAAATTCTGGGGAGCTTCTCAGGTTTGCTACTAAGTGTGAGAACTGAGTTAGCTTCTGTTCTTTGTGCAAAACTGCCTTGGACTAAGAGCACAAAGTACAGTGCAGAGGCATCTGAGTGGGAACTAATAAATCCAACAGCACCCAAGCTAACTGTGTACTGCCACTTGTGTCTCTGCATCATATTTTTTGATACTTTCATTTCATGGAACTTGAGATAACAAATTTGCAGTGAATATGACTAACTTGGGCCTTTGGGTCTGACTTGCTAAGGTTCTGCACACTGCAGAAGTGATTAACCTTTTTCTGTATGTGAGGTGGCCTGGAAATTGTGGAGTACATTTGTTGCACCACACCTGCCCTAAGAAGCCCAGCTGATCTGAACTGGCTCTGCACTGAGCCAGCTCTGAGTCTTCCTATCCAGGGCATGATTAATCCACCTGGATTTGATTAGAAATGGTTAATCCCCTTGGATAAACCACAGATGATGGGGACTGACTAAGCCCCTACTGCATAAGGAATATCATTATTCATTGACTCTAATAGCAGCTTGTGTGATCTAAAATAGAATAGCCTGTTTTACTAGAAAAATAAACAACTAAAAAAATAAAATGGAATTGGGTTTTTATCTCAACCAAGGATTACATTTGGAAGGATTTTAAAAAATGGATTTTAAGAGATTAATTTAAAATAATCCTACAGTTTGATGGGATTTAAAATTGTATTAATTTATTTTAAAATGTATTTAAAGTCCTTTTAAAAAGTAATTTTCTTTCTTTCTCTGTTGCATAAAAACTTGCCTTCCAATTTGCATCATAACATTGGCTTAATGTTAGTTGATAGGTATTTAAATTTCACTTTAATTAATATTGATTCATAATGCTGTAAGTGCCATTAACTTCAGTGCTATACCTAAATATCCATGAATTATAAGAAAAACCCCACAATACCAGATTCTGACCTGAGCCTTGGTGTTTTCTGTCTGATGGAATTAGAAATCCATCCTCCAAACACTGTTTTTATATCACTTTTTTACAGAGATTTTAAAGAAATCCTTTAAAATAAGTAAAACATAGGGGGAAAGGACATTTCTATTGCTTTAGTATTCCTGTTGAGGAAACCTGTGAAAATGTTTTGAACAAAGGTGTTCTTATGGTGTTATTTGGTGATTACCCTCCCTGTGAGGTTAGAAATGTTCACAGAATGCACTTAAAGATGATGGAAGTTGGAATAAAAAGTAAGAAAGAATGTGCTGTGGGTCCTCTAAAGTCAGATTTCTTGAAATATTTCTTCCAAATCTGTTAAATGAGTGCTCTTGCACTCATGAAGGTGTTCTTTCTGATTCCTACTAGGTCTATACATTTCATTTTTTTCCCTCTGATTTCATAATGAAATGAGAGATATGGATCATTGAACAGATATAAAGCTTGTAAGTAGGTGGAATCGAGGCCTGGAATGGATAACGGTGTGGGGAGAGGTGATGTGTGGATAGCACAAAGGTATTTACATTACATTAATTCTGTGTCCTCTGTATGGTAAGGAGGTCATCCCAGTTCCAACTTGTTTGTTTAGCTTTTTTTTTTTTTTTCCCCTTTTCTTTTATTCTTGATATTAGGAGGAACGAAAATCCCTTTCTGGGTAGGGTGAGACATATAATTGGGAAGCAAGCTGTTAGACAGGAAATTAAATGTAATTTTTCTGGATTAACTCATCCATGGTGAGAAGAATCAGAAAATAGCTTTCTTCATACAGGTTTTTGTTCGTAAAATAAAGGAGTATGTGGATAATTCTTTAAGAAAACACACTTGGATGATCCAGAGTATCAGACCTGGCAGAATAATGAGATATCGTATTTTATTCCCCTTACGTACTTTCCAGCTGAGAAGAGTAACAATACTATACAAAAGTAAGTTCTTAATCAGTCCAGACAAGGTAATGGGAGTCCTAACCTGCCAGTTTTCCTTTTTTTTTTTTACCGAAGAGCAGGAGAATTGCTCTGTTTTGATGTCTACAATAACTTAAAGTTCAGCTAGATTGCTAGCTAGTTTAGATTCCACTCATGTAGGCAGAAAACAGTCTATCCAATTTCAAGGTATCTCAAATACACTCTCTAGTCTCATGTATTTGTTATACGAATATATGATGTTTCTAATGCCACCTCTATAAGCAGACATCTCCACGCCATTAATATGATTTTCTGCTCACAGCAGTTATACTCTGATACAGACGCATTGGTTTTAGTGAGATATTTCAATATTTATGTAAACATCTTAATAAAATGAGAACGGTGCCTAAGGTCTTTTCCCTGTTATAAAAGTACACCAGAAACACAATGAACCCAAAACCCATTTACCGCAAAGAAAACCCTTATTTTCTTTCCATCACGTGACTACTTCTTTATTTTCCAGCCATGGAAAGAGGATCGCAGACGGAGCAAAGTACAGCTGACCATGCTCAAAACCCCTCCATGCCCTATCGATTGTGCGTGCCGGTGGCTGCCCTCCGCCCAGACACTGGATTGCACCGCTGGTGCTGCAGGGAAGGGCTATCTTGCAGCTGGGCTGAGTCGTGTGGCCCATGCGGCCAGAAACGAGGGGCAGGGCTGCTGAGGCTGACGGCTCGGGCTCCCCTTGGCAATGCAAGCATGACCACTGCCCCAGCCCCAGCTGCTTCTCACCAGTGAAGCTCGCCCCAAGCTCTCTGCTGCCCTTGGGCTCAGAGCGAGGAGGTATGGCACTCCTGCCTCTGGGCCGCCGGTGAGTATTTCACACTACGAAACTTGTAGGGGGGGGAAGTTTGATATGGTTTTCAGATATCATCCCATTACTTGGACTTTAGACACGGTACTATTTATCATGTACTCTGTCATTATTAGCATCTTACCATCTCCTGCTAAAAATCCTAAACCACCACTGAGGTTTCTTTGGTTCTCATACTTTTATAAAGCTTCCTTTCGTACTTTTTTTCCCATGCCTTCTCAATTTTTCTACACTTTAGAATATTTAATTGCCCTTAATTTTAGTCTTTTCCTTCTTTTCAATTCACATACAAGTACCTTTTGGTGTCTTCCACCCTCCCTTCAGAAATAGCGTTTAACTCAAGCACTTGCACCATATAATGCAACCGTGGTCCTGCAGCCTTCCCTGTGTAAACAGCTCCGTGCCAGACTTTGCGGCCCCTGGTACATGGTATTTAGAGATTTTTCAGAACATGTGCCTATATTTGAACTTTAAAAGTCTTCTGGGAACACAGTAATCTGAAACCCAGAGCTAGCAGTTTATTAGCAATACTATTTCCATTAAAACAATTAAAACAAAATAAAATTGAAGTAACTAAATGAAAAAGTAGCTACCCAAAGGACAAGTATGCAGTAAAAAAGTCACTGCTTATGAGAGACTGAATCTTTTCCATCCAAGTCTCCTAAAATTTTGGGTGATTTGGCACAGTTTATCTGAAAGATTAGTATTTGTCTTGTGTGCTCTTGAAGCCTACATTACTGTTTGTTTTACCTACAAACTGCCTACATGCATGTTTCAGTGTGGATCAGCAGAGATTTTTAGGACTTTATAGGGATGCCCATGGTATAAGATGGTAATATTGGTACAACATATTCCACACCAGCATGCCTTATGTTTGCCAATTGCTTTGGGGTTACAATAGCAGATTTTTTACAACTTGGTTTCAACTTTCTCTCAATTCCTCTATTGTAAGCAATTATGTATTTTCTTATGAAAGCACTAATTAAATTGTCAAACTTTTATATTTGAATTGAAATATTACTATGAGTGCTTAATGGCAGAGGAAAATGCTGAGTTTTATTAATCACTGTTAATGATTTACGACACTGCACACTGAGTTTCTTGTGTTTTCTCTTCCAGATTAAATCAAATATGCACAAGAAGGCTATTGCATTAGAAAAAAACTAAATGTCCTTACAGCAGTGTTTAATTGTTTCCTGACTTATGAAATAAGAAATGGTAAATATCATACACACATTAAACCATGGTGGGAGTAGTTGCTTGAGAAATTTTGCCAAAAATAAGTTAAATTTAGGTTTACTTGATGGATATATACAAACCATATCGTACTGTAAAGAAAATTTAATGTCAAGACAATTTCCCTTGAAACTGCTTTTCACCTACAGACTGGTATTTTGAATGCATGAAATAAACTATGAGAAATAATTGAGTTCTGCCTCTAAAGTTTCATTATAATACAAAAAGTGGTCTGTTCATGAAAGTGGGTAGGTGTTTTGATATTGCCTTAACGGACCAGACTTTCTTTTCAGTTTAAGAAAATCCTCAGCGATTCCATTCGGTACAGGTATGAAGAGATCAATCATTTGGTTTTCCTTCAAGTAGTGATAGTATTGCCATAATGTATGTTAGACACTGTTGAGGTTTTTGCAATGATTAACAAATGGTGAGTCCATTTGTGGGTGTTTCAGTGTGAATATGCAAAAATTTGTGTATTCTCCAAAGGAAGAGTTGCAAGACACAAACGAGAAAATAATATTTGATACTGATTTCCTCATGTAGCTCTCCAGTGAGGGGAAAATCTAAAGTAGCTTTGAGATACTTGATTTGAAACATGTAGATGCTACAAATATAAGAATAACATAGAAGAATAATGGAAAAATGTGACTTTTTGGGTTGTGAGAACTCTTAGGAGAGACAGATGACAAGGACCGTCTAAAAGACCTTATTACAAAAAGAGGATGAAATAAATGTTTAAAATTAATCCACATTTTACAGTCTTTAAGCTTCTACTGTATTTACTTTTTAGAAAGAGTTAGAAAAATTAAATAATATATGGGCAAACAGTAGTTTTTAGAAGGAGTGGATGGAGAATCAATTAAACCTTCATGATGTGCATTCTATTTTGATTAAAGGAAGTTTTTCTGATCAAATGTGTGACACTGGTGCAGCTGAGTATCTTTGAAAAGTTGAGGTTACCACAGAGGTAGGTTTGGTTAAATGGTTGCTGCTAAAATTAACTCTTCAACTCAGTTTTCTTTAGTACTCTAAACATTTACATATAGTGAAGTGCTTTTCTTGATAATAATGTAAGTCTTAATCTGTAAATCACACATAATTCTGAAACCCATGGAAATATTGCCTGTATTAGACTACAAGATTACAAGATCTGGCCCATAATACCTGTGGCCTTACATAATGACAAAATGGTATGTAGTTGTCTTGGATGAAAAGCTGTTCATTTTCATCAGTGATTAAGGAATCTCTTTCATTAGTAGGTATAAATATGTATATAAAAAAGTAATGGTGTGCTATGAATCCCATCAAAGAGCAATTCTTCCGTAATATTAAAATTTGAAGGTTTTTACAGTTTTGTTTTTAATAATATCCTGATTGCAAACCAGGCAACTGAAGTCACTAACTTTCTTATTAAACTTAGTGTGATAGGTTCAAACTGCAGCATCTTCATTTGTTTTAAATTATTCAAAAGGAAATGAGACCCAGTAAAGCGCCCCTGTCTTTTGAGTCTGGCATAAAGGCAATGAAAAAGCACTGTTTAGTTCAAAATAGTATTGAAACTCATTTACACTATCAAATAAAGTGTGCTTCTCATTTATTGTCGCTTAGATATTTACGTATTTAATGAACGTAGCTCAGTTTATATCTGCATGGATACACTCCAACAAAACAGGCATTTCTGTAAAACTGTCAGGAAAACAAACCTGTTACCACATAAAAATACATGCAACACTCCAAATGCTTTATTTTAATGAATTTATGGTGCTGTGCTTATCCCAGGCTGTGAGGCAGATGACAGTGATTTATGACTCACAGAGCAGTAGCCCTGATAGGATGATGAAGGACCGTTTCTCCTCATTATGCCAGCAGAGCTTCTTTTCATCTTTTCTCTTATTCTCTGTTCGTTGTTTGCCCTTGGCATCATCAGTCACCAGGCAGTACAGTTTACAAACACTGTTTTGCCTGGCAGAAAATAAATTATTCAGCCAATGATGTGAAATCTATCAAATTCCTACTAAGCTGCATCTTGAAACCCCTATTCAAGCTCTTGTCTGAGGGTGATCCATAGTTTAGATAATATTTTACTAAGAGATACTTTCCCTTCTTACTCGTTACTCAGAACAAGATGCATTTCCTTTAATCTTTCTGCAAGCAAAGGCTGACCAACTTCCGAGAGCTGTAGAGGCTAAATCATTTGTCTCTGCACCTTTTTGGTTTTGTTAGAAAATCCACAGACAGCTTTATGGAGGATAGTAGAGCAATATTTGTCATTCTGGGTAACCAAATATGAATAACACACAGATGGTAAATGAGTAACTGGACTTCATTGTTGAAAAGAAAACGTATAAACCAGAAAGGTGACAGGGACAGGTCTAAAAACAGAAACAGTGTGTTGTATTTATCTGATTGGTAGTAGCCACATAAAATCATTTCAACTTTAAAGCCATGTTTGTTTGAATGGCTTGGTATAATCCACAAGGAATTCAGTTGGCTGCAAGTGACTGAAGCTGCTGAATGGGGAATTAGGTGGTCATTCATTTAATCTAAAAAAAAAAAAAAAATCTGGATTATGAATCTAAGCAACAGAAAAAGTACATGCTCTGGTACAACTTTCCTTAAACAGTCCAGCTATATGACAGAGTTGTGACCATAATGTGACTAGAGACACACTAGAACGGAGGAGTAAAAAAGAGGATTTGCAGAGTAGGAAGACTGAAGGGGAAGTGGATTCTTTCAGTGCCATACATATCCACATTTTAAACTGTTGGGACAAAGTCTTGAAAAATACCCAGTAACCATCATTATTGAGACCTATGAGATTGCAGGCTGTGAGTAACAAAAAAAAAAAAAAAAAAAATTACTCTGTCAATCCACTACATCCGTATCTTAATATGTGTTTGAACAGTTTGAGGTATGATGAATATTAGTTTGGCCTTTTTTCTATGGTAGCCCTCATATGATGAAGAACCTGAAGTTACTGCTAGGTCTGAGTTTGGAGGTAAGTATGAAAAGAAAATATTTTTTTCCATGTTCTGACCTGTTCTACAATCCTGTTAACTGGATTTACTGTTTATAGCCTGCACGGAGGTGTGAGCAATAATTAAAATCTTTTCCACAGTGAAGCTAAGGAATGGAACAAGCATTTTTCAGGAGTTCTGCTCTGCACAAGTTTCTCATGGGTGTCAATAATTATTTGCATTAATAACTGGAAATAAAAATGTGCATAAAGTAGTCAGGAGTAAGAGTTTCAACCCTCTGAGCAGTATTTCTTAAGTTTGTAGTAGATTATATGTGTGTGTCCCACTCTCCTGTCTACACAAGTAATGCTAGGACTGCAGGGTATCCTAAAGGCTAGTGATAAGCACCACAGACCATTTTCATATATATCACACTGTTCGGTCTCACCCTGTGTGACATGCGGCGCGTCACCCCTGCAGAGAACTGAATATCTTAAGCTGATCAAAACCATTTCAGTCTGCAGAAGACTGAGCTGTGGGGTGCTGCAGGCTAAGCACAGGAGGCTGCCACGCTGTCAGTGCCAGAGCCCTGGGAAGACAGGTCAGGAGGGAGACCTCTCCCATCCTGCTGTGGGTCCCGTGGTTCCTACCTGTCTGAAGTGGGGGAAAAAGCAAAATAAACTCCCCAATCCCAAATCTGGCATTCATCTTGATTCCCAATTTTGTGATCAAGTCACAGTAGCCAAGTGTCTAAGAATGTACGAGTGTCTCAGTACCACTGAAGAGTTTAACTGTCCCATCAGTCTGGACTGTCTAGATGTTTCAGTTCTGCTCTTGATTTAGAAGAGACGGGGTACAGCCACCCTCACCCCGACTAATTAATTGGGTTAGCTTTTCAGAAATGCATCAGCAACCAGAGTCTTAGTCTGAGCTTGCTTTCTGTTACAACAACCATTTGCAGAAGGAAGGACTTGACAGAGAGTGTGTCCTTCAGAATGATAAAATTCAGGATGAGAAACATGTTTGCTGTAAAAAGATTTGGGGGGTGGGGTGGTGTGTGTGTCTGTAGTCCTTTTAAGGAACAAAGTAGGAAATTGTGTTTTACTCTTGGTAAGTTTGATTAAGTGCCATATAATATCTCTCTCATTCCTTTTTGTTTTAGTCATCAGACTGTCACAGCTGTCACGGATCTAGCTATCAAACTGTCTAAAGTATTTGTTTTAACAAATGAATTTGTGTTTTGGCAGTGTTCGAAGGCAGTGAAGTTGGTGAATTTTTAAATTACTGCTTGGATACTTATGAGACTGGCTGCTGATGCCCATCCAATTTGCTTTTTATCTTTCTGTGAGCACAGTAATTTTTATTGGATTTTTTTTTTCTCATTTTTGAGGAAATTATACAGCTACTTTTTGGTTTTCTGTATACTACCAACCCTTTCCAAGATCAGCAACTCTGCAGATGCCTTTCTTTCTGGAAATGTTTGAAATTTTTCCTGTAAATATAGGGCTGGAAGAGAGCACCCATGTTATCAAGTCCAGCATTCAGCCAAACCAATGTTGTTGACATTGAGTTCAGTACATTCATTGTATTAGATATCAGTGAAAGCTCCTAAAAACAATGTTACACTGCAACTACTAGAATTAGACATTGTAAATCTGCAGGTTTGCATAATATTCTGTGTACAGTTTGTAAAAACAAATGACCAAAAATTGTAAAGAACTGCTGGTAATTTTTAATAAGAAAAAATCCACCAGGTAGACATCATTCTAGCATTTGCTATCAGTGAATGCTTAATATTGCAGTTTTCAAAATATTTCAAATAATTCTATGCACAATTAAGTTGGTATAAATACTTTTTTATTTTAAAATGTGTATTCTTTTAAAAAAAAAAACCCAAACATTTTAAAAGGTTTTTTTTTTTTGCCTTGAGAACATGTCCCTCTTAACTGCTCATTTTCAAGAATGTTCTATTTACCTATAGATTTGCGAAGAATACAGGTATTTACCTCTATGAACTTCTAATATGCATCGGAGACATAAATAGATACTGCTGTTGGAATGCTGGAAAATTTACTTCATTTATCTTAGATTTTGGAGCAGTATTTTTTGCCAACATATCTAACTCTAAGGAAATAATTGATTTTTACAGGCCTTCACCTGTTTCCTTTTTGACAGTAGGCAGAGGTGGCAGCTCTGGAGAACACACAGATGTGTGCAACCACCAGAGAGATGTCACTGAGCAATCTTTTGGCTGTTTTTCACAGGAAACATTGATGCAGCCAGCATTCATTGTGACTTTTTGTGGAGCAGCTGTTTTGTTGCTGGGTTCCCCTGAATTGAAGGGAGAGTCAGACTCAACACCTTCCCTTTGCAGGGGAATTCTTTGTAGGATCCCTTTGATTATTTTTTTCCCATAAAATTTCTTTATCAAATGACTGACTTTCTGTGCTTGGTAACCACCTAAATGTAATTCATATTTCATTGGAACACTTATTGAAGTCTTGACCCAATTATGACTTCATCCATATTTAGTTCTTGTAGAGGTAAGAAGGTAGATTATTTTACTCCTTATATGAGTAAAGATTAAGTGGAAAAAATATTAGCTTCAGGATCTGAATTACTGGATGTTAATTCTCAGAAGCATAGTAAGTCCTTTACAAATAAATAACTGCAGTCTCACTTCTGCTTGAGATATAGCAAAGATATTTAGATCCAAAGAGCTTGTATCACCCACTATGTTTCATTGCCAGGAGTCAGTCAGATCTTTCCTAATGGATGTAAAATGCCACCCTTAATTTTAATGTGGAAGTGTAATTTGGCAGCGGTCTACATGCTGCTAATGGTCGTAGACATTGCAAAGTTGTGGAGTACTAGCTTTTATAACTTTTTAGGGGACTACATTTTAGTCTGCTGTGTGTATGCAAACAACTGAAACAGCTTTGGAGTTTCTGTATGATAGGATTTACTGCTCTACTGTTCAGCATCTGTTTTTCATGTAACATATCCTTATGTCTGCAGTGAAAAATCTATATTAAAACTTCAGATATAACTTTTTGGTTAAACTTACATAAAATGTCCTCCCTCGCTCTTAATTCTAACACTTGTTAAATACATAGATTTTAGCAATATTGAAAATATTACTTATAATAGGATGCAACTAATATTACTTAGCATATTGAGCTTTAGGAATGAATCCTATACCACTAAGAAGGCCTTCAGACTCTGAGTCACCTCAGTGATTTCACCTGCAGAATGAGAATGTGTAAGAAACTGGTAATTATTTTTATACACCAGGCAGAACTGCTCTAGGAAAGAGTAATTGCATATCTAGAATAATATGTATAACTGTTTTCCTCTAATGACTGTATTTCTAAGTAATGTGACTAATAATCTAGAACCAAATATACACTTTTTCTCCATCTGATGCCAGAAAGCCTCCTTTAAACTTGGATTTAGGGTTTCCTGAGTACATCTATATGTAAAGCATCAGCCTCTGAAGCTCCTTTTACTTAATATTGAATCTTCTAACAGACTTTTTTTTTTTCTCTAATCATGATTAAAATTTAGATTTTATTCAGTTTCTAATCATGACTAGAATCACTGTTAGAGTTAAGGACTCCTTGCATGTGTGGAACCCTCCAACAATAGTTTCAAATCCACACAAGCTTCGGAAGTTTCTCCCTTTTTTATTCCTTCCTCATATGAAACAGATACCTTTCAAAGATTCATGCTTTCCAGGAAAGTAATATTCTTCACATCTTCCTATCACTATCTGTCTGAAAACCATGCATCTCTTCCTCTTAGGAAGCCACTGTAGACAATCTAATCTGGTCGTTATAAAGCTGAATATTAAAAGGAAAAAAAAAGTAAATGCAATCATTGCACTTTTCTGATGATCTGCTTCTCTTTATGAGTCTCCTCATGGTCTGTTGCATTTCTGGAAAGTTCAAGCTGTGTTGAAATGCCTTCTGTATATTTCATTTGCCCCTTTTATTCTACAGTGCTCTTATTCTACTTGCAGTCTTCTATCGCCAATCTGGTCTCATGTCATGTTCTTAGGGCATGATGAAGGACAACAATAAATCTGAACTCATAACCATAATAAGTCTATCAGGTAACAGCTAAATGACCAAAAGGTATGGAAAAGACCATGTGAAGAGAGATGAAATTTTCTTAGTGTTAGCCTGCTCATCAGTGAACATTCAATCTGATCTTAGTCATGACTGTCCCTGAATGGGAAATTTCCATCCAAGTCAAATCCTGTTTGAACAATACATTTGTAAAATCTAGTTTCCATTTTTCAATCCAACACAGGTCAAAAAATTAGCAGACTGCAAATGAAAATTTGTAAAGTTCCTTCTCAAAAAAAAAAAGACTCCTTCAGAATATATGTTAAAAAAAAAATCTGTTATCCATTTCTCATACTAAGTTCTTCTATTTGCACTTTAGTTATTTTTTTTCTTATTGTGCTGTTTTAGCAATGCTGTATTTTCATCTATAAAAATAACAATGGAGTCTTCCTTGGATGTGCTTTAATCTATTCCCTTAAAGTTTTGAACATTCAGCAAGGATTTTTGTTAGATCTTTGTTCCAAACAAACATTACAACATTTTGTAAAAAGTCATTTTATATTGTAAATTTTGTGCTAAATTTTATAATTTCCATGCTGTATTACATTGGGCAAAAAGAGATCTTAAATTAATGGGAATAATAGTTCTTCTCATCAATCTTATCTGTAAATAAAGTAAAATAAAAAATTACAATAAGCTTCAAATATAAATGCCTCAGGATGTATCTTTTAATCATCTTTTCTAAGTAAGGAAATTAATATGATAATGCCATCACGCTGGTAGTATTTGCCTGTCCCTCCCCTAAGTGCTTGACTTCTTCCTTGCTACCTTTTCTGGTAACCCTGTGGCAGCCAGGGTCACACAGATGGGGAACACCCCTACCAGATATGTGCAGACTGTTGATACAAAGTAGGCTTTTCAACTGATACTTGCTCTGGCGTGAATTTTCTATACCCTTCACTTTTAAATTGAACTGCTAGCAGGCACTACCCTTAACAAGTCTACTTTATATGCTATTCATTAGATGTCCCCTAATAAATGACCCACAAGCCAAATCTGAAAAATTTCATCAGTGATCTGTCAAGATGCAGTATGATTAACTCTCAAAACTTAGAAGTTACTGTCATGAGGGTTGTCAGTTTGAGTTCATTTGTTTGCTTTACTTGGTTTGGCTGGCAAAACCTATCTTTGTTTAAAATCATGCCACTGGGGCTACCTGCCTGGTTCATTTTGGCTTCAGAATGGCTTTCTGCTCAATGCTGGAATCAAATACTTCACATTGAATTGGTAGAGGAGCAGATAGTCTGCACAAGTGTATGATTTTATCCTTTAGTTTATACCACTCACACAGATCCATTTCAGAAGTTAGAGAGGGCTTAGATATGACATAAGATTGGCTTCTGGTTTCATAGCTTAGAGGAATCTAAGATTTTACACTGATTCAAGTAACTTTGAATCAAGCCTTTGTCCTTGATGTTTTGTGAGTGTGGTTTTCAGAGTTTAAGACGTTCTGCTGTATGAGGTAGAAATAGTGATAACTGCTGTACACTATGGAGGGATGCAAAACTCATGCTGTGGCATGCCTACAACCTTTTTCAAGAAGCCTTTAAGTGAATGGCTCTGGAGAGTGCCAGGTGCAGAGTCCAAGCAGAAGCCAGAGAGCAAACTAACAGTTGGGCAGTAGGGTTGATTTTGAGTCTAGTACATGACACTGTTCCATAATCTTCCTTTATTAGGGGTGTATCAGTTATAGACACATACAGTCGTACCTACTATAGCATCAGTGTATCAACACACTGTATTGTCAAAGTATAGATATAGCTTGTATGAGCAATACTGCACTTAACCTGCTCTCAGATGAAACAAGGAGGCCAAAATGCAATTAAACGCTAATGCACTTCCTCATCCTACCTTTGACTGACAAAAATACCTCAGTGGGAGACTAAGTCTAAGGTATTAAGTGCTCAGCAGAAGAAGCACTTAACTTCCCTTTAAAACATTTAAGACATAATAATCTTGTTTCTTTGTTAGGCTTATTAGATTCTCTTCCATACTGTGTACCCGTTTTTCTGGTGGAGATCCTGAACATGGAACTAAAAAGAGAAGGTTGTATACATGTTTCAAGAGCTGTGGGTATAGTAGGCTATTTCACTTCAACATGCATTTTCAACACATGCATTCCCTACAATGTTTAGATCCACTCTGCAGCTGCACAGACTGACGCTGAATTGCTGTGGCAGAGAACGTGCAGAGATTTCTGTTATGTTTTTCTCTTGCTTCAAATAGTTGCTGCTACAGAGAACCAAGTCCTGAAGCTGTTATTCATTATTTATTCTGTTAAAAGTTCATTTATTTCTGAAAGACTGTTACATGAAGATTTGGTGGTAGCTGGAATTTATGGATATGTTCTAGCATCATTATTTAATAATAGATCCTCTTGTAGGATGTCTGGACTGGATTAATCCTACCTGGCTGCAGGTACCCACAGTAAGAACTTTGTTGTTTTGGGTTCCTTCTGTAATCACTTAATGCCTGGGGTTACCCTGTGGAATTGCTTATCTTTCCCTAATGGCTTAGAGGGAATTTAGGATGACAAGGCTCCTAATTTAGTCCCTGAAGATAGGAGACTAAAAAGCTGGTTGAGCTCATGTGAAGGCTTAGCTTGAAACAAGGGGGAGGAAGATAGATCTCTAATTGTAGAAAGGGTGTCTTTCACTCTCATTTAGTCTAGAAATTATTTGGTTTAGGTGAAGGCATTCTTCTAGAAGAACTGTTTACATGGAAACTTATTAAGAAATTCAAAATAATTCAGTTTTTTTTCAGAAAGTTTATATCATTAGAAAGTAGGCAATTTACAGGTCAAACGTCCAAAAAATGTTGCCTTATCTTTCTCAGGATTTTGGTGTAACACAAATGAGAAATTTAATGAGTTAAATTGTTGTGTTTTTCCAAAATTATGCAAAAGTTTAATTTATGTTTTCAAGTGATAGGGATATATATTTGCTTTTTATTTTCAGGTTTCCAAGAAAAGTAGTTAGGAACAGAGCTTTTCAATTTACAGCTTTCCCCACATATCCTGGCCTGCCTTTTCATCTGCAGTTTTTAAATTTATAATTCAGTTTTCACACTTGAAATAAGATACTACTGAAATTATGTAATTAGGTGATAAAATACTAAATTTCTTGAGTGGTTCATCAGCCAGCCTTCAACCTTCTAAAATATTAAAATTTTTCAGCATCTTTCCAAACATTCAGTAATTCAGTGGGATTACTTGTGCTGAAATTAAGTACGCACATAGCTGTTTTCAGGGATTAGATTGCCCACTCAAGCCTTTAAAATCCAAGCCTGTGTAGTAAGATCCAAACCTGTGTTGAGAAGTACTGGTGCCCGGCTGCTGCAAAGTTGCTCTCAGCAACACAACGGCTCTGGTTCAGCAAAGGAGCTTGTTGGGTTTTTTTAAACTTCAATTACCTTGTTCGAGTCTTGGCCTTAGTTTGTGTTTCTCTTCGCAGTAATGATACCAGATAAGACCTTCTAAATATAGTTGAAGAAGCTAAAAGACCACATATCATCAGTGAACAGAGAAATATAAAATCATCTTTACTTCCTCTAAGCAAATCTGGACGTTAAATCAGCTAGACCCCCAACTGCTTTACATTTCTAACTTACGAAATAGAAATGTGATACATGCTGAGAAGCTCTGACTGCAGGAAGCTGTTAAAATAATGAGCAATTTATTTTGAGGGATAATAAGGGTTTAGGTCTGACTGTCTACAATGAGGAAAAACAAAAATAATACAATTAAAGTGTGTGAAATTATGTCGGTGTGAAATCAGTGTGAAAGAGGCCAGAAAAAAAGTTTCTAAATATATTTTCTGGTTCAATTGTATTGATAAACAAGGTTGAATTTTTTTAGATAATATAAAAAGTTTTTATAATCATATATATTAGGAAGACAAAATGACTCTGTAGCTTTTCCACAGTTTGTGCGCTTCAGCTTTATTGCATATATCTGAGGCCTGGTCCTTTAACCACTGCTCACCTTAAAACGGTCACCTTATTCAAATGACCCCATTAAAGACTGTAGGGTCACTGAGGTGGATAATGTTTGAAGGGCTCGGCCTTCAACTTATATGAGTTGTTTTAGAAAAAGGTCCACATTAGCTTAAAATACACTGTTATAGCTTTATGGTTTAAAACAAAGTCATTTCTTTTCCTAGTTACAATCAATTTATGCAAAAATTGAAGTATAAATGCTCCTACTTTACAATGCATTTAAATCTTGATATAGAAGTCTTGTACATCGAAACGCCTACAAAGTATGTTTTTATGTCTTTGTCTGTTGAGGTTATGGAAAAATTCTAGAGAGTACTTTGTCATCCTATTATTCTCTGGATAGCAACAAATGAAAATGTTGGATCAAAGTATTCTACTTTTATCTAGAAGAAAGCTAAAAATAAATAAATAAAAAATCTATCCTATAAAAGCCCAAACATTCTTTTCAGGTTTCATCAGGTCACAATGGTGGTAACTTTTACCTCACTGTGTAATGTACTGTCATGTCACCTCAGATAAAATGGGAAAGGATTTGGCATGGTGTCACCTGAGATCATTATGGTCAGGACAGACTCTCTCTAGCTTAGAAAAAAGAAAAAAAGACAGTTGTAGGAAGACATTGGGGAGAAAAAACTCAGTTTGTAATATTTCTCATTTGGCAATATTTAGAAAAGCATTTTAAAATATGTTATGGTTAAATTAAACCAATATGTGCCACAATGATGTAGGTTCCACCCTTCCTTAGAAACAGTTATACTTTTTTAGGGAAAAAAAGCTTGATTAAACCAGAGAAGATTCTACCCTAATCACTAGAATATGTTGCCCAGTGACATGTGTCTCTTTCTCAATATTCTTGTAAGAAGCTAAAATTGGAATTTATTCTTGTTTCCCATGATTTTGAGATATTATTTGCTCTTTCAGATAGTTCTGAGTATTCCAGCACAAGACTGTTCTGACAGTTTTGTTCTCACTTTGCCACCCTCCCCAAATCTTCTTTAACCTGACAATTTTAGGAGTGAGTAGGAATCAAAATTACATTCAAAACCCCAAGAGGTCATTCTTGCTGTATCCTAGCGTGCCATGGAAAGCAACAAAAATCTCACATTATCTGCATTTACATGATTATCATGCAGTTTTCATATAATCATTTTACGTGAATGTTTTTGAACATGTATTGTAAAGCGGCCACATGCAGACACACAAAAGGCATCTCATGAGTTCATGTAATTCTTAATATACACAGAATGAAAAAATCTAGCCCCAAATCTCCAGTTTGGAATGGCATTAACTTACAAGAAACCATTTAATTTGTATAATCATCATCAGGATATCAGCTCTTGCTCCTCACCCCTTTCTTTGTGTTATGCTGCTGGTGTAAGCAAACCTAAAATTCACATATGACACTAAAATTCCTGAAGTTACCATGTTGTATATACATCCCAGTTAAATTTATATATCTCAGTTGTAATTTAAAATTTTGGCATTGGTTTCAGCTAGTAAAAATCTTTATCTTTTTCATTCTGCTTGGCACTCTATGTAACTCACATTATGCAAAGTCCTATATGTCAGGTAACACAAATACAAAACCAAAAGTTGGTTTTGTCTAGGCAGCTGTTTTCAAGCTAATTGTAAATGAAATAACTTGGCACAACCGACCCCTTCTGTTGTTGTGGGCCATTCTGACCAAATCAAACTAAACTTGAAAATCATCTGTTCACAGGATGACAAAGAACTGGAAGGTTTTTAGGTTAATTTGACATTGTTCTGGCTTCTGTTCAACATTCTGGCTTCTGGTGGAGAACAGATAAAAGCCCATTGGCAGAGGGAACAAGTTCTGTGTTTTTTTTTTTTTTTCCCCCCTTATCTATTTATACTAATACCAAAGAAATCACTTTTAGAATACCAGCTAATCCTGAAGTCTTGAGGAGAAAGTGACAAAAAGTCATTCTTTGCTGCACAGATGGTTCATGACAAACACAGCAGGAGCAACAGCAAAGCATTAATTTGTTTGGTTCAAGAGATCTGCTAGTCTGCTGATAGTGTCACCAGAAATATTTACAGCTGAACAGGTAGAAGAGGAGATCTTCACATTCAACTGTTTTTTAAATCTTAGCAAATTTTTTCTCTAAGTTTTGTATCATTGCAGCCATAATTCATAAACATGTTTAAATTTTAAATATGCTTCTAAATTAATTTTTAATAAGATTGTACTACTTCATGAATGAGAAATGTTCTGTGCAGTGAAATCAAAGGCAATCTGAGTGCCACACAGATACATGGACTGACTAATAGATAAATGCAAGATGATTACTGTTCATGGATTTGTTCATAACATAACTCAGTTATCAATAGAGTTTAAATTATATAGATTCTTTTTATGTATTATATAATCTAATATTAAACATTCATTATGTATTTCTGCAATGCCTTGTAGCATAACCATTACCAAATATCAGCTTACTAATAAATTAATGAAATGTGCATTTCTGATCTCCAGATTTTGGGGACTGCATTTAATCATTACTTAGTCATGAAATACATTGATCCTTGGTGAGGTAGGTATATGTGTGGAATAAATAAACTGCTGCGACCCAATCTATGGTCCACAAAGGGAGGATTGACGTCTGTGACAACAAAGAATGGTTCTGTTAATGGCCACCATATACAAGTGTGGGCTTCCACACCAGTAAAAGTCTGATTTTTCCAGCTTACATTTTCAAAAACATTAAAAAAAAAAATCAGATTCCTTCAGTGCATGATCTGAAGGAAAGACATGGTTGAAAGCCCAAGCATTCCCAAAGTTAGTATTATGGTGCACTGTACTAATTATTTTTTTAATTTCCAGGAGACCTCAGCATTATTTAAGAACTTGTATTTAATATATGGCTGTGTATTTGTGTTTATTCATTTTTATATATGTAATGAACAGTACCATATTACTGTTGTGAGTATATGTGCAGGGCATGAAGCTCATATGATCAAACTAGATATGTAAAAGTGAGTGTTTCTTCCTCTATATACTTGACAAAATGCTTCTAGGCAGAGTTAATGGATCCTTCAGCCATGTAGCTACTGAAGAAAAATAAAAGGCCTGAGATTTCATGTGTTCTCCCCTACTCTCAGCATTTACTATTAGCTAACTCCAGACCATTGCTTTTAATCCACCCTCTGAATCTGAATCTTTCAGACACCACTGTGGGTTCTGTTTGAAGGACCAGGAAGCTGAAGTTCAGCCCATATACCATTATAATTTCTGAAACACTCTGATTTCATTCCAGAACTCATTCTTGAACTACGTCTGGAAAAATAGACGCAAATTAAAACTGGAGAGAATTTAACTAACTAACTTGCTTTTTAATTTTTTTTTTTTAATTGATAAAATGGTATTCTTCCAAAACATAAATTTAACATCATTGTATTTAAAGGAGATGGGAAACTAACAATAGGCTACACTCAAAAAAACACAATTAAGAAACACTTAATCTAGTAAATGATTCTGTCATACTAATCTACAAATAGAGATTTGAGATGATTTCTTTATATTCTCCCAGGGAAACTCAGTTTTCATTTAATCTACAGAATGGTGGAAAATCCTGTCTTCCCAGAAAGTTTTTGTAACCATAGTTAAGACTTTTGTTGCTACCCTTTCACCTTCACGATGTACCTGCAAACAGCCTGTCTGCCAAAGTCATTGGTTTAACAGAACAAGTGTAATGGCTAGTAATACCATACATACCCAAGGAATTATCCTGTAAGTCAACAGTTTGATTGATCAGTGCAGTCTCTATCCTTGACTGAAGGAGAATCAAGGCTTAGATCTGTGGTGGTTTTGCTGGTCTCCAGGGTAGAGCGTGCATGCTAACCTAATGTGTGAGATTACAAGTGTGGCTAGAGAATACATGTTTAACACCAACAATGAACTCATGTGTTTAAGAGAGACAGAGATGTTCCTTTAGCAGTATATACATAAAAGATTTGTAAATATAGAAAAAGGCAAATCACAGAGGAGACAAGTCAACAATGAATACAATAAAATTCTAGTCTTTTTTCTAACACTTGCTTGTAACTTAATTAAGAAGTGATATATTTAACCAAATGTATATATACACACATCTAAGAGTGCTAGTCCTCTTACAGAGAAATCAAGGACAGAATTGCAGAAGCCAACTCTGAGACTGGCAACAGTGATTACTGTCAAACCTTTTTGGGTGAGGGGAAGGTATAGTTTTAGATCCAGATTCAAGCAGAAAAATTGATTGACTAAAAAGCTGTAGTTTCTGAAAAGAAAATGGATGTATTATATGAACACTGTGAAGTCAGAGAATAAACATTTCTTTTTTTACATTATTTTGATCTAATTATAATATTCCCAGAGAATATTAATATTCAGGTTCTATAGAGGGAGGAGAGATTTTACTGAACTAATGGAGCTTCTTTTTGGAAATTCACGGAAAACTATAAACTCATGCACAAACACACACACAAAAGCAAGAAAGGTATTTCTATTTGTAGAGACAAGAAAGAATGGTTATTACATTTTTATAGGTCTTCATTCTATTCAGGTTCACATAATGGTAAAATATCAAAAATAAAATCTGACCACTGAATTGTCAGGAGTGTTTGACTGAAAAAAAGAAAAAAAAAAGTTTTCTAGGCAATCTATGGGTTTGTTATTTTTTTCTTTTCTATTATGATTTTTAATAAGGTTGTAGGATTAGTGACTGGGGTATATCCAGAGTATATGTATAACATTGCGACTTCAGTAAATTACTTCATATTGTCTCACAACAACTGATTTGAAAAAACCCCAACTAATCAAAATTGGTTTGGACTGTAATGCTAGCCCATGACCTCCAAGCTGACTACAAGACAAAGCCTACTGATGAATGGATGCATACTGAATTGCAGGGAGAAGGTTAGTAGTTATTTTTGTGCGGGCTGTACTTACTCATGCCAGGGCTCGATGTGGTTCATTGTTTCTTCAGGTTTCTTAAGATAACAATGACCAAACGAGCATAATAAATCCTGGTCCTTTTTGTTGAAAATGGTCCGACTCGTAAGGGCACCTTCACAGTTGGGCTGGGTTTGGCAGCCTCAGCAGAGAATAGGAAGGAAAATGAAACTGCTTCCTCAGCTCAGAGTCAGTCCCTCCAGGTTAGGGCTACAGACGAGGCGTGCTGACTGGGCAACAATGGGGTCTGCAGTTTTATTACTGTTGATAGCAGCTTGACTCAGAGACATCCAACTCGCTTGCAATGTTTTTGTACCATGGACGTTTCTTTATAGTTTCCTCTCTGTTTCATGAGGTCACATTGGGAGGGGGAGGATTAAAACACCTGAGTTTAGCTATCTACCTGTAAGTGTCTACACTCCCTCGGTAAGAGAAGGAGATGTAGGCAAGGCAGTCAAGAGAACAGCTCAGTTCTTCCTGAAGTAAATGCTGGGTTTTTTTCACTAGTGATGTACTGAGTAGGTCTTCATTGTAACTGGAGTTTAGACACCACACACATCATCATCTGTGTTTATACATCATCCTCTGTGAACTGAATCCCAACCTGTTTTTCTTAGATGCTGTGGTGAAACAAACGAACAAAAAAATACTTGGCAGAAATATTTCAGTCTGACAAATGTGCACTATTCCTAGATCGGGACTTGGCTGTACTTACCTGGAGCATAGCCTGGAGAGCCATATTCACAACCTATGTGATGAAAGCACAGACCTTAATATTGATAGCATTACAGACAATATTTCAGAGCTTTGGGACTCCCTGCTCTGAAGCTGAGAGTCTCATCTCTATCCTTAGCTTGTCTGTTATAGAAGCTGAGATATTGTATATCCAAATGTATCACTGAAACACTTGTGAGTGAGAAATAAGCATAGAGTCACTATCACTAATGGCTACAGACATCCTATTCCCAAAACCAGGGCCAAAAGAGGACTAGGATTTGGAGAAAAATTGCAAGTTCTGACGTATTGTCAGAATAAACCCACCACTATAAATGACAAATGTGATTTACAGGATTAGATTGTTTTCTACACTTTGCCAGCAAGAATGGCAAAATCACGTGCAGCAGAGCTCTTTTGCATAAATAACACTGATCAGCCACCAAAACTAAGCACCAATTGCTCGTGGGTGTAGGTGAACTATTAAATTACCTCATCACATATTGAACCAGCTGCAAAATAAACACCTATTTTATTGCTCTCATTGTCTCTTCTTCAATTTACTCCAAGGTGAGGATTCTTGGAAAATATTTGTCGCAACTTTTGAAACTAATCCATGTTCTTTCTGGTAATAAATGACAAACTTTGCCATTTCAAATTAGAAGAAATCTTATTAAAAATTAGATTTCTTCACTGAATCCTGAAGAAACTAGTACAAGATGCCAAAAGCCTTTCAGCTCTGGTCCCATCTCAGGCTCCCAGTTCCCCACTAGTAAGTAGCAAGCATCAAGTTTGAACAAGACATTAAATCAACAATCAGAGTCCAGCCTCAGGCACAGAACAGAGATTACATTAGTGGTATTAAACTGTGACCTACTTGCGAGATCCTGGCCATGGTAGGAACTTGCTCAAAGTATTGCTGTCTGTGCTGCTTTTAACACAGTGAATTACAAAACATTTCTGACTTGCCTTTGCTATACAAGGGAAATAGGCGGGTTTATTCTCTCCAGCCAAACACAAATACTGCTGGTGGGTACCTGCTGTTCCCCTTTCAGGGTATTGTGGGTGACACCTTAAAAAGGGATCATATTATTTCAGCAATAGTAGTTGATCTATTTTGATTTTGTTTAATTTTACTCACCATGACAAAATTGTACTTAAAAGGTTGGAAAGATGCAAGATTTATTAACTGCAGTTTCAGAATTTCTGAGGAAAATCACAAGTGCCTATGATCCTTAGGTTAATGATAGCCAGTAAATAAAACTTTTGAAGTCTCTATTGCATCCTGGATGAAGAACCTCACAGTTTTTGGAATAAAAATAAAAATTAAATATTATACATCTGTTCTTTCCTATGAAAGGCACAAAGACATATCAATAGCTGGTTAGCCTTTCCTTATTTAAGGGAGATACCAGACATAAAAATAAAAATTGAGAAGATAAAGGCTTATTGAAAAAGAAAACACTGTGATGAAGAATGTGTTCTGTTAATGGCTTACATTCATATACTTCAGCTAAAACATCAGTATAATCATAAGAAAAACCCTGTATAGTAATTAGATGAAACCAAACATCTATTTCTGAAAGTCAGTGGTATAATAGATAGCAAAATGTACCCTGAGTGAGTTAGTGTGTGATGTCATTTGTCCTGTATGAGGGAGAACAGCAAAGCAAATTTTCTCTGAAAACAAATTAGATAAATCTGAGGCCTCACTACTATGGAATTAGATAGTATTAGTTTGCAACCTTTTACCAATGTAGGCATGAGAGATTTTTGGAAGAAAAAAAATATTGCAAACAGCATGAGAAGTAACATTTGCTTGATTCCAATTAGGACAAAAAGTGAAAGAGAATTGCATAGCTATCAACAATAAAACCCAGCATGTCATGCTAAAATGTCACCTTACTTAAAGTAAACCTGTAAATTAGTCATGCTACAAATAATCATTGAGATAGACTTATATCAGGCAAATCTCTCAGGTATTTACCATACCGAAGCATTAAAGTTCAATTAATTTAAAAAAAAATTTGGTGTTGAGCAACTCTGGCATATAGCATTAAACAGTTTTTAATCAGTTTTCCATAGGGTGGGTAGCAGTAACTACATTTTGTGAGTCACCTTCTGTAACCACTGTGTCTTAGCTGTGCTGATTTCTAGACCTTGAGTAGTCTGAAGTAGAAAATAGATATCAGGGTAGTTAGAAAGGGGCCATTTTGGAAAAAAGGTAGACCTTTCACATCTTGGAAACTTTAAAGTAAAAATGTCACTTAGAAAGCTCCAAGGTCAGATTTTCTTTAGCCCTAGCAAGATTAGGGTTTTGTATCATAATTTGGGACTTAACACGTCAGTTCTACCTTAGACCTTCTTCAGGTGCAGGTTTCAGTTTTGAGACATTCATAAATATTACCAGGAGTGATTTTTTTTTGTATTGGTAAGAGTTGTATGGAAAAGTCTGTGTATACCTACTAGAAAAAAACCCTTGTTCTGTGACAGCTTCTTCACTGACAGATGCTTTTGAGGGCTGTCAGTTGGCCATTCCTTAATCCACTCAGCATGGGTTGTACTGATATTTCATAGTGGTCATTATTAAATCAGCTCAGCTTTCTTACGGTAGATTACAGATTGGTCTCTGAACCATCTGCTACTATGCATCTGAATGTATAAGCTTGTGGGTGCCTATTTAGAAACAAGACAGTGAATTGATGATGGTTCAGAAAGGAAGAGGAGCTTGAAAAAGAGCCTGGCTTCCAAACATCTGAAAAGGAATGGTTACTTTGCGTGGTGCATCTCAGCCAGTGTGCAGTCCACATTGCACCATGATGCAATGCTTGCAATGCTGCAAGATCTGCAGTCAAGTGGCAGGGCTGCAAGATCTGCAGCAAGCTTCCACAATTGGCTGGAGTCACTCCAGAATTTTTTCTTTTTGAATGGGATTATGCTAACTACACTTAACTAAGAACTGTCTGCTATAAACAACTAACAAGCTTTATTATATCAATGTGATAAATTCTCAGATTAAAATTCTCAGCCTTTAGGAGAAAAAAAACCACGGCCAGCAGTAGTTCTTTATACATAATTGTTGCTAATATGGGGAAAACAGAATACTGTTTGAATTTCAAGGGCTTCTTGTGCCTCCACTATTTGACCAAGAGCCTAGTTTTCATAACAGGAAAAACTTTACCTATTCACAGTTCTTCATCTTTCCTACTTTCTTGAGAAGTTGGTGCTTCAAAAAGATTTTATGATGATGATAATAAAAAAGACCTCCCACTTTATATTTTATAAAAAATTATATCCTTTCCACCTCTAACTTGCTTTTTAAAACAGTTTTGTCTGAAATTTTCCATAAAAAGAGTTTTTTAAAAGGCTGGTATTAGTCAGATATTTGGTTATATAAAAGTCTGAATATGTGACATTTCACAAATTTTGACGTATTCTTCTAATTCTAGTGATATGCACCTCAAAAGCATTTGTTTTAAAGCAATAAATGTATTCATTTATTCTCAGTGAGAAATGCACATAAGACTCTTTAAAGTAATATAGGCTTCAAATTTAGAGTTACTTATTATGGGAATTAATATGGAACAGCTTTTGAGACAATCAGCTAACATTTCCTGTCTTCTACAGAAAATGATAAATAAGTGGTGTAACAGTGACTTACACTGATGATGTAAAAGATACCTTGTGTATCTACATGTTATTTTTTAAATAAAAGGGAAGGTGATATGGCACATGGAATAACAGAACTAGGCAAGGGTACTTTATTTCCTCAATTTGGACTATTTCATTGCTGGATTTTGGGTTTGGTGGGGTTTGGTGTTTTTTTTTTTTTTTACCAGGCAGATTTTTTCTTTACTTGTTAAAGTTTATTTACTGTATTGACCATACTAGTTTAATGAGATTTCTATTTGTCATCTGTATTTTTTTTTAATCCACAAGGACCAAGATTTTCAACTTCAAAGGCAACAGGTTTGTGAAGACAGTGAGAATATGGATGTAAATGATCTTTGCAATGTTCAGAATCCTTCTTCTAAAACTAAAGGTTCTTATTCTGAATCACTACCCACTCTCCCTAATGTCAGCTGTGTTGACCACAAAGCGAAATAGCATACCCATCTCAGCTATGAAAACATGGCCTTCCCTTCCTTCGGAATTGGACCAGATGTTGTCACATAGGTGCCTCTGGATGCCTTTGTTCAGTAAATTTAAATTCTTATTCAGTACCTCTCTAGGCATTTTTTTTTTTTTCTGAAACAAATTTGTAAGGCTTTTCTAGCTCAGGAGAAATTTCCCTGCAGCTGCTGAAACCTCCTTGTTTCACACATTCTCAACATGTTTCTGACTTCCTGCACAAATTCATGCACTGGCTGCTGGCACCTTCATCCCATGAATCAATTTACAGAGACTGGATACTTTCTGAAAAACATATTGATTGTGCTTTCCACTATCTCTGGTTTAGCCTCTTTAGCCAGAGTACTTGCTAAAATTCAAACTGCTTTTTTACTCTCAGCTCATATCTTATGTTTGTAACCCTGAGGTGTGCTGGCCATGGGAACCACAATGTGATTTCTGCCTCCCGTACCTCTGCCACAGAGCGCACAGGTTTGTGCCTGGTCTTCACAGAAGGTGAAAAAACCTCTGAAGGTTTCCTGTGTTCTTAAAAATTTGCCCCAGTTTTGTTTCTCTACAGATTGCAAGCAACTTGCTTCCACATTTTCATTACACAATTATTTCAAATGAACTACCTCTGAGTACAAATCTCTGGTTAGTGAAAGCAGAAGGACACTTACTTCCATCAACTCCAGCACTGATACTACAAGTTGGAGGGAAATGGTATTGACTTAATCTTTAAAGAACTCCAGACAGGGATTAGGAGGAGTTCTTTTTTTTCCTTTTTTTCTCCTTGTGAAGCTCAATATACTTTTCAGGAACCATGTTTTTTTCACTTTTTTAGGAGGAGAAAGTCCATCTCTAGTACTCACTAATTATCAGTAATTTGAAATGTAAATGTGGTGAGATGTGATTATGTAAACTCAGTTAACTCTTCCATGTTAAAGTGGACTTCAGAATAAAAGATTAAAACATGGAAATGGAAAACTAGAGCAGAGGGTTACAAATGTAAGGAAGGTGATGATTATAAAGAAACTGGCTGATGTTTTGTTCACAGCTTGATGCAGTGAAATTATTAAGAAACTGCTACATTATGGAACAACTATCCGACTGTGTAACTTTTACTAGCCAGGCTTGTACCATATGCCCACAAGGCCAAGGACAATGGAGCATCATAAATCTTAACAGCTGTGTCCTGGCCAAAGGACAAGAAAGAAAGAAGAAATATCTCTTACTTTTCTGTGCAGATACCACCACTTAATAGCATATATGTCTCTGCATATTTGCTACCCATAAGATACAGACATTTCCAGTTCTCTTTCCCGAATGATAACCTAAAAGGGTCAGAGGTTATAGAAGAGGATATTTGACACTGTCAGTCTTCTGTTAGAACTTGATTCGATCAGGTGAATGAAACTTTAACCTGATTTCACTTTGACTCTCTCTTCCACACTCCAGTGGCAAGGCTTTTTTTCTTCTTCAGAAGTAGCTGATCTGATGCAATCTGGTCTGTTGTGGTAGAGCAGGTCATAATCAAAGTGTACTTAATGAAAGAAAAAATAAAAAGAAGGATTATTTACTTACTGGAGAAACACCTTTTTACAATTTTTAAAGGTAATAAATAGAAGTCTGAAATCCTTTTTGTACTCTTTCTTCCTTTCATGTAGATAATTTTTCATTATTGGAGGGTCTAGGAGGTTTTATTTTAGTCCCATCAGATTGTCAGTACCACAAAAACAGTTTTTAATCGACATTGATTGCAGGGAAGAGACCTGTCTGCTCAATCATGAGGCATGGATCAGCTCAGGATCTGTACATACCACATGATGTGAATAGGAAGGCATTTACTTGACAGCTCCTTTTCCAAGGGTAAATTGCCGATAGCTGTTGTGCTCTGTAAAGGCACTAGAGAGTTTGACAGTTTGGGAGTCTCTTTCACACACACACACACACACTCTTCATTTTCCTTTCCCTCCAGTGCTTTTGTTTAAAATTGGTTATTCTTCCTGATAGAAAAAAGGAAAATCTGGCTGTAGCTTTAGTTTGCATTAATGGTTCCAGCTTACTCGGGCTGATGTTATTTGTGGTCTACATTTACAAAATTTAAGGTTCAATGTGTTGTATCTCTGTCAACTTATCTTAACTCCTCTTTCTTGTGAGCTGTGTGATGGTGGTTTTGTTAAGACTCTTGGGTCTGAGGTATAGAGCATAAGTGTTACACACAGAATAGATGCATATCTTTGTGAAAGTTAGGAGAAGTGGAGATAAAAAGTTCCTGTTTAATAATTTACTGGGAATTGTATGTGTGCCTCAATGAAAAAACCCAATGAAGCAGGCAACATCAACCAGTAGTCTGTGTAAGACAAGATTTGGCCGCATCTGACTTGTCTGTGCCTTGAATCCACTCCCATTTCTCAGCCTCCCCAAATACTTGAGGACCTGAGAGACCTCGGCCAGCCTAAATCCCCCAGCTCTAGGCTCAGCAGGAGAGGGATAAGTGTCCCCTGCTGAGATCCCAAAAGCAAGAGCCACATCAATGAATGCTAATTAACTTCACCTCTCCTGACCCTAATGCTTGTAGTTGGGAGCAGCTCTGCTGGTGATAATGGAAGGATCTCTGCCTGATTCTTTCCTCAGCGTAAATATAATCTGAACCAATTACAAATTTTAGCTTTCATCTTCTAATGCTTCTTTTTCCCAGATGTATAATATAATAATCCCTCTTTTCTCAGCTGGTGGTGTGAAAACACTTCATGAGAGACATACTACTACATGTTTTCTACAGCCCCGAACAGAATGGAGCTCTAATACAGGATGCAGTATGCATGCACCACCATGACTCGAATACTACTAACACTTACCCTGCTCATCCTCCACTGGGGATGTGTCACAATGACACAGGCAATAAATATCTAAGTTAACTGAGTAAGGCCCAAAATACCTAAGGATATTTCCTTCTATCAGGGATAGAAGTATATTCTCAGCTAATGTTGTCTTCCCAAATACCATTTACAGGAAGAGGCATATCAGCTACTAAACATTACTGTATTCATTTTGAAAGGCAAATAGTTGAAGCTGTATTGTAAACAGAAGGGTACCAAAATGCAACACTCACATAATGCATTAAGTGCAGTGTTATTGATTAGCCATAGTTAGAAAAAAACACTAAATTAATTAATTCTTAACGTAACACTATTAAAGAAATCAGGGGAAACTGAATGTTTGTAAGCAGAATGAAATAATCTGAATCATCTGACACAAAAGACAACACAATGTAATGGACAGTGTTTTCCACCACTCTATAAAGAAAGGATAAAAAAAATGTGCGGGGGAATAACGCTACAAGTTCTGTCAGATCACTTGTTCTAATCTATCTTGCGCTTCTAATAGCTTTTTGCGCATTGATGTGCAGTAACTGTTGATCATTGTAGCCTGGGTAGCAAAATAAAAACCTAAACAAAACACTGGATTCTAGCCCCTTGTCTAGTTCCTTAGCATGAGTTTCAGTGTGTGATAGCTAATGATTGTTGCTCATGAATTTTAGTGATCTTTTCCATTCTTGGCTCCAAAGAGAAAGAACAATTGGGACCAATCTACTTTGTGCCAAATAAGCTTCCTGAATATTGTTTTTTAATTATATTTCATTTTCATTGTTTTGCAAGAGCAAAACAAACTGCCCTGCTTTTTAGTCTCTTATACAACCATGATTGCAGTAATGGAGTATAGCTTCACTTGAGAAATATGGTTTGTGGTTTCTTCTAGGGATCATGCTACCATCTTCATCATGTCTGTTTCCTCTGGGTACTAATAAAGAATTGCCAATCATTGCAATATCCGCACAAATGTCCCTCATTCACCATCTGAACTAGCCATTAGAAGTGCTTGGTGATAAGGTCATCAAATAATATGAGACTCCAGCTTCCAGGAAAGCAATACATCCAATTCTTCTTACCTTGAAAGACTATCACTGACATGAGATGCTGTGTACCTGGTGTTCTGCATATGTCGTAGAATAATTACAAAGTGTATCTGATGTTAGAGAAGCTCTTGTCCTCCTCTAAATTGCCCACAAACAATAAATACTGCCCACTGAGTTACCTTCTCAGTGATGTAGCCCTGACTGGCCTTACTGCTTTAGCTAAGGAAAATAGATACCAGACATGATGCAGATGGACATGGACGTCACATCTAATGGACCTGTATTCTGTTTTACCATGTGGACACAATAATTTTGGTTCTGATGCTAAGAAAGTGGAAATAGTATCTGCTCCTTCAAAGAAGATGAAAATAGCTGGATGAAAACATTCACCCTGGAGAACTCATTTGCAGACCCTCAGTCTGAACATAAGACTACATACCAAATATATTCTTAGTATAAGGCCACATTAGAGGGGCATAGACCTCAAAATGTGGACAAAGCTGATCCACTCTTGGCTAACAGAATTGGAATTTCACTCCAGTCTTAGAGGTTCCAGCCGGGATGTCATTTTGGGGCAGTATTACATGTAGAGGCCGAGAGGGAATACTGGTACCAACATTCAGAACACATTAGGCAATTTTCTTGGTCCAGTTTAAATTTAGAACACTCCTGTGCACACTTGTTATGCAAAGGATGAAAAAAGATTCAGAGTTCACCAAAGCATACTCCCACTGTGTTGTACAAATCTCCCTACCCTTACTCTCTTTTTTTACCTCTTGAGATTTAAAAGGGGGTTGGACCTTATATTTCACTGACATGCACAGCCACTTAACAGTCTCAGGACTATTACTCTAATTCACCTAGTTTTCATTAATCAGATACATCCCATTAGCACAGTTTACATTTTTTTCATACACATAACATTCAGTAAGTACCTTATAGCCTTACTTTTAATGAAAACAATGATTTCAAAGCAAATGGTATTTTAAAGTTGTGCTACAATGATTCATGGATTTATATGTGTAGTTTCTGAACCTTTAGTTATTTAAACCTTTAAATGACTTTAAATAGAAAAGATTCACTGCACTACTCTCCAGATAAATTGAGGTGAGTAATATATGAGAAAAACCTGGCTATTTCACTTTGAAATGACATGATTATCAATAGTTAGTACTCCCTTTGTTTCATAAGTGTCAGAAGTACCAAATAAACTAGTTAAAATACAAACTTTTACTTGCTTTTATGTTGTCCTATTAGCCTCTGTAAACACAGACTTACTATACAATCTGAGGATCTGATCAAAGACTGATGAGGCAAACGGGATATTTTTCATTCAGCAGAGATAAAAGAACTCAAGGTTCCAATTAATCTTACAATTACCTGTGTCATTTTCTAAGTAATATAATACTATCTAATATTACACCTCTTCTGAAAGTGCTAAGGGAGCTCCTGAAATACATATGTCACCCATTACTGATTGCAAGCTCCATTTACTGTTACATCAACTAATATTTGTGTTAGTTATCTTGCTCCTCTCCTGTACAAATGCTGACATTTTTCATAAACAAGGAAAAGATTTAGGGATATCAACTCATACCAGTGTAAACTGAGACAATATGTCAGCTTTCCTCAAATGAGACGGACTCTGTGTTCTTCTGCTGTTAAGTTATTCAACCCCACGTTCAAAGACCAGAAGACAACCTAATTGCTAATGACTTTGTGAGAGTGGCAGAGAAAGAAAATGTCTTGAAAAAGGGCATGTTCTCCTTTGTATGCCTGACTTCCTTTTTTTTAAAAAATATATTAATGCTACCACTGAAATGGTGAAATAAACTTTTCTAGTTGGCCACAGCTTAAAGGCCACTCCTAAGATTAATTCAGGAACAAAAAGGAAAGGTATCCAAAGTCAAAGCAAGCCATAAGATTTTACATTGTAACTACAGCTGAGAGCTTTAAGGAAAAATTTTTAGAAAATGACTAACCAGTTTGTAGCTGTACTATAGCAGGAGCAGGTGTATGTTGGATGGTAGTGGGAAATATTTAAAACTTCTTACTGTTGCAGACACTGCTGCCTGCCATTAACCCCTGTCTGCAGTCTGCAAAACAGAGGACATTTCAAGAAGATGGAATCAATGTTAGAAGATATATGCCTCCGTTGTGGCATCTGTGGGGAGAGTCAACACATTGTATTTTCAGTCCTGCAGAGGAAGAGGTGCCTGCAGGGGCAGAGAGAATATTGAATATCAATTGAGAAAAGTTACTTTATTAGCAGTTCTTCAGTATAAGAGAAAAGTAAAATTAATGAATTAAGGGGAAAAGGCACTGACAGTCCCTTAAGGGGTACAGCAGCTTGTGTGAATGAGTCATACTACTTCGGGGAGCAAGAGTCCGGATGTACATTCATTCTCTTTATCTTTGCACGAAGAAGGGATGAAATACAAAAAGGAGATTATTCTGCAGAGGTAAAAAGAATACCAGAACCCACAGGACTGCATAAATTTCTTCAGAAAGGACAGTTCAGAGGAAAAGTTGCTACCATCTAGTTGTTCTGTTTCTTTTATTATGCTACTTTATGGAAATGTAGGTGAGCAGCATAGCCTGCAAATTTAGCATCATAAATAGTGTGAAGATTTAGAGTTGGAGAAAACCTTGTTATCTTGCTCTGGCTTCCTGTGCTCATTTCAAATCTCATTAAAATGTGTCATGACTAGGGAAGAAAAAAGTCCTGTTTATACCTAGTTCTCTCTCTTTTTTTTTGGTTTGTTTTTTTTTTTTTTTTTCTGGAGAGATCCAGCCAGAATGCATATGCTTAAAAAAATTGTTTTCGTCTTTTTTAAATTCACTTTTATGCTCCTCCTTCATTTGCCTGCTCTCTTCTTGTTGTTCTTGTACTTATGACAGTTCTGTATCTTTAGCCCATCAGAGGTCTGATGAGAGGGAAAGCGGGCAAACTGCCTTGCTGCAGAGCTACGGCTCCTGGGCCACCTGATGTATGGAGCTTTAGGGAATCCCCTGCCATGTAGCAGAATGACACATGTTGTCTCTGCGTGTGACCTAGGTTTACCTTCTGCTTTCACTCACACACAGGCTGTTCTGTAAAAAGCAGTTGTTTGACCTGTGCTTGATTCCCTTACATAATGAGAATTCACATCCACCACAGGAACTGATTGAAACCAGATCAAGCAGGGGTGGGGGGGCTGTGGCCCAGGCCGCATCTGAATTACACTTTTTGGAGATGATAGTGAAAAAAATTAGTCATGGATGCAATGTTAGATAGAGCCCTGAACGCTGCTGCAGGAGGGCTAGATTTTTTTTGCAACTAACTAAAGTTTTTTCTGTGCCTTGAGACAAAGGAGAAAGGGAAAAAAAGAATACTGCCTTCAATTTATATATTAATGGGAATGTGTTTTATGTTTCAAATGGCCTTCAGGAAATTCCAGAAGAGTGATACTACATTTTGCATTAGCTGAGTTGGGTTTTACACTTGAAGTCCTATGAGTGTTAAATTGCTTGCACGTTTAATCCATGCAGTACTGTGTTCATTATAAAGAATATAAAGAGGAAGAGATATTCTTATGTACAGATATATACTGATCTTTAGTTCACAGGATGATTTGAAACCAGTGATCATTCTAAGAATGCACTTTCAGAGGTAAAAATATCTGTTCTTTTCTTTCAGCAGCAGGATACTACAAATCAAACACGGATTTTTTTTTTTTTTTTCTAAATTGTTGAGGATTTCCCTGAGGCTTATTACAATGAACTGTTTCATACCCTTTGACCTTAGTAGCAGGACACTGAAGCCTGCAGATCACTTGCCTGGCTGGCTAGATAGTTTTGTTCTATCACTGCCTTTTTCCTTACATACAGTATGTTCTCAAAGTGCTACTATCTATACTTTTTTTAGTATATGTAACCTATGATATATGGGCAAGGCCATCCAATTCCACAATCTCTCTCTACTTTGGAGATATGTTGTTCTGATCTGCAGAATTGGACTGATTTTGGAGAAAACTTTCTCCTGCTACTGCCTGCATGCATGTTATTAGAACCTGCTCTCTCAAAAGTGAGGAGACACACAAGGTGAACAAACCCCTCCTTAAGTCTCTCTTCCCCAAACACAGGGATAAAGACAGAAGCCAATGGGGTGGGGGGGGGGGGGGGACAAAACTTCTTTGCAGTGGGGAAGAGGCAGGGGAAGAGCAGATGATCTCTAACTGCACAGTCCTCTCTGCTCTTTACAAGTCAAAGATCACCCCCAAAACTGCCACTCAGACACTCATTTCCTTCCCTGGTCTCAACATCACCAATCAAAACAGCCCTATGGCACTCTGTTCACTGCCAAATGTTCCTGTCCCTTTCACTTTCAGCTGCCTCTGGAAATGTTTAATGTGGCACTGCAAAATGACTAGTAAAAAATTCAACAGCATTATTTACTATGGTACTTTGAGGTTTTATTGAATGAAACCATCTGCTTGGGAATGTTTCCCAACGTCGTGGGCTAGATCTAGAATTTACAGCTGCAATATAGCTTGTCTGAGGGAGTTTCACAGCAGAAATGCCACCTAATGTATCACAAATATGTGAGACTGGATAAGAGGAATATTGAGAAAGCTCCTATTTCCTACTCTCCCATAAACAGAGTCAACTGACTTCTTGATGGTAAAGATTCAAAATAGTTGCAATTTTAGAATTTTCTTTCCAGTCTGATAGCTATGCTCTATGTGCTCTGTAAGCTTGTATTTCCTAAATTACTTCAATGTCTCACAGGACATCAAGTGTATACTTGTGGCTGATGGCAAAATGCACTGTAGGCAGATTTGTGGGCATCCTGTGAAGATGTTGGTAGCAGACAGAAGATGTAACAAGATGGCATTTCATTTACTTTTTCTATTATACAGAAAGAAATGGGAGTTTTATGATGAGAAGAATAAATTTTGGCCTCCTCTTCAGCTTCTGAATTATTTGTTGGTTTGAAGTGAAACAGGAGGCAGCTACTGATAAAAGACAGCTCAGACATGAACATAAGTAGCTAGATGATGTAAATACTCAAAATCTTCCTTGATCTATGGTTGCAGCCTGGGCTTTCCTCATGAAAGTGTTTTAAATACTTAATTGACATTTGCTTTGAGTTCCAAGAGTAAGAAGAAACTTTGAGCCAGAGAACTGAAAGGATGCTTTAGTTACCCTTTTACTCTATCTCCAAACAAGACCTTTTGTGAACTGTAGTCTGAAAATATGCTTTTTAAGGATTTATATATATTTTTTTCTAAATGTGCTCAATTTAAACCGAAGTATTCCTCATAACGTGCAATGAGATGGACATAGTCTCAGAGACTTCTATTTTTCAGAAGTGCCTGTGTACCTGACAAAGGTTTCTAGGTTCTGATACAGAAAATTCCTTTGACCCAAGTCCTCTGCCTACCATCCTGACCATAAATACCTTAACCACAAACTGTATTTCCTGCTGAGTCATAATAACTTAGTAGATTAGTAAAAACAAATGCCATGCAGTGAGTAGGGAATATTTAGCTGATACATAATATAGTCACATACCTACTATTGTAGCTTCAAAACTAACTGGATAAAACTGGTTTAGAATAGGAAATGATGAGGTTTTCCCTTGAAACTGATCTGTAAAAGAAGACTGCGAAAGTATAATGATGCAAAGGCATTGCAATTACCACCACCAGATAAAGGCTCTACCTGCTATTCAAACACCCAAATAGCCAAGCAAGGACCAAACAGCTTTGTACTGGGTCTTTTCTGCAAATTGGCTATGCCCATGTAAGTGTTAGCAGGGACTGTGCAGGATAAAGGCAATGTTAGCAATTGCCAGGGTTTTTTCAGTATCTGTTTAGGAACAGAAGTACTCAAAAATTCAGCGTCTGGCCACATGCAGCATGAAGCTGAGTTTTCCCAGCTGCAGAACAAGGTTATGGTGTGGATTCATCACCGACAAAGAGGAAGCCAGAGGTTGTAGCAGCATTAGAAAAGTTAGGTTGGGCTCCTGCTCAAAGCAACGATAATTCTAAAATCACAGTCGGGTGGTTCAAGGTTCCTCTTCTCCAGCTTTGAAAATTTCCAAGGATGATGCTGTGCAATCACAATGTCTGTGGCACCCAGAGACCCAACAGTTTCCCTTCCATCTCCCCCACCCCCCCAAAATGTAGCACCAAGGTGACTTTCTGGGATACAGATCCCAGAATCTGTGACACCACAGCAAACAATTTTAACATGTATCAATTTACTGATTTGCTGAAACACTCTTTTTTTCTGGGTGGAAGCAGCAGCTCACTATTCCATAACCCTGAAGTTCACAATATGAATTCAGCAGCAATATTACCTTTAAAAGTTCTTGCACTTTCTTGTCCTACCCACATGTCCTTCCTTTCATCCCACCGCCTTAGATCCACAAGCCACTCCATCAGGAGTGCCGATGCAACAGTCTATGGCTCTGCACTGTGATTCGGATCCATTAAAATAACCCTGAAAAGATTCCTTGGGTCAGGTCAATTCACACTTGTGGTGTCATATGGGTGTCGAATGACTTGTGGGAAATGAAAAATGAAATGGAGCAGTAAACCAAGTACATCCTGTTGTAGAATTAAGCTATTCACAGTATTTTAACAAATTAAATTAATATACACTTAGTTTTAGGAGGTCTTTTTAAAGACTTAATTTCAAACTGGTCTGGACTTTTTGTCACCTTTGTTTTAGAATATGTTTTAAGTAGCACATCCAATTTTTAAATCCCTTCTAAATAAATTTTTAAGTTGGTGGTTTGTTATATTTTAGTTTTGTCCTGATTTTGCCTTTCTATCTTGGGAATGTGAACAAGAACAAGATCATACACTCAAACCTACCTGTATCCTTCCTCGGGCTGAGATTTCTCACAATGTTAACATGGGTCAGAAGTGGAGCTCTCAGGAGAATGTGTACTAAATGCTTTGGCAAACCTGAACTTCTGCCCATGATTATCCACAATTTTGGCTTTGTTTTTACTTTCTTGTTAGTTTTCAAGAAAATAATCCTACATGATAGTGATGGTAATATTTTAGGGCATGGGATATTAACGCAAACAAAATGTCTACAAGACAATACAGTATGCACTATATAGTGTACAGTTTTGGATACTTTAAGAAGATCACTATGCAAAGGTCATGTTCAAAAGCAATTTATGAACCAACAGAACAAACACTGTTTGCATAGTCTTTTAAGACGTGTTAAACTAACTGGTTAATAAAAAAAGAATAGTAGGCATGATATTTTTCAGGCAAATGTGAAACTGAAGGTATTCCTTTAAAATATGCTAAACATAGTCCTGAAGCAATTCACAACTAAATGAGGATATTTGCTTTAATAGAGAAAACATTGAGAAAAGAGGTTGATTGTTTGTGTGTATATACAGAAGAAACACTTCAATCAAATTATATCTATATAGATGTGAATTTGAGTTTCCATTACTAACAGACATAGAAGCACTTAATAAGTCTTTAATCAGAACAACTAGATACTATTCTCTCACTCTCTGGAATATAAGACTTGGTCTACAGTGCCTAACACATTTTAATCCTTGGGTTTGAAAGCTCTTTGTGTTTGGGGATGCTGGAAACATTTTCTTATATTTTTATGGATTTTAAGGAAAGAATTTATATTTGTTTACTGTGGAATATAAACAACTTCTAACTTAATAAATAACAAAATCCATTTATGAATAAAAACAGTATAAAATATACATAATACAGTTTTGTAAGCCAGAACTATGTCTAGTTTAGTTAAATATATATTAATTTTATGAAACTATGGTAAAAAAAATTTCACATTGGCTCAATTATGAAATATAAATGTATTTGCAAATTATGCCCACATAGCTATTAAATTATTCCTTTTTCTTATTTAATGCATTAATGATGATTGCCTACTTATTTAAAAATATTACCACCTAGAGTTTGCTTTGAAAAGCAATAATATTCTATGAGATCTGCTACAACAGGAAATAGCATAAAACATTATGTGTATTTATGTACTTATTTTATACATAAAGGATTCTGTAACATTTGTGAAACATCAATTTACTGTCTGCTCACCTACCTAAAATTGCTTTCAGTATTCAATTGTTGGTCATAAGGTATGAAGAAAAGATACTCTCAAAAAATCCAGAGTGACCAGAAATGAACCTGTGTATTAACTTTCTTCCTGTGGTAAAAGCAATATCCTGGCAGCTGAGTTGAACTGTTGAACCTTTATGAAAAACACGGAAAATGTGGAAACTTTTTTCAGTATTGTAAACAACATTAGAAGTTCAAAAATTTTGAATTATCATTCTAATTTCACTGGTCAAGAATCTTGGGGGGGAGGGTGGGGGGAGAAGATGCTACCAAGCAAACTTCTTGTTTCATTTATTTTGTTCCTTGGAGACTGATTTGTGGGGCAGAAACATGGTATCATGACTAATATCCTTACAGCCAAGTAGCAAACTCTGAAAATATCTCCTCTTTTCTATAGGCAAGTTCTTTAGGTAACCCCTTATACTAGGAATGTCCTTTAAACTTATGAATGAGACAACTTGGTTGATTTAAGGTTGTTTCTTTCTCATGAAGCTGTGCAGAAAGACTTACCTGTTCACATGTTTTGACCCAAAGACCAATGGTTAGATTACTTGTCTAGGATAGATTAGGCTATATTTAAATATCTCATATGTCTGATGAGTTAGATCTGTAGCTGTCATTTCCCAATAGTTTACTTAAATCACAATACTTTGGTGTGATTATAGAGACATAAGGCAAATCTCAATTCCCCAAAACTGCTCTGATTTACGTATGAATAATTAAAGATTCATGGGACCAGTGGGAGGTTGACTTTTTAATCTGCTAATCAGGGAATGCACTTGAGGGTCAGAGATCTTAACTTCAGTTCCCAAGTAATATTGTAAATATGTGTAAATTTTAACAATTTCCTCAGGTGAGTTAGAGCTTTTTACTCTTGGTGGCTATTTAATTATTCCTTGAAAAGTGTAACAACATCATCAGAAGAGATGAAGAGAGGATTTCTGAATGTTATCTAACCTATTGACTAAGCTTTTCTGTAGGATATGAAATACATAAGTATTTGAGATGCTTAGAGAAAGAATGGAGCTATTTCATTTCCCAACCACTTTTTGTCAGGGGCTTGGTCTTTCAAGTGTACTGACAGAACTCTAACATTGACCTGTATCAAATTTTAGCCTCACTGGAAAGTAAATTCTTAGCTTTCACGTTGCCTGATTATGATTTTTTCAAGAAAAGTAAATAGTAATAATTTTGTTCCAACTCCAAATGGTTTCATCAATGCTGTTAGTACTTGGGAAGATGGCAGTTAAATCAAAAGAGGATGGTTGCAAAATTTTGGAGATGAAGCAAGCTTTGTATTAATGAAAGGATATCTCCAATGAGTAACATTTATGTTTTGTTACAGAAAGACTTCTTTTCAGCTCAGCAATGAACACATGGTATTCACGCCAAAGACAACTCCTGACTACTCCTACCAGGTGCAGGGACAGATGGGCCGTGGGAAGGCAGAATGACATGACTGCTATTACAATTTTTTTTTCATGTTGAATTGTCAGTTGTCCCATGTGGCAAAAGATTTGAAGCCATGCTGTGCTGTAGAGAAGACCAATACTGTCAAAACTGAGTTGTAGACAATACTTAATTTACAGATTGAGAAACTGTCATGGTTTAGCCCCGGCCAGCAACTAAGCACCACACAGCCACTCGCTCACTCCCCCTACTTATCTCAAAAAACAAAACAAAACAAAACAAAACAAAACCCCAAAAACCAAAGCAAGTGATGCACAATGCAATTGCTCACCACCCGCCGACCGATACCCAGACAGTTCCCAAGCAGTGATCGCTGCTCCCCAGCCAACCCCCCCCAGTTTATATACTGAGCATGATGTCATATGGTATGGAATAGCCCTTTGGTCAGTTTGGATCAACTATCCTGGCTGTGCCCCCTCCCAGTTTCTTGTGTGCCTGGCAGAGCATGGGAAGCTGAAAAGTCCTTGACTAGCATAAGCAGTACTTAGCAACGAGTAAAACATCAGTGTGTTATCAGCATTATTCTCCTACTAAATCCAAAACACAGCACTGTGCCTGCTACTAGGAAGAAAATTAACTCTATCCCAGCCAAAACCAGGACAGAAACTAACATTTAGATAGCTATACCAGGTCTGGAGCGGCTCCATAAATGGGAAGGCTTAGCTCTCCATCATCTTTCTGACAGCCATGTTTCTGTTTCTTAGGACTATGTTAACCTAGCAGTCTGACCTGTGCTATACGAGCAACTAAATATTTCTTTTTTATATATTAAAAAATTGTATTTTATGGGCATGGGAGACTCTCATGACAGAAGTTATACATAATTTCTTATATCCATTCAAACTAGCGTAAAAAGAAGGCTTTTTTTGAGAAGGCTTTAAACTAGGTTTGAAGGGGGAAGGGGATATACACGGGCCCGCTAATGAGGGGCCCAGGGGCAGCACGACAACGTTGGGGGCGAAATCAATAGGCCAGCTTAAGTGCATCTACACCAATGCACGTAGCATGGGCAACAAACAGGAGGAGCTGGAGGCCCTTGTGCAGCAGGATGGCTATGACATAGTCGCCATCACGGAAACGTGGTGGGATGACTCTCATGACTGCAGTGCTGCACTGGAGGGCTATAAGCTCTTCAGAAGGGATAGGCAGGGAAGGAAAGGCGGTGGGGTGGCTCTGTATGTTAGGGAGGGTTTCGACTGCATAGAGCTTGACAGTGGTGATGACAAGGTGGAATGCTTATGGGTAAGGATGAGGGGGAAGGCCGGAAAGGCAGATGTCCTGTTGGGAGTCTGCTATAGACCACCCAACCAGGATGTAGAGGTAGATGAGGCATTCTATAAACAGCTGGCAGAAGTCCCACAATCGCTAGCCCTTGTTCTTGTGGGGGACTTCAACTTGCCGGACATCTGCTGGAAATACCACACAGCAGAGAGGCAGCAGTCTTGGAAGTTCCTAGAGTATGTGGGGGATAACTATCTAATGCAGCTGGTAAGCGAGCCTACCAGGGGAGGTGCCCCGCTTGACCTGCTGTTTACCAACAGAGAAGGGCTTGTGGGAAATGTCGAGGTCGGAGGCCGTCTCAGGCTTAGCGACCATGACATGATAAAGTTCTCAATTTTGGGTGATGCTAAGCGGAGGGACAGCAAAACTATTACCATGGACTTCCGGAGGGCAGACTTTGGCCTCTTCAGGACCCTGGCTGGGAAAGTCCCTTGGGAGGCGGTCCTGAAGGGCAAAGGGGTCCAGGAAGTCTGGGCCCTCTTCAAGAAGGAAGTCTTAAGGGCACAGGAGCGGGCTGTCCCCGTGTGCCGTAAGACCAACTGGCGGGGAAAACGACCGGCATGGCTGAATAGGGAGCTTTTGCGGGGACTCAGGGAAAAAAGGAGAGTCTACCACCTTTGGAAGAAGGGGCGGGCAACTCAGGAGGTGTACAGGGATCTTGTTAGGTCCTGCAGGGAGGAAATTAGAAAAGCAAAAGCCCAGCTAGAACTCAATCTGGCCAGTGCTGTAAAAGACAATAAAAAATGCTTTTATAAGTACATCAGCAATAAAAGGAGAGCCAAGGAGGATCTCCATTCTTTGCTGGATGTGGGGGGGAACATTGTCACCGAGGACAAGGAAAAGGCTGAAGTACTTAACGCCTTCTTTGCCTCTGTGTTTAATAGCCAGACCGGTCATCCCCAGGGTACTCAGGCCCCTGAGCTAGAGGATAAGGATGGGGACCAGAATGGAGCCCACATAGTCCAGGAGGAAGCAGTTAATGACCTGCTACGCCACCTGGACGCTCACAAGTCTATGGGGCCGGATGGGATCTACCCGAGAGTACTGAGGGAGCTGGCGGAGGAGCTCGCCAAGCCACTCTCCATCATCTATCAGCAGTCCTGGTTAACAGGGGAGGTCCCTGATGACTGGAGGCTTGCCAATGTGACGCCCATCTACAAGAAGGGCTGGAAGGAGGACCCGGGGAACTACAGGCCTGTCAGCCTGACCTCGGTGCCGGGGAAGGTTATGGAGAGGTTCATCTTGAGCGAACTCCACAGGCAAGTACAGGTCAACCAGGGGATCAGGCCCAGCCAGCATGGGTTCACGAAAGGCAGGTCCTGCTTGACCAACCTGATCTCCTTTTATGACCTGGTGACCCACCTGGTAGATGATGGAAAGGCTGTGGATGTCATCTACCTGGACTTTAGCAAAGCTTTTGACAGCATCTCCCATAATATCCTCCTCGGGAAGCTGGCAGCTCACGGCTTGGACAGGCATACTCTTCGCTGGGTAAAGAACTGGTTGGGTGGCCGAGCCCAGAGAGTTGTGGTAAATGGTGTTAAGTCCAGTTGTCAGCCGGTCACGAGCGGTGTTCCCCAGGGCTCTGTTTTAGGGCCAGTCTTGTTCAATATCTTTACCAATGATCTGGATGAGGGGATTGAGTGTGCCCTCAGTAAGTTTGCAGACGACACCAAGTTGGGTGGGAGTGTCGATCTGCTGGAGGGTAGGATGGCCCTGCAGAGGGACCTGGACAGGCTGGACTGATGGGCTGAGGCCAACTGTATGAGGTTCAACAAGACCAAGTGCCGGGTCCTGCACTTCGGTCACAACAACCTCATGCAACGTTACAGGCTTGGGGAAGAGTGGCTGGAAAGCTGCCTGGCAGAAAAGGACCTAGGGGTGTTGGTAGACAGCCGGCTGAACATGAGCCAGCAGTGTGCGCAGGTGGCCAAGAAGGCCAACAGCATCCTGGCTTGTATCAGGAATAGTGTGGCAGGGAGGTGATTGTGCCCCTGTACTCGACGCTGGTGAGGCCGCACCTGGAATACTGTGTCCAGTTTTGGGCCCCTCAATACAAGAAAGACATTGAGGTGCTGGAGCGTGTCCAGAGAAGGGCAACAAGGCTGGTGAAGGGTCTGGAGAACAAGTCTTATGAGGAGCGGCTGAGGGAACTGGGGTTGTTTAGTCTGGAGAAGAGGAGGCTGAGGGGAGACCTTATCGCTCTCTACTCTCTACTACGTGAAAGGAGGTTGTAGTGAGGTGGGTGTTGGTCTCTTCTCCCAAGTAGTTAGCGATAGGACGAGAGGAAATGGGCTTAAGCTGCGCCAGGGGAGGTTTAGGCTGGAAATTAGGAAAAATTTCTTTACGGAAAGGGTAGTCAAGCATTGGAACAGGCTGCCCAGAGAGGTGGTGGAGTCACCATCCCTGGAAGTGTTCAAAAAATGGGTAGATGTGGCACTTCGGGATATGGTTTAGTCTAGTCTACCCTTGATTGGTTTAGGTGGGCTTGGTAGTGTAGGTTAATGTTTGGACTGGATGATCTTAAAGGTCTTTTCCAACCTAGACGATTCTATGATTCTATGATTCTATAAAAAAAAAGTAGATATGAACACATTAGGAATGCCAAAAGGTATTCTGGATAATTCGTCATATATATATGTGTTAACATTTGTTTTATCTATTTATATCTTTTTATATTTTGTTGATATACCACATTCTTGTCAAATAAGAAGTAAACCTTCTTTTGCCTTTGTTATTATTTCTATAAGAACCTTACACTTAATGCTTTCAACATTTTTAATGTTAGATCAGACATTTCTATTTCACATTTCTAATAAGTAGAATTTTTGTTACAAATCTTGCCTTTTTCTAAAGATCTGTTCATACCCTACATTATGTATATACAATTCCTATATTATGTAGTTGTGTATATTGCCTATGAACTGCTTTAAAGCATGAAGATGTGATTGTTTTCTTTTATTATGATCATATTATTTTCTGCTATGTCTTAGAACAATGTTGCACATGACTTCAGTGAAGATGGTTTGGAAAGGATGCTTTGGAAAAGATCATAATTTCTTTCTGCACAAGGACAGGCTTTGGCTGTCAGGGTAGAGATTCATGACAGTTATTTCATAATTCCTAAAGTATGAAAGTATGTAATCATGCAGACTCCCTCAGCTGTGAACTGAATGTTATGAGAGATGTAGTCAGAATTTAAAGAGTGACGGTAAAAGAAATAGTGCTTCATCTGAGAAAATATAAAGTACTCAGCAAGACCATACTCAATGCAGACTGCACTGAGGTCATGCCCATTTAAAAGTGATGGGGTTTTGCTTGTAACTTTCACCATTTCTTTTCTGCCTCTGTACTAGAAGAAAAGACTTGAAAGAATCTACAATTTGACAAAGCTTTGCACAACCTGATATATTGCTGTCTTTAATTTACTGGCAACCCATCCTCAGGTCATTCTCTAATACCCTCTAAGCTGCTTTTGGGTTTTAGCTTATTGCATTTTAATTTACATGCAATTTAATGTACCTGCAAATGTAGAACTAGGTTTTCTACCTATAACACAGTCAAACTACATTAATATTTTCTTTAAAATTATTTTTCCAACTACTCTGGTTGCCAACAAATTATTGCAGTATTGCAAGCAAGAGACAGAAAGATTGACAAAACATTACTTCTTGAGACTTTATGGTCCAAGGGGTGGAAACAGTTTTAAATTCATTGGTTTACTCACCTGTAACTCATTTTCTACTTGTCTTTAACTTATGCTACTAAAGATTAGATAACTATTAAACCGTAGTGCCAGGTTCTGGCCTAAAATTTTGATGGGTTTTGTGCAAGCTCTGTTTTTACAGCATCACAGGTCTCCAAGAGCTACATGAACTGAAACTGCCACTTACATTGAGTTATTTGTGGGTATTACAATGTGTTGTTTAAAGGTGGAGAGGCAAGTGTGTTTCTGGAGATGGAAGTCTCTACCTGTACACAGCTGAGTCATGGAAAGGATTCTTTAATTCAGAAGATCACAAAATGAAGACAGAAAATGGTTTTCTTACTAATCATCCATAACATTTGCAGTAGTGAAAGTCTCTGATACAATTTCTGATAATGTGAAATTTTGAAAAAGACACCATTTTAAAAAAAATCTTTTTTTTTTTACCTTGAAGTTATGAAATATTCCATGCATATTCTCTGCCATGCTTTGCATCTACAAGCTAGGCGTATGACTCCAAAGCAGGGGTGATTCACAAACCCTGCAGAACAAGGGAGGAGGCAGTTAAACATCTGAGAATGAGATTCTGTACGATTACATGAGTATGATCACACGTAAGCCAGATAATACACATTCAAGAAATGAGTGTGTGTCAAATGCCACATCTTTTTGTAATGTGAAGATGCCAAATGAGGCATTTGGGACTCCTTATGGGAGCACCCACGTAAGTGTATTCATTAAGGCAGTGTTTTCTGAATTGTGACTGTGCCTGTAATCAGTGGTCATGATGTTTGCTTTAGCAATAGAGTTGATATCTACTTTAAACTGCTGGCAACATTTCACTTCTTACAAGTAGGACATAAATATAAAAGTTAGTGTCAACATGCCCTCATTTTTGGACAACCTTCCAACTTAGAGCATAGAAAAGCTAAACAAGACGAAAGTTGGTGGTACTTTTGAAAAGTCTGAGAATCACTTTGGTAGACTTTACACTGTCTACATGCTTTTTTGAAACATTCTTCCAAAAACCTACTTCATGTTGAACATTGTCAGTGATATCTAGGAAAATAGGTACTTACTGTCATTTGCCAGTGTAGAAAAGTCTGTCCATTAATAAAGTCTTTTAAACCAGTAGGATGATTATGGTGAAGGCAGGTTTTCTTGAAACAAACTTGAAGATGTGTTTTCACATCTTCATGCTTTAAAGCTGTTCGTAGGCAATATACACAACTACATAATATAGGAATTATATATACATAAAGTAGGGTATGAACAGATCTTTAGAAAAAGGCAAGATTTGTAACAAAGTGACATGCTGAAATGCCTTGATGTTTCATTTAAAGAAGGGAATGAGTGTTATTTGTACAGTGGATGCTAGTTCTTGTTATTGAACAATGCTATAGTCATATGCTGAAACTTCATCATCTAAATAAATTCCTTTTGAATTAATTTTCAGTCAACCATTAGGTTATCTATAAGCTCAAGGAATAAAGTATATGTGTCTGCTGAGAAGTGTTTTGGTAAAAGATTTCCTCACAGCCAGTGAGCTTTTAGGATCCTTTTCTAGTTCTGTGTCTGTCTTTTCTTTGCCCAGAAACAATGGTCTTTCCTTTGTTCATTTAGTTCACTCTAGCACTATGTGATATTTATTTACAGTGTTATACAATACTATGGACCATTTAATTTATTTTAAAACTTCCCTGAGTTTTTAGTTCCTAAAGTGTCTTGGTGACCCATGACTTTTTTCAACAGTTGTACCTACTTTAAATGCTGTCCTTTTTGTTGCCTTCTTTTTCACCCCCTGTTGTGTGCTGATGCCCTCAGCACAGATTTCCCCGTACACAAGAATCTTTCTTTACCCTTATATTAATTTGTTAGAAACTTATGAACAAACTATAGTAAGTATAGGGGATTGGCACTTAAGTTAGTATAAAAAGCTACTGCTTTCAACTTGGACTTTGAAGTGCGTATTTTGGCTATTATATTCTAGTGCTTTAGGAAGATGAGGCAGTCAGATGTTCTCTATGAACAGCTGTGGAAGCTGTGATTAATAGCCTCCATCTGAATGTAATGAGAACTAATTTGTTTGGGATTTTTGTCAATGTACAAAACCCCTCTTTCTACTATAGTATGATAATAATGAACAAATATTTTTGGATATTAATACAAGAAACACAGACCAAGAAAGATGTGGCCACACTGCAGCAAGTCCACTGAAGGACCATGAGAATGATTAAAGGACTGTAGCATCTGTCATACAACGGGAGGCTGAGAGAGTGGGTTGTGTTCAGCCGGTAGGAGAGCTCCATCCTTCGAGATATTCAAACTCCAGCTGGACATGGTCCTGGGCAGCCTGTTCTAGTTGGCCCTGCTTGAGCAGGAAGGTTGGACCAGACCATCTCCAGAGGTCCCTTTCAGCCTCAACAATTCTGCAGTTTTATGATAGGGTTATTTTTATTTTTCTGTGTTCCTGAAGTCTGAGCATAGTATTGCTGACGATTAACTTTGTTCCTCTCTTCACAAGACATAGCAGTACACTTCCATGCTCTCCTGAGAGTTCACTTAAACTGAATTAAAACCTCTTAGTTAAAAACAGAAAGCAGTCCAGCTAAATCAGATCATGCTAATCGGAGAAGAAAGCATTCCAATGTTCTGGTGAATTCTTTAACTGTGCCCACACTTCAGGGACATTTCACCCGCACATCATGAAAAGCATCTCTGGATTTTAATAATGGTCTAGTTACTTATAAATTGCTATAGTACTTTAAGTTTCTGGAGGCACCCTACTTCTGTTAAGCTCATGTATCCCCTAACAGAAACATATTTGGTTCATTATGGAGCTAAGATTTTTGCCCTTTTCACTATTCTGCAGATTTGACTTCATACATGCTCTTTAGAAGTGAAATAAATAGAAGAAGTGATCTACAGTTTCTAGCAAAGAAAAGCCCTGGAAGGGAGTTAAATGACTAAACACAAATCTTGGCATGATGCTAAAGAAGTCTCAGAACTGTCGCTGACATGAGGGAAACAGGTCTACCTTAGTCACACTATCCTTAGGAAGTCCAGACTTGAATCCTCTTTAGCTTCCACAGAAGGCATGACAAGAATGTCAGGGAGTCTCTTTGCCTTATCTTGACAAGAGTGAAGAGTGTCAGTGGTTTGCCTTATTCTCTCCTGCTAATTCTTTAAAGAAGTTCTGAGATTATGAAATTCAGGTATTAATGGAAAATATGTACACACTGGCAGTTTCTCTTAAACCATAAACCACTTCCCAGTGATAGAGACCTAAAGATGTTGAGATGACTTCAGCCATGTAAAGCTGAAAACCCTTGTTCTGAAGACCCCATTACACCTCAGGGTAACCGTGGAGGGGGCAGCTCAGCTCCATGGTTCCTGGGAAGCCTACAGCTGTAATTTTCCAGGACTGACCCAATATGCTGCCTCAGCTCCATGCTCGTTTTCCAGCTAAGGCTGACAAGGACCTAGGCATCAAGCTTTCTGAGCGAGCTTAATCTTTTGATAATTCTCAGGTCACAAGCATTTAGTGTAATTGTGATTACTCTAGTTTTTGGATTTCTGTTGGAGAAAGCAAATGTAGACCCATCTGCTCTTTACATACCAGTTAGGATACTAGCTTCATAGGCAAAAAATTTGGGTTCAATTAATTCCTGAAAGGAATTGGTTGGGTTGGCTGTGCGGAGCTCAGCAAAGGTTTCAGGGTGTGAGAAACACATTACGCTAATGCAGTTTGGCAGGGTGGAATGTTTTGGAAGCCTGCATTTTATTTCTTCTCCCTCTCTCTCCGTCTCCCTCTCCCACTCTGCAGTGCCACATATGGTTCTTGTTTTTTCCAGAGTTTTTTTCCTGGCTGTAGTTACAAGATCTCATCCTAAAAAAAAAAAAAAGAGAGAGAGAGAGAGAAAGAAAATGACTCAAATGCTCTTTGTATAAAATATTCACAGCACAACACGTAGATTGAGATAAATAAATAAAATCTTGCTACATCCGCTACTGATTTGAACTTAAATTCATAGAATCATAGAATAGTTTAGGTTGGAAGGGACCTTTAAAGGTCATCTAGTCCAACCCTCATGCAGTGAGCAAGGACAACTTCAACTAGAGTTTCTCAGAGCCCAGTCCAACCTGACCTTGAACGTTTCCAGGGATGGGGCATCTACCACCTCTTTGGGCAACCTGTTCCAGTGTTTCACCACCATCATGATAAAAAATTTCTTCCTTGTATCTAGCCTGAACCTACCCTCTTTTAGTTTAAAACCATTACCCCTTGTCCTATTGCTACAGGCCCTACTAAAAAGTCTGTCCCCATCTTTCTTATAAGCCCCCTTTAAGTATTGATAGGTGTCCTGGTTTTGGCTGGGATAGAGTTAATTTTCTTCCTAGTAGCTGGCATAGTGCTGTGTTTTGGATTTAGGATGAGAATAATGTTGGTAACACACTGATATCTTAGTTGTTGCTAAGTAGTGCTTGCACTAGTCAAGGATTTTTCAGCTTTTCATGCCCTGGAAGGGAGCACAGCCAGAACATCTGAACCCAACTGGCCAAAGCAATATTCCATACCATATGACGTCTTGCTCAGTATATAAACTGGGGGGAGTTGTCTGGGGGGTGGCTACTGCTGCTCAGGGACTGGCTGGGCATCGCTCAGTGGATGGTGAGCAGTGGCATTATGCATCACTTGTTTTGTATGTTCTTTTATCATTATTATTATTATTTATTATTTTCCCTTCCTTTTCTGTCCTATTAAACTGCCTTTATCTCAACCCATGAATTTTACTTTTTTTTCCCCCCGATTCTATCCCCCACCCCATTGGGTGGGCGGGGAGTGAGCAAACGGCTGTATGGTGGTTAGCTGCCTGCCGGGTTAAACCACAACAAAAGGCCACAATAAGGTCTTCCTGGAGCCTTCTCTTCTCCAGGCTGAACAACCCAACTCTCTCAGCCTTTCCTCATAGGAGAGGTGAATACCATCCCTCTGATCATTTTTGTGGCTTGAAACTGCAACAATGCACAGGGTGGAAAAGATGAATCTGACATTGTGACTGGGATGAATAACTGAAGATACTGCCATCTAATTGATATCTGTGTTTTTGTAAAACTACAGACTTTCTGCTAAATCATCCGTGCAGTTCTGAATAATGTAAATAGAAAGAATACATGCAGTGGTAACAGCCCTTCCTATCAGTCTCATGTAGAGTCTGCAAACTGAGGCTCAGTCATAGAGGAGCATACACATATTTCCTGTAGAAGTACACTTTGGAATTGAAGAGCAACTCAAAAATCTTATGAAGGACTTCCTGTGCTTAGAAGAATCATAAATTTGGCAGCCTGCAGGCCACTGGAGTCATCAGTCACAAAGCACAAGATTGCTGCCCCATCTGTTACTGTCTTCTATGTTTTCCATCTTAAATACATACGTGGACAACCCAAGTATGTGTACTGTGGTTTGTTTTAGAACAAAAAGGACCAGCCACTCACAATACAAACATTTCATCACTTCAGCAGATATTAGAAACTGTTAGACTATTTGCATACAATAGATGTGGCTCTATTCATCACCTTTTAAATTTTTTTCTTTGTTAGAATGATATTTAATCAAAGCAAATATGTTACAGGAAAATCTCACTGAGTGCCTGGCTTCCTACTGGAGTTAGTAGTGATGATAGAAAGCATAATTATTTGGGCCATGGCAAATGTTTTTTGTTTTTTCTAAAGATCATTAAGTTTTATCAATGTTATTTTTCAGTCAGTAATTCCTGAAACAAATAACCTGGGCAAATATAACACTGAACTTTCATTTCTTTTGCAGCTGTCAGGGACGAAGAGCTCAAACACAGGGAAGGGCTCCTTTTGAGATTACAGTGTGTGAAGTGTGAAATGTAGCTAGAAGTGGGACGTTAGCTCATGGTCCTCCACATCATTTACTCTCTGTACTGAGGCATTAGAGAGAAGTTGTGAGAAGACTGGTGTCCATGGCACTATTTGTCAACACCCACTGCATTGCTCATACACACTTTTATTGCTCATGCCGCATAGCAGAATTTATCAAAGCACTAATGCTAGAAAGACCAGGATTTTGACAGGAAAAATGTGGTATTAACTACTTGTACTAGACTTCTGCTCTACTATCTTGCATATAACTACCATTACACATAAGGATTTTTTCTTGCAATTTTTTACGTCAATGGCATAGTTGTCAGTCTAATTTTGTTTTAATAATTTTTTTTTATTTTAAGAAAATGGTAATCAAGCTGATTGAAAATGTTGAATTGTACAGGCATTTCAGCATTATTTGCCTAGGCAGGTTACATGGGCAATTGGGAAATAATATTATTAAATGGGTCTACGGACACACCAGTTTAGCCAGAAAAAAACTAAATTGTCGACAAGCATTAAATATGTATACTAAGGACGAAACTGTCTGTCCAATTTTGTATTACAAAACCATGCAAATAGTGATGGCATCTATTTTAAATATATATTTTTACTTTCATAAGCGCAATTGTACAGTTAAGTTCTGTAAAGGCAAAGCTATTCAACTACAATTTGTTAGGTTAATGTAAAGACTGTCTTTCACAGAAAGAAAATTTGTCCAATTTGATAGCGGATAATATGATTTGTGTTTATAAAATTCTCAATTAAAAACATAGTTATATGCCAACATACTATAATTACTTCAAATGATGACAAGTTGTTCCAGAGAAAAACTAGTTGGAGGCAAATTAAAATTGATTATTTGGAGCATGTCATATTTTTGTTAATAATTTCTCCTAATAAGAGATGAACTTTGGAAACCTGCTCCAAAATATGGGACATTAAGTACATTATCATGTATTAAGAAAAAGAAGTCTCTTAAACTGTACTCCATTTGGTAGAAAAATAATAAAATAATGCATTTCAGCACTGACTGCTCTGTCATAGTTTACTTCATAGAGCATAGTTTACTTCATAGAGCAGGGAGGTGACTGTCCCCCTGTACTCGGCGCTGGTGAGGCCGCACCTGGAATACTGTGTCCAGTTTTGGGCCCCTCAATACAAGAAAGACATTGAGGTGCTGGAGCGTGTCCAGAGAAGGGCAACAAGGCTGGTGAAGGGTCTGGAGAACAAGTCTTATGAGGAGCGGCTGAGGGAACTGGGGTTGTTTAGCCTGGAGAAGAGGAGGCTGAGGGGAGACCTTATAGCTCTCTACAACTACGTGAAAGGAGGTTGTAGTGAGGTGGGTGTTGGTCTCTTCTCCCATGTAGTTAGCGATAGGACAAGAGGAAATGGGCTTAAGCTGCGCCAGGGGAGGTTTAGACTGGAAATGAGGAAAAATTTCTTTACGGAAAGGGTGGTCAGGCATTGGAACAGGCTGCCCAGAGAGGTGGTGGAGTCACCATCCCTGGAGGCGTTTAAAAAACGGGTAGATGTGGCACTTCGGGATATGGTTTAGTCTGGTCTACCCTTGATTAGTCTAGAGTGGGCTTGGTAGTGTAGGTTAATGTTTGGACTGGATGATCTTAAAGGTCTTTTCCAACCTAGATGATTCTATGATTCTATGATTCTATGATTCATTTGGGTCAGTTAGTTTAAAGGTTTGATACACAGGTGTTCATGGGTACTTGAGAGTTGTCTGCATGTGTTCCATGTTGGAAGCTATTTAAAAATTCCTTCTTCATCACCAGCCACCATAGAGCATAGTGAGTACTAAAAATGTAGCATTTTAACCTTCAACAATGAAGATAGCTTAGAAACTTCTTGCTCTCCCTATTCTGCTTTTCGTCATCATTGCTTCTCTCAGCTAGTGCTGTTCATTTGTGTTGCTGTGTATGTTGTACTAATACAAATTCTCAGGCGTTGTGTTATAAAATTTAATTGAAATGATCCCTGATTAAAAAACAAAAAAAAATAATCCAAAGATATTCATTCAGATCAGTTGAGTGCTCTGGTTTGCAGGGCCCCAAAGTAATATAGTTTTGTAAGAATGACAGAGGGAGGAGGGTGAAGGGCTGAGTATGGCTGGGAATGAGGAGGATGGGACATCTCTTTCCTGTACAAAATGTGTCCTGCACCTATATGCTCAGTTTCCTCTGTGAACATACTGAGAGGCAAGTTTGTGTTGATGGAGCTCTCCTTCTCTCTCTCTTTGTCACTACTTCATAAGTTTTGAATGCTTTTTTCCCATACACTGGGAAACCCTAATCTTTTAACTTCATAAAAATGCCTGAGAGCCCTCAAAATGGAAAGTGATTGCCTGGCCAGACTGTAGTGCCTGCCTCCAGTTACATCAGGCAGTTATTACATGGTAGCCCTAGTCCTACCTCACAATGAGCAATTAGATTTTTTAAAATGTAATTTTAAATGGTATCATAGGTGGATACTTATGCATGTAAATGTGTTCCATTTCATCCCTCTTTAAGAACTGAATGATTTGACCATTTTCTTGGGATGCCCAGTAGTGCCAAGGCTGTAGAGTAAGAGTGTATCTTCAATGCCAACCCGAAATAGAGGCATGACCAAGGAGGTGTTGCAGTCAGTGGGATAACCCTGTTGGCTCCTCAGTAGTGAAGACAGCCAGTTGCCTGGTTAATTTGTTCTCCCACTCTGCCTGTATTTTTCCATCACATTATCTATGCTTCAGCTGCTGTAGTCATCATTCCTTGTTGAGTTTTCTTGCCTAAAATGGATGAAAAGTCACCGGTGGTAGAGAATTTACTTCAGTATTCACTAGTAGCTAATTAGGAAGAATAAATGGGGGAGACTTGGGAGAATTTGGTCTTGATTCTTTCACGTCATTTCTGGCATCTTAAACCCCTGCCAAAATCCTGCCATTCTCACTTCAGTTCCCATGAATGAAATTTATAACTTTCAGGTTTAGTTCTTGCTATTGTTCCGCACAGAATAATACTAACAATTTATTTAGTTCATTTGATAAAAGCAATGTGAAAGCAGTGTGCTCCCGGTAATATGTTCATGTGCAATGTTCTTCCAGAAATTATGACTGGTAACCATAAATCAAAGTGGATGCACAAGACTGTAGAGAGCAATAAGGGAAATTGCTGTCAAATCTGTTCTCTGATAATAGATCTCCTAGCTGTAGTCATGAATGATGTCAAAAAAATAAACATTGGGTTTTCTTGTGTACCCCAAATATTAAAATGGAATCTTGTTATGGTGATTATCCTGCCATTGTTAGCATCTTTCAAAAAGCAATGCCTTTCATAAAAATAACGCACTTACATAATTGGAGAGGTTGCCAGAAGTAGAAAGTTTTTCTTCTTGCAGAGGTGAAGCAGGTGATCAGTCACTCTTCCTATATTTCTTATAGATATGTTTTTTATATTAGTCTCTTTTCTTTGTAAAGTACCATTTCATTCTCTGAACCAATAGAGAATCTGTTCTCCAAACCTGTAGGTTAAAGAAAACACAATTTCTCTTAATTTAAAAAGAAGAAAAAGTATTCACATGCTTTTTCAACACATACATTGAAAAGGTTTTCAAAAGAAAGACGTTTCCTACCTAACACATATGCCCAAATCTCAGAAGCTTGGAAACCAGATGATCTTATTCTTTACCTCAATGACTTTTGAAGAATGACATGTATTTATCATGAGACATTTGCTGGCAAAAGTCTTGGGGAATAGGAGCGTTAGTTCTGAATTTCCTGATTCTTGACATTTAAATTATACCATTTGGACATTATTCAACATCCCTTGACACAGCTACAGCAGATCCTATCCACTGAAATGAGACTGTTGAAAATTCAATGGCAAAAGAAAAAGGGACCTAAAAAGTTTGATTACAGTGATGTGTAGCTGCTTCAGTCATTACAATGTCAACAGCAAGGTTATGAGACATTTCCATTTTTAACAATCTTAATGGGTTCAGGTCCTGAAGTCCTTATTAAATTACAGTCCAATTGATTTGTCACCTTTAGACCTAGCCTATATTTCTGAAATGGAGGAATACATGGTAATGTGATCTATCTTGGGATTTAAACTGGATGCTGCTAGTAGTATCAGTGCTAATAATGTGAGTAGTATAACACATAAGTATGTTCTCTTTGTGGAGTTTTTAAGTGTAACACTGTCACTGTCTGAAAGTTTCTGAAGCAGTGAAACAACTTAGCTGCCATTTCCCTTTAACTATCAACTGTGAATAAGTGCCCAATTAAAACTTACATACAAGAATCCAAAAAAAAAAAAAAAAAAAAAAAAATCATTCCATAAGAAGGATAGAAATTGGTCTTAATTTAAGGAAATTTTAGAAGTAATTAATTTTAGACTTTTACAGAGTTTTCCAAAACCTTACCAGATCTAAAGTTTTATAAACAGTCATGGGATATTTTTGTCTTGTTTTTTTATTTACATGCATATATTTACTACCAGGTAAGCTCGAGTTTTCTGCTTCATAGAAAACTGCCTGCAGAAAAGTAATAGCAGAGACAGAAGTGAGAACTTACTCTTTCTCATCCTGCTCATTTCAGTTAGGCATTCTCATTGTGATAGTCTTACACTGGTTTAAGAAAAAAGGTGAGGTTTCTAAATATTTTCTTAAAAATTTGTAAAAATAAATACCAGCAGGTTAAATAAGTATAAATCATGTTTAAATACATTTAAGTATGTGTACACAGGATTCCAAAGCAGCTTATCTAAATCAATGCTAAGATATTTAAATTATATCAGTTCAAAGCCTAATTGAAAGCAAAGTTACATGCAATTTATATAGTACTTGCTCTTGTAAATCTGTACTGTCTTCTCACTTTCAAAGATTAGAATTGCCCAACTTAACGTTACATAATGTTTTGCATATAATAAATTTTATGAATAGAAAATATAGAAGGCAATAATTTATAGGCAGGGAGAAGTGAGCTATTCCATTTTTTGAATTTTCACTTCACATTTCATACTATGAATGTGTAAAATTGCTTAAATAAAAAAAAATTCTTACTGTGAGACTACTTTAGGACATAGACAAATTACTTCCAAGTGCACAAGTAATTCTAACCATGATTATAACCCATAATCTTTAACTTGTAAATCCTTTAAAATGCCCATTATCAAAATAAACTTTCAAAATACCATTTGTACATGATAACGGCCCAGTGAAGCAGCATAATGCATGAATGTTATATAGTACAAAGAACTACTTTTTTAATAGGAAGCCATTAGAGTTCTGAGAAATGACTGTGCACTCTCATTTTTTGTAGAACTGACTGCTGGAAATTTCTCCAGGTGTACTTACATTTTTAGCACTGCTGATTTTTGTCTTTGTTGTGTATTTTTGCGAGGCTGTGTATATTTTTTTTTATTTTTTATATTCTTTCCTTTTTTTATAGAGACTAGCAGAGCTAAACTATTGTGTGCCTTAAAAATAAAATAACTAGGATGATAAAAGGCAAAGCGGCTTGTTACTACAACTATGCTTTTAATGTCTAGTTAAAGTACTGTCAGACCATTAGTGAAGCTAGAGTGCATCTTCACCACCCCATAAAAGTAAATCTCTTTACCTCAGAACTCCACTTAATAAGGTACATCTGGAGAAAAAAAACCCCACCCTTATTCTGCTTTAGCAAAAGATTGTCATCTTAAGAGTACAGAGTTGAACTACAAATTATCATGTTTTTTAGCTTTCTTTTTTCCTCCTTTAAAACCCATCTACCTACCCAGAGAATTCTTTTTAAGAAAGAAATCAGTATAGCTAAGATAATCTTTATACGGAGCCACTTTAGGATTTTTAAAGACCAAATTATATATAGGCCCATATCTTTTATTTAGGATTGTTTTCCTGAAGCTGTGTGAACAAACAAATAAGGTGACAGAATTGAGAAGCAGATGTTAGAGTCACCAGTGGAACTTAGGCATGGCAATACTGGGCACTGTCACAACGAATCATAGGCATAGAAATGCCCACAGTAGTTCACAAACAGGTTTTTGGCATTTGACCTCCTAATAGTGCAGAAGAGTGAAGAGATTCACAGGAGCCAATGTGCTGAAGGGAAAGATACCCTGAAGGAACAGCTGATGAAGAGGCATTCTGATTTACCTTTCTATGTCTGGAGGACTTAGATGTCTAATGCTGCACTGGACATAGATGGTTATTTTAATTTGGGTTTTACAACCCTTAACTTCTCCTAAAATTAGAACCATAAGTCTTGCAGTGGCAACTTTATTTCTACCATTGACTGTACCATTTCTACGCTACTTCATAACCCTTTCCTCTAGTATAACCTTTCTTACACTATTTCTTGGAACAAAATTTCTGCTTCAGAAATTATCTGATCATATGTCAGCTACGAACTTCCTAAAGAAAAGAAACTTGGAAAATGCAAAACAGTAGTGTTAAATTTTCCCTGTAGGTATTATATAAATTGTATATGCTGTTATTGCACACTATGGTTTTCCACTGGATATCTTAAAATTACTTTCTTTGTGAACCCAAATCTTATTTTTATTTTCAGAATCTTTATAAATTGTTGCATGGTACTAAGATACCTGTTCTGTATGAGAGGAATACATGAGTGAGGTCAAATGCAGATTTTTAGCTTTCACGTGTTTTTGAGTCTAGATTTCAGAATATTAACTGGTTTTAGGTTAAAAAATTAATTTTTGTGCATTTGTCTAAACATTGCATACCTAGCTATCTCTGCTTATCACTCTATTTTTTGTTGGTTTATACTTAATTAAATGCCATTTTATTTTAGGGATTTTGGGGAAGTTTCTTGACCAATGAATAACCTATGTTTTAATTTAGTTCCCATATAGCTTTGAGGACAGTGCTGATACCTGGGTATACATAGGTTTCGCATATCTATGTAGAATATTTGGCTTTAAAGGCTACACAGTGAAGAGGTCACAGTTACATTACTCAGCATTACTGATGAGTAGCTAAAAAAAGTACTAGTTCAGCACCCAAACACCCTATTTTCATAAAATTTGCAAGATATACTGCAGAATTGTTTTACTGAAAAGACTTTTTGATAATTGATCATTTAAAGCTTTGTAGATACTTAAGCCATAAGCGTTATGATAAAAGAATGAGCAATTGTTATTTGGTTAATGAATTCAAGACTAAAAGGCCTAAAGGTCCCTGACAGCTTGGCAAATATTCACTCTGTCTCACTAGTATCTGGTTGTCAGCATCAATTACCCTGCCCATGTAAAATTGGCTAAACTGAGATGTAACTAACAGTTGGATATGTGAAAAACAGAAGCTTCCTTCAGTATGTCTTGAATTTGGGGATATAGTGAGTAACATTAGTCTTATTATAATAATAAAAAGATTTTAGAATTAAAGCTTACAAATATTTCCATAGCTTTATATTGTACTTCTTTATGTCTCAGAAAACCATTCCTTTCAAAATAAATATATTTATATTAATACATAAAGAAATTTATGTGGTTTTTCATTATAATCAAGTAGAGACTTAAGAGTCTAAGGAAAGTTGTGGGTTTTTTAGAAGTATAAACATAATATTAAATGACATAAGGTGCTGCAATTATTTTTAATTGTTACGTCCAGAGCAGATAAATTTGTAGCTGCTAGAACATCTGTGTTTTTAAGCTCCTTAATTTAAAAAAAATTAATGAAGTAAAATCCTCACCTGTCAGTTTAAAGTATCACGAGTCCACTTTCAAATGGAACATTTGAACTGGGAATAATAGAAAAACAAGTGAGGAAATGCTCACTGCAGGGGGGTTGGGCTAGATGATCTCTCAAGGTCCCTTCCAACCCAAAGCATTCTATGATTCTATGAAATAAGCCTATTAAAAAAACAATGAAAAACATTCCAAAAACCTCTAGAGAGTAGCTAAGGAATTTATCTATATGTCCTAGGATACATTTTCACTGTTCAGATGCATAAGGTGTAGCACAGCATTCTCTTCATTTTCTATAGCTGATGTGCCCTGGCAACACCAAGCACTTAAGACATTGCTTCCTATCACTATACATATGGTCTGCTTTTTCTTGCAAAGATGACGATTACAGAAATGATGCTAAGAAGCACACCTTAAAAAAGATGAAGAGCAAAATACCCCCAAATTGTTTACGGTCAGACATTGAAAAAAGCAGAAGTGAGACCTGTCTCATTTTCGTGCACTGATTCACCTGGTACGGGTGGTGAGAAGCAAATTGTACACCGGACTGCGGGTAGCACCATTTTTCTTTGAAATTGCTGATAAAGGTAACCTTGTACAGTGGCAGTAGTTTCTAGGAGTAGGTGTAGCCCAGTCTGAATGACAGATACCTCATGCAGCAGCACGGAGACTCTAACTGAGATTGGATCTCGGAAACTAAAGAGCCATGCAGCATTTCCTTCTTGAACACCACGCTGTGCACAAGGGGCTCACTCAGACACACAGTTTGGTGTATGTCGTTCTCTCACTACTGTGATGTGATGCTTTGCTTTTTGCTAGCTCTGAATTCCTAGTGCTGTGCTAGTACAAGCCACTAGCATCATCCAGAAAAACCTAAATATTCAAAATCTGACTTCATAAAAGCGATGTATTTGGTCACAATATCAGTTGTTTAACTGCCCCAAAATAAATGGGAACCAAAAAGTTAGAAAAGCCCTCCAGGTTCTCTGTGCAGGATAGCCTGCTTCCAGGACTCACAGTGCTGAACCTAAGGACAAAGAGCAAGTGCTAGGACTTTAATAGTGTCCAGCGGATGTTGCTGGCAGCTTTATAATGTTGCTTGCTGGCGCATTGCCGAGTGTGGTAGATCAGAGTCAAGTCTCTTTCCACTAGATGCGACAGTGTCTGTGCTTATTTGGCAAGCTACGCCTACAGCACATTTAAACCTATTCTTTAACATCTCCATACATTTATTTAATTAGCAATGGATAATTTGTCTCCTGATGACCTTCCTGTTAAAGACTATTTTCACTTGAGCATTTTATTGCCTTTTTTATCATCTTTTTTTTTTTTTTTTAAATACTTTTTGCTATGGGCTTTGGCACTTCTCACATCCCAAGACATTACAAATGCCCGTAAGCATATGGATAGTAGGGGCTAAGGGTTGAACGGAATTATCATACCAGGGCCTTCATTTTTCTGCTCAGCCATTAACAAGAAATAATAAAATGTGAAGTTGAAAATTTATATTCCCATTCTTTCAGACATACAAACTTTTTGCATAACACCACCTCTACTACAGTAGTAGTTTCAAGCATTTAACCATTTGGAATTATGGGAATATCTTTATTTGTAGCAAAATAAAAGAAACTAGTAGTACAAAACAGAATTGACGGCTTTTTAAAAAGAATGTTTTAAATGGCTTCTGCAAGAAGGGCTAAGCATTTATTTTCATTTACAAATAGCAAGCACTTTGGGTTCTAATTATTCACAATTATTATAAAGGCTTTCTAAAATAAGACATAATAGTTTAGACTAACAGTTTAAAGAGCTGCTTGATACATTGAAATGAAAAGTGAGAGTATGAAAAATACATTTCATTACTTCCTGCTGCCTCAGTGTCTTGGGGCACTATGTTTCCAGGGAGAAATATTGCAAATAAAGTAACCTGCAGAGCAATTCTATGGTGGACATTTTCCCTTGGTGAATATAGCAATTTAACAACAACTTCCACATATAGGCATGCTGTACTGCACTACATTTGAATGTCATTTAGTGAAGGAAATGAAGAATTAGAAGAAAGGGCTGAGTCTCAGCGGATGTTAGAGAATTGGAGTGCAGAAGAGGAAACAATTATTTACTTGCAATAAGTGGGGAGTGCAATCTGCAACAGACAGATTGGATTCCTGCTTTCATGGGCAACCAGTAAGATATTTCTGATATGACATTGCCACAATTATAGCTCTGTCTTATTTGAACCATAATAAAGTTGGGGACCGAATAGCTTAAAATGTATGAAAAAACTTCTGATCCCCTTGGGCCTCCAGCATTCTCCCAAACATTGTGGGGGAAGAGACCAAAACAAAAAAATGCTGTTTCTGCATTGTTTGGGGACAGCAGTTGCTGCACAGAGTTACTTATGGACTTAAAAGCCAAAGACTTAACTTCCACACAGAGTTGCTGTTTTTCCCCCCAAAATAGCACTGCAGCCCTTGCTGTCAATTCCAGGGGGTAATCATAGTCATTCTTGGGAGATGGGAACTTTTCTTGCCATATTGTCTTGAATTACAACAACATCAGGGAATTACAGCCTTTTCCACAGTACATTTAATGCTGATACCAGCAACTAGTGAGTCCCACAGGTAGTAGATATTTTTAATGCTGCCGTAATGTTGTCATTCTTCTAGCTCTTCTGCTCTGCCATCTAACACAGCTCCTAGTGACTCCAGATCTTTGTGAGCAGCAAAAACAGACCATAAGGAAATCATCTCAACTTTTATTTTGAACCTTATAAATTCAATGAAGAGCTATTTTTGTATACTGTAGAGTGTAGAATCTTTAACCTAAACTCTGGCAAAGACATATAAACATTGTTCTGAAAGTACCATTTTCTCCTATCTTATTGTTGGCTCTCTGCCCAGAGCTTTCCAGTATAGGCATGATGAAGGATTGGGTCTACAGCTTGCTCTCTAGGCTTATTTGGTACGGTTCTGCTGCTTAGAGATATCATGAGGCTAATGCTGTTTCATTAACTATCCATACATGAAACTGTTATCTTCAGCTGGCCCCGAACTGTCACCCTGGTGAAAAGGGGCATGCTTATGTAATTAAGACCCATTTCTGAGATCTCTTCCTCCTCTCTCTCAGATCAATGGCAGACAAGGGGCCAAACCCAAATGGAAACACTGGAAGGAAAATAATTGATAGAAATTGTGTTTCTGGCAACCTGGAGAAAATGCAGAATGAAAAATTATTTCTGCTGGTGGAGGAGGTCTCTTTGGGCTTACAGCTTGGAAAGAAAACTTAGAAGAGAGCCTGGGAGTATGATCAAGGTGCCAGGTACCCCTGGAACCATGACAATACAGCACAACAAAAACATTAAACAGAATAGATGTAAGAACACCACTGCTAATTTGAAAAGAAACTTGTAGAAATCAACCACTCAACAATGGAAGCAATATGAATAACACCTGTTTCCAAGCCTAATTGATTTTTAAAAGCTAAAACTTGGCACCAGATTTGAGCACAGGAGGCAGGAAACAGCAATTCTAAGAATATATTACTGCATAATTTTCTGCCCCATAAATTCCTTAACATTTTGTATCTGAACCATGGAAATAATATGTGGCTAATGTATTTTATGATCTTCTTTGATAAAGAGAAACAAAGCATAGTTATTAACACTCATTCTATCATTTTTTCACTGTTGGTATTGACTGCTGACCTTACAATTTAAATAACTTGTCTTACTATGAATAATTGTGTTTTGCTCAGGAAAATGCTATTTCTTGTAGTTCCAGTTATTTCTTCATTATTTCCTATTCTTCAGAGGTAGGGTAAGTCCATCTACACATTTAGTAATGTCACTAAAGCTACCATTTAAGAGCCTCTTAGGAATTTCATCAAAAATATCATGTCAGAAATGGGTAAAGTGACTGATACAAGATAAAAATAGTAACTTTGTGTCCTAGCTTTGCATTTTGCTATTTCTAGATTTTTAAAAGCAATCTTAAGAAGCTTTTATATCTATTTATGCCTGTGAATGAGCAGAGGTACAATGGAGAAAGCTAACTTTGCATCATTTTTAACATATCTGGAACCAGAATTTCATGAGGCTGTGCTTTTGATCTAATCTAATTTCAACCTTCCTTAGTTTATGGATTTTAACAGATTTGATATATATCTTAAAATGAAATGTGACATGGATTAGTGTTTGTAGGTCTTGCTTCATATATTTGGAAGATTAAATTACTGGCAGAAGGGTTTTGCAATGACTTCTCAGAAACTTTAGAAGCTCTTCTACGAAACCATCTTTCCTATCTGCTCCACTCAAGCCCCAAAGTTTTCTAGGATGGATATTGAATGTGATTCTTATACATGTATTGTAGATAACTGCAAAAGGTAAAATTCATTAGTTAGTGAAAATTGAAATTGCTACATTTCTTTAGTTACTGCCTTTTTTTTTTTTTGCCTGCATTTTTCTGTAATGCATTTATTAAAAGTACAATCATGATTACAAATAACTTCAGACAAGCAGTGTAAGAATTGCATTAAGAAATTAGGATAATCGATGAGAAAACTTTGGGAAGTTTGAGTAATCCATGGGACATGAAAACCAGGGGTACCTGAGAGAGGAATATGCAGTCAATATTTGCATGTAGTAGTCATGCATATGCATAGTTTTTACTGCTGCTATCCAAAGGGATATGGGTGCTTGTGTTTTTAAAACCTAACTCTTGCTGCCTTGGCAAATAAAACTGTCTGGATTTGCTGAATGTACTTCAAGAAGATATCCTTATTACACAGATAATTGTCAAAGCAAACAGGGCTGCAGTAATTCCTCATAATTTTTACTTTGGTTTTACTTAAATTAAGTTTTCTATTCTTACTTATTATTTAGGAGTGCAGCAGATACTCTAGAAAAACCCTATCTCCATGGGAAAATTTCATACAGTATTCTATGATTTTTGGCAATTATTCTTTCTGTAACTATTTTTGGGTGCTTGGATATTTTTTGTGAGAGGTGGTGAAAATCCAGTGAATGTTGACAGTTCTGAATTCACCCTTGTGAGTCTGGCTGAGAAGAATTTAACTTCAAGCAGTATCAAAACTGTCTACATCTAGTTAACTTTTCATTTCATCTTTTCCTAGAGAATTACTATGACTCTCCCATGAAAGAATATGAAGCTTAGATCTTGGAGGCATGCATAAAGGTCTTTCAGAAATGATAGAGAGATAGTAGTAAGAGTTAGTTAAATGATGGGGCATGTATTCTGGGTGAACTTACAGATTGAAATATGCTCCTTAAGAACCTTGTCTTGTCTTACATTAAATAAAATATAATGGCTTTTTAGTTTAAAGAGAACTGTCCAGAAAGAAATGTATACCATAAATTTTTATGGAGCAGAAGCCAAGCAAAACATTAAAACTTTTGTTACTTTATAGAATCATAGAATCATAGAATTGTTTAGGTTGGAAAAGACCTTTAAGATCATCCAGACCAACCATTAACCTACACTACCAAGTCCACACTAAACCAATCAAGGGTAGACTAGACTAAACCATGTCCCAAAGTGCCACATCTACTTGTTTTTTGAACACTTCCAGGGATGGTGACTCCACCACCTCTCTGGGCAGCCTGTTCCAATGCTTGACTACCCTTTCCATAAAGAAATTTTTCCTAATTTCCAGCCTAAACCTCCCCTGGCACAGCTTAAGCCCATTTCCTCTCGTCCTATCGCTAACTACATGGGAGAAGAGACCAACACCCACCTCACTACAACCTCCTTTCACATAGTTGTAGAGAGCTATAAGGTCTCCCCTCAGCCTCCTCTTCTCCAGACTAAACAACCCCAGTTCCCTCAGCCACTCCTCATAAGGCCTGTGCTCCAGACCCTTCACCAGCCTTGTTGCCCTTCTCTGAACACACTCCAGCACCTCAATGTCTTTCTTGTATTGAGGGGCCCAAAACTGGACACAGTATTCCAGGTGCGGCCTCACCAGTGCCGAGTACAGGGGCACAATCACCTCCCTGCTCCTGCTGGCCACACTATTCCTGATACAAGCCAGGATGCTGTTGGCCTTCTTGGCCACCTGCGCACACTGCTGGCTCATGTTCAGCCGGCTGTCTACCAACACCCCTAGGTCCTTTTCGGCCAGGCAGCTTTCCAGCCACTCTTCCCCAAGCCTGTAGCCTTACATGGGGTTGTTGTGACCAAAGTGCAGGACCCTGCACTTGGCCTTGTTGAACCTCATACAGTTGGCCTCAGCCCATCGGTCCAGCCTGTCCAGGTCCCTCTGCAGGGCCATCCTACCCTCCAGCAGATCGACATTCCCACCCAATTTGGTGTCATCTGCAAACTTACTGAGGGTGCACTCAATCCCCTCATCCAGATCATTGATAAAGATATTAAACAAGGCTGGCCCCAAAACAGAGCCCTGGGGAACACCGCTCGTGATCGGCTGCCAACTGGACTTAACTCCATTTACAACTACTCTCTGGGCTCGGCCACCCAACCAGTTTTTTACCCAGTGAAGACTACGCCCATCCAAGCCATGAGCTGCCAGCTTCCCAAGGAGAATATTATGGGAGATGCTGTCAAAAGCTTTGCTAAAGTCCAGGTAAATGACATCCACAGCCTTTCCATCATCTACCAGGTGGGTCACCAGGTCATAAAAGGAGACCAGGTTGGTCAAGCAGGACCTGCCTTTCGTGAACCCATGCTGGCTGGGCCTGATCCCCTGGTTGACCTGCACTTGCCTGTTGAGTTCACTCAATATGAACCTCTCCATAATCTTTCCCAGCATTACCTACCCTTATGCATTTACAGTAACAGTTTGGCTTCCTTCCTGTTTTGTAACAGGACCTCAGTCTTCTGATCACCCGTATTATGTGAATGGCTTCCTTCTGCCTTCTCCAAGATTTCTCACCAGGATCTGCTCCAGAGAAACAGTATGGATAAGCACAGTGTAAAATTGTTCAGGCCTCTTCCGTCTGGGACACCCTTCCAGCAGTAAGTTCAACAAACCTCCACATTAACACATCCCCACAGCCTCCCCTACTACTACACATTCACATGCAAAATTGAAGCATGCTTAGGCTATAAAAGCACCATGGTTAAGGCTGTGACACTGCCTTATCATATGGCGAACTTTGAACTGAAGAAAACCCACAGCTTCCACTCAGAGAAAATGCAGTGTCCAAGAGACTGAAAGGCCCCACAGAAATCCTAGCCCCAAAATTACGAAATCTAGCTGGGTCCAGCCTGCTCTCCCTAACAATTAGAAGCACAGGCCAGCTGGCCCAAGGACTACCACTCTCTCTCAAATGCATTATCAAATGATAATCACAGCATATTGCAATTCACCTTGAAAATGAATTACAGTAACCTAGGGCAGTGTTTATCAGTTTGTGGCCTCTTTGTTAATCCATGGATCATAGATATCTGGCTGCTTAAACTACACTACCATTCCTCTATTCTTACTCGTATTAAATCAGATTAAAAAGTAGAAGGAAATACATCAAATATTTTTCTAAAGCTACATGACGGGGCAAGTATTTTGCATGGACACTATGCTCTCATGCTAGGGAGAAATTGTGTGACTCACAATTTCAAATGGGAACACTGTTCACTTTCAGTTTGGCATTTGAGTGACGTGCTAACAAATGCATTTTCTTCTTAATAAAGTTGAGGTTCATTTGATGATTCCCAGTTTAAATGCCAGCACAGTTAAGTCTATAGCTGCTAAATGACCAAGCAGAATACATCCAGCAAATATGCTTGTTCATTGTGAATGGACGCAACACAGCTTGATGTACCACTGAACAGACATTCCCTCAGACACTGCTCCTAGGAGACAGACGCGCACTCAGACAAAGGCAGTCAACCCCCACCATCACCCCCCAAAAACTGGGACATCTGGACTGAGTGTTTTCTTTTGGAAAAGAAACACATTAAAGATGACTGGCATCAGTTTCGAGAAAGCAACTGAGTGAAGCACTGTCTGAGCTTTTTTGTTTCTGAGATGAAGAGATGTAGTACAAAAGGAACATACAATTTCTCAGTTGGTACCAAATAAATAGCCTTCAGACACAGGGAAATGTTTCTGCAGGAAACTGAAATATATCGGTTCTCCATACATTTTGATAGAAGATTTGGATAACTAGAACAGTTTGTTCAGAACACAAATGTCATTGATATATTATTCTCACGTTGAAGAGTAAACAATAGATACGTCACATCTTTAAATGAGTGACTGCCAGAAAGTGCTGTGAGAAAGGAGCAAGAGTAAATAATAATGTAACAAGTTAATAATAATAATATAACTAGTAGAAATTTTTAATCTCTTTTCATGTGTGTATTCCCCACCACAGTTATAAAGGATAGCTATTTAATTTAACGTACAGTTGTTATAAAGAAATTATAGGTAGCGCAAGTATATAGAACTACGTATGTTAAGAAACAGCCATTTTTCACAGTAACACTTTTTTTTAACTTTCAGTGTTACAATACTGTCTATTCCTGTTTTTCTGTAAAAGGAAACAGTTCCATAAAATAGTTTTGCTAATACTTTGCATGGAACGATTTTTAACACATACCTCTGTGTGTGTGTTGTTCAATTTAAGTTGTGGATAAGTATTTTTCATATTGGGCAACCTGAATGTTTTTCTCTGCAATAGCAGAGGAACGATTGTGAAAAAATGGATTCAGAGACTCTGCGAGGCTCTTATACAAATACAGTTCATTTATACAACAGCAGAGCTAACTAGAAAAGAAAAAGACGAGGAAGATCTTTGTTGGAGTAACATAGAAAAACAGCCCACCAATCCTCCAGGTTGTTACACTGATGCAACTCTTTCAAAAATCTGTGGGGTTCTACCAGACCAACAAATATGAAAATGTCATTTGTTATTAACAAAATCTGTTTAGATTTTGGCAGATCTCAGGGGGAGAAAATTCCCTGTGGTTTTTTATTATTCTTTGCAATGAATTGTAAGATACTACCCAGTGTTGTCCATAAAGAATAAAAAATATCCAGGGTTTTTTTTTTTTTAAATAAACTCTCACAGTTATATTAACAAAATGAAAATCTCACAGAAGAACTGAAGAAAAAAAAACATTACAGCTGCTATCTATATAGGACTTTCTACAAGTTGTGCAATAAGCTTGCAATAGATCATGAAAAGAGTATTTAGCAAATGAAAATACCTTATTAAATAAAGCAATTAAATAATTTGCTTGATATTAAAATAGAAATGAAGAATAAATAAACAAGGTTTTTCCAAACCCAAGAAAAACTTTGTCCAGAATATGTATCTATATTTTATTTTTATATATATTCAGTTTTATATATACATATATAAAAAACAGATTTATTTTTATTAGATAGCAAGATGTACCAAAAGAAAACATTTGGAATATTTACAGACCACAGAGAAAATGCCTAGCAGTTTGATGATTCCCATTTCTTGAATGGAGAAAGAGGAGAGGTGCAAAGATGTTTTTGTCATACCTTTTTCTAGAGACTGAAGCAAGTAAAATACTTGTACCATCTTGAAAACTGAGACTGCTTACTCCTTTTTAGCAGAATACAAACTACTGTCATGGACGAGGCAGATTATGCACTTGAACATTCGTGTAACAGGTGGCATGGCAAAACTTCAGGAAGACAAATATCCAGGAGGCATCTAGCAAAAAAAAATGGAGAGCATATTATGTCTTTTTAATTGGTTATACAGCAGGTGCATTCAATTTGTAGACTGGGGAGATGCAGAAGCAACTATGCCTTATCAAGGTTAAATGCTTTAATTCTCTTCTCCCTTACACAAACTTTATGCTTCCATGATTCCTTTTATTTCTGTATAGTTTTTCAATTTATGTTCATGTAAAAAAAGGAAAATCAGACCTGTTTTGTCTCCATAGTTGGATGTGGAGAAATTCAGTTGATACTCTGTCTTAACGATACTGACTCTGTCACCAAGCTAAACAGAAAAAAGGGCTAAAATGGTTACTTTGGGGTTCATTCTCCGAGAATTTCAATGGGGGAGTGCTTCCTGGAAATGACTTACTAGACAGGTCTGAGACATGAACTTGTCTATGCAAACCATCTCAGCATTTCACAAGCTTCTCAATGCCACTCAGCTTCTCAAATACAAAATGCATGGGGCTGGTCACAAAAACCACCGCAGTAAGATTTGATCCTGCTCCCATTGAAGACACTGTTTTTCTACTGATTCTGAAGAAACAACTTCAAAAGCAGTGTGACAAGTAAGCAGTGCTATTTTATTATACAGTATTATGGTAGCTGGCAGCCTGAGTTGTGCTATGATCTAGTGGCACTTAGTAGCCTTTCATGCTCTGCAAGTATAGCTAATCCTGGAAACCACGTGAGATGTGACTACAAGGACTGAACAGCCTGTGCACTTGGCATTGCTTCTATCCTATTTTTTCACACTCTATTTCTCATTGAGAGAACAAACAAACAAGCAAACAAGAATTTTCAGTCCATAACATAATAAAAATGCTTGTACAAGCTCGAGCAGCAAGATAAGCTGATTATTTTGCCTTCAGTTCAAGTGTCAGCTTGTTTTTAGCTGCTATCAAACACTTTGTCACACCAGATGTCCATTATATCTGTTACATGGCAAAATGTTTCAGTACATAAAAGACAAGGTGCATGATTTTCTCATACTTATCTTTGAAATCACCAAAGAACTTTTCATGATAGCTGTGTTTGCTTACACCCACTGCACTTCAGTCTAAAGTTCCCTTTAAAGTTCTCCTTATCATCTTTTTTCTCATGCTTATATATGTATATTTCAAAGTTACCACATCTCTAAAAGTAACAAATCTTCAAGACTTTTATTTCCTTGCTCACTTTAATTTGCTCTCCATTTTGCTAAATAAATTTACTCGGATGGCTAAAAACTTGCAATGTCCTTAATGTTGCACACTTATGACACAAAGAAAACCTATTCCTTTTATTCAGTTTTTGTGTATTTCTTTACCTCTTAGGATGCCTATCTCAAGGAGCTTGCTTAAATATAAGTACTGAATGCAAGTATGCCGATTACCTCAACAAAGCAACATTGTTTTGCAAAGGACTGTTTTACTCTAGTTCATGGTGAAATACTTTTCTTCCAGATTCTCCTTTCATTCTACTCACTAACCTCCAATTTTTTCCTCCTTGTTTCCTTATGGCTATATGAAACATGATAGAATGGCTCATGGCTTTCGTAGTCCATTATTCAGAGGCTGGTTTTGGACCAAGCCACGAAACTAACTCCTGGTTTTACTCTGTGGCACCGTAATTACTGTTGAAAGTGATTAACATTTTATTTAGGCAAGTATGCAATAATTTGCCTGTACTGGTTATCTCTTCTGTCAGCTATAGGAACTTTTTATAAGCCTGTTTTAATAACATATATAGTCTATATTGGATTTTAAAGTGTTTCTAGGTATGTAACTATGTTTTTCAAGCTACAGACTCAGTATGACTTTTTATCTACCAGTGCAAAGAAATGTCATCAAGCTCCATGCTAGGCTCAAGTGTACATGGCTTAGTGAGCAGTATCATGCCCTCAGTTAGGCTGCTGTGGATGAAGGGGAAAAGAGAGGGTTTTATGCCTTCTGCTCTGCCAGTGGAATTTAATGGAAAATATGCCTCAGCCAGGGGCCAAGCAAGCAGCCAAATGTGATATTGGCCACAGCCAAGATGACCCATTCATTTGGCCACAGAAGAAAAGCTCTGCTGCACAGAGCAACACTTTGAAACAGCTGTACCACGGCACAGCTTTTGGTGGATTGCTAAACACAATAAGCAAAGGCCCTCACGTATTAGAAAAATGAGGCAAACCAAACAAATGCAAATGCAATTAATATCCATTGCCATTCTGTACCAGTTGTCATTTTGGCAGGTCTCAGCAGCGTGGAAGGGAGCCATCACTTGAAATCCTCTATTACCGACTGGAAAAGTGACTTTTTTTTTGTTTTTTCCTTACTATGTAGTTTAAGTAACATCTGACAGACATAAATACATCCATGAAGGAAGGTTTTTTTCTGAGTATAGGATATGAATACAGGAGCATTTAACAGAGAAAATAAGCTGCTATCCAATGTTAGTTTATTTATTCTTATGTACGGTTAGCACTGGACACTCATTCAATGGAGCAGCTGTTACTAGATCTTGACAAACATGATTCACATGACTACTTTGATCTGTTTTAACTTAACTAAATGTGTATTTTGCAAGACAGAAAAAAGTTTTCTGGTTGTTTTCCTTTCATTTAACTTGATTAATTATCTTAATCTGAAAAGAAATCAAAATCCTGAAATACAATCTTAAAAGAGTTCACCTGAAGCTTTATTAGTAAAATATATGTTCCACCTCTGAAATGTGAAGACAGTGTAGAGGTTTTTCTCCAATGTAAGATTAATACAGTGCAGAGGGTCAGAATAAACTCTTCATTCCATTTAAACAGTAGAGAGACCTTTGGCTGACTCTGCCTAGAGCTAAATTTCATCCTAGGTGCAGACAGCAGTTACTTAATTAAATAGGGTATTGGCCCATTCTCAGAAGCCCCAGAGGCACATTTAAACACAGGTGAATTTAGAAGAGAACAATCATTATGAAAACTGATGCTGCATTGTTTCTTTCAGGCCAAAGGACAAGCCAAATAATTTCATTAAACCTACTTCTACAGATTTTCCCTGGCAAATTCATACAATAAGAGTGTTGTGGGGTTTTCTTAGTGTTTTAACTTTAAAACAATGGAACTAACTCTTAAAAAGAATGAAATAATTTTTTGTATTTCAGTCATCAATTATTAAAATGAATAAGTTATCCAGTATATGTTTGCGTAGCTAAGGTGCTAGTTGATGTGAGGTTAAAACAAGCCAATTCTGAATGCTCTGACTTTCTCTTAGATTCAGACTGCACGCTGCTCCAAATGATAAAGTTTATTCCAAGCATAACACATAAACTGGGTAGAAGCTGGGCTTTGTAAGCTAAATTCAGGCTTTCTGAGGGAATTGTTTTCATGGAGTTTCTATTTCCTCTGTTAACCTTATATGGGACTTATGGGTCTTTTCATTTAGATGAAATTTTGCAATTTGAAATGTCCACAGAAAGGTGAGCTGAACAATTTTAACCTTTGACAGTAAGAAGGTAGAAACAAGTCAAAGAAATACTAACTGACATAAACGTAAGAAGATGACTGGGTCATAAAATTGACCTGACTGTATATTGTATCCTCTGGAAATACAACTTGGTTACAATAGAATAGAATATAATTAAATTCCTATATATTATAGTGATCAACTAGTTGCGGCAATACTAATTGCATGCAGAAATGTTGTTAATAAATTGAAAGCAGTTTCATTAAAAAGTAATATGTTTTATTTTTATTAGCACACAAAAATTAAACACTAAAAAATGGAATTATTTTAATTTGAAGTAGAGAAGACTTCATACTTCTCCTTACTTAAAAAAAAAATTGAATTTTGATGTTTGCAGCTAAAATAAGAAACAAGTATGAACTAATTTAAATAGGCTTTCACTAAGAAAATTAAGTGGCTTATGAGAATTGCTTACATTATTTGTACTTGTATTACTCTATACCTGCAAAATGGCTCATCATAATTTTGAAAAGTGATATCTGAAGTTTTCCAAAATGCCTTTGTTTCTACAGAAAAAAAAAAAGGAAGAAAAAGATTTTGCTGTGTATCTCTTATGCTTAATCCCAAATCCATTAATTTTCCAAGAGTTTTGCAATGTTTGGTCTTATTGGGCTAACTAATTACTATTAGTTACCATAAATCTAAAGAATATTCTACACCTCTTTGGAGCATAGGTTTACACAGTGTAGTGTTGTCTTTTCTCCCAAGTCTACCTTTAATCTGTAGCATTGTCATGGTTTAACGCCAGCCAGCAACTAAGCACCACACAGCCGCTTGCTCACTCCCCCTTGGTGGGATGGGAGACAGAATCAGAAGAGTAAAAGTGAGAAAACTCATGGGTTGAGATAAAGACAATTTAATAGGTAAAGCAAAAGCTGCAGATGCAAGCACAGCAAACCAAGGAATTAATTCACCACTTCCCATTGGCAGACAGATGTTCAACTATCTCCAGGAAAGCAAGGCTCCATCACATGTAACAGTTACTTGGGAATGGTTACTTTCTTCATTATGAGGGTGGTGAGACACTGCAACAGGTTGCCCAGAGAAATTGTGAATGCCCCATCCCTGGAAGTGTCCAAGACCAGGTTGGATGGGGCTTTGAGCAACCTTGTCTAGTGGAAGGTGTACCTGCCCATGGCAGGGAGGTTGGAACTAGATAATTTCTAAGGTCCCTTCCAACCCAAAGCATTCTATGATTCTATGAAGACATAACCCTGAACCTTCCCTGCATCGTTCTTCTTCCCCCAGCTTTATATGCTGAGCATGATATCATGGTATGGAATATCCCTTTGGTCAGCTGGGGTCAGCTGTCTCAGCTGTGTCCCCTCCCAACTTCTTGTGCAACCCCAGCCTAGTCATTGGTGGGCTGGGGTGAGAAGCAGAAAAGACCTTGACTCTGTGTAAGCACTGCTCAGCAATAACTAAAACATGCCTGTATTATCAACACTGTTTTCATCACAAATATAAACATAGCCCCATACTAGCTACTATGAAGAAAACTAACTCTACCCCAGCCAAAACCAGCACAAACATATATTGGGATTCATAAAAAAAGATCAGTCTTTTCAGAGTATGGCACATGAAAGTGCCATATTCACAGTTATTCTTAACTATTTTCAAGGCTGTTTTGGGAACTGCAAACTCCACTCTTTATGGATGTTTCAAATGCCAATAAAAAATGCATGCAATCATACGCAAGTTCCTGAGCTACAGGTAGAAATGAGCACCCAAATCCTATTCCCACGCAGCATGTGGAGATGTGGTGACAGCTGGTTCTGTGTGCACAGCCGTTTTACAGGATTTTCTGGCATAACATTCACAGGTTGTGTACTGAGCCTTTTTCAAGCTTCATTGGGAACATGCATACTGAAAATCCATTTGCTTTGGAGATGCAGTTGAGAGATCAGACTGATCCCCAGTTACATCTTCAGCTGACTTCCCCCTGAGTAACAAACATGACACCAGCAGGCCTCATGAGCCAGCCTACTGCTAGTATGTCCTTTTAAATATGGGCTGGCAAAGCCAGTCTGCAATAAGCCAAATGTGAAGTCTGATTTATTTGTTCAAACATACTTAATTCTTTGGTATGTTGATTCAGAGGAACAGATATGGACATGCAAATACTCTTACCTGTGCTTGCCAGGTCTCTTAAGTTGCTAATCAGACCTCATTTAATGCCTTTTCTTCTGCTGGTCACCAGCCCTGGGCTCCTGGGCAGCTGACCCTTGTGTCACTGAGTATCTCTCCCCTGGTTTCCTTCTGTCCTGTGCCTTCATGTGGAAACTCTCTCTGTGCAATCAGAAAAACCACGGTTAAAAGTGCAGCCGCTCTGTTTGGCTATTTGTTGAGATGATCCTTACTCAGATCAGCTCGTTTCCTTTCAACATCTTTTAAAGCAAGTAAGCTATCACAAACAAGCATATAACAGTATGTAAAATGTCCTTAGCAAAGAATGCAAACATTTTAATTTTCCTCTGAAGGAAACCTATTACAATTACCACGACATGCTCGGTTGTTTCTTTGGCCTATATATAAAGGTCCATTACAGGCTTTCAGGTTTTCCAAGTCCCATAACTTATTCACTGATGGTTATCTGATGCAGATACTGAAGGACATTCAAAGAATACACATGAGGTCTACTGTGCTCAATAATTAGATTTTAAACATAGTATCTGCATATTTGTTTGATGTGAGCAAAGGGATCCAGTACTTGTACCATACTGAGTACAGGTAAGGGCTATTCCACTATTTTTCCTTACTGAAGAACCCTTCCGTTGTCCTTGTCAGGGCAGCACAGCCTGCATAATCTGTACTAAACTACTAGTCAGCTGCTAACTGTGAGCAACATAAGACCAAACAGGGGGAAGGATGAGTCAGGTGTACAGATCTGCAAAGCTGATACACCAATGGACCAACATAGTTAACACTTTGGCCCTAAGCTATCTTTTAAAAATCACTACTCCTTTATTTTCTGAACGTAGCATAACCTAAACATCTGAAGTTTGTGACTGTCCTAGGGTCACCTGGCATACTATGGGTGGTGGTGCTGGAGAAATATTTTAATTTTTGATCATACTTATCTGCTGCAACCCCACAACAAATGACAGTCATGCCAAGTGTTTTTCATCTTAGCTATACCATATACAGAACCAGGGAGGGAAATCAGAAGATCAGAAATGAATACATTTATTTGCTGAGGCTTACTTATATGAGGTTTGAAAGTTTTCCTTTGTAAAAAAAACCCAACTTCTGGTCATTCAATTCCAAGTGTTTGTACAGTCAGTTAGACGGTTCATTGTAAGACCTTTTTCATCTCTAAGAATTGACACACTAACATTTCTTGATGAGTAACACTCAAATTTTGACTTATTCCTGTCAATGGGAATAATAAGAGAAATGTACAAAGTGGCCCATAGTTCCCTGATAACAAACTATTCCTTTTGAGTTTTTTTTAAACTTTTGATCTCAAAATACAGCTTTTTTTAATATCTGAGTCTTTCTTACAGATGCTTCCTATTTGCAGCACTCTTCATTTAAAAAGGACGAGGAAGGAGTTGTCTTATTCAAGTGCCATATAAATTAAGTATTTTGAACTACATAATTATTTCATATTCTAAGAATAACTTATAATTAATTAAATGTCAGTATAATTTGAAGTGATTTCAGCTGAAGTATGTGGCACTAACTATTCTATGCAGTTCCATTTTTTAAGGTATAACATTAAAAGCATACTTAGCAGCATTATTAAGTTGTTATATGGCATTCAGAAAGTCATTGACGGCCACCATATATTAGAAAAGGAGAATATTTCAAGAAGCTTTCTTACTTTTGTCAGATTCCAAGTTTCAGCTTCTTTTTAGAAACACAGCAACTAGAGAGAAAAAAATATAAAATTGATGAGAATTATTCCAAGCATCCAAGCTAATTAGCTTTTTTAATGTTTTGGCTGGGGTTTTTTTGGTTTTGGGGTTTTTTTTAGGAAAACAATGTGTATTTATTGCTGTAAAATTAATAATAGAGTTTATATATCTACCTTTATCACAACAGTAAACAAAATATTTAAATTTCATTTTGTATCAACTTTGATTTCAGAATATTACACAGTAAAAATACTCCCTAGAATATTTTTCAGTAACACCGCTGTTTCAGAATCATCAGTTTTACAAGATGACTTACAGAAGCAACAGGAACAAAATTATCCTGCTACAGAAACCAATATTTTATAGAACAGAAAAGGACTACATTTCTGTGGGTCTATGGAGGACAAAAGCTATCCTATGGTACTCTGCTGAGCTGTATATCAATAATTAAATAGTCATTCAAAGAAGGAGAAATGAAACTTGGAGTCAAGCAAGGTGCTGCAGTGCTCAAAGTTCACATTATTAAATACGTTGGCTTTTTAGGTGCCTGTCAGTCACAGTTCAGTTTCTCAAACTAAATTACGTTCCCTAGATTCCTGTATGGCTGAAAATGAGGTTCTCATGGAAGGGATTTATAACTGGACAGAAGCAATTAGGAAATTATAAGCATAGTGGTTTACCATAAAGCCTTACCCTGGAATGTTGGGGAGGCATATCTCCCCATGTCTAACATTCCATATCCGAATGTTGGAGACCTAAGTTATTTTTTAAAAAAACTAAGTTATTTTTTAAAAAAACTAAGGCATTTTCTGTTCTGTCTTTCAAAACACAGAAAGAACATCTCATCTCATTAACAGCTGAGCCTGGGATTTAAATTCCATTGATATGTATAAAATTTGTATACAATTCTTGCTCCAGCTTGAGTCCCTATCTCACAGGTGTCCCACACATCAACTCAAAGGTCCAGTTTTGGTGTTTTAAAGCAAAACATTTACCATAAATGATGATATAAACATAAGCAAAACTTTGCAGAGCCAGAAAGGACTTAATCAGGAAATAGTCACTAAGTTATTCAGCTCAGTCAAGAATGGAGGTCTTCCTCAGCTTTCCAAGAAGCAGAATTGTAGGAAGGAGAGAGCATTTCAATAGGGTAATTATGAATTGTGTTGGGCAGGTAAGTCTTGCATATGTCCCTTAATAGCTTCATCCCAAAATCTTATTCTTCTTCCCATTAGGCCACTAAATTTCTCACTAATTAGAATTTGTGATGAAGGAGTCTGAGAAGGGATTTGGCCAGAAAGCTGACTATTTCAAAACATCAACATAGAATCTGATAATTGATCTTAATGCACTGATGATTTAGTTTTGAAATCCAAATCCAAATTTCTTCTAACAATGTGCTTTACTGTGCAGCTTTTGTTTTGCTCTCTTATATATATCAGCTATAAATCTCTTATACTAAACAGAACTGTGTATTGCAAAGAGATACTAAGACAAAGAATCCATTGGAGACAAGGTGAAAAGGAGTGAACTTAAAAATAAAAGAGCTAAAAACCTTTGTAGTTCCTCAAGATCCTGCAACGTCCTTCTATTATAATCACACAATTCACATGGTGATTGAATTATTTGATTGATTTTAGCAACTGATTTTCAAAGCTTTGGTGAAAAATTCCGTTCTTTCCAGGGAGCTCCTTTGTGCATACTAAAATTTTGTGATTGTGAAATGAGATTTTTTACAGCTATTGTTAGGGTTTTATGGTCACTTTTGCCTCATTTTAAGGTGTAGGTAAAACATTTCTACAATCCTTCAGCTGCCTGCCCTTAATTACAGAGCCATAGTGATTAGAAATACTGTGTTACTGCATCTCACTGGTTGTGCATAAAGACTAGATGATGGCAATATTATTTCTAACAGCTGGTGCAGTTCTCTAATGTAAAGTACAAAATCAAGTAAGATTGCAAGTGCCAAATATGATCTATCCAGCTCAGTTAGCAAAAGCTGTGAAGTTGCTGTATCAGGGTTTCAGAAGCCAAATAAATATGGTTATGTGGAAGCAACTCTCTTCACAGTTACACTGTTACCCAGCCTAGACTAAGACTAGCTTGGTTATCCCCACATGTATTGTGTGTACATCTTCATGTCAAAGTATAGATGCAGTCTGTTTCTCTGAACCAACATGACTTAGACTATAAACTATGAAACTACAAGCATATAAGCTATGCGGACAAACTTAGACCACTAGATGTCTAATCAGGAAGCCATGATGTTACACTTTTGAAAGGTTTCAGAAGCCATTGAAAGAATAAGTGTGGCCAGTTCTGGGGTCTCCAGTTTCAAAAGGATGCTGGTAAATTGAAAAGTATTCAGAAGAATAAGTTGAGGTCTTCTGGGCGATATATTCAATAAATACTAACTGAGTTTCATTAATTTAATTTACCATAAGACATTTGGGTGATAACTTGGTCACAGTGAACCAGTGCGTACAAGGGAAGACAGCTGACGGAAGTTTAGGGTACTTAAATAAAGACACAGAATAGTAATAAAGGTATAAAGGGATCAAACAGAGGGAAGCTGAAGCTGGCAAATTTAGGTTAGAAATAAAATACAAACAGTTAAACAGTCAACAGCAAAGCCAGTTAATCAGTGGAACAACATAGACAGTAGACTGCCCATCACTCTTAAATGTTAAATCAAGACTAGTTTTTTTTCCTAGAAGACATACATCCTTTACACTGATTCCATGGGCTTGATGTACCATTCCTTGGAGCATGAAAAAATTGCAAGGCTGAACTAGCCACAGTCTGACTAGGGAAAGGGATGAGCAGGAGCTTGACAAGAATGTCCACCCCTGCAGGCAGACCTAATGGGGAGACAGTCGGCTCCCTTTTCCCCATGACACATTACTTAGGATTGTATCAGTGAAGATCTAGAGGAGAGAAAGCAGCTTACCAGGCCCCCTTCCTGAGCAGTATAGAGGTGGAATGCCTTTTACTAAGGACAAAGTGTAAATTTTAAACAACTGATTGGATATGCTTAATATAAATGTGTGAGGAAGAGAGGGTATGCTAAGTATCTTATTAGACAGGTCATACCAGCTGGTAGTTTGTGGATAAGCTGTTGACAAGCCATCATATACAGTGCTGCTTCCTTCTCTAGTTGTCACTTCAGCTTTCTTAAAGTTATCAGTGTATTGTAAACATATTAAGTTTTATATCCCTGTGCTCCTGTGCTGACACAACCTTTCTGTTATCTCCCTTTGGTAACCAGTATGCACTGCCGTCATACCACTGCTAATCCTGATGCTTTGGAAAGCAGTACAAAAGAGAGAGAGAGAGGACAAGAAGGGGGGGCGGGGGGGAAAGAAACTTTTCACTCCCTTCCTCTTTCACTCTCCTTTTCACATGCTCAGGACAGAGCTAAATATCATTTGCAAAAGCAGATGGTCTCTTTCTCGAGACAACTGAATAAGGCATTGGAAAATCCACAAACATTAATAACTGGTTGTTTTCAAATAGCAAAAAAGCCTCACCATTCTCTTTGAAATATAAATGGATGTACAAGCATTTTGCATTTTCTCCAAACTAAATATACACTTTATTCTTTCATTCCATCAAACTTGCAGACATCTATTGGGAATTAGTAATCTATGGAAATAGTGTACTTGGTTTTAGAGAGTATGAATGTTCCATTTAAATATGTCATTAGTACACATCTATCAAAAATCACGAAATTGAATAATAAACATATTGCATTATATATTAGGGATCTTTCTTCTAGTTCCTGCAGCAGTTCCTGAGTAGCACTGCATTTGCAGTCTTTACAGCTATGAAGACACCAGTTTTGTTTTTACAAGATTATTAACCACTTAATGAAGTGGGACTTTAAAAAGAGTATCCAGTACCACAAGTGTTTCGACAGAACACTGTGAAGGAAATGCAAAATGATTTGTGATACCTGTAGTGCAGTAGACTTATGGGAATAGCCTCAGCTGTGCAGTCTGTTACATGCAGCATAGGTGATTTAGGATTTCTTTGGCACGAGCATAGTTAGCGTTGCGACAAATAAACTCTAAGGATTATGAACTACATTCCTACAGAAGTTAAACCTGATGACAGTTGAGATACTTAAAAGATATTTTTTAAGAAAACAACCTTGCTTAACTTCAGCATACACTACACTTAAGATTCCTGTGTACTAATGAGCACCTCTAATCAGGAAGTGTATTTTCAGTTAGGTACTTGCTGTTCCAGCTGTACTAGGTGCTTACAATCACTCAAGAAACCATTAGTCTAATAAAAGGAATACACGTAGCTCTCAGCACTATCTCTGTAGAGATTATGGAGTTAATACTCCTAAGGGAGTAACTTCCCTTAAAATTCGTGGGCCATCCTTTCTGATGAGGCAAAGTACCTACACTACAGTAGAAGGAAAATTATATCTGGGTATATAAAATAAGCACAACTTCTAAAATGGTACCCCTGTTTTGTGGGCATGGCTATGAAGATACCAGACAGGAATCCTAAAGTATTTTTTGACATGTACCTTAAGTCCCACAAGGACTGAGCCTTTTCTCACATCACCGTTTACTGCAACCACATACAAAATGGAGGAGGTCCACTGAGGCACTGGGATTCCTAATCCTGTTAAATGCAAAAGGCAAACAACATGTCAGAAACTTAATCTCCATCTAACCTCTTGTTTAGGAAGTCAACTTCTCCTTTCCAACAGCATGCAAAATGAGCAAATCAATGAAAATTTTGGCCCCTACTCCTGATGAAGAACAAAAAGAAATTTTGGATTTCACTGTCTGTTGCACAGCTGGTGAGGGGAGCCAGCCTCAGCCTCAATTCATTTCTCACTGCCCCTTACTTTAGCTGGTATCTTCAGTTTAGCTGTATACTTAATGCTTATGCACATTTGGGTACATAGTGACATGTCAGATATTCCATGAGTACTGGAGTGTCTGTTGAAAGACAACTGACCTGATGCAAAAGTAGGCTTGTCTGGCTGTTGCTTTAGGAGATGCTGGTTGTAATGGCTATGTTGTCATTACTTGCAAGCGATAAGATTTAAGATATGTTCTGATCAGCAAGCGAGCAATATAACTCTCCCTAGGATTGAGAAAGCAAAATAATCCTCATCCAGGTGCTTAGCTCCTTTTAGGAGAGCCTGGTAGATACTAGCATAACTCTGTACACTTTGCTGAAGCATCCATGACATTTATGCTGTCAGTGTCTCCTTTTAGGAGAGAAATGATTCCCTGAAGGCCCCTTTCCACTGATTATCAAGAACCCCCAAAGAGATTTCTTAAAAGCTGGGTCAGCTCTCCAGGGGGGGGAATTCCATGGAGCTCTCCAATGATTTATTTTTGTTATGCTGAAAGAGCCCTGCCAATTATGTGCAGCAAAACGCTCATTCAATTAACATTCTGTGTCATCTGAAAGTATTTAAAGATAACTTCAGGTTTTCTGTATCATGGCCTATTTTTCACACTGCACCTAAACTGCAACCTTGTTGTCTTAGTCTGATACAGTTTATTTGCAGCTTGAAATGAGATGCCTATTAGCAACTACCTTTGATTTTTAAATTTAATTTTTAAGGCATTTTAGGATGAAATTAATGAACAAGGGCTAAATTAAGAGCCAAGAACTCTAATTCTTCCTTTCACTATGAAGTTTTCCGTGACTTCTGACTCAGTAACAGTCAGCTTCCAGCTGTCCTATTTATAAACAATCTCTCTATTGACAAAACAGTCTGTCACTAGCTATTTAATGCATAGTGATGATGATCTATATGGTATTAAGTACATCACTGCTGTGTATCCCTCTGGGAAAGTGACTGTTGTGAACTATAGTACAGTCCTTGTTACACAGAGTGCCTTCTCCCATGAAAATAGTGCTGTTGCTTGAATAACAAATATCATTTGGTTCTTGCAAATACGGTGGACCTCCTGTGGTGATATCCTAATGAAGTAGGCATTTCCCCATTAGGAAAATTTCAGATTATTTTGACTGTACATTTTTCCATAAACTTTCAGTATATTGTATACTGTTTTTTCCCTTGCACAACAGTGGAAAAAAATGTTTTCACAGGACAGATGACTCCCTTCTTCAACTGCAATACTGAAAAAAGCCAGAGTTGTTATAAAAAGGTGAATTTTCCTAATCTCTGACATTTTCAGACATACCTTCCATATGACAGCTCAATTAGCGCACCTCAGAATAAAATCTGCTTTCTGTGCAATAATATTACATTGTTGGATGATGTTAATTATTTGTCTGCAAATATCACCATAATTTTCTCCTGTGGTACTACTGCTTCACTAGCTTGTCTTTCTGAGGGTGAGTTACCTATCTAAGCATTTAATTTTGCAAATCTTCCTGAATTTCATCTTGTTCTAAGGTCCAGGCCAAGGTTTTCACAACAAGCTTCCTAATTGCTAAAACAGCTGTATACTTAATTTTAAGCAGAGCTGCTTATCAGTATTCTGAATACAAGCTAAGCCTCTGTGGGGCATTGTCCTTGAGGTATCACCCTGCTTTGTCAGGGTGCTCTTGATAACTGATCTTTCAGTATTGCTGCTCAACAATGTAGTGATTTTACACCTGTGTTTTTCTACTGTCATGGAGGAAAGTATTACAGCCTTGCTGAAAATCAGGGTAGTTCACACTGTTGTGCCTCATTATTCTAATCCCCACATCCCCAGTGATTATTCTGTCAAAGGGAAACGTCCAATTCTCAGTCATTTTCTTGTTCTGATCAAATTATTGTCCTTTTTAATTCTTTTTCTACTCTGAGTTGTTTTGCTGATTCATTTCCAGCAATTTACCTCTTTAAAAATAGTAGATACCTATTAGTGCAAAATACAATCCATGCCAGTCCCAGAAAGGTCTCTACATAATACTTAGGTTTTTCTGTCGACATACCAGAGTTGTGTTGTCACCTACTGAAATCAAATGTGTCTCAATGGCAGGAATCTTAATATATGCAGAGCTGGAGGTGATGAACAGTCACCTTGTCCAAGCCCATGAAGGCTATGCAATACTGACAGCTGCTGTGGAGCTCCTCCTGTTGTACTCCAATGGTGTTATTTTTGACTGCTGTGAGTACTGGGTAGGAATTGGAATGTCCTAAGATATGTCAGAGCCTAAATTTATCCTCTGTTTTTTTGAAAATCTCAGACTAAATGTTGACATAGGTCTTACCCTCTGTCAGTGAGAAAATTTAAGAATTCCATTACTGTAAAAATAAATTAGACTAATACAACTACAAATATCTTTGCTACTCTAGTGTTACACAATGGTCAGAGGTTAATAATGCTGTTTTTCTCTGCTAAATTGCTTCACGCAAACACAAGCCCTGTGATATCAAATAAAGTCTGGTAGTGAAGGAAACTGTAAGACTATTAGCAAAGATTATAAAATAGACCTTGATGAAAATGGAAATAACTAGTAGCATACACAAAAAAGTGACGCTTTAGGGTATGTTATGAAACCCAGTAAACCTGATAGATCACTTATGTACAACAAAAAAATATTTCAAAAAAAGTTATCTACATTATCTTAAAAGAAATGCAATTCTTCAATAACAGTAACTCCAGACCTTTAAAGGTCCCTTCCAACCCAAGCTATTCTATGATTCTATGACATATACAAAGAAAAAAAAACAACAAACCAAAAACCCCCCCATTATTTAAAGTTGCTTGGTTAAGGCACAGCAGAGCAAGACTCTAGATTCAAAAATGCATCTAACCTGCTGCCATTATTTGTGTTTATAGCTCTGTCACAAGGCCTTTAGGAGAAACTTTCGCATATTTTTTATAGACATTTTGAATATATAGTTCCCTTTTGCAGTTTAAATCCCTTGCTCATTGCTTCCATGAATGTTAGTAAAGCATATCCTCTATGCAACAGTATATAGATAAACAGATACATGGAATTTTAGTATTGATTCATTTCCTTTTAGTTCACTGCCACAGAACCAAATCACTTTTTCCATTTGCATTGGTTATACTCACTGTCTTTCATTACTTATGCTTTAACCAGGGCATTTACACCAGATTCTGCAGCTGTCAACAAAAATTCTACATGTAGAGCTAGGGTCAGCTAGGGACATCTGATCACATGGCTTGGCACAAGCCAGACCATGAAAACTAGAGTTCAGCAGTCAGGATTACAGTGTATTTCATGCCAAATGTAACGCAATTGTAAATCAGCACCTTGCTCATGTTCATACCTGTTGAATGACTCAGGGTATGTGATGTGTTGCCATGAGCCCTCCAAGAGTTGCACACTTTGAATTAAGGAGTTAGCTTCAGAATTCCTGCTCTGAATTGACTGTATGTTCTTGAAAGAGGCTGATGGAAAGCACAACGGGAACACAATTCTTCCCTTTAGGAATTTTACCAAAACCCAGGAGACCTGAAAGTACATTTCTATTTCTACGATACATGCTTTTTAGCAAATGCCTAGAGTGAACTCAATGGGGTGCACTCCTTGCTGTACTCTGCTGCATTCTTTCTGGTAGGTCTCAGCAACACATTCTGTTTCCTACAGAACTGAACCAGCAATTTTAGTCCTGGAATAGTAATTCTGTCTAGCAGCTTCAGAGTTAGGACCATGTACTGGATATTTTGCAGGCGGGATCAGAAGAAGTTTGTGTGAAGAAAGTGATTCTAGTTATTTCTTTGAAATTACACCAAGTTTCATGAAGCATGAGCTTTTGGGGAAAACTAGCTACAGTTTACGAATGAAGTAGATGTCTTCCAGCAGCCGGAACTTCTGAAGTTTCTGTCTCATCAAACACAAATATACATACACAGTGTAAGCACAGAAGTGAGCTAAATTAAGGCTGCATGGGCATTACAAAGCTTTTAGGTATTTGACACAGCTTTTAGTGTGGCAGGGGGAATGAGCAACACTTGTCTCTATTCAGCAAGGCCTCAGTGTGTCAGCTGGCGCAGTTACATTGTCTTCAGGGGAATTTGACTTACAGTGCTGCCTTTGTCTGTTCTCTTCATTAAAAACAACACAGAAAACTCTCAGGGCAAAACAGCCTGTGATGTAAACACGAAACATCAGCTTTGTGTGGCCCAAATGCTCCGGGGAGGTCTCTGCGACTTTCATTTTAAGAGCCAAAATTCTGAACAGATGCCCTTCTCACACATTTGCATAGATTTCCTCCTCACCACTGCGCTATATTCAATAGCAATAATAGGAGCACTTGGCACAACAGGAACTGCAAAGGTACAGTAAGTCCTCACTTTCAATATACCACACACCTGTACCACTTTCCTCTTTTGACCTATGCCCATCGCAACATCTTACTCCCTGCCTAAATGAATCGACCAGTACCTTCTTTTGTTTCTTTATTGAATCCTAATGCCATGGCCTTTGTCTGGGAGGCAGCTTTGTTGTAAACAATAATGTCTTTCTCTGCCGTGAAACCACTGTCAAAAGTAGTGACCATTTTTCATAGTATTGCCTCTTTGAACGTGGTGAACGTGGTAAACATGGTAAACATTTTCTCCAGTCCTATTATTTAAGCTATATTTAAATGAGTCGAGTTAGCACAGTCAAATGCTATTATGTCTTTATTTGGTGTGGTTTAGATATGTCTGAACTGGGTTGGATATACGCCAGAGCATATCCCAGGTTACTGATTCCTAGACTTGGGACCTGAGGATAAAATGCCCTGGTGATCCTCATTTACAGGACTAGAGGCTTTCTGAATTGTGGTCTCCTTAAAATTCACTTGTGCCAGACACAAGTTCTGTCATAAATTTCATATTTAGATTGCCATGTAGCAAATTTAAGCCTATTAATATGAATACCAGGTTTGTACCTAAAAAAGAAGAAAAAAAAGCGCCATTAGAATTTTGTGAATCTACAATTTTTGTCTTTTATTTCTAATGAAATTGTGAAAAACACTTTTTGGTATCAAACAGGTAAAGGTTTGATAAGGTAAGTATTTATTTCATTTATGTGGAGAATTCATTTTTATTTCGATAGTAAACATGGTCCTGAATGAATTGTTACAGCCCTATATGCCTGGCCAGGCTGCTTGCTCTTTTCCTGTTCAGTTGGTTCCTGCATTAATTCCTGTTTCCTTCCATCATCACAAGATGATCCGTAGAATTGTTATATGTCCTTAAATTGGAAATTCGAATTACAGATGTCTGCAAATGGCTTTGTCATTCCCTTTGTTCATTTCAGAGCTGTATTGGCTAAACTGGCAACTGAGACCTATCAAGTGTTCTCCTCGGTAGTCTTTTACATCAGACTGCTGAATGTTTGCTCATTTTCATCCATAAAAGGTCAGGGGGCCTAAATGTGTCAAAGTTGTTTTGTCTTACTTGACAAATTCAGAGTTGAAACTTTTTGCTGAAGGCTACAGCCTTGTCATGTACATTGAAAACCTTCAGCTCTAATTTGAAGTCAGTAAATCATGAGAAAACATCAAGGATGTAAATGACTAGAAAGGTCATGACTCATTTTCGATATGAAGCAATCAAGAAATAGGACAATCAAGAAAGCAAACAGCCTGTATGAAGACGTAAACTTGGTTGGTTGCTGAATAGATCTGAAGAGTTCAGTAACTTCATTGCTGAACTATTCCTAGAGACACATACCACACTTTTCATGCTGAAAGGCACTTTCTTACCTGGCAGTGCTTTCTGATGGAGACTGAAATACTCCTCATGGATATTGACATGTATTTTACAAATGAGAAAAAAACCCCACTAGGCAAGTTTTTGTATCTCTGAACATGCAACATCCATTACTTTGTAGAGGTGGTGCCATCATCTACATAAGAAAGAAGCTTGCTACCTGTTAAGAACCAGTCTGTTAAAAAATAGTTCGCTGCAGGTAAACATTTTCTCTACTTACGTCTGAATTTACATCACGGAGTACTCTCAAGTCATTGTTAACCACAATGATCCATAGTTATGCTTTAAAGATTGCACTAAATTTGAAAGAAAGTATTTAGCAAGGAAGCATACAGACTTCACTCAAGGGAAAAAATGCCAATGTAATAGCTTTGAATGTACAACAATCAAGCCCATCAAAAAATTCTGTGGTTGTCTCGAAAGAGAAAACGTCAAAAGGATTACAAACAATGCAAAAAACCCCAAGGTTTCTTCATTTGGAACTGGAACTAGAGAACTGCAGACAGCAATTCAGAGTTAATGCATTCCTTGCTTAAAAGGGGTGGGAGGGGAGGGGCAGGAAAGCAGTGCCCATTTCAACCATAAAACTGAACTATTTTTTCTTTAAGAATGTCTGTAAAGACATCTGACATTGTGGGAGGAAGAGTTCAAGATCTACGAACATTCAACTGAAGAACAGGAAAAAGGTGCCCATGTGTCACTCACATGGCATGCAGAATCAGACCATACCTTCAAAACATACTGCTATGAAAATGTATCGTGAGTATGATTAAAAACTGCATTTGAATGCATTTCTTACTGAGACACTGTTTGCACATCATGTTATCCAGTGCCAAACTGCTTAAGGCAAGCCAGACTTCATATCTGTATTTCAAACTAAACTCACTACTTGACACTTTTGTATTTGAGCTGTTTAGTACTTGGAACACAGTATAGAATAGTGAAATAAAAATCTTAGGGTTTGTTGTCAAAATTAATTGCTTCTGTGTATCTGCTTCTGCTTGACTCATAAACTGACTAAAAAGGCTTTGGCTATCCAGCTTACTTAATTGAAAATATGTAACATTATCTATCCAATAACTTCTGGATACATCTTTATTTTTAAAACAATCTGAAACTCGTATATTTGTTTGGCCCAGGTAACCCTGCTGTTTTAGTGAGCAAGAGAATAGTTTCATGTATGAAGCAAAGTAGGAGTTTCATATAGTAGTTTCAAAACTCTGCTTCTAATTCACCTGACATTTTAAAAAAATGGTACTTTTAGCCTATAGAGCCCCAATGAAATATTGCCATATATGGTGAAAAGTAGTTCTCAGTTTATCAAAAGGGGTGTTCTGTACTACTCAAAATGTTTACGGTATTTCACCAATGCATATAACTGTTTTTTGATGTGTGTTTGGCTTCGGAGTTTTTTTGTTTTGTTTTTTAGAAATAAACACAGATTTAAATAACTACTGGACTGATCCAGGCACCTCTACCTAGGTTATAGAATATAATTTTTCCTTGTCAGTCAACAAGGTATTTTGAAAACTTCTACACCATTTTAGCATTCCAAAAAAAAAAAAAAAAAAAAAAAGCAAACAACTCTTTCAGTACTGGCATTATGCAAAAGGTCATACAACATGGAATTGCTTTGAGGAGACAGCTACACATATCGTAGAGTGCCAAATAGTTTTAAATTCCTACCAATGACCTTGACTCTGCACATATTTATACAAATACTTACATGCATGAGGTCAACATAAGCTTATAGCATTTGAAGGACTCAAACCTAGCATTTGCAAATTATTACTTACAGCTTATATTGCAGAACTTTTAAAATGGAAGATATGAGATACCTAATTTTTTCCTGGTTTTGTGTTAAAATTTTAATGATTTGCTCTGAAGTACAAAGTCTCAAGAAAGAGCTTTTTAAAATTTTTCTCAACATGGTTGCTTCAGACATTTGTCAAATAAATGTAAGAAGATTATAGCAGTTTGAGCTGTCTGAACTTGTGTCGTCTAGACAACAAGATTAAATTCAAAGAAAAAAACCAGGAAATTATTAAACTCCAAATCTGCAAAGACTTATGCACATGCCTAATACCACTAATGGACCAGTCCACTGGTCTATTTGAATACACAAAATTAAATACATGATTGTATCAAAGAATTGGCCATAGGTCTGCAATATTAGGTAGATGTTTTGATTCATTGTTTTAATACATGATGCAATACTTCAGGATGAATCATTTTCTACTGACAGATAGCTCCAGTGCCAAGAAGTGAGCTATCCTCACTTCATTTTATTGGTTAAAAAATAATATTCTTTCAAACTGATTAAAAATGTGGCAATTAAGTCTCCAACAAAATATTTGAGCTCTGAATTATTTAGGTCTGTAAAGAATATGGAGAGACACACAAATCTTTTAATATGTGTGTTTGGGAAAGATACTGAAAAATATTGAAGCTATTAAAAGGTATGATCTTCTTAGAGAACATTTCAATTGGTCTTTAATACTCCTTTCCAAAATGCTAGCTGTGTCAAGATGCCAGGCCAGGACTAGCAGGTGCTCCCGATTTCACAATGTACTGTGCCACTAAAGTGTGCTGTAATTTAATTAATCAGTTATGAAAGAACTCATATGGCTGTCGTACTAAATGATAAACACTAGTAAATGTTCTACCAACCATATTCCTCTAGATAGTGCTCTCTGTGGCAAATCATTTCAGACATTAATTAATTCAAAACCCTTTTAAATACTGGCTGGAAGGTAGCCCTTAAATATCTCTGATTTTTAGTTTATCTTTTGGTATCTTAGCTTATTTTTATGTCCTTTCAGACAATTTCCATCTTCATATCTTCCCTTCTTCTCTCAGCTTCCCTATTATCTATTTTTTTTATCTGCTCCTTTTCCCAATCAGTGTTTTCTTTCCTTACGTTATTTGTTTCATACTATCCCTGGTTTAACTACTTTTGGAACTTAGCAATGACTATGCACGCTATTCACTTTGAAACCCCCCCACCAATCTTTCTCCAGAGCCCAGAAAACACCAACTCTGTCCCCCGATAACAAAAAGCAGCATAAAACAAGACACAATCTTCTCCAACAGCTCTACCCTCTGTCACCCTCCTCTTTGGGACCAGTTTGTGTTCATCTGCTTCTGTGATTTAACTCTAAGACAATAAAACCCTGAGGCGTGTCTGTACTTACACCAGTTCAGTGTTATATTATCCCAAAACAGCCTCTGGAGCTAAAAATCTACAGATTTTCCCCAAAAGGGCTTCTTGTTCCTCCTTGAAGCTGTATACCATCATGCAGGAATGATGCTTTCTCCTCCTGCCTAGGGGGAAGTGACACACGTCTGGATCCTTAGTTCAGTCAGCAGGTCAACTCTGCATCAACAAGCAGGATCCAAGATACAATACCTAATGAGAGAGGCGATTGCGTTGCCTTCAGAAGCTGTGCCTGGGCATGCCCTTGAGGCCCAAAGCCATCCAGTACATGTGCTTGTGATCAAATTGGAAAAGCCTCTAGATCCATTGAGAGTTCAAATACTGCATCCTTAACACACATGAACAGAAGTGTACTCTCACCCTGGGTATTGTAAACTCATTTGTACCTCACATAGGCTCTCTTAGTTTGCATGTAAGTTCCTAAAGTTCCTGCCCCATGAACCTCCCCTCTGTGACTTACCTTGTATACTTCATTTAAAGATTTTTACTGCAGTCCGTTGGTGACAACTCCAACACAGCTGATAGATGCATTGAGACTGGTAAGGTGAGAAAAGTACCCCCATGCCACCATCTACCGTCAAGAAGCAAGGATTCAAGTAAAGCTACAGTTGTCTCAAATGGAATTGTCTGTTCTATTCACAGTAAGATTTCACTCTCTTGAATGGAGATAGAAACCTATGATCTCCTACAAGCTCCACATTATTACTCACCCTTTCGGACAATAGCAATTGCAAAACTACCAGTGCCTTGAATGTACCAACAGGATCTAATTGCCCTGACCAGTTAATAACCTCATTTGTCTGTAATCTTCCCCTTTAACCTCTTCTCCCCTCTCCTAGGTGTTTAGTTGCCTGTGTTCATGGTCTTTTTTGATATTGCATAGCTGTGCAAGCTTAGATCTGAGTGCCATGAAAACAGTAAAGATGTGAAAAACAGCTGTGGGAAGCTTCATCTGGGACTTCCACCCATGCAGCCTCCTAAGCATTAGCTCAGGAGCTGCAATTACACTCAGACCCTTGCTCTAGCCTGAGCTATGGCATGGATGTGCTGTGCCTGGCTTTGCATTTTTCCTTACCTGCCTGACTTGACTTCCTGGCCTGACTCTGGGCCTGTCTCGTCACTACAGACTTGTCTGGTCAACACTGGGCTGTTAGCTGAACCTGGCTACCGTACCCTTTCTTTGCTCTTCTTTGTTTGGGTACTGTGGGACTGCACCCTGAAGGTGAGGGCACTGCCCTGCCAGCCTGGTTGTCACCCTTGGCTCCTGGCTTGCCCTCCCTTACAGAGCAGCCCACTCTGTTTCCTGACAAATCACTTCAGGGTAAGAAACCTGTCTCTGGTGCCCTGAGACAGGCATTATTTTGCCTGTACATGTAGTGGCAACCAACATCCTTCAATCTGTTCCAGTACTTATGTGCTCCATCCACCCTTTGAAACAGGAGCGTTGAAGTACAAGGCATGAGATGGATGTACAAAGCCATCTATCATCCTGCCTGCTGTAACTGGAAGACAGGTGGGTATTCCAGATCCCACACATGTTCAGGTGTCAGACTCTCATATCTATCCAATATGCACCATATGGGCCCCTGGTTGTACATAAGAATGTTTTTTTCTCTCATATTGCAGGCTCAGACCACAGCCTCGTGGTCCTGTCGCAGATCCTTTGTGACGTTAGCTGGACAGCTGCAGGGACACTTCAGCCAGACTATGAACTCATTTCAAGTACAGAAATTTATTGCCATGCCTAGCTACGAGATGGCGTTTTGTGCTCCTGAATGACAGGCTAACACCCCAGCAGTATCTTCAGCATTGCAATTGTTGCATCAAGAGGGCTTTGGAAGGTACCCAATCTTATCATTATAAGTCTGGTTGCGTTCAGTGCACTGAACTATCACGATTACGGATGCACAAATAATGTAGGCACCTTTCGTCTAGTTGTGTTGCATGAACTACCACGGCCACACTTAAAGCATCTGGTTGTGTTCAATGAGAACTATCATGGCTAGACCAATAAATCAAAGCAATTTGTTAAAGCAACAGACACACAGGTTCTTTGGATTACCGGTGATAAATTCACTGACTGCAAGACACATGCAAATACCAAAGCATGGATAACACAGATGCATCAAAAGATATAAAGCAACTCTATATAGAGGTTTCTAAGTTTCCCAGGGAGGCACTTGGTATAACCAAGTGTTCAAATCTTACCCAAAGGCGTCCCAATGGAGGGGAAGAGAGGCTCAGCCCGTCGACAGATCCCAGAAGTCAGAGTGGTATGTGATGGTATCTTCCCTAACATCCGCTCTCTCTTAGGCTAATTTATACTATTTTTTACCTTTCAGGTGGAGCTTGAGTGACTCTAGTCATACATACTTTGTTATGATTGGTGTAAAACTTTCTTGCTTCGCTTTAAAGGTATAGGCTAGGAAAAATTCAAAGTGCAAGCTCAGTGAGGAGTGGTCGCACCTTAGAGGCCAGTAGGTTTTGGGATGGAGGTATGTTTTGGTATTATAATGAGCAAAGTTTACCAAAGGGCAGCATTTTGTCAAAAACAAGACAGGTTGTTGGCCCAGGGTATAATATGAGACCCTTTCCTATTGTCCTTCTTCATTCATCCATCGTTTGCCCAAGTTCTCGCAGTGTTCCATTATACTGCACTCTGTTCCTTTGGTAAGTACATCTACAATAAATTGTTTGCCATGCTCTGGCACAGTCAGGACTATACAGGGACTAAAAGCAGCAGCAATAATGTGACAAATGCTTCATCTTTTCATGTCCGTAGATAGACCAAGTCTCCGGGCTTGACGGAGTGTACTGGGGAATCCAAGGGCACAGGAGCTGCCCTGGCTGGGCAGAATGTTTCACAGCAGTCCCATCTGGGGTGCCACACAGAGCCTGGCCACGGTGTCTCCACACCGCTCCGCCCTCCTGGCAGTTCCTCTTAGAGCCAACACACCAAGTTCCCCTGGTGTTGCTGGTGTCCAAGGTTGCAGGCCCAGGGAACTTCCTTGAAATGGATTCCTTGCATGCCAGCTGCACTCCACCCTGGAGGCTTCTTCAGTGCCGTGCCTTTCCTAAAATTGTGAATCTAAGTTTAATCTCTAAATCACCTTCAGCAATTACTCCACAGTAATCTACTGAAATTAACGGAAACCCAGGAGCTGCTGACTCTCTCTGAGGTTAGCAGGGGCAGTTTCATCAGGACCAGATGTTGTAGAGCACTATTACACGCAATAACTATTTTTGCTTTGACCAGTACTGTTAGAGGAAGTAGACCCAGGACCCATAAGGAAAAAAGCAGTCCAACTCTGAGCTCATTTGTTTTAGGGATGTGACATCAGAGATGCAGCAATAATGGTGCTGTGTGAAATTTTTCAGTCCATATTCTTAAGGAATTTACTGTTTTAAAATTTCCTTTAATTTTTAACTTTATGACATTGAAATTTGCAAATATATGAAATTAACTTTTAAAAGTCATAAGAAATATTTCCCTTTCAGTTGTGCAGATTATTTTTAGTATATTCTGAAAAATCTTCAGTATTTTAAATTGAACCAGAGGTGAAGTAAAAAAAAACCCTATTATTTACTTAGCTACTACCGTTAGCATACTAGCTATTACATCTCACTACTTCCCATGGATATATAAAATATAGTTTCTGATACAGTTGAAACCTTTGATCCCATGACAGAGAATGGAACTATTATTTACATAAATATAACAGTTCAGAAAGCAGAAGAAAATTGATTCATCTGCAATGTACCATGCATTAGAATTATGAAGGAATTTTCAAAAGAAAAAAAGAACAGAAATTCAATGAAGGAAAAGCCTCCTCACACCATATTTCCAACTATGCACTAGCAGGTGTTTATATAGATCTACACGTACACTTCAGAATTGCTTTACTGTATTCATATAGGAAAGGCAGAAACTGCTGCTGGAAATAATGAACTCTTAAGAAAAATACCTTCACACTGAGCAGTTTTTGCAATTCTGTTTAAATGAACAAATCTAAAGCAAACTCTATTAACTTGGCATTCTTTTTTTCCCCCCATCTTTATGGCTGAGAGTATCATAATGAACTGAATGAACAAATAAGCCCCATTTTAAACTAGTGATTATGAGAACTTGCCACTGAATGTGATATTGCATGAGTCGTGATGATCTAGGACTATATATACTTGCCAAAGGGATATGACAGTCTTTAAAAGGCTTGTAAGGAAAGCAGGGTATAGTGTTAAGAAAATAAGTTGTGAACTGAGACATACCCACAAGGACCAACAACCCAAGGATTACTAAATTATGGCCCTGTGCCTGAAGATTGAAACACTGAAAATACAACTGCCACGTATAAAGTACAGGAACACTTCACTCAGTCTTGATATTCTATTGCAAACCATGTCTCCTTATGTCATGCATGGGCTTATATAGTTTGCCTGATTAGAGATGTATTTAATTACTTTCTGAAATGATACCAATGAGAAATATAAAATTACAGAGAAACCCTTGAAGAGCTGTAGAACTTCAGAAACTAACGATTTAATAAAGCAAATAGTTTATTCATAAATGTGTCATTTGCAACTTCAAATACATTTTAAAGCCTGTCTCTTCTTTGGAGTAATAGCTCTATTTCTTTTTTTTCAGGCAATAGGCTTATTACATCTGTTCTCACGTATAGAAAACCTGCTTTTGGCTGAAAGCACCAAGCGTAAACTAATTAGTTTTATTTTGTTTTGTTTTGTTCTCTATTAAAAGTATAAAACTTATTTGCTTGAGATAGTACTAACTAGTGTAAAAGAGATTTATTTATATTTCTTGAGTGACTAATACTTCACATTTAGCTATAGGATTACTCTGAGTGATATTCTGGTGTAGTAATGCATCTAGATTTGAAAGGGTTGTGCAATTATATAGACAATATTAATTAACTAGGTTGTTTACTGTGGGATCCAATGTTACATTTCAGCTTGCAGTCACTCATATTCTATTGGTGAAAATTATCTACTTAATTGGAAAGATAAATACTAATTCTGTGTTGCATATATTTCCCTCACATTCTGAAGTTCAAATCTAAGCATGCTCTGTCTTCTATTGACAAACTGTAAAAATTCCCACTGTCTTTTTCTTCCCACTCCCCAGACTTCCAGAGTTAATTGTCCATGTCAAAGGAGAAATAACACAATTCCTCTTTTTCCTTTTAAAAGTGATATTTCAAACTTGCAAGACCCAACCCTTTGAAGGTCCTTTTGTAAACATTCTGAAAACAGCTTCTAGACTAAAAATGTTTCTGGAGAATTTTATGTCTTCATCACATAAATCCATTCAAGCAGAAAATACCAGCATCAGCAAGGAACCTAGAGGGTTAAAAGTATACCAAGAGGTATATAATTTGTCTTAGTTCCTCTCAGCTGTAAGGCAGTTGACATGCTAAGGTAGACCAAAGGTCTGTCTAACAAAAGATGCTGTCTTCAGCAGTGGCCATAACAGATGTTCAGAAAAGCAGGGTAAGAAATAGTATGCATTAATGAATCTTCCCTATGACACCTTGCCAGTTCATAGTGCCTTGACTATCACTGGTGAACTGTGCTGAAGAGTATGCTAAAGATTTCCTCTGTAGATTAGAATCCAAAGTACAAATCTACTGTTGTTCTTGGAGAGGTGGCATTTTTTGCTTTCGAAAAAAGATGCCCCTACATTTAGTCCACCAAGGCTTTGGGGCATCTGTATTTTGCGGGTAGACAGGAACCTGATCTACCCATGATCTGAACAGATGCAAGCTTTCTTTAGTATACTAAGAGAAGACCAAAAGCCTACTGAGAAGGAGGGTATATTGGCACAAGATCAATGCTAAAATATCTGCATTTGCATGGATCCCTGCTGGCTTGGACTGTGAACAGAGTGACTGTAGCTTGGCTGCAAAATGCCAAGATGCGCTTTTCTGTTTGATTTAAAGAGAAATTCCTGTCTGTATGGAAAGCTGGGGCGGGGTGGGGGGGTGGGGGGGTGGGGGGAGCAGTGGCGGGGGAGGGAGGGAAAGGTTCTTTCTGAAATATAAGGGCATAAAACCAAAGATCTCCAGGATGTATCAGTGAAGTTCAGATATCTGATCAGGTGATTAACACCAGAAAAAGACCACTTTGCATTTTAGAGAGGAAAAATTCTACTAATATTCTTCCTAGACACCAAGAACAGATAGCTTGCCCAAGGACAAATAAGAAGTCTGTGGCAACACCAGAAAAGTAGTCAAGATTTTATGTCAAATTTCTAGCCTTTAGTAGCAGACAGTCTTCTATGTCTTATTCAGTGTGACTAAAGTATTATTTAAGAGCTTTCAAATGGCTATCTTCTGAAACCTTAAAAATGTTAATATTTTATTTACAGTAAATGAAATGCGCTTCAAACTGAATTTATTCAAACATCATCAAGAAATCGGTTAAAATGTAGTTTGGTCTGGCCATGAGTTAGATTATATAGAAAGCAACAATATTCTCACCCATCTTCTCGCTCCTCTGCCTAACTACCAAAAACGCAGCACAATGAGAAAAGCAGAGTGGCAGAGGTCAGACCTTAGCTCTGGCCCATATGTAAGGGGTGAAAATAGCCAGAGAGATATTGGCCTGGTGATGAGTACTTTCTTTAGAGTGGGACACATCAAGGAAGGCAGATTGTGAATTCTTAATCTTTCATATTGCAGTCTTTGTCTGGGGCAGCAGAGCAACAGTTCTTTGCTTGGGGCAAAGCCACAGTTGAGTCCAAAGCCAGCAAAGTCCATCTGTCTTATGTACAACAGATCGGCCAAGTTTGTAGCACAGATTTACACCATGGGCTACAACTGTGAAGAAACACAGAATTATAATGCTATTCAATAGTTTAAAATTGCAACTTTCTTAAATATAAGTATGCTAAAATTCTTCTTCCAGTGTGGGAACCATATATTCAGGTGCAATCAAAAATCATTGGACAAGCTGCAAAAGTTGTTATAGATTGGAATATGGTTCCCGCTATTAGCTGCTTGGCTACAGAATCATGCTGATTCTTACTCTATTTTTGCCCTAGTAAATCTTACCATTTATTTCTTTGCAATGACACAACTTCAAAAGAGGAACAGGGACACTACCAACTCCTCTCTTCGGACCAGCTACAGAATAAATAGTAGAACTCCATGGAGAAAGGCAATGGGATTAAAATTTTTATAAAAGGGCAAATGAAATAGGGCAGCTCACAGCAATAAATATTTCATTATGGAGCCAAAGGAGTTTACCTATCTCTCTTCCATTTCAGTTTCAAAAGGTAAGGTCACTCTTGCCTCCCTGAATTAGTGGAGTTTTAGGAAAACCTCACTGCAATCTTGAAATCATTCTTCCACCCTAGAAGTAGCAATTTAAAGTCAGGTTCCTGTCATTAGCAGTTCTTACTGACAAGCTGAAATGCTCTAAAAAACCCAAAGCGTGCTAATTTTAGGTAGCCCCTCACTCAGTCTAAAGCACCTAACCTTCTCCATGCACTGCGTGGCATTGACAACAGGGTTTTGGAATTAATCACCTTGTTCCAACATCTGAGTGTGACAAAGTCCCTCTTTGGATCTACTCTAAGGCCTGAACTATGCTGGAATGATGAACATTTTCAACAGTCAGCTATGCAACTATTGAGGATGGTTTATCTGAATATAATTTTAAACAAATACTGAGAATACAACTTAAAATATTCAGTCTGCTTTTTCCACTGCAATGCACTTACATCAATTTCTATTATTTATAGTACTACATAGTAAAATTATTCTAGAATTACCGTATATTAAGAAAGTAATTGAGTCAGTAAAATTATATCTCACCACTTGTTTTCTTTGCAAATGGGGGAAAGGTTTATTATTTTATATTACAATTAATTATACCATTTCTGGATATTATGACTTTTTCTGACATTCTTCCCTCATTTCTTAATTTTTTCACATCATTTGTGCCTATCTTGACTCAGGAGAGGTATTTCCATAATTGAACTCACCAGCCACATGCAGTCCAAATCTCATATTCCACATGTTTATCCCAGTAGTCAAATATTCCACAAAGCACCTTGACTTGTCTTACATTTTTAATTCATTCTCTTCTTTTTTAAAAATGTGCTTCCGCTTTCTGTGGTTACCAGCATTTTCCTTAGCCTGATTTTGCTGTCTATTCTTACAGCACCTGAAATATACAAATATGTTATATTCCACCTTCCATCAATATCATTTTCAGTCTCCATTCCCCCAGTTCTACCTGTTCCTGGCAATTAATTTCCTGCATCTGATTTACTGGCAATCTTGTCATTTTTTTCTTAACACCTGCCTGTTGCATAGGTCCAAATCTAGATGACGTTCCTGTGCACTTCCAGCACTCTTCTTTCTCATGATCTCTAAGAAAGTCTAGACTTCTATAAAGGAAAAGATGAGAAAATGGGAGAAATTATATCCAAGCCCTGTTAGCAGCTGCTACCATTCAAGACAACAACTGCAAAAAGATATTACAAACAGCACCGGCTAGTCAAAGCCCACATAGACTGAAGGAGTAATCAAATTTTTATCTGCGTTTATCAGCTTTATTTCTCTCCAGATTTTTATCTTTTTGCCTCCTTTCTCTTTCCCATGGGATCACCTGCCCTTCTCTGCTTCTTTGTGAGTCCATATTTTATTTCTATACTTACCTTCCACATCCTTCAGTATGGTAAGTTAATTTCTCTATTGTATTTATCCCTAGCAGACTTTTTGCCTTGGCTCTGGGGATACAGATTTCCTTCTGCCATGATAAGGTCTGCCCTGCTTGTCCCAAGAATATCTGCCAGTCCTGAATTACTTGAGCACTATTTTTGCTCTTATACTTGATCACATCCACACAATCAGTATCTGTAATCCTCAGACTGATTCATCTAAGAGATCTATCAGATGACACCTAAAGTATAAGCAGCTTCTTTTAGATGTCACTGAAGGATAGCGCACCTTCAGCATGTTGTACATGCCAGCATCTTCTGATCTTTCTGATCCCTTTCATTGCTGTTGCTGCCTCAGTACTTGACACTGTATTTCATTATATGTACCTAGCCCAAAAGGAAAAAAGAAAATCCTGAATACTCTCTGTTAACACACTGCATATGCTGGACTATGTGGCTGTAAAACTTTCTGCTTAGGTCAGGCTTTTTTCCTTTTTGAGCAGCAGGAACAATTAAGCATCCATCAACTATGATCAGAGATTTCCCTCAGCAACAAGTCCTCTGTCCTGCCGCAAAACGCAGGCTTTACATACCCCAACCAAGCTCTGCCATCCTAGAGACAGTCATGTCACTTCACTACAGGAAAAGTGAAGTACCATCCACATCCAGGGCAAGATACCAAAATATTATTTTTTTTAATTTGTGGGTTTTTCCCCTCAAGTCAGGCTTTTCCCTTTATTTACTCTGTTGACTATCAGGTCCCACGGGTCTATGATCAAAGCCACGGATTCTGTTTACTGTCACATGAACTACACTGAGCTTGACAGAGACTTTGTCAGAATCTGACAGGCTCTGCAATGAGAAGTATCACAAACTGCAACCAGAAAAATCTAGCAAAGCACTAGGCAAACAACAATAAAAAACATACAAGGCTTTGTCTGAATGATATAAAACAGCCTACTCTTACTGTTAGACCGCTTAATCTTTGATTTCAGCATGTGTGGTGTTTGCGGGTATTACTGGGCGATACCCCTTGCAGCTCACCTTGGGTGACTTCAACCTGTAAGTGTGCTTCAGCTGATGGTTCATCTACTGCAGGATGATCCACTCACTGGCAGGCTAGCTGGCCACTTGAGATGTCTACTGTTGGGCTGAATGTGTAGCTGATTCTTTTTTTTCCCATGTTTATAAATTGAATGCTTGCCAGTGCATGTGGTAGTTTTCAGTCTGAGAGTCCAGGGAGTAAGTGCTCTGTGACTGGGATTCCCTTGTATCTCTTTGAGGAAAACAGAAACAAAATGAAATCACAAAAACTATATATCTCAAATTATAGACTAAAGTTTCACCTTTTAGCTCTATATCAGATGCTTTAAAGAAAAAAAAACTTAACTACTTCCTAAAATTGCTCATATGCATCTTTCTTGATAGTTAGTGCCATTATAAACATTAGTAAAAATGTAGAAGAAGCAAAATGGAGGTGATGCTTTTATTGCTTTTAACACACTGTTATACAAGTCATTATTTGGTCTACAAACCTCCAGTCAAGCGCAGTCTGTTAATTGTAATATTGTTCTGAAGAACTTATGTGGCCCCTAGTCTTCGAATTCAGCTGAAGTAATAAACAAGACTGTACAAAAAGCAATGGCGATTGGGAAAAATAATGGAAAAAAAAGAAAAAAAAAAGCATGAATTGTTCCCTCATGAACTCTATGAGTTTTATTATTAATTTCAGCTGAAGCAGGATCAGACTGGAGGGGAAAAGTCCTGTCACTTTGGTTATGAGACAAGGTAGAAAAGTAGTCACAAATCTGAACAGCTATTGCTCTAACATTTTGTATGATGTTATTCAGTGCCACTTATGCCTTATCTTATGCCAGACACAGTTCCAAGGCTGCTTTCCCAGCAGCCCTGCTAGCCCATGCTAACATAGTTGTACTGCTCCTTATAGTTACATATTTTTACACAGTAACATATTTTTACATAGTTATATATTTTTACATTTTTAAGCACTCTGTCCCAGGTGTACTGAGTTGAGGTTACTTTCTCCAGGGAAAATGTATAATATTATGAATGTGTTTCTGAGGGCACAAGTCCTCTCAGGATTTTGGAGAAGACTAGAGGAAGAAGCAGCTGCAACGATAGCCATCATAATGCATTTCTCAGAGCATGTGATGATGACAACTTTCCAGATGCTTTCAGATAGAGAAATAGGTAATGTCATCACTAGGCACACAAGGTAGAAACACAATTACAGGACAAAAAAATGTTTGATGTCATCAAAGGGATTTAGGTGAATCTCATGGAAGAGCATGATGGGAAAGATGCAGGGAGCTGGGCTGACAAAGAGAAAGAAAAGGGAATGTGCTTGCCAATAAAGTAGAAGGATAAAAGGACTGGAGTTTTACTGAGGAATAGCCATAAGACCAGAGAGTTAAACTTAAAGCTAACAGGAAACAGAAAAGACCTCTGTTAGAGAAGGCAAATCCTAAAGGCCCCCATCTATTCAAATATCCTACTGGTGAGAGCAGAGGTATCAGGAGTAACTCTTTTCTTTTCCCTGACATGCAGACTTCAGATTAAAAACAGAAGTATCTTGTTAGAGAAGGCGGCTTAATTTATTTATGAAAAAGCTACTACTGTGTTAAGATGGAATATTATTACTAAAATACTTAAATTATTGGAGAATTTATTTTAACTATATGTAGAAAAATATAAAATAATCTGCTTCTAAAAGCATGTGAGTGGCAGAAGCATGGAAAGCAGACAGCAATAGCAGCTACTACTACAAATTTGCACGGGCTCACAGATTCCTGGCTTCATTAAAAGCAATAGCAAGATACTAACTTCAATAATGTTGGATTTCCCAAGTGAGAATATTTACCTAGATTTTAAGAGCAAGGCCAGTCTGCCCAGATAACATCCAATTGTCTCTTGAAACCACAGAGATGAGAGGTATAAATTAAATGGAAAGAAAACACCACCACATAGCGCCCCCCCCCGACCCCGAGCTTTCACCAGACACAGACTTTTGCACGATTTAACTCTCACTTGTATGAATATCAAGAAAACAATCAATGTTAGTACATGAAAATAGTAGAACTAATAGTTAATAATAATCTTCATGACTGTATTGTGGGACTATGAGGAACAATAAATGGCTTTTGTAGGTAATGAAATGTTAGTGTGCAGCTGAAGCATTTAAGAATCTCATATGGTCATTACAACAATACTCCAGGGCCATAAACACTCTTCTGGATACTTAAGGCTGAAAAAAGACAACACAAGAAGATATAAAAGAAGAATATTTCTTTTGTTATGAGAGTGGTATTGCTTAATCTTAGCAATGATCTTGGAATATTTAGTATGTTTTCTAAACCAGTGTATGTCAAACTATCCTCCAAAAGCTGCCTCTGCAAAGGGCACTTTCATTTCAGTTGAGGTTTACTCTTAAGTGGTGCAATTTTGAAAAGGCCCAAGATATTGAGTATGAACACAGGTAATGTCAATTCTCTTCTTGAAAGGGTCCTATCACCAATTCATAGTGCTGACGTTGATCAAGCAAATCTTACAGGTTTTACATATTTTCACAGATGCCCTCCCTTACTTCCTTCCAGCTCTTAGAGCCTTTTCCTGAGGCTTTGTGCCTTTTGGAATTTCAATCATACTTTAAGAGGTGAAACTAAGTTATGTCTACCTTACCAAAAGTCTTGCAGCTTTCAAGGTATCTATGTAATAGACTGTATGGGTTCTTACAGAGAAAGAAGCAGCAGCTGGGTCTGTTCTGGTAAGACAAGTAGGTCTAGAAGTTGAGATCAGAGGTTTGATTCACAGCTGGCTGATTTAGGTAGGCTTCCTAAGAGGGATAGAAATTGCTTGCCTACCAGCTTAAAACTCCATGAATGGACAGTCATTGTGGGGGCCGTAAATAAAGGCAGCTGTTCCTTTAGCAGTTTTGCAAGGGCATTTGTGCTGATGTGAAGGAGGGCAGAAAGTCTCTTTGTTCTGTTCTTCCATTGCCGTGAACAAGAGACCACACCAGTGTGGCTACTAGTCACTTCTAGTTCTGGCTAGCAGAAGGCACCACCAAACTATACCACAAACATGGCAACAGAACATAGCTGCATAAACGTCAAAGTACATACATATATTTTCTTTGATACTCATTCAGCTGGGTGGCTTTAAAAAGTCAGTATTATAAATGTTAATGAAGCACAAGCTTTCCAACATAGAAGAAGTATTTTGTAATCTAAAACCCAGAGACACCACCATGATTTTGTGGCAATCACTGTGCCTTCCTTTAACTAGAAATAGTCCTGTCTTTCTTCATTATAACCTTGCAGTCACATATAATTCTGTTAATGCTGAGAGTCAGATGACCACATCCCTCCTGAAAATATAAAGGTGTCCTCACCTTAATAAGCTTTTATTCTTTGGCCTGCTCTAACATAATCAGTGTTGTGGTTGTCCGCTGTCAGAAAAGCCTGATGTTGCAAATTCTGTGCAAATGACCACCGCCTGTGGTGTTCAGCTTGTTTTCACAGCTCTCCTGGAGTAAATGAGCTGGGATGCATCAGGCATACTGCTTCTGGGTTCAGTAGCAGTGGCTGGCTCTCTGTGTTTCCCATAGACTGTCACAGGCACAACCCAAGAACTACCCAACAGCTAGGTGCGGGTCACAGTGGGATAGTATTAATACTGTAAGTTAGTTAAAGTCAGAGCTATATAGGATTGAAGCAAAGCCTTCCATTTTACCGCATCTCCTGTAAAGACAGGGAAAATAATTCCTGATCTTTTAGTTAGAATTAAGACTACAATTAGTTGATTAAAATTATAATTATTTCCTAAGCATAGCAATAAGAATGGAAATTAACATAATGGAAAGTAGTTTAACACATTAAAATAATAACAAAAATAAAAACTGTACACATAAAGAGACAGATAGGAAAAATTGGTCATAATGAAAGTCAAATAAAAATATAATTGAGTTTCAGGAAGTCTGAATGTGACTTATTACAGGAAGTTTGTTTGACATTGGAACATGTGTTTCCATTTAACAATAAACATCCATAGTGCACACGGCCATTTAAGTTCGTATGAGTTTAAGAATTACATTCCTAATTTAAAATTAGCTAAACTATGCAGAGTGCCTTCATTTTGCAGTTTTGCCTTCAGAACTGTCAGGGAAAAAAAAACTCTGGCAAAGGTTTCATGATTTTCAGAGATGTGTTTAGCTCCAGGGTATGCCTTTGTAAAATGTCAACCACTGGGAATGTGATAAACCCAAGATAAGGGTTTACATTAAGAAAAGATGGATGTAATATTTAGAGACCGTTGATGGAAAAGCTAGCAATGGATATAGATAAAAACATTTTATGTGTATCTGTGCTGAAGGATCTTTTCATTCACAATTATTTTCTTCATTTTTTTTCTGCCTGACAGAAAAAACTCTGTACTTATTTGAAGGGCAGCATAATTTTTTTATGTTACAAAGTCATAAAATATTTTTTTTAAAACACTAAAAATTGAAAAGTTACATTTTTGTTATTTAAAAGAAAAATTGTATTCCCCCTTTCCCACAAGGCTTTCCTGCATCAGCAGGGCACAATTTTAAGATTACTTATGTGTTTTCTTGTTCTGTAGGAGAAAATTTCCCAGGAAGAAGACATGCTAGTGTCCTTCCTCTTTGTATACAAAATTGCTGCAATTTCATAATTTATGGATATCACATCTGGCATAACAACCAAAACTATCTTCCCAGAGAACATCTGACCAGAGAGAGGTATACCAGCAGAGTGGGGGGAAAAAAAAAAAAAAATGTGCAAAAACCTCCCTGCCAGAAAAGAGGAAGTAATTGTATTTCTGCTATGTGTAATTCAAAGTATGCCAATGTGCACAGTCCATTTAGAGGACATAATTCTGGACGCTAAATGTCACCACACACATGAAATTAAAAAAAAAAAAATACAGAATTGCTGTTTAAGTAGGTGAGTTATTTCAAGGTGAATATACCTTCCTGAAAAATAGGCTGTACATATAAAGATGCCTAGTCTGACAAACAGATTTATGAGAAACGCATGTAGTAAAGAATGTTTTTTCAGGTTTTGTTAAAACATGAACACTCTGGTGGAATTGGAATAAAAATTAAATTGTCCAGAAAGATGGAAATTTGAGAAGCTCATCAACTACAGTAACCTGTCAGCACAGAAGTACATGAATATTCTTATCTATACAAAAAAAAATAAAATATTGGTTTCTTTAGTGTAAACATTTATCAAGGGTGGTATTATAACATTGTTACAGTGATAGCAATATCACTACTGAAGAATGAACTCCTAAACTCAGAGCTATTATTGATTTGATTTTATGGCACTTGGCATAATAAAAGAGCAAGTATTACATAACAGATGCTAATCCTTTTCTTCTCGAGTGCCCAAATGCAATAATGACATAACTGAGTAAAGAAAGCAGAAGGATGTTGCACAGTTAATTTTAAAGTTTTCCTAGTCTGGAATATAGCAGTTTGAGGAAAAAAGCAGATTTTCTGATAAAAGTAACTGTCACACGTAACTATCTGAAGTATGGAATTGGACCTGACACAGAATTTCGGAGCCAGGAATGTCTTAGCTCTTGAGTGAAAATGTGCATCATTTTTCCTTTTTCCAAGTCAGGCCTTCATCTAAAGACTACTTAAAATCATGAGAATACAAGTCATAGCCATAAAGCATCTGTGCACAAGCATAATTCTGTTGTTCTCTGAAGGCAATGAATAAAATTACTCAGGCACATTAGCACTTCCAGAATCTGTAATTCTGGGTACTTTGGGGGTGTTTCGCCTGTTCTGTCCTCTTAAATGATTTTCAAGTCCTATTTAACCTGGACCTTGGACACCCAAATTCAAAACTGAGTCTCAAAACCTTCAGGCATTAAACTCTCTATGGTAAAGCAGTTTTTGCCACTTCAGATTGTCACATACCAAGACACGTAGGTCTGGGCACTGGTCTCAAGTGCTGAGCAGCAAGGTACCTAGTTTATCTACAAAAGTCAGCAGCCTCAGAGGAACACTGCTTGCCTATCTTTTCTCCATCTGTTAGAGTTTTCATACAGCATGTTGAAGATTGTCATTTAGTTCTGTTTTCTGCATGGTGGAGTTCAAACCCATATTACTCATCTCTTGAGAGAGAGAGATTTGAATACTTCTGTCTAACAGGATATTGAAGATCAGACACCACTCAGACTAAATTCCACTTAACTCCTGCTATAGTAACTCAGTACTTTTAGGTCTCTTCTAATATATACTGAAGATCAAACCCTTCATTTCCTAATGTAGTGATGCATTAATACAAAGATTTTCATTTTTTCTATGAAGTCACCTTGATTTCATAGTTAATATCTGTTCACGATAAATATCATATCACTGTCTTTTAAATAGATGACTATACTTTTATGCCATGTTTCAAGTTTGACTCATACAACAAAAAGCCCCTTAGAACATCCACAGTGTAACTGTTGCAAATAAGCAACTATTTAATGAGGAGTTCTCACTCGTTCTTCTTAGTAGTCAATGTTTATGTTGAGCACAGTTTGATTATTGATGAAAAAAAGTGGTTCTCAGTGTAAGTAAAGATTTTCAGTTCAGATCTATGGCTTAATTTTGCTATCCTTGCTAGCACTAAGCAATTCTTCATCCTGCAAGTATTCTCACTGAACATTATTCATATCTTCATGTTCACATCTAAAGGTAAAACTGACTCTACATAAGCCGTACATAAGGGTTCATGAACAGAGAATGATCTATTCACCCCATACCCTGAAAGCTGTATGAACCATTTCAAAAATAGCTGCTATTAATTGAAAACAAAGAGTAGATTGTTTTTTATAATCTCAACAGCCTTGGTGTTTTTAGGTTTGAAACACTTCTTTTACAAACATGTAAAAGTAATACAAGTACCAGTCTTTCATTCTGTATTGCCAAGAACTACAAAAAGGTTATGGGAGATGCAATAGTCCATCAAAGTTCATGGAAAGCAAGATTCCTGAAAGCCTTAAAAAAACCCCAAAACTATACTGAGAGGAAATACAGAGAGATAGATGAGAAAATATAACAACCCAGATTAGCTCCGAGTTCTGAATTTTTAAGCCCAAGGAAAAGATACACTATTCTATAAGTAATTTACAAACTCAATTCCAATGAATAGAAAACTGGAAAGCTAAGTCGGAAATTGCCTGTATGTTTTCACATAAAAAATAAACTTAGCACATAAAATCTCAGTAGTAGAATCAAACTAAATCTAAATACATTGAAGACAACCTGATGTTACGATATGATTCAGCGTACCTAGCTAACGATAAGGCATTGTTCAATTAATACATCCATTTTTTATTGAAGACCTTAGTTTTTAATGAAGTTGTTTTAAATAAAATAGTAATTCTTCAGGAAATGTTATTTTTACATGGATCTTAGTTTTAAATTAAAATCAAATATTAACAAAATAAGATAATGTCTTGATAAAAATTGCTCTTCAAACCTAAGTTCTTTTATATATTTATTTATACATATACATATATTTTTATATATATTTAAAAATGTAATTTCAGTCCCACAAATGAAAGTATGCAAAAGCAGTATTTAATAACTAAGTCAATAGATTAATTTTTTACCAGCATCCTGCTAGATGATTCAAATTCTTGCACATTTGTTATTTTCTCATAATACTCTTCCCAGATTTCAGTCAGTTCCCATATGTATTCATTGAGTTTTGTTGTATTTGATACATCAGTGAAATAAAAAATGATTTTTAAACTTTTTGAGTTTCATCATATTCTTCTTGGCAGAATTATACACCAGATACTTTCAAGCCTTTGATATAATTATTTTTCAGATTTAGCTTCTAGATACATAGAAGTGAAACCTTTATCACTGCACTTCATCAGCCTCAAGACAGTGCCTCTTTCAGGCTGCCTTGCAAAACATCATATTTAGAAGCATGAAAGATTTACAGGCTTGAACCTGTGAATATTTTCTTCCTCTCCCCCACGGTGCACAGGGCCTTCAGTCAAGATTCAACCCTAGTATAAATAATTGCAGGGCTGTTTACCAGTACTTTATGGCTTCAAGTATAGGAAAGACATGTGTTTGTTCCTTGTTCCAATAGGGTTGGGAGAAATTTCTGCTCCAAACAAGCCTTATAAAAGCTGTGTTTTGAAGCAAATCACGTTGCCTCATATGTCCTCCACAGCGATGGCAATTATCCACAAATTGGATCTCCGGCTGTGTTTTACAAGACTTTCAGTTTTGTTATACAACTTCTTCATTATGTCCTTGGAGAAAGGGAGTGTGCGTTACACAAAAGCCATATTGTCTTCAGTTCTCCTGTCCTGCTGAAACCCAAATTTTTCATGTGATGCATCACTCCTGTGCTCTCAAATGCTGATTTTTACATCTGGATTTTATAACTCTGTATTTTTTCCATTTCCACAGCTGACATCTTTCTGTATAACTGTTGAGAAAACCACATCTCTTCATAGCAGTCATTACTACAGGGGAAGTGTTTGTCCTGTGATGCCTTTCTTAGCAGAGCCTGAAAGTTTGTCTTGGTGGCTGGCAGAGTTTGCTGTAGCCCTCAGATTTTTCCATGGCATAAATCTATATTTGACTATCAGCATGTGCTAATCCCAGCTACTCTGGTCAACCAGGTGAGAGTCCGTTACAAGAAATTCAGAAACAGCAGCTTCTTAAACTACCTCTCAACTATGATTACTGCTAGTCCATTTGAAGCCAGCAGGACATACCAACTTCAGCAGTCAGTTCAGCTGTTCAGTTTAATGTTGGCCCTGAAATATAGCAAAAACTTTGCATAGTCATACACACTTTTCAGTTGAGCACATGAAGCGCATGGTCGGTTACAGTACAGTACCGTACAAATCCCTGAACCCCATCAGCCACACCCTGTTCTGTGAGGCTTAACTGCAGCCTAAACCTGCAAGTGTGTTTACCTGGCAGATGTGTGGTGTGTTGAAATGTTGTTGTAGGCTGTAAACAATTACACGCTTTCAGAAAAAACATGATGTGCTCTTAATATTATGAGATCACTTATTAGCTTCCTTAATTTTTGCTTAACTTTGAATTAAATTGTAAGCTTGCTTTCCATTCATTTAGTTTGTCTTGAAAACATCACACAAAAATGTGCAGGCTTCATATTTAGCTCTCTCTTATACTTGGGCCAGTTAAATGAAATTTGTAACATGACAGCATCAGTGTCATTCTGATCAGTTAGGCTCAGGCTCAGCAGGTGTCTCATGAGAGCAAACCCCTGCACTCATTTAGAAAATCCAAAGATAAAGCAGTTGCACGTTGTGAAAAAGCTTCTGTTTGTGTTTAGCTTCTTTAATAGGCACAGTGGTGAATGGTAAAACACCTCTCAAAAGCCTATTTGATGCTATTAATATTTTCTATAGTAATTATTTCCATGCATTAACGAAACAAAATAGAACTACAGCAAAGCAGCTCTTCCCTTTACAGGTTTTCATTAATTTTGCTTTGGAATAAAAACTTATTTGCTTGGGTCTCATTTCAGACAGGCTCTGGACTAAAACCATTTCCTTATCACATAAGCAATTCACTATATGACTGCATTCATTTACAGTGCAAAAAGGTTATGACTTTTAGTTTTCAAAGAAAAATACTAAAACTACTAGCATGCTTGTTGTAATCAATTAAGACAGGTTCATTAAAATTAAATCTCTAGCACAGATGAATAAGACAAAGTGTAATTGACAGAGGACATTTAGAAATGTGCTCTATTTACAGATAAGTATATCAAAGTAGCTTTCTGCAGTTTGAATACAAGGAAAAAGAAGTTGTAACCTTTTCTTTTAACTAAATGTATAGGAGAGATATAATGTTGATTTTCATCTTTAAATCAATAAAAATCTGGTTAGAGGTGAAATTATTAACAGCAGTAATGGGGGAGTTGAAGTAATGGAAATTTACCCTTAGCTGTTTTATGAATGTTTATTTTAAAAACAGACCCGTTCTCTTATTCATTGACAGATAAATTATAGACCTAACACATTTATTGCATATCAGATTGGACATCGGCTTTCTAAACCTAATCACAAGAAGCTAGATGACTTCTTATGTTGCTGGGGCCATAACTGCATTGGTATAATCTTTTTCCAGTGAACCATTATTGAAACTTGCATATTTTATAGCAACAACTTGCTGATGCTTAACAAACACATGGCAGCTGGATAATCTCTTATGTGTATGTTCACACATATGTATTGATGGCGGGAGCTATCTGCTGTAACTTTTCAGAAGCATACTGCATTGTTGCTAGCATCTGTTTTCAAGGTAAATAAATATTAAAAGAAAAAAATTTCTATGCTCGTCTTTGCAATTTACTCATCAGTGTATTCTTACCCTGAATGGCCTCTCTTAATGAACCTTATAAATGTTCTTGGCAGCTAACTGGGAAATGTTAATCAAGGGTTTCACTTAACAAGGAACTGCAAATTATCCAACTTGTTAAGTTTTCCGATAACCATCTTTTGGATTTAATTATTGGCACTGGTTTTTACCCACCATTCAGAGACAATGCTTTGACTATTTTATAAAATGCATTATCAAGGATTTTTCATCACTGTAATAAATAATAATTCTGCTAAATTCTTACAGAACATCACTCTAGTGAGCTATTAACAAGCTCTTAATAGTTACTGTTTCAATACATCTGATAAGTATCCTAAGTCTTAGTACAGAAAAATTACACAAAGAGAGAAAAGCCCCATGGGCCTTGCTGCAGCCGGGAGAGGATTTTGTTGGTAACACATGTGGAAACAGAAGATGTCAGATTTAGAGCTCTAGTTGTTGCAGTGCCTGTGGTTGGTTTGTAATCCAGGCACCTTTAGATGGCAGTCTGACTATTTCCTCATGGTTCTGTCCACTCTTCTAGTTGTTTAAGTGAGTACTGCCTGTAGGATCATGATCATTATGTGAATGCATGGGATGAGTGCTTCTCCTGTTCTCCTGCCCATGTGAATTATACAATGCATTTAAATCAACAGAAAGGAAAGGGAGGCCAGGGGGGCTTTCATTTAGACAAGCTCTTGGGACACATTTATATATGCCAGGCATAAAGCAAATTGGGATTAGAACTATAGGAAGGTAATTTCGACTACTTTAGCTTCTCTCATCAACACAAGCAAATTTTGTCCTGTGCTAGTAAGACACACAAATGGGCTTCAGCCATGCCAGCTTGACACTTGTATATCCCTATGGCTACGTCTGCACCGAGAAGTGCTCCTTCCGCAGGGCGCAGTCCCTGCCTTCTTCCCAAACAGCACAGACCAGCTTCTGTCTGCTTTCCAAAAGCTTTGAAGACCAGAGGTCAATCCAGACCTGGTCCAGACCTCTTCTGCGTGGCTGTGGGCCTCAGAAGTTGTAATTCTTTCTCTTTCTTTGCATTTTCTTTTCTGTTTAATTCAGAACAGAATTGTGTGTTGTAGTTGTATATAGCATGAAATCAAGGATTTACTCCATTTCATGCCACAGGTGTGACACAAAGTACTTCTGTGGGCAGATGTATGAGCCAAAGGCCTGTTGGAGACCTGTGAAAGTCAGAGGGAAAGAGTCTCTGCCACAGCCTGGTTGTCATATCCATCTCCCATATTGGGAAAGATCTCTAGTGAACAGTTGCTAGACCAACACCTGGATTTTGCCCTGGAGGAAACCAGTTGCTTCAGTCCAAAAGGGAACCCAGGGACAAAGTAGCACTTGTCAAACAGAACTGAGGTCCATCTGAGAGCCAAGTTTTTGGATGATGTAGACCTTTGCATTAACATTTCTTTGGGTATTTGACGGAGCTGGATGATGTTTTAAAAAATAAGATATGATGCTGTTGGTAATAGAGTGCTTTCAAAAATAGACAGTGGATGCCTTCAGATTGCTTGTTTTTCTAAAATAATGAACAACTCTGGCTGACTTTTTTAGATGTTTGGCTTTTTAAGCTTTTTTCTAAAATACTGATCCAAATTTATTGCATCTATAAGATTTGCACTAAAATACAACCTATTACAAGAAAAAGTACTAATGGCCATAAATTAAAAGAACGCCAAATTCTAGTAAAATTTTAAAAATCTAATTAAAAATATTTCTTACTACTTCTATTGACATCCAGCTATTGTCCTTCTTTCTGCATTTATGGTTATTTTATGTTCCTGATCTGTTTCAGTTCAAATCTTACTACAAAATAAATTTTGTTGAGCAAATATTACCACATCACTGAAACAGTAGCTGAATAGTATTATTACTTTTATTGCTAGAATGACAGTTTTACGATTTTTTTTCTTTTATACCAGACAGACCTCCAAACTTTTAAATTGAGTTTTCAAAGAAAAAATATGGATTGGAATAGACAAACACCTACAGTACCCAAATCTGAACAACGGCTCACTTAAAAAGAAAGATTAAAGGGAATATCTGAAACTCTCACAGCTGTCTAAAATCAATGTGTGGAACAGATGCCTGGAGTGCAGGTGAGATAGTGTGTGCTGAAGAAAGGGAGACTTGCGGATGGCACACATCTCTATGCCACTAATAGAAGTGAATCCAAGGCAATCTCTTGGGAAGAGGGTGTGTATCCAGGTCATCTGAGACAGAGAAGGAAAGTGAATGTAATGTTCCCCCAGGCTAGCGGTAGCTGTTGAAATTCTGGAACAAGGTGGGATTTGAGGCATTCCCCTGCCTTCATTTTTTTCTTTAGCTAGCTTACCTCCCTGACTGGTGTGATGTTTTCAGCATCATTTTGATGTCCTTTAGTGTTACTGCATAGTTCATGAGGTGTCTAACTTGGATGTTGTGAAATCTTCTGGGACATGGTTCAAACACCATGTCACCAGCATTGTGACAGCTGATTCCCATTTACAGATTAGTCTGAAAACTGACTAAGCTTTAACCTTTGTTCAGTGTTGGGTGTATAGATTGTGATTATTCAGAACTTCTCTTCATCAAACAAAAAAGAGACTAGATATCCTTAGAAATTCCCATGAGATGGAATGGGATAACCAGGAACCAGAAAAAGCCTGAAGAATCTACTTCTGCCATAGGACGGGGCAGTAATTTATAGAAAATGCGGGCTTTAGTGAAGCAGAATTTACATATTATTGGAGACAAACACCTACTAAAATTGAACAACCACCCTCTTCAATTTTTTTGTTTGTATCTCAATACAGCTGCAATGAATTTAATTTATTTTTCTTTCTTCTTAATGGCTAGGAGTATGATTATCCCTCAGAGAAAAGCTTTCAACCAAACCACATAAAAGCACTTCTGCTGTGACACTGGTGTCTATGAACCATTGTTTGAGCATGTTAATGTGATGCTGTAGCAATAGATAAGGATAGAAGTGTGTGGTCGGAGAGGCCGGAGTTGTTTATAAAGGCTCTTTGGGGACTGAGAAACAATCTATTCGCTAATATAAATCATGAGGTGTTAAAGTGAAAAATAAAATCTCCTTCACAGAAATTAAGAAATCACCAGACATCAATGGAATTACATTTGGTGCACTTATGTATTATTCAGGAGACAATAGGGAATGTAGAAATTGATTTTGGAGAGGATAAGATTTGTCTAGCTGAATCTTTTAAAGACAGTTAAAGTCTTTTTCACCCTATTACTATCCCCAGCAGCAAAGCCATGGCCACAGGAAAGCACTGAAATGAAGATAAGTTTAAAAACCCCTGACTCAGGATGGTTTAAGACATTCATACCAGTGCGGGTGTAGTATTTTTAATGTTCTTCTACCAAAAAATCAAACTTACTTACTATTTATAAGTGTTCTGTTTAATCACAATTGTCATAGTCATTTCAGACAAATCCAGTTTGACTTGCTTTCCCTGGATGTTTAGAAGAGACCTCTGCCCACAGATAGTGTCTCTGTAGCTTATTTGCCTTTCTTTAGAAATGCAGGTATTTCCAAAAGAAATCTCTGTGTCTTTGCTTCTCTGTAATAGAAAATCTTCTGTCTTAAAGGGAGGCTCTTTTCTGTAGGGCTGAGTTACTCAGTATCAAACAGATTAACCCTCACCTTCCTAGTCCAATTTATCAGATCCAGTATCTTTCAGTCATAATGAAGGCTAATACAAGACTGAAATCCACTTTTAAACAAAGTATAGGAAAAGAAAAAACTACAAATAAATTGCCACCAAAGTCTGGTTTGATGGATAAGTACTGTAGACTATTATACCTGAGCTATGGCAAACTGATTTCTTAATCTACTTCTAGGTCCTAAAGAAGCATTTGTTTCCTCCTGTGATTTCTCCTTTTATTACCAAATATTTATTTCTCATTCCAAACCTATTTAGTGGACAAGAAACTACCTTCAGGCATGGAGAGACTATGCATAAATGAAACACCCACTTCTCTGCACAGGGAAATATAGGCACTGCAGTATGGAGTCTACAAAGGCATAGAACAGCCAAAATGGGATGTTTAAGAAGTGCTCAGGTTGTTGGTGTTTCCTATGCCTCATTTGAAGAGGTATCTGAGAAAATATCTGTTTAGCTCTGCTTCTGATTCATAACTACAACCATGGTCATTATCTACTAGTTTCCAAAGTTATGTATATCAACTAGGACTACTTTTCATTAAAAAAAGAAAAAAAAAAATTAATTGTGCTTGTCCACTCAATAGCAAAATGGTTAGGATATTCAACAGAGATACTAAGATTTAAGGCATAGTCCTTGCTATTTCTGAGGCTTGAACCAGTCTCTGTTGTTGGACTATCCTCAAGCACCTCCATGCTATGCATAACACACTAAAATCTGCAGGAGAACAGCAAATACCTAAATCCTTTTTTCTGGGGAGGGACAAACAAACTGTTGCTATGACTTAGTGAATATGTACTTATTAAATTTAAGTATAAAAAATTAAGACTCACACCTCGGTTGTACCTGAATTAAGGGGTAAAGGTACTCCCATAGGACAAAGATGGTGTGGGTTCAGGTCTGTTGTGCTAGATGAGGATGTGTGTTAGTCTCCCACAGTTCAGAAGAATTCTCTAAAAAAAGACATCTTTATTCCTCTGTTTTATGAGGTCCGATTGAGTAGATATTTTCTCAGAGTTTTTACAAGAGTGGCTTGAACTAACTGTGAAATGGGCAGAAAAGTGATTCAAACCTAGGATTATTCATGAAAATACATTCGTTGCCACTGCCAAGGCTGATGTGTTTTTTATTTTTACTGCCTTTTTCCTGTCCTCAAGTATCCTTCCAGATTCTTCTCCAGCACTCTTGCTTCTCAGAATACAACTTTGGAAAATGCAGATTTGAAATTTTTCTCTCTCTCTTTTGTGCCAAAAAGATCCACATATTTATGACACTTTGGACTTCATTTTCTCTAACTTTGTGAGATGAAAGATTGGCTTTTGCAAGGTTTCTGTGAGGTTAACCCTTTAATCTTGAAAGCCAATTCTCTTGCCCTGTTTGAGACTACGTAACAGATAGTGTCATATATAGATAAAACTTTTGTAGACAAAACAGTAAGTCTTACAGGTTGGAATAGATAGGAACAGAGTGTTATACATTTGACTAAAGAGTATTCAGTGCAATATTTGCTGGTGGAACTGTATCTTCTGCTACAAAACTGCTCAGTTTCCCAACAAGACATTGCCTTTCTCGCCTTTCTCATGCACTGAAAACCAGCTTTGTCATAAGGACTGTTTAGTCTTAGGTGATTTTATGTACTATATTAATATTAATATTAATCTGTACATAAACTTTTATAACTGAACTGTTTTTTTTTTCATCACATCCCATTTCGATTGTAAGCAATGGTGCACAGAAAATATTAATCATGAAGCTGACAAGGTTCTAGAAGAATCTGAGGAAAAGTAATTTTTTATGTAAAAATAAGCAGTTTGTTGTTAACATTTTGACAATTATTGTTTCCTGCTTGATGTGTATTACTGTACATTCTCTATACTAGAAACAAGACAGCATGGTAGGAAAGACGTTATTTCACTACCAACAGTAAGGATCACATTGGAATGGGACCTACGTTAAATAACTATTTCCATATCAAAAAAGAATCAAATATCCCTGACTTGTAATTCCAGAAACACTTTTTTAACACAGTTAAATAATGTAGAAATATTGCAGTCTGCCATGTAAATAATTTTCAAAATAATCGCACTTGTGAACCAACTTCTTTACACAATGAGTTTGTCCACTGAAACACAGTAATAGCTGCAGAGGCTTGCTTATTATGAAGTAAGTAGTGTTGTCTGTTGAACACCAAGTATAATAAAAGAAGGTTTAGCCTCAGGCTGGTACTGCACAATCATTGTAACTTTAACTTACAGTATGCGCATACTTCTAATTATGCTAATGTGCTTATACTGTCCATTGTACCCAAATATTAAATTCTGGTGCTTAAAGTTGTTATCATCTTAAATAAAAACACACAAAACCATGGGATGAATATGAAGAAGCATAGAAAATAATATTTTCTTTCCCAAATGTTGATCTGCAAATTATATTTTTTTCCTTTTGGTGTATAAATATAGCCTAAGCATTATATATGCATTTAAAAATTCCAAGCTCTCTTGAAGATTTGTGGAAGGAGTCAAAATAATTTTCCTGTGAATTTTCACATCTTAATTTAGTGTGTGAATGTGTTGAATCAGAGCTTTTTGCAAACCACTTCCTTCTTACTCTCTCAATTATCACTTCTTTGCCTTTCGTTATGCTCCAAATTTGCTAGTTTTGCCATAGACACAAAACTTTTGAACAAGCAAAAAAAGCAAACAGAGAAACAAGACTACACTGAACATAAATATGTAGCACAAGTCAATCAATACCAGCCCACTCCCTTGAAAATACTACTTTTTGTTTGCTTGTTTTGTTTTCATCAGCTCTCCTTAATTTGTTCTTCACAAGTACACTAATTTGGATAATGGAATTGTTTGAAATTGGGCATGGAAAGTTACAATTTTGAGTTAGATTTTGAACTGAAGGGAGATGTGGAATTATGAGAAAATGATACCTTTTACTTCATAGTGTTTAGAGGACAGAACTGGTAAGAAAATCAAAGACAGCAACAGAGATGCGGCAAACCAGAGACAAAGAGCTAACAATAATTTCTCCTGACAACCGGGGTTGGCTGCTCTTAATAGATGTGATTATTCAGCCCATCTCTAATTGTGATCCAGATTGAATGTGTGCATTTTTTCTTCTTTCGAACTAAGTAACAGAATACCCTCAATAATTGGCATTCATTATTAACGATGTTACATTGCCATTAAACATTTGTGTTTCTGAGGGTTTTGTTTTTAGAGATTATCTAAGAAATAAATGTAGGGCTGTGTCGACGTACAATCATCTAGACAAGTAACGCAAATTTGAAGCATCTTCTCACTCCCACTGAGAAATCACTCAGGCCTCTGCCTCCTGCTTATGACATCACCAAATATTGGAGATGTTTCCAACCCGCAATTTTTTTAAGGATGGATGTCACACCTTGTCACACTGTTACATTGTTTAAATTCTTTTAATTATGGTTCCTGGCATATCTAGTGAACTGTTCTGTGAGGACTCACTCATTTCTCGTATTGAAATTAGCTCTTGACATAAGACTGACATAAAAGATAAAAAATGTGAATAAAACTAATTCAAGAAAAGGAATGAAATTAAAAATATGATCAAAGAAATAGTATGTGGGTAAGGACAAGTTTAAAATTACTAATAAGTGTTGATTATTAAGCATTTTTTCTACACTTTTTCTCTCAGCCCCTGGATAGCCTATCTTAGGAGAGTGATGGGTAGTGCAAATGAAATGTCATTCCCTAAGATTTCTGTGGTGTTTGCTACCTTAAACCAACACCCTCTCTGGCTTTTACCTTCTGTTTCCCTGGCCTGACGCAGCCCTGGAGTCTCAGCTGGCTCTTCCCAAAATGTACCAGTATGGACCTTCTCCTCTCCCCGGCTCCTGGCTCCTTTGGTGATGGAGCTCCGGCATTGACAGCACTTCTCCAACAGCCTGACCTCAAGGAATAGAGACCGACCTCTCTCCAGTGACCATACAATTCCCCTGCTCAGCAAGTTGCTCCTATTCTGTCATATCCTCCTCTTCAACTTCCAGCAGACTTTCTACCACCCCTATCAGGCTGCCTCTGCCTTCATTAATTTATGGGGCAGGACCTTGCATCGTGCTGGCCTGGGCACTTGTACACGGAGCTCGGAAGCTTCCTAATTGGCTCAGCTCAGGTTTCACCTTTTTTGCACCCTGCTGGTCACACCAGACCTACATGAAGTAAAGTCAAAGGGCTTCCTGCAGTCATCCTCCCTGTTAGCTTTTAATAGTGACCCCTGGAAACTCTTATAGGAGATAAGAGACTGTGGGTGTATAAATATTTATGTTATAGTCTGACATACTTTAAAAATAACTTGTAGTTATTCTGTGCTCCTATAAATTATCTGATTTATAGATAGGAATGTAAACTATCCCTTATTTTTGGCTAATAAGAAGTTCCAGCAATTGAATTTTTTTTTTTTTTTTTTTTTTTTTTTTACATTAGCCACTATGATTATACAAGTTTGCAGTTTTACTTGAGAGAGAAAGGAAGCATTATTAGCAACAGGTAAGATTCTTTTATGTGCTCACATATATGTGGCTAATCTGCACAGAGGCAAGTACATAATACTTTTCAGACAAAATAACATCAGCAAAACCACAGAGGTTACCTCTACCATGGGGCTTATATTGAAGATGCATATCCTGCATCCTTTACTTACGTAAAAGGTCCTCTTGTCTTAGTAACACTTACAGGAGCAGTATGATGGTGTCCAACTCTGAGCCATCAGGTCCTCAGTTGATGTAATGGATAAAACTCCATTGGGATCAAGACAGGGCTGTCACATCAGCTTGCAGCTAGTGAAGATCTGGGCTACAGAGGGCCACAGAGGACCATTTAAAACTGCCTTAATTAAAACAGGAAATAACTGTGGCAGTTCAGTGAGGTCAATCAGAAGATAAGGACTTTGGTGACCGGAGTAGGAAAGTGCAAAGCAATAGCCACAGCATCAGTCCTTTGAGTACTCTGACTGAATTGCTCCCTGTTACCCTGGCAGATTTGAAGGTCTGATTCTGTCTTGGCACAAATAGTATTTGAAAAATGATCAACTGCTTAACCAATACTTACTGATTTGTAGTGCTCTAGGAAGGGAAAAACACCTCAGCAGGATGCAAGAATCAGAGGCAACAGAAAAGATCTATTTCACTGGGACATGACAGCACCAGTCAAGGTTATTTGCAAGTTCCCTGATTAAAAAAAAAAAAACAACAAAATTATGGTGTACAGAAACACAGGAGCAAGGATCCTGACCACCCCTCCCACCTTGTAACTCGTGTATGTTCAGTGTGCTAGCCTGGGTGTACAAGCCAGCTCTGGCTTTCAGCTCTTCCCTGTGAACATGACAAAAAGACAGGTTTACTGTCTTCCTTCGGTCAATACATGTTACAGCACTGCCATCTCTTTTTGTTTTCTTCTCCTCTTTTCTTTCCCTTTTTACTTTTTTTTCCTCTAGAATTCTGATTTGGCAGAGTTCATGTGACCCAGCACAACAAAACTTATTGCATCTATTCCAATACTATTTCCCTACTACCTCCTCTCCTTTTGTACTCCATCATATACAGTCTACAGATTTTCATACATAATACTATGCCCATCCATCTTAGATATATTTCTCAAGGAAATGCTTTTTATCATCTATGAAATTGGAAGTAAAACAAACCAAGATAAAAAATTTCACAAAGACCACAGAAAGAAAAGTAGAAATTAGTCTATCCACCGAATGTTTCAACCAATCCAAAGTCAAATGTTTCATATCAGTTCTGAGGTTTGATTTATTTTATTAAATTGTTGAAACAGATAACTGAATTAAATTTTAAATTAAGTAAAATCTCAAATTAAGGAAATGAAATGTAGGTTTCGAGTCTTTACTAGACATTTTTTTTTTTGGTCACAGTAGTTCAGCTAGCTATTGCAAAATGTTTCATCAGCCTAAATCTTCTAAATGATATTGTGGTATTTTTTGGCAACAGAATGAAAGTGAAGGATTATGTCCTGGTGTACAATCAAGCTTTATTTACTACTTAGCTTTCTAGACACTGAGGTTAGAGACCAAGTATTTCTTTCCATACACCCCAGATTTGAACAAGCTGCATGTGGAGAATGAACAGGGAAAACCTCTCTGGTGTTCTATGTAGTTGTGTTATGTTACTCTTCAAGAAAGTTTTGCGAGGTTCATCTAAGCCGTGTAATGTTAGAAGTAAAGCAGAGATGGATCAGAGGGCACAGCAAAAGGGAGGAGGTCAAAAGTGAGTGAATACAGTGAACACATACAGAACTCTATAAATTAGGTGTTCATACTGCATATCATGCTCAAGACAGTGTTGTGTACCTATATTTTCATATGACTGTGTATATGTATACATAACCCACTTCCAATATGAACAATTTTAAAACAGCCTATATTGACATGGATTCTTCTACTTATACGTGCAAAGTAACGTTGTGTTTCAATGAAATACTACTCTATACTAAGTGGTGGAAACAGGTGATTTCTTAGTCACATGGTGACAGGGTGTGTGCAGGTGTTTGAATGTGTAAAACTTTAATGTAAACTTCACGTATTACTACTAAATAGGAAAACTGAGTCAGCAGTTTAGGTATGGCAAAGCAAGCCGGTTTTGAGGGTTGTTTAAATGAAATATAGCCTGCTAAGGAATTTAAAGGAGAAAAATATTTGACCATTTCATTTATTAAACTCTGTACAAGGCTTACAAGGCTCCTTTACAATCAGTAATGTTTGAGAAAGCTGCCTTGTGTTCCAGGTACTGCTTGTGTGTAAGTAGATATGCATGTCAATTTTCTTTATGACTGGTAGAAGACAACTGTAGGAAAGAGAAATATTTTAAAATCTAGTCTTTTGATGTTTGGTGGGGTTTGGGGGTGGGGTTTGGGGGTTTTTTTTTTAGTTTGGGTTTGGGGTTTTTTTTGGCAGGGGTGTTTGGTTTTTTTTTTTTTGGGGGGGGGGGGGGGGGGGTGTCCTTCTGGAAACTACTTTTACCTTCCTACTGTAAACAAGGTACAAGTAACCTCCTTTGATAAATGCTTATCTTCCTTCATTACAAACATTGACTGATTTTTCTGTATATGTCAGATGACAATAAGCAGGCTTTTGCAATAAGCCTGTAAGAATGAAAACACCTTAAACATACCCTTGTCAAGACTAAGATAAGCTTTTGAGGGAGGGGGCTAAAAGTTGAATTTCAATGTTTATATCAGTAACTTCAAAGTCATTACTGACCTTTCTGACGGTTAGAAAATCGGAACAATACTGCAAATTTCTTTCTGCAAACAGCCTCTATGGTACTCCAATTTATTTCCTTGGTACCAGTTCCAAGTCATGTCCTCTGAATTCTAATGCAGCTCAGGCTCCAGAAGCAGGATCTGTAACAGTAATATAATTTTATTAATCAGGCTGTGTTTGGATTGATAAACCTAAGTTTATAATTTGTCTGTAAGCAGTCTGAGCTTTATATGGGGCTATTCAACTTTTCAGTTAAGTCAGGCTACATGAGGAAAGCAGTTATTTCAAAGGGCAGACTGTCAGGGAATGAACAAGAACAAATAAAGCCTTTGTAGTCCCTTCCTGGTTTTGCAGAACCCCTCCTCACACCCAGGCTGCAGGAGGTCTGCAGGAGCTCACAGCCATACCTCTTGCTGTTTTGTGTCTCTCTGCTCCCAGCCCTTTAGTTCTCACCACTGCTCATTCAGAATGGAACTCCTCAGAAAGCTGAAAGCAATCCAGATATGTATTTACTTTTTCTACTACATCATTTTCTTAGGAATAAAAAGCTTACTTCATTTTTTTCTGGCCTGAACCCCATGGCCCATACACCTACCATGGATCCCAGATCATACAAATCTCAAGTACTAATTTTCAGTGTCAAATCAAAGACAATTCTATTCTTTCATATCCTTTAAAGTTCTTTTTTTTCCTGACTTTTACTCCCCATGCAGCTCAGCTCTTGGCATAAATGAAAAACAGTGTTTAAGACTTTTCACTTTAAAGAGCACTGAATTGGCAGACTGGCATCTAGATAAAGTTACAGATCTCAAGGACACTTTCAAGTTGCAAGAGGTGAATGAACACCCAGTAGAAGGTGATAGCAGATTTTGAGGCAGAAAATGTCAGAGTAATCATATTAGGGTCCTCCTATGTCTTGCTTGATTTTTTCTTTTTTAACTTCAACTTTCCTTGCACTTGTTTTATTCCCCTTACTCAGAAATTACAAACATGATGTTAAAGCCAAGAAAGCAATTGGAAAATTCTCAAACTGTTAATATTTTATGTCTTGTTAGTGGAATGAGTGCCACAAAAAAAGATTGCATTTTCAAATGACAGTATATAGACTTCAAGGTATTTATAATTAACTCTTACAGAATGCTTTAAAAGTAGTAAACAGAGTAAAATAACGGTTGTCTATCTGGCAGGGATAGTCAGAAAATAACTGCTCTTTTCTGAAATAGTTTTTACTCTGACAGAGTAATGTACAATAGCAAAACAAACACGTATCTCCTGAAAATTTTGTCTCAGGGACATGGAGCTGAAGCACAGTGACTCACAGGTTATTTTTGAGATAAACATGTTATTCCTTCCTTTTTCGCAAAAAGATGAACTAACAACTGTCTTCACTTCAGGTTCCTCACTTCCCTGCTAGCCCCACTGCCAGGCTTGGAAATGGCTGCAGAAATGAAGAGTTTCATTTATCAGCTGTCCCAAAATCAGATGACTTCACCCCACACGTGTTCCTCAGCAGGGCTGAGGCTTTCTTCTGCAAGCCTAGAGGCAACTGATCTGCAAAGTCTGTTCATGCCAGCCTCGGGGGGTGGTCCTTCACGCCTGAGTGCAGCCAAGGTTCCCACTGTCATTCTAGAAAGCATTGATCAGTTTAGTTCCATTCCTACATGAGAAAATATTCTCCCAAGGGAGAATCCAGAATATGACTGAAATTTGACTACTGCAGCAGAAAATGAGGCTCTTTTAAACTGAAATTATCCTACAGGGGAAATAAACAAGATTCTGTGAAAAGATCATTTTACTACCAGAAAATTGTTCCAAAGATGTGATTTTGACTATTTCTTGTATTTAAGTGAGGAATATCGTAAAAACTTGCTCTCACTTCCTAGAATAAACTTGATGAATGCTATATAATGGCTGTGATCAATATATGCATGAAAATAATATGTAAAGAGAAAAAAAAATCTATATTTTGCCATGGCTTATTGAAATAAGTAGCCCTTTTGACTAAACAAATACAAACTGTTTGCCCATGGTTAATGTTTCATGCAAAATTCTGTGATCCTTTACCAAGTGCGAAGTAACTCCAGGAGGAACTCACCTGAAGTCCCTGTGGAAGCCCCCTCATGCAGAAAGGGGCCAGGGCACACAGGTGTCGTGTCCAGTGTTTGTCAGCAGCACCACCTCCAGCACCATTGGGCCCAAATTCCTTGGTCGTAGTCTGCTGCAGCTTTTGAGTGCACCCCACAGTGTTGTAAGAGAAGATAATGTGGAATGCCAAGGGAAAAAGTCCTTGGGATTACTTTGCCTTACCCATGGGCTGCAGTCTACACCTCAGTCCTACTGACTTCCCGCTGGTTTCCCCAGCCAGCTGACACAAAGTGCAATTCACTGTCTTTACACATAGTGCATGACTACATAAACTTTAGGAAACCCTTCTTATTACTCACGTGTCTACTTTAACATAGAAATAGTTTCTGCCAGCAAGGAGACTGGCTAGAACAGGTAAATCCTATTTAAGATTCCTAGTAAGGAAACATGATGTGAGAGGGTGCAACTGCAGCTAATCTTTGCTTTTTCCACGCAAGTAGAAGTGTGGAATAAGGTAAATAAGGAAAAAGTAAAAGCCAACTCACCTCTTGGCTGGCAGTCTGAACTGCAGCAGATCAGCTCCCTGACTTTTGGAGCAGTAAGATTCTGGCCAGACATTTCTAATGAGGAACAACTACCAAATATCTAGATGTGCCCAAGAACCTGCCGGGATGACACTCATCAATAACTAAGATCCTGTGCCCTTTTTCAGGACAGGAAGCGCAGATGTCTGTTATTTTCAGCCCTCTATGTGGCGCTTACCAGCCCCTGCACTCCTCTTTGGGGTTCCCTCACCTAACCTGTGGTGTACCTAATCTAACAGAGAAGCAGCAAAAATGTCATTGAACCATTATTTTTACAATAGGACCTAGTAGGTTGATTTCCATTTAAAATCAGTAACAAAACCTATATTGATACTTGTAGAAAATGAATTATATCTTAAAAACCTACCCTGGGTTTCATGGGAAACAAAATCAAAATAAGAGCCATTATAACAGTATTTTTGCAGTCCATTAATATACACTTTTATTTTTCCCTTGTAATTCTACACTGTCTTTTCTTTCTCTACTATTCAGTCTTCTTTTTGCAAGACAGATGTCACAATTTTAAAATGAAAATGTTATGATTTTACAGTGAAAAAACTTTTTCAGCAATAACATCAAAATTATTTGTTGTTCTGTGTATTTACTATTAGCAGAGTATATTTATTATTTACAGTCATTTATTGGCATGATTGGGTTAATCTCTAAGTATTTTTTTTTTTTTCTTTCTTAAATAACACTTCTTAAATATCAAGAAAATATTCATCTGTTCTTAGTAAGGACACTATTCTCAGATATTTCTTTTCTGTTAAAAAATCTGGGATGACAAGTGAAAACTTACAAATATTTAAATAAAGACTTAGAAATAATAGGCTTTACATATGGCTTTGCCTGAAGTGTTTGTCTTTATTGTACTTTAGTATGTGGCTATAATTTTTAACAAGAAAAGAGAATAGCCTAGAGAGCAGACAGGCCTCACCGCACTGGATCAAGCATAGACTTGTGTGGTTAAAAATACAAGAACTGATGTCTGACTAGTGATAATCACTTTCAATATTTTTTCTGTCCTCACTAGTGGGTTGTTTCAAGCCTGTTTGGTTTCACAAGCAGGTCAGGAGAAAGTCTGCTGTATAATTAAGGTAGTCATCAAGCAGTTAGTGATTCCCAGCAGTGACTCCACAGACTGCTTTTGCATTATCAGAAACTGAAGAAAGGAGACATGCATCACGTAACTTGTGGTGGGCAGGGTCATGTGGGGTTAGGTGCAGGCAAGGCATGTAATATTCATGACAAATACAGCTATTTAAAGCTGAGGATTTACTGCTGGCTTTCTTCTCTTTGGAAGAATCAATGAACAAAGTGAACGTTATCTCAATTACCTTTTAACAACATGGAGGAAATAAAAGAAGTAACAAAATGTGAGAAGATTTTCACGTGGAAGTTCATGGAGCATTTTAACTGTATTAAGTGTTTCTCTTACCTTTTAGATACATTTCCTTCTTATTTTATTAAATACATAATGTTTTTTGTTCACCACCTGTCTACTCATTAGTTGCTTATTGCTTGCATTACAATTAAGATGAATTTTTAAATAGCTTTGCAGAAAGAAAGCAAGTGGCTTTATATTTTATTATCAAGATGGTCTCTCAGCTGTAAAGGACAGCATGGGAGAAAGAATAAAAGTATCTAGTGGGGAAGTAAAATAAGAATGACATTGTTAGCTAGCAACTTAGTGAATATTGGGAGGACAGAGATAGAAAGGCAAGGAGAAAATATGGCATTTTGTGTAGTAAAGGGAATTCAAAGGGAAGGAATGACAAGATCAGAGGAAGGAGCAATAAATTCTTTTGACAACTTCAAAGTGAGCAGAGTTGAGGGGAGGAGATGCATGCATGAGTTTTCATTTTAGTGCACTGTATTAATTTTCACAGTCTTTTTCAGTTATGCCCTACTTACTTTCTATCTGTAAATGCATTACCAGCCTGGAGATCCCAATTACTGTGGGAACTGTGAAGATACCAATTAGTAAGGAAACTTGTTAAAATTACTTTTCTACACACATTATCTATGATGTTGAGACACTTAGTCCCCAAGCAGAGTAGAAGCCTGAGGTTGAAAATAGTGCAGATCATAGTGTTTGCAAGTTTCAGACCATTTACATGCACATCTACTGTCATGTTTATACTGAATGTCAATTCACTTTGTTATGTTAGAGAAAGAAAAATACATGCATAAATTCTTCTAAGGTGTGGTGTTCAAGACAGAAAGTCAGTAAGTAAAAGAGATGACAGGTGCATTTTCTTCTCTCTCTTGAAGGTGGAAGGAGGAGTTGGGAAAAGACAACGGCCATGCTTGCCTTTCCCCCTCTGTCTTCCATAAAATTTGGAGAAAACCCATACAAAGATGTTCATACAGTATCCTGGTTTCTGTGCAGATTCTTACTCATGGTTTCAACAATAGATGTTCAATGGAGGCAAATTTGTTCCTGGCAAATGCAGGAAGAGAAAATGTATTCTACCTTATTTAAATGCTGTTGAATAGTGAATGTATGATTTATGCAGAAATAGATAAAACGATACAGGTCAGAATCCCTTGTGTGACTCCCCATGACTACACAGGAACTCTTTCTTCCCTGCCTGATGCCTCAGATATATCTGTGCCGCTGTCCAGTTGTCTGGCAGAAATAGATCAGGGGATAGAACTGAGAGAAGGGATCTGTAATTCTCCTTTTTCATATCAAATGGCTGTAGATTTGTCTCTAAGAGCAGTAATGAAACAGAGCAGCTTGCTGATTAGCAAAAGGGATAAAAAAGAAATTATAATAAGGGGAGAAAACCAGAAATGAGTCATACATTTGTTTCTAAAATGAGTTATATATGCAGTAATATACATTTTTAATATACATATATAGGTGTGTGTACATATATGCATATATTAAATACATATAATTAGCTGGGCAGTCGCTTAGAATAAGATGCAAAGAATGGTAGGATTTTAGGGGAGAATTCTACTGTCAAATTCATGGAGGAAGTTTGGATAACAGAAATACACCCAGTGGAATAAGTTGCATTACGCTTATGGTTTTTAAACTATGTACAAGAAAAACACCTGAACAATCCAATTAAAGGAGCTTGTGCAGTGAGTACAGAACAAGAAACTTAGCATAGGTCTTATGATTTTGTTTACCTACAGATGGTGGCTAATTTAATTCATGTGTCATGGGTGCTTCAAACTGAGTTTGGCATTGGGTAAACATGTGACTCAGCCTGAAAATAACAGCCTGAGTCCCATGGACTAGGAAAGCACAGTCATCCTTGTTTGATGAGATACAGGGAGCACTTTCTAATTTTTATCTTTGCTGTGTTGGCAGAATTGTACAAGTCGGCAAGCATTCACATGTAAGTCATACCATCTGTTAAACACAACTATAGAGCAATAAACCTGAACTGTCATTGCTCTGAAGTTTTAAATCTTTTAAATCTGAAGATTTAATAGGAATTTTTACAATGATTTTGTACCATGAGAAGACTAAAATGACTTCCATCTATTTCTCAGAGAGAAACACAAAAGTAATTTTATTTCTGTTCCTGCCTTTTAGTGCTGAATCAATTAGACTGTACTTCTATCTGTGCCATTCAGAGGGAGAAATCACAGTAAAGCGGTAGAGTTACAGCATGTCTTTTTTGTTTTCTCGCAGACAACACCATCTACATGAGTGAGTCCAGACTGAAGAGGAATGGGAAGTGGAAAAGTTAAGGAATCAGCTTGTCAGTCTTTATGATTCTGTCTTTGTGACTGCAACATCTTTGGTTTCTGTCTAACACCACGACGGTCTTACAGCAATTAAGGACAAGCCTAAAACTGTTTCTTAAGACTGTGGGTCAGTTATCAGGGACCTCATTAGCAACAAATGCATCTGAAAAACAACCAGTGATCTTCAGTACTATGCTTGGTGTTGGATCTCATCTTTTGGGGTGGGTCATAGGGTCTTTGTTTAACCTTTCAAATGTATATAATGATATATTATACCTCATAAGTTAAAAATAAGTTTTGTGCTTTTTTTTGGCATAAAAAGTAATGATGGAAAGTGAAATTTTGTCTGGGGAAAAAAAACCTATTTAACAAATTTTATCCAAGACTTTTTAACAATGTGCTTCAGTATAATGTAGAACTAATGAAACATAGAACTCAGAGTCTTATACTCTGAGCAGTGCAAGAACATCAGAGAAAGTACTTTGCATCACTGTCTGTGATTGTAACTTCCTTTTCTTTTTTCTGTACTTATTTGAAACTGCTGGTGCTGAATACCACAGAGATAAGGAAGAACATTTAAAACATATATAGTACTAACTTTCTCAGGAACCCCACAGAGACATATTATGAATCTCTGGAGTCTTCTGATCTCCTTGGAAACCTCATATTTCCTATATCTTTCACCTGCCTAATACTTTGAAGTGATAACTTCAGTAAAGTGAGTTAGATCTCAGCTGCGTTCACGAGATTTTCATGATTGGAAAACAATTGCTTTCACTGCCAACAGGTATCATGTTTGGCAGCCTCACCCGAAAACCCAAGCTGAATCAGCATTGGAACTGAATTATCCACTGTGGCATGGAAAAAAATTTGCCTTGCCTGTATGTTTTTTACAATACATAGAGGAAAAAGAATAGAAAAATGTAGTATAAATAGAGAAATTCCCTCTTCAGTGTTAGCTATAATGACATGGTCTATTGCCAGAATTCACTTCTGAACTCTGAGAAACATAGCCATATGGAATTGTACTAAGTACAAGAACTAAGTAAATAAGAAATCTAGTGACAGTATTGGAAAATTGGTGCAACATCAGAAGCTCAAAACGTAAAGGGATTTTTTTAGAAAAAGAACAGCAATGAAGATCACAGGCACTGATTTTTAAATATATCCCAATTAATTCTTATCATTATTATTTTATCAATAAACCCTTCATCTGGAATCAGAAGTCAAACAGGACTTACTGTTTTGATGTACTCTTCTAATTCCACTTGAAAAACTGAGATAAGTTTTGAATGGACGCCTGTATCTCAAAGACGATGTGGTTTCCCTTAAATGGACATGGCTCTCTAACCTAATACCAATAATCACAAGTTATGTCAGTGTGCAATAATAACCTTGTCAAATCTCTCTCTTTCATGATATAAATGTGACAACAGAACTATCAATACATCAGAGATGGATCCACAAACCCTGTACACCATAATTCACTTTCCAACTTTTGTGAAATTATGGTGCATTGATGATTAACAATGCTTTAGAATAGTAGCACAGTCAAAATTTGCCAATAATGTACTCCATGCTATTCAAGGAATCGTTCAACTTTCCCCTAATAAGTTTAAAGTTTGAATTGTCTCTGTGATGACAGAATTTTTCTGGAAAAAAGTAAACCACAGCTGCAAACCTTATTAGGAGTGTACCATCACTTCTCAATATCAGTGTTTCTGAAGTGCCAAACCTGAAATACTATTATTTATTCTGTAAAAATAAATGCAACAAATATGCAATAAGATATATCAGATGAGAGCACATTAGACCTTTACATCTGTAAATTATTACTAACATAAATTTTTTTGTTGCATGACAGTGAGTCAATTCTTTTGCACTAAAATGTTTTAATGGATGGACTCAAACAAAGTTTGAGGAGAAGGGAAGTAAATGGAAAAATATTTTTGGAAAATAAGAGTTTAAAATCTTGAATTCTTGTTTATCATTGAAATCAATTTTAGGCAGGTCTGAGTAGAATGAAATTTTTTATTTGTTTAATTTGACTTTTTTAGTCACTGTGTTTTAGACTTGTTTTTCCACTGGTGGAAAAGGACTATGTATTAAGAATCACAGCTGCCTCACAGGCTTATTTGATGAGGCTAAGATAGCTAACTTCAACAATCAGTTAATAAACTCAGTGTTACTGCTTTTTGTCACAACACACAAGTATAACAAATATTCCTGCCTCTAAAGCTTTGGTTGTCCTGATGGAACATAAATTAAATACACCATGAACTTCCAATAACTAGATGCTGACTTCTTTATTGGTAACAGAATATGCAACACTTAGGAAATAAAAACATAATATAAGGACAATGTATTCTGACTGGTTAAGAGGCTTGAAAAAATATCATTAATAGAGAAATATATGTATATTTATAGAAAATTTGTACTGACTTTACAAGCATGATATAAGGATAGAATGATAGCAGAATGTGATGACAGATGAGTGTGTTAAATATGACAGGGCTACCATATGTCTTTAATTCACTCTGTTAACAGCTTGTCATGATGTTACTTGGTAAATGGCAATTAAAAAAATCCCAACATTAAAATATGGTGTGTAATTGCCAGAATATTTCTATCACTTTTATTGGGGTTTCCAGTCAGTACTTCAGATTGCAGTCTGAAAATCACTTTATAAAGAAGCATTAATTTTGAACAGAAGAGTATACTACACAGCTAAATGTGACTCTTAAATAAAAACAGAGAAATAAGTTTTGGCAGTAACTGTACAAGGGAAACATGTACATGATGTCTTCTTCCTATTTTTCTTTTAATAGCTGCAGCAGCATGGCTTTTTCAGGTACACTGAGCATATGCATTTATCTCTCCCAGATGCTTAGGAGAACATAAGCCCATTTTCTTTTACGTTTAGAGTGGAAAGCATACTGAAATCAGTTTGAAAATCACATTTAACTCACTGTTCTAATAATCCCATAAGCTTGTTGCAGACAGTATAAAATATCTGTGATTTGTCAGCCATCACGAGAGGTAACTTACTGCATGTGGAACAGTGTGAGGATCCATATTCAGATGCTCCAAACTTCCCTTCAGTCTACAAACTTCACCTGAGAGGTGAGCTGGGCCCTTCTGAACATCACTAAACGAAGACCTAGAAAGAGGTCAGACACCCTGCTAAGGATTCCTTACCAGCTTTCATGGCTACTGCATTGCAGAAGCCATGTGAAATTATGGTGCAAAAGTAGCAAAAGATATATAAAATATTTCACTGTTAGGATCAGTAGGGTGTCCGCATGCACCTCCATGGTGAGGGATTAGCACGCTGCGTGACTTGCAACAAAATTTTTCAGTGGCCTTTGTCAAGATTTGGTCATCAATTTTCCTACCAGTCAGCTGATGCATACCTAGAGAACAGACACACAATTCTACTATTGTAAAATGGTACTTCAGAATAAATCAAGTATGATTCTGTTATAAATTTTGCTACCTAGAGGGAGAACTCAGTACATCTGAAGAATTTCTAGAGCATTTAATTTGATGACAGTAACTTGTGGCACATTTTCTTCCTAAGACTATAACTTCAGACAGTCTTAAAAAGCTTTGGGTAAATTTCCATCTAAGAGAAAGATGTGTACCAAGGAAGCAGACAGAAAGATTGACAGACTACGAGCCAATAGCAGAGTCTTTGCTGGTACAAATTACAGATGCAGCATGTGGGGAAAAGAAAAAAAAGGACAATTGAGGAATGATATTCTACATTACTTCTATAGTCATTCCTAATCTTCCTAATGTCAGCATTTTTATTAATTCTCCTGTATTAATATATAACATAACATCCTAAAAAAAAGTTATGCTACTCTTTTGCTCTAGAAAGTTTGAAAAGAACTTTGCAATTGGTATCTTTATTACATTTCTTTTACATTGTGTTGGCTCAGCAAGTTTGTGATCTCAGCATTATTTGAAATCTGTTGGCTGTATAAAAACAGTAAGCTGTTGGAACAACTGGAATGACTTTCAGAATATATCTTACCTGAGAAGTTAAAAGGGACACCCATCTTTCATTAAACAATTTATCTGTTAGGAGGTCTGAAATGTGGGCTTGCTCTCTTGCTTTCTCTTGTAGCACCAAACTTTTTACACTTATCAGGGTATAACTTAAAAGATATTCTAGGAAGTTTCTTAGTAGACATAGAAGTTGCTTCACTTTCTTAAAAATATAAAAGTTTGATACATTCTCCAGTGAAGTTAATTACTATTGAAATCAGTATAAATCAGTTCATAGTGACCAAGCAGTGAGCCGGGTCAGATGCTTCAGAGAGGTGCAAATATCTAAGTGCAGTGAAAACAAGAAAGGTGATCTGCTGCCATTTACTTAGAGTTTGATAGAAATCCTCTATTAAGAAATGAAGCATTAGAACTCATTTGCCCGGAGATGTGTGCTGGTTTATGACAGATTCTCTCTTTTCTACATATTTTGTGACTGTTTTTATTGTTCTCAATTTTTATCTTCTCTTTAATGAAGGGATACACTAATAATTATGTTTACCCTTATAAAATTATTTTGTCAGTAGACAAATGTTTACTAGCTGTAATTGTATCTATTTGTATTAAAATTGACTAAACATTGTGGTAAATATATAGGTGATCAAATCATATGTATCATGTTATACACTTGTGATTAAATATATAGGTGAAGGGAAGGAAACATTTTCCAAGAGGAAAATCACTAGGTTTAACTCACTTGCAAACTCTTAGATCACTTCTCATTTCAAAAATAGCATGTTAAAATAAAGACATTACTTATTCTGTGATTAGTTTATACCCCAAGTTACACAGCAGCAGGGAATATATTATCCTCCTGCTCCAAATTGTGCTTTGGAGGAGGAGTGCTTGCTTTCTCTCTCTCTCTGTCCCTGCTTCTCTCTCTCCCCATGTAGGAATCCTACAGAGGCTTGTGTCTTAGTGCAAGGACAAATATCCTCCTTTGGCTCCTTCCCGTTAAATTTCTCAGCATGTTCCATGCGGGATGCAGAGCACACTGGAGGCTGAGGGCAAATTATACCTCTTTCCCATCCTTTCACTTCTAAAATGGTTTGTTTGCATATGTTTGTTCTATTTCCCATAAAACTACCTCCACTCTCCACATAGACACACTCTTTCTATAAATTTCCTGTAATACACAACGCTGCTCACCTTTTCATTCTTCTATCTGATAACTGCGTCTGATGAAAAGGTGAGAAGGGTTGTGCATTGCAGGAAATTTATTGAAAGCGTACGGCTATTCTAAATAGTCCCCTCCAATCAAGCACGAGACAACACCCCACTGCTAGCCTCTTGGCATTCTGAGCAAAAACAGTTTCTCAGCATAGTATCTGCCGCTCTGCTCTCAGTAACGCTGTTCTCAGTCCATCTATAATTTATCAGCATGAGCCCCTCAAGCCATTTACATTCCTCTTGGAGTCGCCAGCAAGAGGAGAATCTGAGATATATACTTGATTCTGATGAGATGTGTTGCCATGCATTTTCCTTTTATGAATAGTTTGGAAAAGCACTGTGGATTTTACTTTTTTTCTTTTTTTCCCCCTTTTTTACTTTTTTGGTCTTAGTAGAAATAAATGAGCTCCAGCTAACTTCCTCGCTGGGCATACTGCATAAAATTCTAAGTATAGATCTGTAAAAAAACATCCTTGTTTTCTAGGACTTCAAAACTGTTTCATATTTAAGTAAACCTAGAGAATCTCTTGGGTTTAGGGAGTACAATGTGTAAACAAGCTGCAGAAAGTTGCAAGGGAAGGGTGGACTGAACCAGATTTAAAAGTACATACTCCTGAAAATGCCTGAATTTTCCCCCATATAATGTACACACGTCCACTACATAAAGATTAGCCCCTTTTAAGAGTCTCAACACCAACAACAAAGAGCATAAATACATAAACTACACACAGACAGAGAGATAGATAAGCCCAAAGGTGTCTTCTACAGAAATTGCATCACAACTGCCTCAATTATCATGCAAAGACAGAAAACAGAACTCAAGAAATAAGAGCTATCATGAAACATTTATCTCTGGAATAACTGAAAAAAAACAGAGAGAAAAAGTGAGCTCAAGACATTGCAATCATTGATTTTTATAAAACATGGATGAAAATTTTTAACAGTTTTATGGTAAGAATATTCTACAAGAAGTCAGAGCTGCCACTCTGTGGGAAATAGTGAAGGATAGTAGATTCGAGGAGAACAGCCTTCATAATTTAACAAAAAAGAAAGTTATTTATAAGTGCTCTGTTTGAGGGTGGGTTTGGTCAATAATAAATGATAACTCCATGTGTCCTGCTGTGGTTGTGGATTATTGCTTCTATCTTATATACTCTACCATACGTGGTTTCTCCAGTGCTTCCAGAGCCTTGTTTTGTATCTCTTCAGATGCAGATGAAAATTAACATATTTCATATTTTTTATGTTGCTGTATTTAATCATTGCAATATAACAAATAGATTATCTATTCAAAAGTCACAGGGAAAGCTCTATTCCTTTAAATACTTTTAATCTGTTTTAATGTAATCATACCATTGTTTGAATGGGCCTCTGATAAATATACCACAGTGTGTTTAAACAGGTGTATAGAAAGCCACATTTATCTCCCACAAAATGAATCCAAATTCCTGCTATGCCTGTCCGATTACCTGAATTATGGAGAACTGCTACTTTTTTGGACTCTTTTCCTAACATCCTCCTCACATAACACACATCAATTAAGACAGTGCCTTTTGCCAAGACCAACATAACATACTCGTACATTGCATTTGCCCTTTCACTCATTCTACAGAACATCAAGCTGTGGGCTTCTTTTTCAGAAAGGTATTTCCCCATTGTAACACAGCACAAACTATTTGAGTATCAGGCACTAAAGCATGTAACTTGTGGGGCCTATAAGATTCCTTATTGTAACAAACATGAAGACTGGGTAGAGGGTTTGTTCGCTAAGGTCAACAGAAATCATAAGTTGTTAATATATGGGAGTTAGTTTTAATCAGTTCCAATATTGTGCTTGTTTCTGCATGTTAATGAGTTAAAATCCACTGAATGATGCCAGCCTCTTCAAGCGATCATTGCTTTTGAGCAACCGCTTTAACATGTTCCAAGACTTCCAAATAGTTTGATTTACCATTTAGCTTAGCAGCAGCTCTGCAGGGTAACCCATTTTTTTGTTTATATTTTGTACTTAGTTAATATCAAACAGAAAAATAACCTTTGTAACGATAGACTATATTTTGGAAGTATAAAGAGTGAATGACATATTGTTCATGATGGCACTCTAGCTAAACTGACCACAATAAAGAACCATCAGAAGAGACTTTGTGAAACTTAAACATTGGTCTTGGTCCCCAAAAACCTCTAAACTCAGAACTACTCTTGATTAGGAAGATTTCTGTATGGACCATAGACAAGGCTGAAGAGAATTGTCCTTTAGTCTGCCATGAAATACTTGTCTGGTTTGGACAATTCACTTAATTTTTTTCCCAATGGTAAAATGAGGACAACTGTATTTAAATATCGGAGAGACCTCACTGAGCTTGAAGTGCTTGAGCACAAGGCTGTGCGTGCTGTAGGCAAGCCCGTCTGCATCTCAGAGATTAGTCCCATGTAAGAGACAACATGATCTTTGTCTAATCATCCTGTTCATAGACAGCATGGAGTATGCATTTACTCTGAGCTACGTCATCTGGATTCTTGGTCGAGACCGTTTATTTTTAAAAATAATCTGTAATACATATTTCCCATCTATGAATCTCTCAACACATTGTAAAATTACTTTGAAAAAGCAAGGGGGAGCACAGAAGGAAGTTTGACTCTTAACTAATTAAGCTTTGTAATATCCCCATGAGACATTTCTTATTTATTACTGGGGAACTGGAAGCATGCTGCTCATCTTAATGTTAACTGAAGCTGTAGATGCTCTGAACCCTGAAAATAAGATAATGTCTTTTGGTGCCTAAAGTGGATATGAGGATTTTGGCCTTAATGTCTGTCTCCAAGCCATACATTGAGTTATTGGCAGAAATGAAAAAAAACCACAACCAACCAAATGAAAAAAAAGCCCACAACCAATGAACCAACCAAAAAACCCCACAAACCCCGGGTTCATCCTCAGCTCTGTGTTTTAACTTGAAAACTTGCCCTTTCTTTATACTTCAGCTTTGCATTGCGGGATTGTTTTAATATATCTGCTGAAAATATGTTCTGGACAGTACAAGTATGTCCTATTTCAAGAGCGCTGGCAGGTATGTTAGGAACCAAATTGTCCTAACACATCTTACCAGATTTAGAGAATAACCTCTGTATTTTTCTGTCATTGTTGCAAACTGACAGACTCTGTTCCTGGGAGGAAGGTGGAAGCCAAAGCAATATCTGCCAGCTGGTTCAGTAAGATGCCGCAGTGTCAGCACATTAGAGAGCCAAAGGGCCAGATGGTGGGAGAGACCAGACCTTTCAGCAGATTCCCATTCTCATCACTGCAACCACCTAGAGCTGTAGTTGGGCCAAGCTAGCTCATTTCTGTCCGTCTTTCCAAGTGCAATTGATCAGCCTGTTACTACTACTTGGAAGTAAAAATGACTGATGAACTACTAAATTTATGAACTGAAATCTCAGTGTTTCTCCTTAGCATTGCTGGATCCAGCAGCCTCGTGTATTGATCCCACTCAACCAATATTTCAGCTTGTTGTTTATAACACTTCTCTGTTTTCCTTTCTCTGTTTCCTTTCCAAAGCAGCTGTATGCAGCTCTGCTTCTAATGAGCTTGGTACCCACCTGCTTCTCATTGAAGTTGACTATAAAACCTTGCTCTGGATGAGAGGGTTAGGAAGAATGCAATTACAGACTTTTCCTATGTGAAATTTTCTTTTTTTCCCCCTCCACACAGTGGTCTGCATACTCACCATGATAGCAGACATGCATCTCATCATCGGCGAGCTCCAAGAATAGGACTCCTAAAAGCAGTGGTAATAGGAAAAAATGGAGACATCAGTTTAAATTGCAATGTACATACATGGAAAAGTTTCATCTTTTCCTCATACTATTGTCTTTTTTCCCACTGCTGAGAATAACCCACAAGAAACATTTTCCCTTTAAAACACCTTGCATTTGTTCTGCTGACACTGTTAAGTGTCTGTAACCGCAGTATCTGTTGCATAAGTGTTATTATAATGTTCCTCTTTTTGAGGAGTACACAGCAGCCTGGAGGATTACGTAGACTCATTGCAACAGGACCAGAAGGCACCTCTCTTGCACTGGGCTCAGACAACTTCTGTCACAGGCAACCACATCACATATTGTCTTTTGTAAATTTGTCTAACTCCTCCTTAACATCAAACAGCCTTTTTAGCCTTCACTTTTCTTATTTGGCACAATAACCTCTCTCTCTGACAGTTAGAAACCTTCTGCAGTTTTCAGCCTATATGTGTTCACACATTATCCTTATTTGCTTTGATGTAGTCTTTGTTCCTTACCTTATATAGTTCTTTTCCCTCCATGGTGTATATTCATTTGCAGTAGTAATAGAAGCAATGATACCTCCCTTAGACTTCTGCAAACTCAGCTGTCTATTGATTTGAATTTAACCCTATAATCCAGGCTGATTTTTGTATGTTTTCTTTCTTCTTAAGAAATTATTAATACAGGGAAATTATTAATTCTATATTTATCAGGGGCAGTAGTCCCCAGTCTTCAATGGAGATACTTCACATGTGATATATCTTAGGGTCATATTTGATTTTTCTCAGGCTAGATTAAATTGCTGACTCACAGTTACATCAAGGAAGTCAGGCTTCTTTCCTTGTTAATGAGGTGTCCCCCTTTAAATAAATTCTCATACTTCATTTTACATTTAAGCTGTGAAATTTTATCCCATCAACATTGTTTTTCACATAATTCTCCTATAGTATATTCTGGTACCCCCATATAGATGATATGAGTATAATTACATACAGTGTACAACATCCAAAAAAGAAAGAAAAAAAAGAAAAAAAAAAGAAAAAAGGAAAGAAGAAAAACAAGGAAAAAAAACAGGCTTAAAGAAAACACAAAGGGAAGTTAAAATTGAGGCCTTTCTTCAAACAACTGTACTCTTAGCACAACCTGTAGCTGGTTCCTTAGCTGTCGATCTTACACTCATCCCTTCTTCTTCCAGCTGAACTAAGAGTTTTCCAAATGGAAATATATCAGACATTTTACTCTTAAAGTCTTACATCATTTTCTTGGTTGAAAAATCAAAAACTATCAAATGATTCTGCTATAATCTGTTTTGATACATCAGCAGTGCAACAGTTCATGACACTTCCAATTTACAGCTTCTCAGACTGACAAAGTAATCAGAAACAGATTACTTTAATTCTTAATCTTTCAGTCTATCCATTAAGTCTCATCACATGGATTGGAGTTCAGTACACATGAGAAACTGGTTAAAAATTTATCTTATGCTTTGGCAAAACAGCATAGAAAAATCTTTCTTTATACTTACTTTTTTTTTTTTGCTGGTCATTCATGACCTGCTAAAACTGTCATACATATTTTTGTTTTCAGAGATTTCTTAATTCCAAAATGACAACAAAAAGGTTAAAAGACACTCCAGAGCTTTGCTGCTTGTTTTCTGTACTTAGGATATGACATTTCTCCATCTAATATTATATACTCTGGTTTTTATCCAGCACACACAGGTGTTCCATTATGTTTAGCATAAATTAAATCAGGTTTACTCAAGAGAAATGCAAAAGAGCTAACATTAAAGAGCTGCTTTATATTCAGAGAAGAATGAAGCCATTAAAAAAAAAAAAAAAAGTTTGTTCCTAGAACTATATTCAAAACATTTACATTCACCTATTTCCAGAAGAGGAAGTCCAGTGAAATATAGTTTCCAAGGACTCTTAAACACAGAAATCAATTTCAAAAAACTGCAGACAGAAATAATGAGCCCCCTGAGTTACAGAGAGGCAAAGATCTTGAAACAAAAGGATTTTTACATGCTGATGCAAGAGATCTGTGAAGAGCATAAGGGCAAAACAAAGGTTAAGAAGATGTTATTGGAAAAAAGAAGCTGGGAACACTTTGTAGACTCTGCAGCACACCAAGCCTGTCCCAGAGTCCTTTGTCTACTCACTGCCAAGGTAACAGAAATGCAACTTTGAAACCTAATATTTCCATTTAAATATTAATGGCAAAAAAAGTACAATACTTTTCTGACCTTTCAGAGTTAAGGGTGTAGCTTTAGATCACAGATCCACTGATCTATACCAATTCTGCATGACAATGAGTGTGATCTTTGTTAATCTGATTGTTTGAAATACAGCATCCAAAGAATTCCAATACATCATGTAACAGAAAACTTATAACAATAAAAAAACCTAGACTATTTCTGTGCCAGTACATTCCTGTCAGCTCAGAATGATACATAAAAATAAGAAAACAGAAGGAATCCATCCTACAAAGCAATACTGTTAAAAATGGAGGCCTGGATTTTCATATCTTTATGGTTTTTTTCAAAGAAAACAGGTCTCCCTACTTGTAGAGTTTAAGAATTTCAATGTCTTGGTATTAATGAGCAATTGCATAAAGTCATGAGTGATTACTGAAATGGTGAACATCTCAGAAAGGATTTATCCTTTCTTAAATCAATACATGTGAAAATAATTCCATTATTAGAAAAAAAAAAGAAAAGAAACTGAAACCTCATTCTTTTCCACAAAACTGGAATAAATGTGGTTTTGAAATACATGTTCCTTTAAATATGGTCTTTCTGAAGATAATCTGGAAAACAACTAAAATTAAGCGCTTGATCATATTAGAAAAGGAATTTATCGTTTGGCTATTTTGGCCAACGTTATTAACAAATAGTATTGACCAACATTCATCAGAAATCCAAACATCCATGACAGTACAGATCTAGTTTCTTCCAAGAAAATTCCTGCAAACAAATCTCAGAGAAAGCTATGAAATCTAAAACCTGCTAGGTGACTGTTTTTGGTTTAGATGTTAGCTACAGACAAGTTTGGAACATCAAATAACTGTTCAAAAATAGATTTTTTCATCCTCACAACACATGTGTTTCTTACTAATGCTCAAACACAAATTTACCCCGAGGCTACACAGCTCACTTGCATTAGGTAAAACTTCAAGTATTACAGCACTGGGGTCTGATGTCATGGAAGTACTTATGCTGTCAGAAACTCAAGTATACTGGAGATTTCCCTCCAGAGTTAAATAGCTATTAAGAGTTTAAATAATTCCATTACTTTAAAAGTTGCCAAGGATCAAAGGAATTAATAGAAAAAATTAACCTTACATAAGCAAATCAACAAGACATTTTAGTGTTTAAGGACATGTGCTTTGACTGAAGAGTTAAGGCAAAAATCAAGGAGCTGAATCTTTCTCACATAGGCAGCAGGAGTTTAAGGAATAGGCTTTATCAAGCTCTAAAAAAACAGTTTTCATAGCAAACAAATAACAGAGCTTGCAAGGTGATGTGATAGGCCAGTTAGATGGGTAGCAGGGCAGCTCCTTCAATATGCAAAAAACTCCACGCCTGAAAAGTCTGTTTTTGTAAAACAGGGTTGAACACAAAGTGCTAAGGTACTAAACAAAACTAGCAACAATCTTCTAGGTGGCATGGGCCTGTAAGCATGAATTGAAATTGCTCCAGCAGAAAGTGGGAACTGCCTGCCTCAGCAAAGCGACACAGGAGAGTCCCAGAGGCACCAAAGTCCAGAGAGGCGCACTCCTCAGGCAACCACCATATTTTTCTTCCATAGCCAGATCTACCCTACACAAAATTTTGAATATCCTGTAATAACTCTTTGGCACTGCTATCAAGTGTGTCTACTTTGGTGGCACCCATTTGTTATTCTGATAGGTTAGCTCTGGGTATATGGCGGCAGGACCATAACCTTTCTGGCTTCTTCCCTCTCAAGGTCAGCAACATCATTTCCATCCAAAATTCAAAGTCTCTAAGAGGTAGAAAGTGAGATGTACTATAAAGTTTTCTTTTCCCCTGTTATTTCTTTACTCCTACCCTCCCAGATATGTTTGGAACTGATATAAGTGCATTTGAATCCTTAAAATTCAAAAAACACATATCTCAGAAATTTTATCTATACAAATGTTATAAAGAGAAATACTAAAAATAGTAATCTATCAGTTCACTTCTCTTACATAAATTATTTTTCTTAATGGGAAAGAGGAGAGATCTGGCATCGAATCAGTGCCGATATCTGCATAAAACCTTTCCTTGTCTCCCATTCCATGGTGGAACAAAACTTTCCTGGTCAAGGGAAGATCATTGCAGTGACTTTTTTCTCTCAAGCATCAGTATTAAGAATACCTGGGAGAGGGAAATCATGCTATCTGTAACTTTATATTCAAACCACCTGAATTAAATATTCTACTTGAACAGTAATGTTATTAGTTATGAATAAGTAGGCTATACAGACAGCTAATGTAATGCACTGTAAGTTAATGAAAAAGAGGGGGGAAAAAGGCAATAAAAGAAGGGAAATCAAATTTGGCTGATTTTACCAGATGGTCAAATAATTAATCTATCAATCAACTTATTTAATTACCTAGTTACAAATTTACAGTGTGCTGGAAGTACAGCACCGTAGAAATTAAAACCATATATCCAAGAATAAAATCTGATTCAGACCCATTCATATTAAACCCTACTTCTGCAGAACTATGCAAAATCAAAATCATTATTCCTGTGTCTGTGTTCTTTTGCTATCATGTATTTTCACCTGTATTACCAATTTTATGTTATTCTCCTATGGGGCCTGTATCAAAACTCTTTGAAATCAAAAAATCTTGAGAGATTTAGAGCTGCCATTTTTTCCCCCTCCATCTCCAACAGAACTGTTTCCATTTAAAAGGCAACAACAGAACCTGTGTTTTGCACAAGGATGTAAACAGTTTTAAAAAGTTAAGAGATGTACCTAGGGAGATGAGAAAACCATGACAAGAAACAGTGCAAAATTTTAAAGGTAGAAGGATAAGCTAAAGTTACACAACAGGCAAAACCAAAAGCAAAAACAAAGATGCAAACAAATGAAACAGAGCCAGCCACAAACACTGTGCCTCCTGAACTAAGAAGGGAAAAAGTACGCATCAAAGAACAAGGACTGGAATGACCTGCTGCAGAACTTAAACAAAAGTCACAGTTCTTGGAATAAGAAAAGAACTTTAAGAAACTGGTTTTGTGTACAAAGCAGTTTTTATGAGGCTTGCTTATTCTTTAGAAACTTTGCTACCAACTTGTATGCATATGGAATGAAGAGGAGGGAGAAGGAGAGGCAAGAAAATCAGCTGAACCTTTCCGAGCAATTAGTTATGCATCAGATAAGTTGTTTTCTACAGCTGCACAACTGAACTTCTTTTTTGATTTGGGATTCAAATTGACTCATAAATATTGAAATTACAAGCTTCAGGAAATGGTACTATTTGATGCATGGCCTATTTCTAAGAATGAGTCTAATGGAGAAATCATGGCTAAAGTGTTACCTTTAGTATGGCAGTACTGCTATTCTACTAACACTTCACTGACCCTTTTAATAAAAGGCCTGTGTAGTGATTATGATGCTACTGTGCACTATTGCCTTCATCCTGCTACTATACAGTTCCCAGCAGTACATTAGGTTGGATTTGCATTCAAAAGTGCTTTCCTTGCTGTTAACTACTGCAGTGCTAAGGCACCTAACACCAGTCTGTTTCAAGGACCACTTATACAGAATCTATAGTACTTGTTTCTGTACTGGTTTCTAGTATTTTAGGGTTTTTGCCATCCTGGATATGAAACTAACTGGGTAATTCAGTCTTCCGCCTACAGTCCACTTTTCTTTTTACCTCTGCAGCTGCTTGGACACCCCTTTTCTGTACATCATAATTATTATTCCTCTTTCAGAGAGCAAGCTATCCTCAGGGTACAGTGATTATAGCTTTAGAAGGAAACCAAACTGTTTCAGCAGCCACAGTTTGCATCCAAGGCACTGCAGAGACGAGTGAGTTTTACAGAAGCCAACCACAACAGACCATTTCCAGCCCCAGACTGCAAGTTCTGGTGTTTTGACTCCTCATGTGTATGACTGCAGTAATAAAAATAATCAAAATGATTATTTTATTTCCTGACAACTTATGAAAATTTCATATTTGGTTTCATTTTGTCTTGGAACAAATCCCATTAAATAATTTTAATAAAATCAAAACCAAAATTATTTTTTTCCATTAAAGCAAGCTGGAATGTAGGTTTGAGTAGCCTTCTTTAGGACACTGCAATCTAAAGGTCAAATCTCTTCTCCATCTCATTCCTGGGATTGCTTAAAAAAAGCAAGGATTTGGATTGCCATCTGTCATTCAAATCCCAAGTCAGCTGTCATGCTGTCAAATCTCTGCATACCCTTACTACTTCCTACCAAAAACTCCATTAACCAGTAATACCACTTTGAAAATTAAGATAGTTAATATCTGAACATTTCAGATTTAAACATTCTAACCTGTCTGGGTTTTTTTTTCCTAACAGACAAGCATTCTTCATACTTCTGCTAGGCCCCTTTGCCAACAAGATCTGTGGTTTTATGGCATTCATATGTATTTCCCTATCTTCTGTGAAGAGTCTTATTCGATGTGAAATATTTACGTGCTTTTAAGCTACCAAGCTATCTCATAGCTCGTGTTCATGCCATCATTACCTGTTGTAAAGCCCTTCAATATCATTTTACTGAGCCTCTAGCATTCTGGAGCCATGATCTATCCCATGCACTAAATTGAAGAGTGGGTCAGACACATGGGGCTAGCTCTGCTTTTCAATGAGCTGTTTTTAAGAACCCTTGATTTCTTACTTCTTCCATTTCAGATCACTTTTGCATCTTGATCCTGAGAATGAAGGACTCTGGTAGGGTTTTCCTGAAGATCTTTCTAGCACTGCTTCTATTAGGTGTTTTAGGATCCATTAGTTCATTTGAGCATAATGAATTTTTTGGCCACAGCATACAGGTCTAACTGCCAGTGTTACCTTCTAATGGACAAAGTTTCTCAGCTATCAAGGTTTTAAAACTCCCACCACTCTTGAACATCCAGTTCTCAGGCACATTAATTCTTCTCACTGATCTTTGCATATCCTTTGCTCTGTGCTCTCACCCAGCCTCAGTGAGGCCTGCTTATAGAGATGTGTCACAAATTATAACAAAGTTGAGAGTAGAAGCTGTTTAAGGTCACCACCATTTCCCTGACTGGTCTCTTTGTTCTGAGCTGACTGATTTTTCTCCCTATGTTAAAAGTTTGACTGTTGCTTTGACTCCCTCTTTTGATCGTATCTGCTCTTTAGCAAGTGTTTTATTTCACCACTGCTGATAGCTGGTATCAACATTGCATTGCAGCAGATGTGGGGGCTTGTTAAAATACATGCTTTACAATGTTCCTGAAAAAATAACCTTTAGTATATTACAACTTGTAGTAAATATGACTGTTACGAGAACTGTAACTCACGTAAAACTAATTCAGTACATTATTTCCTACCCAGAGAATATTAAACACCAACATCCTGTTAATCAACTATTACAAAAAATTATTTTAATGATTTCTAAAACAGTGTCTCTGCTGGGAACAGAATCTCAGCTGTCATATGTGATCATAAAAGTCAGTTGCATTAAGGTATATCATGAACTGTAGGCTTGTTCCCTGCAGTATTTTGCTGGGAGTTTGTTGGAAGTCTAATAATTACTGGGAAACTTTAGACTACCAAGAGTCTGATTATAATACTGAGGGCTGGGTAGTCAGCCAAACACTCTAGCTTAAGTTCTTCCCCATGTTGAAATCACTTCCAGCAGCAGCCTATTTTCCTCAGTAATCTGTCATCTAAATCTAAATCAGGCATAGCCCCAGACTGACTGAATACTCATGAGGCTCAGACCTGCTAGTATTAGGAGGTTGTGTCAAGTCAGGGGGAAAAGGAATAAAACCAGGCTACACTAGAGCTAAGCCTGGGGGTGGCACACCACTGTTTGAGGGATGGTGTGCTAGCGAGGTCCTTCAGTCTGGGTTATCAAGCACTGGAACAGGCTGCCCAGGGAAGTGGTTGGGTCCCCATCCCTGGAGGTATTTAAAAGATATGTAGATGTGGTGCTTAGGGACATGGTTTAGTGTTGGACTTGGCAGTGCTGGGTTTATGGTTGGACTTGATGATCTTAAAGGTCTTTTCCAACCTGAATGATTCTATGATTCTATGATCTCCAACAAGGAATGAATATGATTTACCTTGATATGAACTATGTTAAAAACATTACAGTCTTCAGCAATTAATTTCAGTTTCAACTGTGCTGGTTTTTTCTCTAATAACTTCTGAAACATTTCTAAAAACCACATTACATAAGCATAGGGAGAGAATTTGCAAAGACAAGCAAGAAAAAAGGGCATGTCTAAGAACTATCTTCACACTGCAGGGTGATATTTTTAGATTTTGTATTCTGGAAGTCTGAACATTTTAGAAATCAATGTATAGTCAGTCAGGCATGGGTAAAAGTCGCAAACTAAAATGAACCAGCTGGACATAGGAATTAGACACAGGGATACAAACAACTGAATGAAGACACAACTCTACAGTCAAATATAGCCTTCTTATGGAATTCCTCAGCTCAGAACAAATTCTTAGTTACTAACTATAGTAAATGCATTCCTGCTACTAAAAGATTTCCCAGAGATCTTAGGGATGAGAAGATACTTTAATCTGAAATAGCTCATATTTGCTTTGGGCCAAAAATAAAGGAGAATTCTAAAGTAAGCTGGGTTCAGAATGACCTAGCATTACCATTGAAGTTGAGCAAAAATAAAATGCATCTTGAAACGAGATATCTACATGGATTGAGATACAACTGCTGCAAAGGCACAGTTAATATGATTGTAATTAATAAAAAGGAAGTAGGAAGAAAAAACAAAAATGTGCCCCATATAAAAAACTGGTTGCGTTTGAGAACACAAGAACGTATACATATCTAAAAAACTGGGTTTTAAACTTCTGAGGCTGAGGTCCTAAACATCAGATCAATTCAAACCAGTCTTACCACTTCTAAGAAAACATGATCTGGTTTCAGTAAAATCTTCATGTTATGTCTTACCTTAAGATTCACATTTTTTTATATGTGCTGAACATTGTCTTACTATTATAAGAAATGAAGCTTAAATATGTTAAACTGACATGCTGTTTTCACCAAGGAATGGTTCTGATATTGAAAGAAAGCTTAAAAAAAAATAAAAAGGTAAATGTGATCTTCTCTAAAGTATTTTTGTGTGGTAAAGCTAGCACCTTTGAAAATAAAGGATTGTAGACCTGGGATGATGAGTTACCTTTTCACCAGTGGGCTATGTGAAATAGTGGATATGCACTTCTCTGAAAGACAGGAGGAAACTCTCCAAAATTAAACAGAATATTTTTCCCTAGAAAGTATTCAGACTGGATGTGTACAAGTTAATTTGTTCAGAGTTTAAAGATGTTATGAATTAACCCCAGTCAGCAACTAAGCACCACAGAGCCATTCACTCACCATCACCCCACCACCTGGTGGGATAGGGGAGAGAATTGGAAAAAAAAGGAAAACCCATGGGTTGAGATAAAGACAGGTTACTAGGACAGCAAAGAAAGAGAACATAATAATAATAATAATAATAATAATAATAATAATAATAATAATAATAATAATAATAATAATAATACAATATACCAGCCGGGTTAGCTCAGTTGGTTAGAACATGGTGCTAATATACAAAACAAGTGATGCACGATGCAATTGCTTACCACCTGAAGACCAATGCCCAGCCAGTCCCTGAGCAGCGATCACTGCCCCCCTGGCCAACTTCCCCCATTTTCTATACCAAGCATGATGCTATATGGTATGGAATAGCCCTTTGGCCAGTTTGGATCAGCTGTCCTGGCTGTGTTCCCTCCCAGCTTCTTGTGCACCTGGCAGAGCATGGGAAGCTGAAAAGTCCTTGACTGTCATAAGCAGTACTTAGCAACAACTAAAACATCAGTGTGTTATCAACATTGTTCTCATCCTAAATCCAAAACACAGCACTATACCACCTTCTAGGAAGAAAATTACCTATCTCAGCTGAAACCAGAACAAAAGACCAGATAGGTTGCACAGAATTTTTCTTTTGTTTCAAAGCCATTTTTCCTGTATCCAAAAAAGTCTTTGACAAATCTAAATTTGATGCAGCTTCTGTAATATAGAAAATTCTTAAGCAATTTCATGCGGACTTCATAAGAAGGAGAAAGCACTGTCTGTTGCGTTAGTGGTTACAGAAAAAAAGACAGGTATTTAATAGGCACTCATCGTCCTCAGGCAAAAGGGTAAAGTAATAAAATAGCTTCTGCCAAAGTCTTCTGTCTGCCTGAGAAATGCCTAATGCTCAAAGAAAAGAAGCAGATTCCTGAAATGACCCTCCAAAACCCTCCCAGAAGGGTTACCATCCATTTTCAGATCTGTTAGCAGAAAGTTGTCAAGTGGACTTTACTTTCCTGGCCAAAGTGCCATCTGACTCATGTCTATCCTGTTCAAGTCTCAAAGCCTTGGAGTAGACATACGCACTGCCTGTGGCAAATTTCTCCTTGGTTAGAGCACTTTTGCATCTGGACAACAACGTACATGAACCTTTCTATCACATTTACGTAACACATAATCTGTGATCATACCCACATGCCTTTATTAGGCTTTATAAAGCTTTAGATGTTTGATAAAATTGGCTGAGAGAGGGAAAGGAACAGGGAAGAGTGGGAGATTCTCAGGAAAGTTCTCCCTGTCTCAGGGCACTGTGACCCACCTGACTCCTGGCCACCATATCAGCTCATATACTCTATAGCCAACTTGTCTTCCTGCTTCACCTCCCCTTCTATCTCTACTAATATGTATATTCACATTAAGACATAGTCTTAATGTGACATAGACATACACATAGTGTTGACCAAAGCAGAGTCCACTTTTCTGAGCAGGTATTTTAACTCCATAAGGAAGGGCACATGCAAATGAAATGTCATATATCAGCATACCATGGTGTGATACCACTCACAGTGGACTGAGAGCTTTGGGTCAGGGAAGAATATGCAAAGCCATGAGACTTTGTGAAATATTGTCTGCATGGACTACATGGGCCAGAGAAGCCAGATATAGTGCAAGCCTTATTTATACTGTAAGCAGCGGTGAGAGCACATGCTTTAGCATTTAGTCCATGCCCAGATTTCCCTTGGCTAATGACCTACTTAGTTCACCCCAGAAAGCACACTAGTATGAATTCATAATGGATGATCAGGAGCCATAGCATCCACCAAGAGATACACTAGCATAAACTTACCAGTATTGAGATTTTTGCTTGACATTCATCTCCGTGAAACTGGTATGGGTTTCCAAGCCAAAACAGACAGACGTTAGGAAAATGAGTGAAGGAGTTTCTATCTAGTTACTATGATGCTCCCACTTTCTAATAATAGGTGGAAAGAGAACAGGCATATAGAACATTAGATGCCTCAGGTTAGAAAGAATATGAAATAGTTCAGCAACCGTTTTGAAATGTAGGCTGGAAAGGATTAGGGCTTTACAAAAGGTTGTTAATTCTAAAATATCTGAATACTTTAATGTGAATCTGAGTGCTTTCAAGCCTGCACGTCTGCATCATAAACTTTTGAAAATGGTTCATAACAGTAATAATACCAGAGAGATTTACCGTTACTGCAGTTCCTCCTTGCTTTAGAAGAATGTTCTCTACTCTCAGTCTTGCCTCAGGCCATTAAATAATAAACCAATAATTACCAGAAAATTCCTTGGGAACTGTTGCTTCATTATTAAAGTGGGATATGGTTAAAGAAAAGAAAAAAGAAAAAAAAAAAGTGGAATTTTCAGAAATTACTTCACATAAAAAATAAACAAAAGCCAATTTCTTCCAAATGCAAATTTTGTGCTTACAACTCAGTTTGTGTGCTACAAAGGAGAAATAACCTAAAACATAATGGGTGAATTAAAGTGAGGTTTGCAGTCTGAGGAAAAGAAATGTCAGCTGGAATCAGCTTTCTAAATAAGCCAGGGATTACAGTGCGGATGAAGCATACAGCGGGCAGCCTGCAAATGGAGGTCCACAGTTGCTAGGTTTTAGCTAAGTACCACCTTACAGACTCTCTTTCCCATTCATCCTTTCAGCTGCTCTTTTACTTTCCTTGCCACAAATTCTCTCACTGCATTTCAGAGAGAGATGATGTATGGGATTCAGCTACCCCCAGATAAGTAAGCAGGATCATGTGAGGCACTGTGGTGTGCTCTGCTAGGCACCTGCAAAGGTGCAGGCATCCACTCTTCCTCTGCTTGCCTGTCCTTCAAGATTTCTTGGCTGCCCTGGGCATCCTAAATCATACCAAATGTCTTTGCTTAGCCCTCTGAACCCTGCCCAGGGTGTCTGATCCCCAGTTCCTCAGTGAGGCAAGAGGCCTCAAAAGCAAATCAGACAGCCAGGTAGCTGAATAGCAGGCTGAACTGTGCTGACACCGGGTGATGAAAAACAGCAAGACTGCTTTGAGATGACTGTTCCCAATATTACAAGCGATCTCAGGAGCATTCCTGAAATGGCTGTTTAACCATTCCAAGCTCAGCACAAGTGTGTGCATGTTTCTAAGTTTCTTTAAACCACTCCTAATCAAATATTCTCCATCATAGGAAAGATACAAAGACCTGCTAGATCAGTCAAAATACAATCTAAGACCTGAGTGTATGAGCACTTTGATATAAAGAGAAGCCTGTTGTAGATAATAGTCTCAAGTGCAACTTTGCAAATTAGGTCAGCTCTTGAAGTTTAAGATACAAATTATGTACTGACTCTGAGTGAATGGAAGCCAGCTAAAGGTAAATAAAGTTGGCTGGCCAAAAGTAACACAGGAACATTTTCTTTCAAAGGCTGCAAATGAAAAAAAGAAAGATGAAAGAAGATTTTCCACTGTGCTGCATAATGGTCCAGCTCTCTGCTCTCTATTCTGCAAGTCTTACTGTTTACTTGGTGTAAACAGTGTGCTCAGAGCTATTAAGTTTTCAGGGATCACAGATTTGTTTCAAATAAATGTAATGTGAAGCAAAATACTAATAATTTCTAATTGTACTACTGCACTAGAATTGTTCAGTAACAAAATAAACAATTCTTTGACTTCCTTCTCTTTAAGTTCATAGCTTAAAACACACAGCATAAAGTAGTGCCAGTGTAATAATCTGGAAAACACTGAGGATAACTGCACTAAATGATCCACAATAGAATTACAAGGGCTAAACACCTACTAATGTTGTATTCTACCACATGTTCTTCATGTCTATGTGTATTTATAACCTACCGTAAGGCAGAAAAAATGAAGTTACTAGAATCTTTTCAGTATACATACAAAAATACCATTGGTCTCCTGCTCGTACTTAACCTGGTGAAAGTGCTCCTGAAAACATTGTAGCTAAGGAATATTGCCCCTGCATAAAACCTGCCCAGAAATAGCTTATTAGACAAATTACCATATTCATCTGAGCTGTTTGCCCAAGAATACTCACCCATGTAAGAAATTGTTCTAACGTGTTCTATAGTTTATGAATGAGCTCTCTCTATATAGCATTGCATTACACAATTAAAGCTATTACTGTAAAATGCAGGAAATTGCATTCATGGTTAATTGCATAATTCATGAACTCGGGCAAAATGTGAGCTTGGTAAATATGTAAAACTTTTCAATCAACTCAAGTAGAATGAAAGAGGAAAACACGTTATTGCTGAAGCTTTATATAGCAAATAAATGTTGAGTGGAGGAATGCATTTTGTTTTACGTTCTCATTTAATATTACAGAGGAAAAAGTCATGAGCATACTAAAACCAACCTGGAATTACCTTGATATTTTTTGATTTTTCTTATGGTGGGAAGAGAAAGCTTCAAAGATTTCAGCTAGTTATTCAATCTAGTGTTGATTATCTTGAATTACAAAGCACCTAACTGAAAAAGTTGATAGCACTGTACACTTATTTACATTTTTATTACTTTTGATAGGAGCAAAGGCTGAACTAGAAAGAGATAACCATCACTGAGGTACAAATATCGTTGAAAGTTTAGAATTGAATATTAAATGGAATATACAAGTCTGAGCCTCTAAATTGTTTTTTTGTAACAACCCCTGTTTCTTTTCAATTTAAAGCCAGCTTACATATAAACACAGAAAAAAACTCTTTATTCAAAAGATCATTAATACATTGCTAAAATTAATTTTTACCTTTTGAATGAAGATTTATTTTAGCAATCTATTAATGATTTTTCCTATCTTGGTCATTCCAGCATTACAGTATAAGCTTATGGCTATTACTGTAGGGCTTACTGGTACTCTTTGACTATGCTTTTTTATTATATTATATATATTTTTTTTAATATGGTGGTTTTATATGGTGTTTTATTATATATGATGTTCTCTTTTTTAACTTTCTAGAGGGGAACTGTATAACACTACCATTCTTTAGAGCAGGGTTTTGAATCCAAGCAAATGGAAAATTTTTAGACTAAGAAAATTCTCTACCTTTATTCATATTCTTGCTGTCCTTTCTCTTTCACATGTGGATTTATCAGGAATGTGTTAGCAGCCAGTCAAAACAGAGCATGACCATAACTATTGTAAGGGGCTGACCTCATGCTAGTGCCGGAGCTCAACCAACATACTACAGATATGAATGTCTGGAAGTAACAGAACATCTGCAGGACAGTTGGGGCAAAACTTTGGGGAGAATGCTAATGCTCATCCATCCCTCTATAACCAGCTCCAGTTTCTGTTCTGGGCTTATAGACCCTGGCTGCTTTGATATATTTTTATCTAGTCATATAAAATACAGATAGACATCAAGGCCTTAAGGGTATTGTACTAACCTCTTTGAAACAGAAAGATTCTTGCTTCAGTTGAAGTTGGAAACACTACAGGAATAACCTAAGGACCAAATAAGCTGCCCCTCAGATTTGATATCTACATCAACACTTTATTTCTATAGAAGTTGCTGATGCCTATTGCCTTGAAATATCAGACAGCAGACTGAGGTGATTAAATATGAAATCAAGAGCTTACCTTGAGAATGGATCCCATAATTTCTGCATAAAATCATGATCTAGGAAAGAAAAGACATGAAAGCTAAATATAGTGGAGTCGCTAGAAGACTACAACTTTCTCTTAGATGTGTTGAGCTACTGTGTTATTTGGAACATTGTTTTATAAACATTATCACTAATGAGCATAGATGTGTTTTACAGCAGATTACACCTAAAAGCATCCTACATGGAGTTACTGGTAGAGTACAGTTTTTACAGCTAAGAAGAATTTGCCTTCTCTTGCTGCAGCAAGGCTAAGGAATTTACACAGAAAGACATTGACAGCTATGAATTAATATGCCATATTTAATAGTCACTCGCAGTACTTTTACACAGAGTCTGAAATGTTTAAAAATTAGGAATCAAGAGTCAAAGACATGGGGTTTCCACACCCATACATTTATTTGCCCTGTGCTTGAAATTTAAAATGCAATTCAAGCTCCGCAGAAGAACATAGGAGATTGTAATAATCCACTGCTGAGCCACACAATAAAAGTGAATTACAAGTCATGTTATCTGTGACAGAGCCGCCACATAAGGAACACAGTAGTGTTTATTACTGCTAATGGTTCCAAGAATGTGTTCTATGGATAGTGCAATATTCTGTAGCAGATGTGAAGACTTCAGTATCAACAAATTAGTCAAAGACTTTCTTACCTAACAGTTTCCTAGTCTAACAATATCAAATTCTGATTGGTATCAGTATAGCACAGCAAACAGCAAAATAGTTGGTTTTACCAGCTGGTCTGATCAACTTTCAGATTTTTTAATTGCTTTGTAACCCTTAGCAGATCTCTCTCAGGAGCTGAAATCTGAGCTCTTGATAAATATAGTAACAGAATATCTAGCACAATAAAATATAAATGCAAAATACTGAAAATACTAGAACAAGAACACCTTTTGCTGTACAAATTACTATTCAGTAATAATGAAGTCCAGGCTTTTCAGTAACACCCTGACTCCGCCCATTTCTAAACTAATCTAGGTTCTGTCATGGTTTGTTAAAATGCAGAGCTAAAGAGCTTGCCAGGAAATATACCGAATGGTATCACTGAAAGAACTACTTGCCACACCAAATGATGATGTCATCCTAGTGTGCATCAGAGTACTCTCCTGACCTTACCAAGAATTAAGTAATTTTGCTGCTTTGTTTATATCACTGCATAAAAGCAGAGCAAATTTACAGCCAGACCTTTGAGACCCAAGATGTCCAAAAGAAATAATCCTACATGTGGAGCTTTCTTACATTAAAAGCTGCCGCACTGGGGAAAAAGGAGTAATAGAGTCAACAACAGAATGGAGGAGAGATATGCACCTATCATGCAGGGCAATATGTAAGCAGAGCAAAAGGTCATAGTGTGTTACTGCCTCTCATTAAGTGAGCAAGATGTCTGTGCATTCTGTGAAAGAAAAGATTTCACTAAAAATACATTGATTACTCTTCCAGTACTCCAGAAAACACTGTTTTTTCTGTGTCCAGCAAATGGCAAAAATATAAACTGGTTACTGCTGATCTTACAATTAGGAATCCTGCTTATTTAAGGGAATTTTTTAGAATTGGCTTTAACTGTTTGTTTCTTTAGATAAGAATTCCAAGTTAAAGCTCAAAATTTCTACTTGTAGAAACTATCCTTCTACAAAAAGACTTTACTAGATTGCTTCTTGGTTTTTGTTTGTTTGTTTGAAATGGACGTAAAAATAAAATAAAATGAAAGCTCAAAAGAAAAAAAAAAAAGCAATTTACCCTGCCTGGGGGAAAAAAAAAATCTCACAAGAGAATCTGGGAAGAAGTTTTCTGCTGCTTGAAATTTGCTTACCTGGACTTCCAGTGCTAAGGTCTGCAGTGATTTTTCTAGTTGATCTTTGACCACCGAAGGGCTTGTTATGTTCTTTTCCCAACAGCAGTTGCAGCAGCTGCTCTTCATATGAAGTTGTACTCAGTTTGGGTTACAACAAAAGTTTGCTGTTTTCTTATGTATCCTTATTATTTATTGAAATGACCACCTGTTCAGTGCCACTGAAGACATAAGTGAAAACTGCCCTAATGCAAAGATTTTCCAGTCTTTCCAGTCTAAAATTGTTAATGCAGTCCCAATACTGAATTATTCTGTAAATAACACAACAGCCTAGCAGGGACCTCCAACCATTCAATGACCCTTAGGTATTCTACAGAAAATGTAGTTAATTATAGGCAATCTAATCAGAAGCTTACAGTTGACACTGGCCTTTCTGCATGAATGTATTCTTCCACAGAGAAAAGTTTAACGGCCTTGGGCTTCACTGATTTGTAACAACACAGAACAGAATAAGGCACGATAGAAACAAGATATTGGAAGTACCATTTAAGGCAAACAGAGGACATGAGATATTGGGAAGTGAGAGAGGAAACAGTAGTAGCTAAGATGAAGACAACAAAAATTGACAGAGATGTAGACAGTAAAGTGAAAAACAACTTTTTTAATAATTGTGCTTAGAGAGAAAAGGCTTACAGGACTCTAAATGAAGGAGGACTGAATGAGATCAATAACTCGAGGTGACTTCAGATTAAAGTATGCAGAATATTTGTTGCATTAAATATGTAGTCTAAAATGCAGTCTATGGATTTATATATGTTTTAATGTTCCATTGTGTTACCAAGCTTAACAATTCTTTAAAAACATTTTTTATTTTAGCATTCTCCCTAATTCATATAGCATGGTATAAAACCAACTAAGATCTGTATTCCAAACCTTAAGGGAGTTGCATTGCATATAGCTTTACCCCACCTCACAGAAAAATGGAAATATAAATAATCTGAATACAACCTACAGACAGATGAACATCTGAAGCTAATGTACTTAAGAGAGATCAACAGTATGGAAAACAGAACTGTGCTACTTATTAGGACATCAAATGTTAACCTTTCAAATGAAATGCAAATAAATTATTATTTCAAATGCATTTTATACAAATGAAGCAAAGACTAAAGTTCATAGTGTTAATTGCTCAAATCCTGGAAACAGTTATGAAGCCAAAGTTCATCATACAAATGACAAGTCCTGCAATTTTTCTTTAACAAGACATAATGAATTTATATCTGGACATTCCTCCAGGAATAGAAAACTCATCCTGTTTCTAAGTCTGGTGTTTTGTGTCTGATGAATCTACAATTAATTCCTCCAAAAGTTAACTTTTCAGTGGAACTTTGTACTACACTCTACTTTGTCTCTTTATATTGAATGTCTAGCCCGCAAATTTTAAAACTGTATATGTTTTGTTGTAGTGATTTTTTTTAATTCTCTATGGAAATTCTTACCCATTTAGTAAGCTGGAAATTAAGTCATAACCATCTTTTTTGTTCATGACCTATTAGACAACTCAGGATTCATCAGGACTTAACCCTTTTATTATTAAAAGATGGTAGAAACAAACAATGTGGCCAATAACCACATGCAGAAATAAACCTAAACCTAAAACCCAAGGTTCCTAAAACTCTTATTTGATGTATTCCTACATTCCCAACAGCATCTAAGCTAAATGGTTCCAGGCATGTGTAGTGCACAGCTGGTAGCAGGCAAGTAGGAGTCTACTGACAGAAACTTAAGCACTGAAACAGGATCTGAATATTAAACTTAGACTGCAGCTTCATGGAGATTATACAACTATCAGAACTAACAGAAAGGTGGAAGCAAACCTGCAGAGATCCAGTTAAAATCTAAGTTCACCTTTCTAAATTTATCTTCAAATTTGGTCTTAATTGGAGCTCATCTCAATGAGGTACATTGAGATGAATATCTTTTTAATATCAGAACTACATCCCTGTTAGAAGCTTTACCACAACAGTTTCTAAACCATGCAGGAGTGGTGTCACAAAAACTGAGGGTAGACCAGCGTTTCACGGACCTTGACATTTTACCCAGTGATTTTAGAGGCTTGTGATGAGGGCAAGACACTTAAAGGTGATTAAGGCAAGGTAATGAGGAGTGGGGAAAACAAACAAACAAAAAAAAACAGAGAAAGAGCTGAGAAAAGGAAAAAAGAAATGGCTTAACTCACAGTTGAGAAAAACTTTTAAAATCTTATATTTGGAACACATTCATCCATGCCTAATTTTTAATCCAGAGGCCTTTGATTAAATTTCATACATGTTAAATGAGATCTAGAAGGGGAGCTAGGAAATACAGATGTTATGGAGGAGCTGTATAGAATATAGTCCCTCAACTAATTTCCATAAGTCATGTGAACTTTCCTTAGCTAAAGTAAACACTGTAAATGTTTCCAGTACAGTTATCAGAGCAGTAACAACTGGTTTTATTCTACACTCCAAGAACCTCAGACAACAGAGCCTGTCAGATTTACGTATTCTTTATTGCCTTTTAGCGATATCCATTCAAAAGGAAAAGGAAACTCTGTTTACTGAGTTGAAAGTGAATATAAATTACAATGCAGATTTAAGGGAAAATGAAAAAATTAGAAATGGCTAGAACAGATACATAACGTTATTTACTTTCCTGAATCTTCCTGCTAGGCCTCCAATAAAGATGCGATATCTTTGACACAAATAATGCTACCACAGTGACATTCTGTTTACCATCAATTTATGGTTTCTCTTATATACAAGATGAAGTTTGCTGAAAACTGTAATTCTATAAATCACACAAAAAGCACAACAGTACTTGCATACAAACAATAAATACTAAATAATAAGGACATATATCCTTAGTCTGCTTGTCCTGTCTGGGGAACACACCTATGTATTTTAAGGTGCTTAGGCAGTATTCTGCAGAGATCCTGGTCTGGCCATAAGTCATTGAACTTCCTTATCTAGTAGGCCATTTTCATGAAATATGTTCAGTAAATGATTATGAAAGGATGACTAATTTCAGAAGTATGTGCTTTCTTCTATGTGATGAAATACATATGCATGGATTTCTAGAGGTTTCATATGGTGATCAGGGACTGTTAATGTCATACACGGTATATACGACAATGACCTCCTCCCGTATATTTCTTTTTATGGCAACTTTTTCAAGACTGATCAGAAATAGCTTAACAAATAACCTCTCTGCAGTTTTTACAGCACATTAACTACATCTTGAAGTAGCTCCTTGAAGTCCAGAAAGATGCACATAAAAAGCATACCTTGCCTGATGATTGCTACAGGGCTTCACTGAAATAAAATGGTGTTAAATGCAAACATCAGAGCTTGTCAAAAATGAGCAAAGAATGAGCACTAGTGCTGTTCATTAAATGTCAGTCTGCTATCAAGCAATAATGAGCACAGATCTACTAAGTTACTTCTATTTTATCTATCTAGAACCAGATGAGGTAATCAAATACTCTGCATTGCAGACAATTTCCTAAAGCAGAATGAAGAATCTTTTAGGAAATGGGTGTCAAGTGAAATATAAGGTAATCAATGGAAACAGCTCATTTCCATGCCCAGTGAGTTTTATGAAAATGTTCTGGAAAATTCTGACACATGCATATTTCTCTGGTCATAAGATTATCATGACTTATGTCAATATCACTAAAATCAGGATTTGACCTCTGTCACAGGTATTTTTGAGAAGCTTATTCACTGTTGTATCTAAGTGTCAGAGTACCAGAGTACCACTGTTAAGATGCACGGTACTAAATCTTAAATAGGTTTCCTATCAAAGTTCAACTGTTTTATTAGTTTTCTCTATTATTATTTGTTAGTTTTCTCTATTTAGAGAACCATCCTTCCAAAAAATTTGGCTTTCTGAAAAATACATGAGTATAGAAATTGACTTGCCATAGAAACAGAGACAACATGTGAATTACAGTTCCTCAAGTTCTTTCTGAGTGTATAGTTAAACTGGTCCTTGATATGATGATTTAATACCTTTAATGTCAATAATGGAAACCTGCTTCACAGATTAAAACTGGAAATGAAAGACTCATTGTTTATGATGAAAATGTTACTGCTACTTTCTATGCTTCAACAGCTTGATAACTCACACATACTCTTCAAAAAACCGGTCAGATTACATTAAATAGTAGCCTTACCTTTACTCCATTGTATATCTCAACTTTCGAGTACTTCCTTTTGATCGCACAGGTCATGATGACGACTAAAAAACTAGAGAGGACTATATTTTGTCAACTTGTGGCCTAAAAGATTTTTCAAGAACCAAAGAGAGACCTCATGCTTCAGCAAAATAAACATTTCACTGAATAAACATCAAACATAAGCATGCAAACCAGAAAGCCTGTTCCACATCAAGTACATAGCATACACAAGTTGATATATAACCTTGTCCTTTGGTTTACTCTATTCTATGTTCTCCGGTATAAATTAAAAGTTCTAAAACATAAAGTAACAGGTTATGGAAAAAACACATTCAGAAAGTTGACTGCAACCTAGTTCCAGCAGCTAAAAAGTGATGCAAATATTGTAATTATTTTATAAGGGTATTGTGGTTTAACCCCAGCTGGCAACTAAGCGCCACGCAGCCACTTGCTCACCCTGCCCCCCAGTGGGATGGGGGAGAGAATCAGAAGGGTAAAAGTAAGAAAACTCATGGGTTGAGATAAGAACAGCTTAGTAATTGAAATAATAATGATGATGATGATGATGATTATATTAATAATGATAATAGTAATAATAATAATAATAAAATGGTGAACAGGAAAACAACAAGAAGAGGAACAAAACCCAGGGGAAAAAACAAGTGATGCAACCGCTCACCACCCTCCTACTGACGCCCAGCCAGTCCCTGAGCAGTGATTGCTGCCCCCCAGCCAACTTCTTGCATTTTATATACTGAGCATGATGTCACATGGTATGGAATAGCCCTTTGGTCAGTTTGGATCAACTATTCTGGCTGTGCCCTCTCCCAGCTTCTTGTGCACCTGGCAGAGCATGGGAAGCTGAAAAAGTCCTTGACTAGTGTAAGAACTACTTAGCAACAATTAAAACATCAGTGTGCTATCAACATTGTTCTCATCCTAAATCCAAAACACAGCACTATGCCAGCTACTAGGAAGAAAATTAACTCTATCCCAGCTGAAACCAGGACAAAGGGCTATGTGACTGCAAAGTGAAGTCATTAGAAGTGGGTTTCTTAAAGACAGCTCCCATCTTTTCTGATATTTCTGTTAGGTTTGACTTCTAAATGTTTATACACTGTATAATTTACTCACTATTCCTAGTAACTTAAACTTCCTTATCTTAATTATTAACTTGTTTCTTCTCTGCATTACATGTCAGCGTACCACTCCCAATTTATTTGCCCTTTCCTGTAGCAGCATAAATATGCATTTAGCAAATTACTTCTTTCTTTTTTCTTTTTTTTTTCTTTTTTTTTTCCCTCCCTCTGATACTCTGGATAATGACCAGCACAAAATAATAAATCAGGTACATTATTATATTGCCCCTCCCAGTCTTGACAGGATTAATCTGAAAACCTAGTGTTATTTACAGGAACACAGTAGGGACATGATCCAGTTTGCAAGGAATCAGTGGGGATCTTTTTACTCTAATTTATCAGCTATGATAGAAGCTGAAAGAAGTCACTTTGCTCCTAGAATATTTCCCCGGTTACAGTAAATTCTGGCTCAAGTGAAAATAATTGTGTAACTGCTTTCTAACACCATAGCTTTTGTACTCAGTAGATTTTGGTCACCTGGATCTTGAATGTTTCCAGGGATGAGGCCTCCACTACCTCTGTGGGCAACCTGTTCCAGTGCTTCACCACCCTCATTGTAAAAAATTTCTTTCTTATGTCTAGTCTAAACCTATTCTTCTTTAGTTTAAATCCATTATTCCTTGTTTTGTCACAACAGGCCTTGCTAAAAAGATTCTCCCCATCCTTCCTGCAGGCCCCCTTTAAGTACTGGAAGGCCACAATAAGGTCTCCCTGCAGCCTTCTCTTCTCCAGGCTGAACAACCCCAACTGTCTTGTCTTTTGTCTGAGCTTTCTAAAACTGAGAAATAATGAAGTCTCTTGACTGTTTGGTATTTTTTCTAATTAAAAAAAAAAAAAAAAAAAAAGAAAGAAAATACTTTGCTGAAAAATGCATGTCCAGCTTCACTACAAAGCCAGATACTTTAGAATGAAATACTAAGTACAACTCTAGCCTTACTTTCTGCATAACATAATATAGAATTTAAGTCTAATTTGAAATGAAGATGTACTGGTATTTAAGACTATTTTATCTGGAGTTAGCTGATTGTGTAGTCTACTTCTGAAAGAGTTTTCATCTCCATTGTTACTTGAATAATTTGTTTTAACACTACACAGAACTCAGAACTTGCTGCATTCAGCACAATTACTGACTACATAGTGTACATTGCTGAGCTGTTAATCTGAAAAAGGGCATTTAAATATGTTCATTTTTTCCCCTACTGTATTTCAACTATAATTATATGATCCACTAGCTTTTACAGTTTGTCTGTTTTACAATAAGATGCAATGGTCTGGCACAAATAATTAAATAAAGGGTCATCATTTATTTTCTACGTTAGGAACTGCATTTTCATTGTTCATGTAGTTAACTACACAAATGTCAGAATTTAATGCCTTCATGATATTTCAGTCAGAATAATGATGAGTACTTTAAGAAACTGAATAGGTGGTGGTTTTTTAACCTATCCATGTGCAAGATGAGTAATAGAAAAACGTGCAAGGCAATATTTCAAATAACAGGAATGTAGACAGAAATAAATATTGATATGGATGTAAAATTGCAGATTTATATCTGATCACTGAGGAAAGGTTGAAACATACTGCTATTTAATGGTGGTTACCATGTTATTTGTTAATGACTTTAGATGGCAATTTGTGACAAATATTAGTTAGGCTGTACCATAACTTATCATGATTAATATGTATTTAACATTATAGTAAGATGTGATGGACCTTCACTCATTTATTTCATTACACCAGCTTATTTCATGACTGTAACACTGGATTGTCACTACCCCTAAATGTACCTGGACTAATTTTTAGAATGCAGCTTGCTAAACATCTGAGGCCAGGTCCTATATATTCACTAATAGCAGTGGAGACAGCCTTAGGACCCAAAAGTCCATCAGAAAAGTAGAGAAACCTGGGAACAGAAGATTTTTTAACAACATCAATATTAAGTGTGTAACCTAACACCTCAGGTGAATAATAAGTAATTGTGCATCTTTGATCACCTCACTCAGATTTGCCTCCTCAAGAAAATCAGGAAAACCAGAGCACAGTTGGAACAGTAGGAGGAATCTGGTAAAAGAAGTGCAGAAAACTTCCCTTCCCTTCTCACAGAACAAAAAATTATACTTGAAAACAAATTAACCCTTCAACAGCCCTTTCTTCATCAAAATATTTCTTCCTTTTCTGTTTTTTTGTTATTTACTGGTTGGTTTACTGTTACAGAGTGAAAACAAAAGTCTTTGTTCCAGAGAGGTAAGATGTGATTAAATGCTCAACAAAAATGCCAGAATAATATAGTCTATAACAGATCTTTGAAACAGTTTTTGGAAAAGTTTTGTCACAGATACATTACTTTCATGAGACTCTTGTATGTATTTATATCTAAAAATTGATACAGAAATGAAATGTTAAGACAGACATATAATTTCTGTTTTAATAATAGAAAATTGGTATCTATAATCCAGAATAATTATGGTAATGATTTCTCAGTAAGAATCTCCCTACATCTAGACTAAAATAGTCCATCATGGTCACAAATTATTTCCAGAACACTCAAGGGTTGGAACTGCTGTTCTCTGGTGATGTGATTTACCAAGTCTTCCACTGAAATGGAGAGATTAAACCTTCTGAAAATCCTCCTTTGCTTATTTCAGTAAACAAATAATTTATACTCATTAACTGGGACTCACAATAATAACAACATTTTCAACAGGCCATCCTAATGGAATCTGAGTTGGTCATGAATTAACTGCTATGCTGAGTTTCATTTTGTGCTCACAGTTGTGTAACCAATGAATACTTTGGCCCCAGCTAGTCAGTTTAAAAATGCTCTGCCCACAAAACTCTTTGTTTACTGAATAGTAAATGTGGTTAGGATGTACATTCAGTTGTAAGCCATGGTTACACGTCCATAATAGATCTGAAAAAGTATCAGGCTAAAGGAGCTCACTGGCCAAGGATAAACAGGAGGAACTGACATTAAAAAGAAAAAATTAGAGCTAGCCAGATTCTCAAAGTTGGTAAATTATAGCCATTACAAAAGTATTAACTGGGAACTCAATTATTTTCTGTTGATAAGCTTCATCTTATATTCTGTGACACTAAATGTTTCCCAAGAAGTCATGGCAGATGTAAAAAAATCCTCCATCCATTAAAACTCACTTAACCATTGTCCTGCATATCATTGAGAATGTAGAAGAGAAGCCAACTGCACACTTGCTGTCTGTGACTAACATAACATGACTGGCTAGCCACACATAGTATTTCTACTTTCTATGAACAACAAAAAAAATCCGCCTCTAGTATTAACATTACTCATGCTTAAAACTCATGACTATCTGTCCAATTTTTCAAACAGATAGTTCCATCTAACATTTCTAAGTCCTGAATATAATTCTATAAGTAAGAATGCAGCAAGAATTTTGTTTACACCTCTAGAAAGAAAAAAAAAAAAATTGCAGCTTTTCATTTGCAAGTTCTCTTCATTCAATTAAAAAATAGCAACATGTAGCACATTTTAGGAGTAAGCTTTAAAGTTTTACACAGGGAAACAAATATTCTTTTAACATACTCTGCATATCTTAGCTTTGAAAGTATGAATAAGCATATGAACAAAGTTTAAGTGTAGCTAAATGCTTACCTGAGGTAAAGATAAAAGAGTAGAACAGAGAGAAATACCTTTGTAAAGTTGTTCCTATGATTCTTCATATCCTAGGCATGAAAGCAGTTTTCCAAACTATCTGAAAGGAACAGAAAAAATTAAGAAAACAGATTGCTTGAAAAGAAAATATAGCTGGGAGAAATGATGATGGCTCACTTAATATAAGGGAACAGCAAAATGCTCTAAGTTCCATTTCACTTTCCTGGGATAGAAGACATTTGTTTCTTTCCTGAAGGAAGAGTGCCCAATAAATCAAGCTCATCTTCAATGTAAAACTGAGAACTGCTCCCTTCTAATCAATCTCACAGAAGAGCTGGACTGAAGATCAGTTACAGATGCAGTGGTCAAGTGAGATTATCAGAGAAAAGCTTGTCCTCTACTCATATGTCATGCTGCTTTAGTCTACATAATTGCCTTCCTGGATGACAGTAAGTACTCTAGCATTATTAGGCCTGCATTTCAAAAAGTTATATTTCCCTGGAAAGAATCGCTCTAGGTTGCTTAATGTAAAGATTTGCTGTTATAATGTAAGACAATCCATTAATGCTAATATTTGCAATGATATTCTCAGTATCCTTTAATTAGCACCAATGGTGAATTGCCATTTGATAAATAATTCACCTTTTCTGTCAAAATGATGACAAGTACAGCTGGATTATGCTAGGAGGGGAAAAGTATGCTGAAACAGGCACTATAGTTATCTTTTCACATGCAGAACTGGCACAAAGAGGCAGAGGATTTCATCATCCTAAAGCATACTTTGGGTGGCCTGCTTTCTGCAGCAAGGTCTCTACAGCCAAGCAGAAGAGAACAGCTGTACCACCACATCAAATGAGCAGGCAGCATCACTATGACATGGAAATGAGAAATTTGTCTGAGCCCTATAATGCTGAATTATGCTTCTGGCTGGGATAGAGTTAATTTTCTTCATAGTAGCTAGTATGGGGCTATGTTTTGGATTTGTGCAGAAAACAGTGTTGATAATACAGCAAGGTTTTTGTTATTGCTGAGCAGTGCTTACACAGAGTCAAGGCCTTTTCTGCTTCTCACACCACCCCACCAATGAGTAGGCTGAGGTTGGAACAGCTGACCCCAACTGACCAAAGGGATATTCCATACCATATGACGTCATGCTCAACATATAAAGCTGGGGAAAGAAGAAGGAAGGGGGGGACGTTCAAAGAGATGCCGTTTTGTTTTCCCAAGTAACCATTACACATGACGGAGCCCTGCTTTCCTGGAGAAGGCTGAACACCTGTCTGCCAATGGGAAAATAGTGAATTAATTCCTTGGTTTGCTGTGCTTGCATCTGCAGCTTTTGCTTTAACTTTTTTTGTTTTAAACTGTGTTTATCTCAACCCCTGAGTTTTTCACTTTTACTCTTCTCATTCTCTCTCCCATCCCACTGAGGGGGAGTGAGTGAGCGGCTGTGTGATGCTTAGTTGCCGGCTGGGGTTAAACCATGACAGACCCCTATGTTTTTTAATTACTATACATCTTAACTGGAGGGTGGGGAAAGAAATAATCCAAGGTAGGAAACAAGTGGTGATTCTTTTTCTCTTGCTCTCTTTCTTCCCATTGAGCTTTGTTTGTGTTTTCTGGGGAAGAGAGAGGAAGAGAAGATATAATGGAGGATCTGTTGGTTTATTTCCTTTCCCTGACGCAGAATGAGACACCTTCTACGTCCAATTTTCCCAGAAAGCAATTTCTAGAGTGGGGAAGTTCTTAACTGCAGAAATGTTAGCCAGAAGGTAAGGAGATTGGGCCTTACCTTGTTCTGCTTATTCAAGGCTGACAGACAGTCCTTTGGAAATATTACCTGTTATCATCAGCTTCAGAGCAAGCATGAAGTGTACATATTTTCCCCCTCAGCATCTGCAGTACTGAGTTCACTTTAGGACAACAGAAAATCCAGTTTTCAGGACATTTGAAGAAATGTTTGAAAATGCCTGAAGTATTAAAAATTTAAAAAATGGTGCAGAAAATATCCATTCTGGCATGTTAGTCACTTTTGATCACTACCTGCAGGCAAATGCTAATGAACAAAACTGTCAGAGCTACTGGTTTCTGCTCACATACTCTAAAAGATAGTCCTCTTTAGAATACACAGCAGACACATCCATTTGTAAATGCTGAAATTGGACAATTCAACTTTATTGCTCATATGGAATGTAGCTGTATTTTTATGTAGGTAGGAGAGAATGAGTCCTACCATTTCCACACAGCAATGGTAGCAAGGAAGGAAACTACAATATATTGCTATCTGTTCATCCTTAGATTAACTAAAGAAACAAAAGTTCTGTGTTGTACATTCTTTCTTGTCCCACCCACTGTAGTCTATTGGCATTTATAGTCTCTGCCAGAGTCTTTGTATAGACATCATGGGTCAGTGATAGTCTTTGTCTGGACATCAAAAGGAAATACAAACTATCCGAGAATGTTCATACTTACTTTGAAGATGATTGGGAGTTCTCATTGTTGCTGTAAGAGCAATAAGCAATAACATAAGCATAAGCAATAACAGATAGCACCAATAAACAAGGGGCTGATTCTAGGTTCAGACAGGTGAAAATTATAAGTGACTCAAAAATACACTAACATAAAACTGGTCTGAGTATGCACATTGTGTTACAAAGGAACCTGCAGATATTTTCTAATAAGGATTTCATGGTTTTTTGTACCATTTGTGCCCTTGCACTGCTCTTGTTCTTTACTCTGTGGCAACCCAGTGCTGCTGCAACCACAAAATTCTTTACAGAGGTGAATAGGTAACAGTCCTTCTAGCCATAATAATTCATGAGAATTTTTTACTTCCTTTTTCCACCTCCCAAATTTTAAGGAAATTCTTTCAGAGGGAAAAGCACTCTCAAATGCACCTTATACCTTTCCTTCCCCTTCACAGAAACCTACAGAAGTGGATACCCTCATACATGATACAAGTCCCCTCTGAGGACTTGCAGGCCAGAGCCAGCTTCCAGACTATGAAGATGACAGAAAATCAACATCAAGCACTGTTGAACAGGGTACAACATTTCATTTCTTGCCCCAGAGCCCAGTTTCATCCATGCTGTGCTACTACATCCAATTACAATCATTATGCTGGCTCATCATGAAAGTGTTCCTAAATGCAATGAACAACTATAAACCACCCAAATTTGCCTCTACCACCATAAAGTCAGATTTGTATTTCAAAGCTTAGGATTCAAATCAGTCAGAAAAAAAGAACGTATGACTCCCCATTCCCAAACAGTTTCAGATCATTGTCCTAGAACAATACCAGATTTTAATTAAATTTAATCCTGTAGCTATCAAAAAACCATTTAAAATCTTTTTATGTGTATTTAAAACTCCAGGTAAATGGCTGTTTTCTAAAAGGATGTGGAGGGGACAGGGGCAGAAAACATGAAACGTACCCCGGGAACTTCCCAGTTTGAAATTATAATGTCTCAAAATAAGAACATAGGAGACACTTCAGCTGAATTAATGCTCTGTATACTCTTTACAAGTGTTAACAAAGAATGGGAGAATATCCTAGGACCTAAATCACCGTGGTAAAAAGTAGACAAATGATAAACTGAAACACTGCTGATTGTGAAACTGAGATTAGCTATACTGAGATATGATATAATGTTCACTTTATCACAGAAAAGGCTTTCCGGAGACCAACAGTGGCAGGACATGCCTTATATGTTGTAACACTTACCATAAGGGAGTATCTCAAAATACTGTGCTGTGCAAAAAAATGAATTAGAGTAACATAAGTCAGTGATAGATGTAGCAATATTGCAACCACACATAGTTAATATCATACAGCCCCAGACATTACAATCAATTTCACAAAACTGTATTGACAATAATTCAGAAGTTATCTCCTTCTGGCATAGTACAGTTCTCCCTGGACAATAACCAGAAACAGATGGAACTGAAGTTCAAGATTATGACCAGAGATCAATGTTCCTAAACATATAAAGCACTTTCTACCAGAGCTTTCTGAAACATATGTAAGTTCTGAATGAATATGGTTTGGGTTTCTAAATGAATTATTGGGTATGTGAAATAGCCATGTGTAAAGTGAGTGTATGCACTGCTCAATGAATCACAGTATTCAGTATAATGACTATTTAATATATTTGTTTATCACTGCCCCCTGCTAGATGGAATGTCAGATGTTGCTACTATATCCTTAATTGGTTTAGTGGTGGACTTGGTAGTGTTAGGTTAACGGCTGGACTGGATGATCTTAAAGGTCTTTTCCAACCTAAATGATTCTATGATTCTATGTTTTCATAGATGTTACTTGTAGGCATGGCAGACAAAACCAATTTTTTAATGTATAAATGTAAACAAAGAAGTCATGAATGAAAGCTGTATGCTGAGCTAAAGCTATTCCTTCTCTTCAGCATTCCCTGTTCTCACACTCCTGATGGCTTAGTGCTCAACAGGATGGTAGTTTAGGAATCACATCCCAAGAAGGCCAGTCCTCAGTGTACCACACTGCAACATATCTTCACACCAAACACAAGATCCTGGAAGATGCTTCAAGAAGGGTGCACCAAGGAATTTTGGTCTAAAGCAACTCTCTTAATTTACAATTTTTCTCTTTTGAAATCATATTTAAACCAATATTTAGTAGGCAGAGCTGAAATTTCACAGCACCACTGAAAATGAAGTCATACATATGTAGTACCCTAAACACAGTAATCAAGATTTAACATTTTATTCAACACCAATTACTGTGCAAAACCTGCTTTAGGGATTACCAAAATGTAGATGAACTAAAGAAGAATGAAACTGAAGAGGAAGCCTGACATAAAACATGAGCCTGTGGAAGGCAGAGTAGTTCTCTCTGTTTGTGTAAAAACTAATCCTGAACTTTCTAATGTCTCCAGATCTAGTGTTCATGAGCACTCAGGCAGGTTCTTAACTACTACTCCATCAGTGTTTATCTCTTAGTTACCACTTTCTGAATATCCCAAGTCATAGTGCTCTAGTCATTTCTGCATAACAACACAGGGGCACCTACAGAATGTATATCAGTGTTCCACCTTGGCAGTTGAACTTGGACAGGTGAATTTTGGGTTCAGTGCTCTAATATCATCACTATTTGTGACAGTCAGGTTGCAGTGACTACCAAGAATGTCATCAGCTTCTGAAGAAACTGCTGCTACTAAACTGCAGAAGACCCTGGGTTGAAGAGCTGCTCGTGGCTTCTGTTTTCCTGAATACGTGGCAGGTTATCAGGCAGAACTAAAAACACTATATTCTGCACCTGAACTTGAGAGATATAAGCCACTGGTTTCCTCACCCAAATTTATTACTATTTTAAAATGCATGCAGAGAAAGGAAATCTGAATCCTATGTAACTACTGTCTTTGTTTTGGATTATTTATTGAGGATAACATTCTAGTAAGCCTGCTGACACCTCTTCCTCAGGAAAGGACTTTGAAAGAGATATGTAAAGACTGATGAACAGTTTTTTGCTTAAAATATTTAGTAGTCATAGCATAGTGTATACAAGTATGTCACACACAGAAATGTCCAGAGAAGTCTTTGGTTGCTGTTTAGTAATGTTTTTGAAGAAGGACTGAATTCTGCTTAGCTTACACATGTATAATTCCAGAAAGCTCATTGAACGCCCTTAGTATAGTTTGACAAAATTACTGTTCAAGGCCCTTTTTTTAATGGTATAGATATTTCTGAACATAAATAGTTGATTGCAACTCATTTTAAAATATGAGAACATGGGACATTAATGTTTGTATTGCTTGTCTATACATAAAAATAGTTAAAACCTTAAAGTTATTTGGAATAGGAACTTCTTACTCATATTTTAGTTTGATTTACCTTGAAAGTATGCCTATAAGTGTCTCTGAATAATTCTAGGTGGGGATAGGGTCTTGGAGTTTTATACAAAAGCAATTTTTTCTCATGAAAGAACTCTGCAATTAATTAAATATCAGAATATTTCCATTAGCTGGATGTAGTGTTTTCTTATCTCTGTGCTAAGGATGAGTAAAGTCAAGCACACAAGACTGAATTTCATGTAACAAGTTGCAAGTAGTGGCAGCATCACAACTGAGGGATTTTTAGCTTCTAGCACTTATTTGACCTCATTTTCCCTCTCAAGTGCATTTACCTGTAAAATGGTAATTTGAGGCAGAGGCTTATAATGGATTTCCAAGGGTCCTAAATGTCCTATATAGCAAATCCTTGTTTGACTCATTAAAGTACAGCTATACACTCCCATTCTATTCAATAACATGTTCCTCCTATGTATCCCATGAGTGGAAGTTGTACTTAAACCAAAACACCTCTTCTAAGGTGTATGTGGGTGGAGAACTTTGTAGAACATCAGATCTCTGAAGTATTCTAACTGGCCTGAAAAACAGCAAAGCAGAGACCTTAAAAAAGTAGGTTTTTAATGGAAGATGACAGAAAAGGAAACATGAGGACTGGGACATTGTTATTGACTTTGGCTAAAAAAAGTAAAGCAAAGATCCCCTAAGTCTAATCATCCTCAGAGTTTAATTAAAAAACACTCATGTTACAAATAACAAAAGAAATAGTGGGATAGCACAAACCAGACAAAGCTTATGCTAAATATTTCATTCTAAGACTGAAATTTTTACTTTCTATAAAAAAACATAATGTTCAGTTTATAAATTATTGTCATTCCTCTCTAGCTGTTGTCTACCAGCCTGCTGTTGAAGATCACGTCCCTACACTTGAGTACTTCTGGATTTCCTCAGCCAAAATCAGTTGGGTTAGTCTTCACAATTTAAATAAGTGTTTTATACTAACCCAGATTATTTTCTCTCAAATACTTAAGGAAACTCTTGTAAACACTCCTCTACATATCAATATGTGGAGACAGTCAATTTAACAGACAGACAGAAAGGAGCAGGATCCCATCCATTACCTAAAATAAATGGATTTGCCACAGCACAAACAATGTCATAGGTTGGTAGCCTACTGACCTCTATTATCAGGACACTACACTATCTTAGTCCCCTATCTAAGTGAGAATACTCATTGTTTCATTGGGTTATTTATTTGGTTTATAAAATTTTGATAAGAATGTTTAAAAATCTGGAACCAGTGCTAGAAAATGGAATAATGGAATTCAAAGGAAGGAAAAGGCAGAAGCAGAAGAAATAATACCTTGCATTACCTCACACCTTTCTTAGCTTCAGTAGGTCTTTAAATATATCTAAAGCTAGATACCTTAGAAAACAAGACACAAATCAGAAGGCAGTTTCCCTCAAAGCCAGAACATTGTTAAACAAATTGTTAAAACAATGTATCTGATGACCCATTAACACTGAATGATTAACATCTATTAATTACATTAACTTAATTAAAACAAAGTATCATTAATTGTTAGTATGCCTGCATTGCCCAGGGAGAAAGAAGGAGGCTGAAAATTTCTGTAGAAAATGTTATCAGTGAACCTTACGGAAAGGCTATTCTCTCTGTAAGTAGGCATATTCTTCTGCCAAAGTTACCAGAACAGAAATATTTGCTTCAAAGTTAATTTGTATAGGAAACTTGCACAGTTTTCACCAGCTGTGAATGGCAAAGTATACTCACATACTAGTCTAGCTGTAGCCTGGCATGTGGTGACACGTATGTGCTGAACCTCTACCACAATAGCATGTTCATTATGTTAATCATGGGCACTAATAAAATTGCTGTGATCTCGTCTGATTTTTGGTTGTTTTTTTTTTTTTTTTTTTTCAATGTACCAGCTTTATTGAAATGTACTTTGGGTAGAGCCTCAGGCTGTTAACCTTCACTCAGAGTTTGTTTCCATCCAGATACTGGCTCACTTTCCCAGGAAATTCAGCCAATATCATCCTTAATAATCATCATAGTGTTTTCACAGTCATGTTGAACAGGCAAAGATGGGATGGTTGTCCAGAAGGACTTTCAAGGACAGTATTTCTTAACCTTTTTTAGTCCAAAGTCTACCTGACTTTCCCGAAAAAATCCATAGCCCACACCCTGGTGTTAATGCAAACTTAAAGCATTTTGGTGATTTCTGCTATTTTAACCAAATAACATTTAGGATAAATTTGAAATAATTGTGTTTTTATTGTTTCTTTTGCTCGTGTGGGAATAGATGTGTATGTTGTGATGTTTTTTTAACCCACCTTCTGATGTCTGATGGATCACCAGCACTTCACTGATCTAGGGCACCTTTCTGTCTCTCACTTGGCAGCTTTATCTAGATTGCATAAGCTGCTGACATGCCAGCAATAACCATGTCACATTAATAGGAACTGTAGCTCATCAGGGTTGGATCTGAAGAGCAAAAGAGATGGTGCTAATGATCATTTCAGCTATGCACATTTGGGCTCTGGCTGGTGATACAGCTTGAACACTCATTAGCTTTCAGAGTGTGCTGGGCTTGTCCTACAAGCTCTTCAAGCATATTTGCCTCTGAAAGGCATCAAATTTATGCAGTCCACCACCTCTCTCTGGTGTAACGGGAGCATGGGTTGTGGGGCTGATCAGGAGACTAGCTTTAAAAATGCAACCCTAATCTAAGCACAACTTCTAAAGCAGATACAATTAAGTGTTTCTTCATCATCATTACAAAGGCAATTAATCTAGTAAAAGAGTAATCGAAGTCAGGCCTAAAACTGTGCTGCAGCCAGTATTGTCCTACCAGATGATTAACATGGGAAGAATGGGAAAACCATAGAAAATACCAACTAAAAAACAATATCAATAAATCTAAGTAAAACCTTCCATAGAAAATACCAGATTTGCATTGTAGCCTCACATGAATTTATGTATTTTCAATGAGAAGTCAAAGTGTTATGCAGACTAACAATTTCAACAGAAAAATTGCCTATATTTCATTTGGAAAAATTGCTGTAAAAAGTTTTCACTAGACACAGGAATTATAAAAAAAAAAAAAAAAGAAAATTAACAGCTTTCTAGATGTCAAAGAAGGGACCCATGAGTCTGTATTTCTTAACCCTGTTCCTGGATTTTCTAGTACACAGCTGCATAAGCTTACATAGCCTCCCTTTGTATTGTAATTAATACATTAGTAAAATACAGATTACATTATCCTTTCCATTGTTTAATATTCTAGATTAATTTAAAAGCACCTATATCCTCGAAAGAAAACTCTATCAAATCTTAAAATCCTTATTCACTCTGGCAGTCTGGTAAGAGTTTAGCCTTAGTGAAATTAAATAAAAATGAAGAACTGGTATTCTTGCCTTAAGTGATCAAATGTTACCAGCTTTGTATGCAGACGGCTCTCAGAACTTCTTTGTGAAACTTGAAAAACAAATAAAAAAAAAAAAATGTTCAGGATGATTAGGCAGTGATCAGACCATAGCACCAGGCAAGGCAATGTTCCTGGTAGTAAATGAAGTGGGAACAGTATTTCCTCTCCTATTGCTGCAGTAACGAGGAAACTTCTCTATTGTGTTCAGCACAAGGTGTTTTCTGCTTAATTTCTTTTAGGAAGGATTTGCAGATCTCTGAGAAGCAATGATATCTGGTTTAAATACACACTCTGCTCAGTACCCAAGTAACTACTGGAGAAGATACTTCTTGTTAACAGCCTGGATATCAGATTTCCAATAAGAAAAGTTGTCAGGACAGGATTCTTCACCATCTAAGTGTACTAACAACTGACTAAATGAAAGAAAACAGCGTCTCTATAAACAAGCTAATATATATGGAGTAAATCAATAAGTCTGAGAAAACAGCTTTGGTTAAAAGCATTTTTAACATAATTCTTTTCTTTTAAAGTAACAGGTGTAAGTAAACTATAGAGATTCATTCTCCCACTTAAACACTGGGGATTTTTCCCTCTTGGGGACTATACTTTCATTTTTGGCAGAGTCTGACTATTTTGGCATCATTGAAAGAGGTTTATAAGGGGAAAAATATTTTTTTCCTTCTCAAAATACAGTGAAGAAGTATACATGAGTGATTGCTATACTTTTATAAATAGAAATCCTTTTTATTATACAATAAGGCAGTGATACAAGGCAAAGACCTTGAGGAAGGAGCTCACTCAAATCTATACTTTCAGTTAGCATCAATACTAAATAAGGCTTAATGTGCAGCTGTTTCTTTCAGCTTTAATTTAATTTTATTTTGGTTAGAACAGACACTCCACAGTTGTAACCCCAAAATGCCATCTTTAATTATTCTCTGTTCATATTTTTTCCATTGTGGATGCCCAATTTCAATTCAGCACCTTTGCATTTTCAGAGCAGCCATGGCACACAACAAATCCCCCTCCCTTTCCTCTGTTTTCTCCAGTCCCAGCATTCAGGGCATCTTTGGAATGAGCTGACATGCGAAAGAGTAATTACCTTTCAGACACAGTCTGCGTGAGGAATTAAGACATCAGTTGAAGACTGGAAATCTAGCACTAGCCTAACCATCAATGTGTGCCCATGCACTTGACCCAGCTGTAGCACATGAAGAGTAGACATGATATCCATTAGTGTTTTAGTTGTGCTGATTGACAGCCAGGTCTTTTGTGTTTGAGTTGGTGTTTGGGTACTCACAGATAGAGAATAATTACTTTGACATTCTTATTAATTGATTTAACATTAGTTAAAATGTTAGTTTGTAAAAAATAAAAGAAAGAAAGGAATAAAAAAGGCAAAAGAGGCAGAAAAGTCTCCTGTGCATTGTAAAAATCTTTTGTGTGTCATTCGAAGTGACATATGTAGGGTGTTGAGGCTTTTTTTTTTTTTTTTTACTTTTTCTAATTACTCTATTCTTTCCTGAGTGACTGCATGTTTAAACTTCCTTCAGAGAACTAAACCCTTTATTTTACTGCTCTTAAGTCTTTCTGGCTCGTGGTGGCTGTTAACAATTGCCTTGCTTGAGACATTAGCCCCAAGACATCTTATAACAAGATACTAAGTGATGCCACAGATAGCAGGAGGAGCACTTACTGTTCTGAAAACTGAACTTGATTAATGATTGATGGGAATCATACTTAACTGTTCTAACAGAAGGAAGGTGCAAATAGCTCTGCTAAAAAAATGTTCTTCATTTCAACAGCCGCCAACCTTACACAAAAACACAGTATCACACATAATTATTCTATTGTCTGAGCTGTTATTAGGATGGTGCATTCAGACTACTTGTGATAAGCCCCAGTGAAGAATTATAATCAGACATACAAATCAGTCTTATTCAGGAGTTTCTTTTCCTGAAACAAAAGAAATTGCAGCAAGACCTTTTCATGCTAAGTACAGACTGCTGTAGATTCCTAAATACTGAACATTAGAAAACAAAGGGAACTGTCAAATGAAGAGAGAAGCAAACCTTAGTCCTATCCTCCAAAAAACTGTATTTAACTGATGTCGGTGGGGTGAGTGTTTTATCCTAGATATTTTACCACCCAGCAGGTGGACAAAATGTCATAGCACTGTGATAGCATAGACCTTCTCCATAGTAATAGGTATTAACTAAAAGCCATACAGACTGCTTGAAAAAACATAAACTGTTTAGCCAACAAATATTTAATTATACATCCTTTAACCAGCTATTCTAGTTTGGTTGGTATTCAGTATAGATAAATAATATTTTCTTGTGTGGAAAAAGCAACTAAAGAGAAGTTCAAGTAGATTAGGCCTTGTGGTGATACTCAAGAGAACACTGAATTTCATCCTTTTAATCTGACAGCTGAGAAAGACAGTCACAAATATCTTTGAGTTTTCTGCTTTATGTATCAGCCAATATATCATTATGGTACTTTGCCGGAAACTTTAAGTCCTTATGCCTCTTCTAGAAGTCCAGAGTTAACTACCTGTGAAAATATTTTTCTGTTTTTTTCTTGGTTTTCTTTTTTTCTTTCTCTTTTTCATACTTCTGTGGCTGACTTCCTCATATACAAAGCTGCAGATTTTGCAGTTTGCTTGCTCTTTGTCATGTGTTAGCATTATATAAAACTGATTGGGTATTAAAAGAGTTTTGTTTGGATTATTTCCTTTGCTTTAACTTTTTAAATAAGACCTGCTGATGCAGCATTATGTTGTTTCACTACCAAATGCATATATTTGCCTTTTAGTTGCTGTTTTATGAGCTCCATAAGAATTAAAAAGTTCTACATTATCTATTCAGTTGCTGCACAGATACAGGGAAGCATTAACACATGGCTGCAGCACTTTAAATATAGTAAAATAAAAAAATACAGCATCACTGTTGTTAAATACCTGCTAACAAGCTTTTTTTTTCAATTTTTTGAGCTTTATGATATAGAGTAAAGAAAGAGGTCATGGTAATGAAAATGAAAGTGCCTACCCTGCAACAGTCATAGAAAGAAGCAATGTCCTGAAGACACCTAATGCATTTTCAGGTATTTCCTTAACAATAATAGCTAGAGAAAACACAATTATATAAAAGGTTCAATACATATTTGTCAGAAAGTCAGCATTCAGCAAATCTGATTCCAAGTAAATCCTGTATCTGCAGTCATAGTAAAAGATATGTGGTTTCCTACCAGGGAAATTCTTAATCATATATATGGCATACCATAAATATGATACCAGTTCAGAGCAGTTTCCTGAGAAGACTGAAAAAAACCCCCATGCATTAATAAATTTATGGCTTTGGTACCATAGTGTAATCAATAGTGACTGTTCAGCCTAGGTCAGGACTTCTAATGACCTTGTAGTGTGACATTAGGCAGCAAAGACTGTGTTTTGTTAGTCAGGAAACTGAAGAGCAGAAGAGGCATGATTCATCTCCTACACAGGGAAAAATTCCCTCCCTATTAATTATGACCTGAAGGAGCAACATTTTATTCCTTACTACACAGTAGCTTCTCCAAACTCTTAATCTGCAGAAAATTAATATCTGAGAACGCTGTGTATTTTTATGTATGCGTATAAAACACAAGACACCATAGTGATGAAGAGCATATAAATGACTAAGTATATAAATTTGCTGTATGTCCTACATGTCCTAATAGTAAGCAACCCTCATATTTTTCAAGACACAGCAAGCTGTATTTGTTGGTCACTATGTGGTTAATGAACACCTTCCAGCTAGATTTTTATCAGATTCTGCCTAACTGATGAAATCTAGACAGTTTCAGCCCAAACTAACCAAAGGATTTGTAATTAAAAGTACCACCCAAGAAGATTGATATCACCTAGCAATTTGTTAACACCTGAGGCCTTGGGAAAGACCTTGAAGGACACTGTGAGAAGAAAAAAAAAAAAAAAAAAAAAAAAAAAAGCCTAACCAAACTTCTAGTTCATGGGCTGACTGGGACTTAGGGAGAGCTTCTCTTTTAAGAGAATCTTTACTATTTCCATGACTTCCTCTCTTTCACAAAATGTCTTGTTTTCCCTTGTCACCCCAAGGTTAAAACTACAGTGTGATAAACAGCATGTAGCAAGAGCTAAAACCAACAGCGGAACAGAAATGTCAAGGCAGTTGTTTCATCTTATTAAAGCTTCCTGCTTGGGGGGAAAGGCCTTATTTCAGTGGGAGGGTCACAACTAGTGAGCATACCAGACAGCACAGTGATGGCATATGGAGCATTTTAGTTCTGGGTGATTGGGTTCAAATCTGACCTAGCTTTTAGTAGCCAGTAGTAATTACCATCTGTTGACTATTAGTGGATATATAAATTGGTCCTCTGTCTCAATCCTAGTAAAATTATCCCCTTTCACAGATAGATAGTATTCCAGATTTTGTTAGGTATCCCTCCACCTTTTTGTCCCCCTGCAGGATGGCCATCTCTCAAGAAATCATCCTCTTTTCCACAGAATTGGTTCCTACAGGAAGGATTCAGGTTTATTAGTGAGGATGTGTGCACTGGTGTTTATCATGTGGTACCTGCTGTGCAGATAAAGGGAAACATTCATGCTCCAGGGCTGCCAGTCTGGCCACCTTTTATAAAGTCAGAAATTTTAACACTAGAGAAGAGCGTCTCATCAAACCTCCTGCATTTCACATACCATACAACACAATAATCAAATAAGCTCTACACTCTTCAATACTGTATTGATAGAACAGTACTTTCCTAAGTAAGTTAATAAATAAAATAGTGTTACCATTGATAACCTGCACCTTATTTTGAGTCTGAATTCCTTTAACTACAGCTTTCAACTAGGTGATTTGCTGTCCAGAGCCAAATATCATCAGAGATTTCTTCATGCAGGTAGTGCATGCCACGATCAACTCCACTGAATTTTTAGCATCTAAAGGCAAGTGTCTTTCAAATTTCAAAACATTCCTGATGATTGGAAAAGCTTTTTAATGAAACAAAGAAAACTTTCAACTTTCATTCTGAAAGGCTGTTGTGATTTACATTGCTATAATCAGAGAAAATGTCTTCTCCTTGCTTTATGTCTCCTGCCTCTCTTTTTAGGGCTGTTATGTAAGTATTTTAGTAATGTCTGTGCACTAGAAATTCATTTCACATAATCCGTAAAGCCTGCAAGATACTGTAATTCATGTTGCAAGGGCATCTTACAATCTTAATTACTAGATACATTAATTTGCATTTGAACTCTTTAATGTTCATCAAATGAGGTCCCTGTATGAAGAAATCCAAATGTACGGACTTTCTCCAGCACTTTTCACTATTTCCTTGTCACCTGAAACCTTACTGGGATTATGGCTTTTCAAAATATTCTTCCACTGCAATGGGTACATCTGCATCCATAACGGTATTCTTTGGGACAAAAAATACAGTAATCTTATGTTCCTTATTCTTTATCTTTTACTCCTAACATTTCAGTACCTCATACCACAATTATTTCCTGAAATGTATTGTTTAAGCAGGTTTTCATCCATTTAATGTGAGTCCCTTTCATTCTCTATGGTTCCATCACAATATCTTGGACACGGACCTGTTGGAGCAAGTCCACAGGAGGGCCACAAAGATAGTCAGAGGGCTGGAGCACCTCCCCTGTGAAGATCAGCTGAGGGAGTCAGGGTTGCTCAGCCTGGAGAAGAGAAGGCTGCAGGGAGACCTTATAGCAGCCTTCCAGTACCTGAAGGGAGCCTACAAGACAGCTGGAGACAGACTTTTTACAAGGTCATGTAGCAATAGGACAAAGGGCAATGGCTTTAAACTGAAAGAGGGTAGATTTAGATTAGATATAAGGAAGAAATTCTTCATTATGAGGGTGGTGAGGTACTGGAACAGGTTTGCCCAGAGAAGTTGTAGATGCCCCATCCCTGGAAGCATTCAAGGCCAGGCTGGATGGGGCTTTGAGCAACCTGGTCTAGTGGAAGGTGTCCCTGCCCATGGCAGGGAGGGTGGAACTAGATCATCTCTAAGGTCCCCTCCAACCTAAACCATTCTATGATTCTATGATCTTCTGGGATTATAAGAGATACCAATTAAAAGTACAATCTTTCTATATACAAATAATTGTGATGCAGCCAAATGGAGTCCTCAATTTACATTGTGTTTTTCAGACTCTCCTATATTGAATTTTTTTCAGGAGTCAATGTTTATTAGAACAACAATTGACACCTGTCACTTGATATGAGGAACCTGAACAATTCTTGCTTTTAGCCATAGTAATAGAACTGTATAGGAAGATCCTGTTGTGAGGAGAAGGAAGGCCCCCGTTCTTGTGTCAGCAAGTTTGAGTCAGGTTCAGCAGTGGACACAGTCTGCTCTTCAATCCTCATGTAGCAAAAGCCTGGAAAGTCCAGAGTACACTTAATCACTGCTGCTCCTAAGGGCAATAAACTGTTGTTTGCATGCTTACTCTGTTGGGTAGTGTGGGAGGAATCCCAGCAAGTAGACACAGCCCTACAGCAGCTGAGACTAGTGCCATGCATGCTCCTTGATGGCTCTGTTCTACCAGTCAGTGGTAACTCAGTGGTAATAGACAGATGATTAGTGCTAGTCTCTTCTTTTGCTCACTGTCTTTCTTCCCAGAAAAAATACACCTACTTATTTTTAAATACTTATTTCAAAATACCAGGCATGAGAGTTATCCCACAAGGTTTTAGCCAAAGAAGTCTACAAATTTATTTTCCAAAAGAAGTGTTTCTCATTCCTCTTATTTCTCCATCTCTACAACTGGCAACTGAACAGCACCAAATGTTCTTACCACCTCCTTTAGTGTTTTAATTCTTTCCATTCAAGCCAGTTATTGTGCTACCTAGAGGATACCCCACAGACTCTCTCTTAAAACTCTTATTACTCACTCTCCAGAAATACCCAACAACAGCCCAAAATCTTTCTATCTGGCCCCAAACCAGACTTTTCCACTGTGATGGCTCTCAACAGAATGTATGGCTTGCGGACGCTCTGTTTGTGAAAGGTCTCCTCCAGCACCAGGGGAGCAGAGGGTAAGTGTCCAGGAAGTGAGGTGACCAGAGCTATCAGCCCTCCAGAGCAGGGAGCTCATACCCATAGAGATCCACAGCTACCAATTCCAGGTCCTGCTGGCTTCTCTGGCCCATCCTGCAGATGCACACAGAAACAAGAATTATTTCTGTGTCTGTTCCAGGACCACCATATCATTAAAGGTAGGGCAGCTTGTGCTGGCCTGTCATCTCCTTTGAGGCATTTCATCCCTTGCTGACCCTTTGCTGAACAAGCCTCTGGGAATCTCTGACCTAGTGCACCACGCAGAAGAAAAATCCATCCAGCACACGTTTCTTTGCCCCCTCCCTCCAGCCCCTCATCAGGAAAGGGCGCAACCATAGCTTGACATAAAAGCTTCCTTCCCCTTCCCTAGATTAAGTTCTATTTTTCCACAGTCTTGTAGTACCTTAGACAGGTGAGACCCCTAAGAATATCACAAACATTTTCATGCTTCATCACAAGCTTCTTCATCTCCTTTCTGAAGCCCTTGATGATCTCTGAATCAAGGTAATTTGTGCCAGGGCTTCCAGTCATCAATGGGACTTTTCCCATGCTATTCAGACTTCTACCAGCCCTCTCTGTAATGTATGTTTTTATTGCTTCAAGAAAACACTACACAGACTTTCTGTCCTTTTGCCCTCTGCTGAATGTCTTGTCTGCTGTTCTTAATGTCAGGAACACTGAATTCATGAAAGAAAAAAAGAAAAAAAATCCCATGCCCTACTAATGCTGTTGCTGAGTGTTCCCAAAAAATGCTGACGTGCTCTTCTAACTGATACCTTTTAACTATCAAATATCTGCACACATTAAATTACCTCTGCACTTCCTTTCACGTTTGTTTGGAGACAACGTTGCTTTGAAGGGTTTTAAAAGACATGCTTTTGTTTGTTCCAGTATTAAAAATGCAAAGCCTTACCTTTAAAGGATGAGGACAGGTTTCTGAAAACTGTCGGGGGGCTTTGGGGGTATTTGTGTTTATGGTAATTGTTCCTGTCAATGTGTAACGACAGCTAATTTTCTACAGTGACTTTCACAACCAGAATCAATCAGGTAGCAGCATGAATACACAGCAGTACATACTCAGCCATAAATTGATTTACAGGGTCATTACTTTTGTCACTAAGTTAAGAGAGCAGCTCCTGTTAGTGACACCAGGAGATGTTTGACATCTTGCTCATAAAATAGTAAAACACAGAAATAAGACTGAATCTTTCAAACCGATCATAGCAGCTAGTGGGAAATTACATTTAAAACTAAGCTAATATAACAATTCAAGATTCCAGGGTGACCCTGATAAAATGGCACAAATTATCTGTAGCTTGCATTACAGAATTAAAATTTCAATGGCCTGGAATTACCAAGAAATTATTTCACATTTATGTGTATCTGAAAAAAAACCTTTAGGAATAAAAAACCAATTTCTTATGGCAAACATTCTTACTATGCATAGCTTATATAAAATCACAAATTCCATTAAAATTTGCAGCCAGTTTTATAATACCAAGACATTGTTTAATTCCTGTTTTAATTGTTGATAATTTCCAAGACAGACTTCCTTCCGATAAATACAAAAACTGTCAATGCTATATCAACTCTGCATTCTAAGACTTCTTTTAAGCAAAAATGTTCAAGTGATCTTTCACTGTTCAACCGCGTTCATGCCGCTTAACACCCGTCATAGCTGCCCTCATACTGCTAGTTTTCCATGTTCTACCACCAAGTCTACATTCTGTACTTCAACTTGAAAGGTGAGTCTGTCTCCTGAACATCAAAGGCTGACACTTCAGAGCATTTATGTTACCATATGTGCTCCTCCTGACACAGCTGAATAAAGACATTGCACTCAGAGCTCACCTGAATCAGCTTTAACACTGCAACTCTGTAAAAGCAGTTTTCCTCTCTTTTGCTAGCCCAACCTCAATATCTGTTCTCCCATTTTGCAAAAGCTTTTAGCATTCCTCCCTTAACTCCATTCAGGACTCACCACTGCTATCAGAGTGATGCAACAGAAATTGTAGGGCCACATCAATGTGGCATGCTCTCTCTTGCTGGTTTAACTTTCTGCTCAGTAGTTTCTCATGGTAGACAGGTAACTGGCATCACATAGTCTGAATGTTCAGCTGCCATTTCTGACAATGCAGGAGTATTTTAAAAATAGATTTTTGAAAAAAAAAAATTAATCCTTTCCTTCTTCACGAATTATTTGATTCAGGACTTGAATCGATTTTCCAAACAGGTTGTCATTTATGGTGTAAACAACAAACCTTTAGTAAGATACGCGGTCCTTCAGCTGGCGTCTTTCTCACCACTGACACAGCACAAGTATGTTGAGAAAATCAGCAAGACAGTGTAGTCTCCCCAGTATCTACCTTCTCTAGTTTTCTGCATAAGTCCAGGTGCTTTATTAAAATCCTCATGGTAGTTTCTGTAAAAAAGAAGTGAAAAAGGTTGCACAATGGATTTTTTCTGTTTAGATTTTCCTCTAAAACATGAAGTTTAAAGCAGGACCAGATACAAAACTCTATATTTCATCTCAATAGAGAAGATTACTTGGCAGAAGAACTTGAAGGCTTCATGTGTTTGCAGGTTTCTTCCATAGCTACTGCCATGCTAGGACCTTTTTGTTTGCCATTCTCCATGTTCAGTTCCTACCTTGTCCTAGCTCTTTATTTTGTGTTTAGATAACACCTTTATTGATTGTGTTTTCTTTTCAAGAATAGGCATCTCCTTTACCTCAGTCACATTTACTGAAAGATTTGTGGATAATTCTGTAGGCATCAAAATCACTAAGATTTAGCTATGTGAACTGTGAAATGAAAGTCTGTATGAGCTTGTACTGTGTATTAGAGTAGCACTGTGGTAGAAAGGTTAGTGCAAAAAGCTAGAAAAAAGTCCCACTTTTGTTATTATTTTCCTGAATATAAAAATGACTTTTTTTCCCCTGTTTCTCTCTAGTCATAAAATAGTGGCAAAGTATTTTCCAGGTTTATAAAGCCTTTGGGAGCTTTATGAAAGGCACTGTGGAATGTACTTAAAGACTATCTAAGTGTCTAAGTTAAGAAAGAGAAAACAAGTGCTGCCACAATAAAGAAACATTATTTTGTTATACTGTCTTTATTAATACAGTCCTTTGTCAAGAACAAACTCACTAATGTGCTAGATTCTGTGCAAACACAAACTAGAAAAACACCTTCTGGCATACAGACTCCACAACCTACATATAAGAAAAGAGACAACAGGTGGATATTGATAGTGAAAAAGAATGGACATTTAAAAAACCTGAACTTTCAGTTTCCCAGTTAGACGTAGAAATGATTCCTGGAAGAGATAGAAATGGAATTCTACTGATCAGGATTAACAACAGTAGTCCTTCTATATCAGTAGCATATTCTGTTCAAGGTTTTCTGTGAGTAGCATAGTAGAGGAGAATTTTAAGGAAGATAATGAAGCAGCTTTGTGGCTATTCATGACACAATTCTCCAGTGTAGAAGAGGCATTGTAGGTCAAGGCATAAGGGTACCTTTTGAAAACTTAACAAGTGGGAAGTGAAGGCTGTTGCCACGATATGGTTGACACTGATGAAAGAGAACCCTTTTGTTTGCACTGAATGCTTCTGCTAGAAGGAAAATATTATTTTCTTTGGGACTCTATTTTATGTCACAAAACAGAAAGTTTCCGCTTGAGAAAATCTATCTCCCTGCTGTGTGTCATTCTTATTTCCACAAATAAACAAGAACATTTCTTAACCCAGCTAAATGTTCCTGCTACAAGATTACATGTTCATAACAGCATAACAGCATGTACTGCGCGTTACCAATTCATCAAAAAATATGCTCATCTTCAATGTGAGTAATTTTTAGAGACAGATTCTTTTTTCATTTTAAAGCATGCAGCCCAGGATTTTACTATTTTCAAATTTTTAGTTCCCTGCTTCTGCTACCTATCAAGGAAAATGCTGGCTCTCTTCTAATAGACTTCTCCTTCTTCTACCCCATGCACAAGCTTAACAAACAACATATTTCTCCTGAGAGTGCAGTTTAATAGGCAAAATGTACACAGTTCCACTTTTGAGCCCCCCCACATGGACTGGATTGTGCTTAGGCAATATTGCCGTTATCAATTAGCACTTTGACAATTAACAAAGCGCAGGACCTGGGCCTCCTGCAGCAGGTGATGCAGAACTTTCAATTACAACTTTCTATTTCCCACAGCTCAGCACTGAATTAATAATACACTTTGGGAAATCTGGTGGCAGGCTGATAGAAATGAAGATATGGATTAGCTGTAGTAATAAAAATGGGAAAAATTTAGGCGAACAGTAAAAGAGCCTTATATATAGCTGTATATCCTGTGAGACAACATTAAGGTATAGGTAGCCTTCATCAAACTAGAATACACTAGATCTTATTTACACATTTGCCTCACAAAGTCTCATAGCTACACTTTCAGTGCTTTTATGTAGCTCATGAATTCCTATGTGATTATGTGTTGGTATGTACTCAAAGTAGGCACCGATTTTTCTAATTTAGCACACAGCTGTTTATCTGAGCCCTCTTTGCCTCAACCTCATTCTCTGCTGCCATGGTAGAGCCAGCTTTGATGCCTGAGCCTTCAAGATTTCTGCAATTTTACTTGTAGGACATAATTATTTGGGAAAGGGGCACCACTGAACTGTAGCTTTTAGATGTTAGCCAGTTTGTGTACTATATGGGGAATTCACACAACACCCCCTCTTCTTATAGATAAGAGATTGTGGGAGTGCCATGGGAAAAACTATATAGAAATGGCCAGTCTTACCGGGACACATCCGAGTTCACTCTTTTTGTCATGGGATATCTCCTGGCACTGCTGGCAGCCATTGCACCGTGTCTGCACCTAAGAAAGGCAGAACTACTGGATGGAGAAGCAGCAAGACCAGGAAAAAAATCCTCAGAACTTGTGCCACAATGTGTTTGTTAAAATGTCATTTAAAAGCAGTTTTTGAAGGCAAGAAGCACAGTTAAGAAGGGATAGTTATGTATTGTGAAGGGCATGCCTTCCTAAAGGTACTTGAAGAGACTAACAGGTAAAGGAGGGGAAAAAGAAAATCAAAGGAAATAATTTAATGTCCTGGAGGGGGAAAAAAAAAAAAGAACAACTGTTAGTTATTTTTACTTCATTAACCTCTCCATAATGCAAAACATCTAGGTTTGCTGGGCTTTTATGATTTTGACAGATGTAAACATACAGTACATTTCCTGTCATCTGTAAGCTCGTGATCAGCCACTGACACCTTCAGTGTGGAACAGGTCTAAATTTTCAGCTTCAAGAGCCATTTTAAACCTACTAAGATGTTTATCCCTCTACCATAGTTGCTGTTAAGGAGCTGGAGAAGAGAGGAGCAGGCTAAAAGTAGGGACATGCCTTTTTTTGTATGTCCTAAATGTATCTGTCTTGCATAGACATTTGCAGTGGATTTTTTTCCCCCCCAAAATAGATATTAGGTTTAGATTATGCTCTGGGGTAAGACTGAAGTAATACAGTCTAAGTCTGTCTTAAGCTCCTTATATAAAGATGGAGCTGGTCACCATTCCTGCAACTCTTACATCAATTTGTAAAGAATGGATGTTTCTTCCATCCTCATCTTGTTTTCTTTGTCTATATAAACTGTATAACATTGCGAAAAGAGACTGTCTTTAGTGATTCTTCAGTGATGCATTGTTGTATTAACAGTTGTGCACCTTGGCATCACCGCAATACAGCTGATTAATAGTGAATTCATACCTCTCTTCTTACATGGTCTCACCTCTTTCACAAAATACGGGTTTCATTCAGGTACCCACAATTAGTTATATCAAGCAACCTCCCATCTTTGTCCTGTAACATAAACCCTGGAGCAGCAGACAGCATACGTGAAATGGAAACAAGAGGTAACTCAGTTAAAAAAAGAAAGAACTAATTCCCTGTTTGCTCTGAGATCTCTGCTATCTCCACAGCTACCTGCTTCAGCTACAAGACAGAAATGTGCTACCCTGTCATTTCAATTTTTCATACACTGCATGTGTTCCGTAACTTAACACCCAGTTCTTCTCTTCAGTCTTCTGCCATGGGCATCAGTTTGTAACAAATTCCTGCATGAAAAATGTGAAACATAATGAAAAAATGTAAAAAGGGATCACTAAAGAGGAATCTGGGCACTGACATGTTTCTGGGTCCCATTTTCCTTTTCTTTGAAGGCAATTTTGGATCACCAGCCAAACCTGACTAAAAGCTGTAGACCTCTTTCCTGCCATTTATTGTTTCTGTTTCCTTCTCTATGCAGATGGATCCTGCTAGAGGCAATAAATATCTGTTACCCAGGTAACAAAGAACAAGCCAACAAAGCATAAATCATAAGTGCCAAAGAAGCTGCTCAAATAGTAAGAAACAGCAACATCTGTTGCTGTACTTCTCCCATGCTTTCCGGTAGACTGATAGTTTAGACAAACAGCTCTTCACTCCAGAATGACTGGAATTGCCCAGGAAAAAAAAAAATACAGTCTTTTTCAGAGTTGGTAAAGTCTCATAAAGTTACCCCCAAAATATTATGCATTCAGGAAGAGACCTCTATCTTTCCAGGCACATCTATTCAGTCCTCAGTAACGTGACAGGTGGTTCTTGATTCTTGTCTCTTGTAGCTAATCCTGGTAAGGATGCATTTAACATGAAACTGAAGTTAGACTTCATGACTGCTAAGGAGTCCCTGAATCAAGTGCACCTCAGGACCTGGGTCATCCCTCCTTCTCAACCCATCGGAGCTAAACTCTGTGTACTCTCAGACCCAGGAGGTTTCTCCCATCCCAGCCCAATGGATGCAGCTGCTTCTCTTCCCATCTCCAGGTCTGGCCAGCACCAAGATGCGGACACACATACACTTGATACTAACATTGCCACTCACACAGATTAACACAGGCAGAGCAGTGCCTTTTCCAGCATCCAAATAAACCGCAGTCTTACACAAATATAAGCAGAGATAGCCAAGGCTTGTTCCTCCTCTCCAGCTGATCAGGTTTGGAGTTCACTCATGAAAACAGACACACTCCTCCTCACTCTCTAGATACACAAGTCTGCCACTTTTTCATGGATAGCACAGGCTTTAATTCCCTCTAATATCGATGCCTAAACCCTGGGCCCCTTACCTGGTCACTAGCTCAGAGCTTGAGTGTTTCCAGGTGCAGGTCATTGCCTACTCACCAGTCAGTCCAGGTTGAAGTTTAGTAGCGAATTACACATAAATACACACATACACACACAGAGGACTGATGCTCACTGTGGAAACACACATACATGCCCCGTCTAAAGGCACCTGAGGCCAGCTGGTGGCTCTTGGACCTCTTACATGCTTATTACATGTACTCAATGACTTTTTTGCCTCAGTCTTCACTGGCAAGCACTCTAGCCACACCGTCCAAGTCACAGAAGGCAAAGGCAGGGACTGGGAGAATGAAGAACTGCCCACTGTAGGAGAATATCAGGCTCGAGCCCATCTGAGGAACCTGAAGGTGCACAAGTCCATGGGACTTGCATCCACAGGTCCTGAGGGAACTGGTGGATGAAGTTGCTAAGCCACTATCCATCATATTTGAGTACTCATGGTAGTCCAGTGAAGTTTCTACTGACTGGAAAAGGGGAATCATAACCCCATTTTTAAAAAGAAAAAAAAAAAGAAGACCCAGGGAACTACAGGCCAGTCACTTCTGTGCCCAGCAAGATAATGGAGCAGATACTTCTGGAAAATGAGTTGGTGATTGGTGACAGCCAACATGGCTTCACTAAGGGCAAATCATGCCTGACAAATTTGGTGGCCTTCTACAATGGGGTTACAGCATTGGTGGATAAGGGAAGAGCAACTGGCATCATCTATCTGGACTTGTGCAAAGCATTTGACACTGTCCTGCATGACATCCTTGTCTCTAAATTGGAGAGACATGGATTTGATGGATGGCTCGCTTGGTGGCTAAGGAATTGACTGGATGGTCGCACTTGAAGGGTTACAGTCAATGGCTAGATGTCCAAGCGGAGACCAGTGGCAAGTGGTGTTCCTCAGGTGTCAGTATTGGGACTGGTGCTGTTTAACATCTTTGTTGGTGACGTGGACGGTGGGATTGAGTACATCCTCAGCAAATTTGCTGATGACACCAAGCTGTGTGGTGCAGTCGGCATGCTGAAGAGAAGGGATGCCATCCAGAGGGACCTTGACAAGCTTGAGAGGTGGGCCCGTGTAAACCTCATGAAGTTTAACAAGGCCAAGTGCATATGGGTCGGGGCAATCCCAAGCACAAATACAGGCTGGGTGGAGAACGGATTGAGAGCAGCCCTGAGGAGAAGGACTTAGGGGTATTGGTTGATGAGAAGCTCGACATGACCTGGCAATGTGTGCTTGCAGCCCAGAAAGCCAACTGTATCCTGGGCTGCATCGAAAGAAGCATGACCAACAGGTCGAGGGAGGTGATTCTCCCACTCTACTCCACTCTCATGAGACCCCACGTGGAGGACTGTATTCAGCTCTGGAGTTGCCATGATAAGAAAGACATGGACTTGTTGGAGCAAATCCACAGGAGGGCCACAAAGATGATCAGAACGCTGGAGCACCTCCCCTGTGAAGACAGGCTGAGGAAGTCGGGGTTGCTCAGCCTGGAGAAGAGAAGGCTGCAGGGAGACCTTATAGCAGCCTTCCAGTACCTGAAGCGGGCCTACAAGACAGCTGGAGATGGTCTTTGTACAAGGGCATGTAGTGATAGGGCAAGGGGTAATGTCTTTAAACTGAAAGACCATAGATTTAGATTAGATATAAGGAAGAAATTCTTCATTATGAGGGTGGTGAGGTACTGGAACAGGTTTGCCCAGAGAAGCTGTGGATGTCCCCTCCCTGAAAGTGCTCTGAGCAACCTGGTCTAGTGGAAGGTGTCCCTGCCCATGGCAGGGAGGGTGGAACTAGACAATAGAATCATAGAATCATAGAATGCTTTGGGTTGGAAGGGACCTTGAGAGATCATCGAGCCCACCCCCCCTGCAGTAAGCAGGGATTGAACCTGTGAACTTGGCATTATTAGCACCATGTGCTAACCAACTGAGCTAACCCAGCTAAATATTTAAGATCCCTTCCAACCCAAACCATTCTGTGATTCTATGCACATACACAGTATAGAGACTGACAAAACATTTAATAATAGGACTTAATAGTAAGAAGAAAAGCCCACAGTGATCAGGCACCAGGCTCAGCCTGACAAGCCTACTGACCATCAGCTTGCTTGCAAGTGACTCTTTCATCCCCCCCTTCTCTCCATTTCTCCATGCTTGTTCTTCCCACATCAACCTTAATCCCTCTCTAGGTCACCTCAGCCTTAAGCAGTATTACTGACAAGGTTATACCTAGGTGCTGTTGGCCTTGCACGATTGCATTCTCCAAAATCTCCCCAATGCTCCTCTAAAATTGTGCATTAAGTGTGGCAGTCTCTGACATCACTTCCACTTAACTAGTTGTGAAATCCTGTCCTTAAGGTGCTGTATGAAAAACGTTGTGAGCCTCTTACTCTGTTCTTTATGTTCAGCAGTTTCTCATGTTGTGTCCAGCAGTTTCTTGTGGTCTGCTCAGCTAGCCAAACACCATGCCAGGGCCTGCACACCTTAACAATGACTACTTGACAAAGTACTCTACCTACATGCAGAGGTTTAAGTACATGCCTAAATTTCACTGGGTTCCTCAGTGGCTACTTTCTATTTACAAAAACAAATTCAATTGGTATGTGTGCATTAACCTTTAGAGAAACACTGCGAGATGATTGCAATTAATCATAACTCTGCAAAAAACCTTCTATGTTCCTGTTATCTCTCTCCATGTAGGGATACCACTGTTGTATCTATGTTATGAAGAAAAGCTTTTCTATAACGTTTACACACCTCTGATACAATACAGATATAGTCATTAACAAATTTTAATGACTGCTGTACTCTCATATCTGAAAACACTCAATCTAACATCCCAGTAAGAAGGCATCTAAGATGAGAACTAAGAAGTTCTTATACTTCTCATAGAAGTTCAAATTTACTTGAAGGCAAAAATATATATATTATAGATATATTTATGTTTGTATGCATTTGGTTTAGCCAGCATCTGTTCATAGCAGACATATTTTTTCCCAACAGGTTCATAAGAGTTATTTTAAACATTATGTAAAAGCAATCCCGTACTACTTTAAAAGTATACTGTACGCTGACAGGAAGATACTACTATCTCCTCCTATAAGGGAATTTCAGTGAGGGTTTTGGCAACTTATGCTCTATACTTTACATTTTATGAGGCAGAGAGCTTTGTACCACAATCTGGAAATAAGTTTTCTATAACATGCAATACATTTACTTCCCTTCATCAACAATATTCAGCAGCAATTTCTATTTATAATTGCCATAGTCTTTGGTGTGTTTTAAATATGACCAAGATTACTGAACTACTTCAATTGCTTGTTGCATGAGCCATCTAGTATCTGGGCATAAGGAAAGAGTAAACATACACAGAGATATACACAGCCTACAGCAGCATGCACAACTTCCAGTGACAACCAACTCATTTCTCTCAGCAGAGATGGGGCAAGACAGGACTTAATTAAGAAAGACATATAGTTTGTATGATATTTGGGGTGATAACACACCTTCAGATCTGCATATCTTTATACCATGTTCAAGACTGGTATAGATTTAGCAGAAAAACATTAAGTGAGCAAAATCAACTGTCTGAACACAGAAGTAAAGCCACTCACTAAAAAGGTTTCCTCTCTTACAGAAGAATATTGGAGCTTCAAATTTACTGCCATTAATTATGGATTTTGATACTGCTGGAGTAGCTTGGATTGAAATCCTTTACATGTCAACTGAGCTAGGAAATTTGTGAGTCATTTTAAAAATCCTCCTCCTTCTGTAAACACTGCATACTGTAAAAAGGAAATAAGTGACCTAGTCAAGTGAAATTTTGCCCTCTGGCTCTGGTCCGTGCACTCTGCTGGCTGAGTAATAGACTGTCTGCCTGGAAGGATTTGCCTTTTTTAAATGGTTCAGATGTGCAGTTCAGAATCTGCATAAAGAGGAAGCAGAGTTTAATTCTCTGCAGCCTGTTACTGTTCAGGATAATTGCTACGATGGCATAATACCTGTGGGAGAAGTGTCTTTTTCTCGCTAGGAATGTAGTTATTCTGCTGTACGTTGCACGTAAAGATGGAAAATGCTCTTAAAAGACCACATCATGAAACCTTAACAGTAAAAGTCATTCCAATTTAAAGAAAGTCAAGCATAATTAAGTATATTCCCTTCTATAATTTTGATCAATATACCTTTTGTAATAATAATAAGTGGGTTTTATTAGCTGAAGAAAAGCCTACTTTGCCTGGTGATAATGTTCAAGGGTATTACAAATTCAGTTATCCAACAGGTGGAATAGACAGTGTCTTTACATTTTCCTGGGTGTTTTTGGCCATAGGGAAAGATCAAAGCCAAAAATGTCTCTGCTTTTGTTTAGCTGAAAGCAAGGCAAGTCTCCCTTAACATTTAGACAAACAAATAAATGTTTCTTGCATTATTAATTTCTTCTATGTACAAACTGCTCTATAAATACTAAAAACTGCTTTCTTTTCTTTCAAATGCAACAATTAAGTGAATATGAAATAATTCAGTGGGATTATGTCCTTTTTTTAAGGATTAAGTTTAGATATCTACTTAATGTTGGTACTGAAGATCACTTTTCTCTGTGTGTGAACTGCTGAATTGTGAAGGAAAAAGGAGCTTCAAAGGAAAAGCCTAGTGATGGTTAATAATACAGTTCACGAATGAATGCTAATGAAGTAGCAGATGCAAAGGCTTCAGGTAAATTTGAACCAGACAGAAAAGATGATCAGAGACCCTCATGTAAGGTGCATAAACAAAGACAATGACAATTTTTGTATGCAGGATCTCAAGCATGTAAGAAATCTAAAAGCGGTTTGGGGTTAACTTTGCTCCAAGTGGGATATTAACTACTTGTTCTCCCTGTCAGCGTGGAGTATAAACAGAAAAGATAGGATAACATGAAATACTCCCTATTTCAGACCTTGTTGAAAAAACCAACATCTTATTTTCATTAAATCCTTTCTCTCACACACATATGCGATACACACACAGAGGTACTCAGCTGTCTTTAAGCATGGGCAAGGTAGGCTGTTTTCTGGAAGAGTACCCTGAGAGGTGACAGAGTGGCTATGGCTTTGCTATAATCACTGCCAGTGCCAGAAATTTTGAGACAGTAAAGGCTGTCTGATGTAGCTTCACCTGTAGCTCCAAAATTTTTCCTACATTCCCTTTCCATAACAGCATCTAGTTAGTCCTAGCTTATCTCCCTTGGCATGGCAAAATTCATTGATGTTTATGTGTTGAGAAGTACAAAGATGGTTCAGCACACACCCTCAAAACTGATATACCATTTGAACTACTTATCTAACAGGCTGGAAAAAAAAGAGAGAGAGGAGGCTGTTTGTATTGGTTTTAAATACCCAGAAATGGTGAGTGATGGAGGCCTCATGAGCAGATAAAACAAGAATACCTGGGAAGAGCAAGAGGTAAAAATCAGAGACATACACCACTGACTGGAGGAGAAACAATCAGAAGGCAGATGAAAACAGAGGAATGTTTCAGAGGCAAATAAATCTATTTGAACTTTTGAGGGATGAACAGTTTTCCGTGGTGTCAACTGTGTGTGGAAAAGGGGGGAAAGCTAGACTAGAGAAGCAGGTAAGTCTGAGCAAATGTGTTTCTATCAGTCATAACTCTGGCATGCACCTCCACTTGAGGAGAACCCAAAGAGTGCACACATCAGCCAAAGGCAGATCTGTTTATATCCTTGAAATTTTCTCTTTCTCAGAACAAATCTTCAACCTTAAGACAAGTCAATCTTATCAATTACTGCATATTATATAAATCTAATATTATTTCTCAGATAGCAAAAGGAACGTTCATCCAGGATTGACATCTACCAGGTTTTTACACCTTCAGGTAGAAGGTTAGTCAAAGAGGAAGCCAGGTATGAGTGTTCATCTGCTTGTATATTAGTCATATCCATCAATATAATGGCTTTGCATTTCTTTTGGCTTATCTCTGTGAATTTAAAAAGCAGAAAGATGAAGCCAAGCTTCTACTTTTCATTAGCCAATGCGCCATTAGTGGCAATTTCTGTCCTATTTCTCAGTATCATTCACTGCTACAAATCTTCTTTTGGACACTAAAGAGCATTTGCACTGAAATTGTTTGAAGAACATTCACGTCCACAGTGATTAGGATGTCTTTGGCTCTGAAGAGAAGAAATATATTCCATTATCTATACAGGAGCGATTGCTTAGACACAAACCAAAACAAAAGAATTCTTTCAGGCAGCACTGTGCTATTAAACGCTCTCCTGGTTGCACCTTCTCATATGAGTCTTAGAGTATGAGGTTGTATTGCAGTAAAATATGGCCATCATATTTTAAGAAGTATAACAGTGACATCTAGTGCAACAAAATTGCATGGCAGGGCCCAGAAACATCTGGTAGCCTATTTTCATTTCTTCAAATACTGAGGCAAAAGCCATTGCCAGCAAGTTTCTGCAAAGTAAACAATCTTTGACGTTATATTTTATCAGGTCGGCATTAATTTCTTAAGTCTTGGTCAGACAAAACGAGATAAACATTTATGATGTGGGAGAGGAATAAACAGTAAAGGAAGAAATACAACTTTTGTTTGGTTCTGATATACTCTTAAAGAAAGAGACACCCACCATCCTGTCCTGGAAGGTATTTTTTGTATTACCAGTTGGGTCACTGATTTCAGGTGCCTCTTAGACCTCTTAAGCAAAGGAAATGGAGGACGTTAAATGGAAATCTGGATAGATGAAGGTGGGAATTAAAATACTGTGCCTAGGAATGAAAAAGAGAGGTTATCTGGAGAATGGCTCAGCAAAGAGAAAGAGAAAATAAGAAATCTAAGAAAGAAAAGGAGGAACAAATACAAGCCATCTGAAGAAGATAAGAAAAATGAGAGAATGATAATGTAATCTGTCATTAGTGCAGGGAAAAAACCCACACTAAAATAGATGGCAAACCTAAAAACATGAGGGCGAAAAAAAAAAGAAGAAATATGGGAGACAAAAATAAATAAATGATGCTAATTCCAATCGTTTCATACCAAAAATAGGACCTTAAAATGTTCAAAATTTGCACTTTTTATTGGTCATGACCCACTTAATGCTGCTTAAAAGGGCTGGGGGAAAGTTAGGTGTATCTCAGTTCCAGGCCTGGCAGAGATTTCAGAAGGATCTGCCACCAAGCACTGCAAAAACTAAAACTGTACTGCTGGGTTCATAGGGCTGAATAGGAAACATTTGCTCAGATGTATTTAGCCATTCTGTTATTATGAGGAAAGCAGGGAATAACAACCCTTTCTTATTAATTGCTTTGAAGATTGCATGGCAGGGGGAAGAATGGAAGTGACATACTGTTGAGACATTGTAATCCTAGTGTAGCAGAGGATTAAATGTTTTGATAACATTTGTTCAGTTTGTATTTAATAAATATCTAAAAAAAAATTAAAAAGCTGAAGCCTTAAGCTGTTAAACAACTGGCCAGTTCCAACAGTACTAAAATATTACCCATACAAAGTAAAATTTCCACTGAATTTTCTGACCAAAAAAATGTGCTTTCTATCTTAGTAGCAGAGACAAGGCACTTCAGTTTTACTTGAGATGAACCATGGGTGAAGGTGTAAAACAGATCTTGTCTTGTTATCCAGAAATAAATACTACAGCTGCCTTTTCTTACCTGTGATTTTACAGTGTCTTAGTCACTTCACACTGTGGCCACTTTGTCAGGGAACACAGTCCTACCCAAAGTGCCTTACGCATGCTGGAGAGATTTGCATTTGTTTGCAGTCTCTCCAGTTGTCTTCAACTGTTAGTTCTGATTGCTGAGGAACCTTTTGGATCCTTACAGCTTAAGAAAGGAGGAGACAGCCTATCTATTTAGAAAAAGCAATTTAAAGCTGCTCTATTTCTTACAAGGAATTCCCAGATGGAAAATATGAATACCTGCTGTGTTGCATATGTGCAGTAAACCCAAAGCCTGAATTCAGTATATGTTGCATGAGTGAACACACTATGCAATATGTGCACAGTAAACCCAACATTTTCCAGAATTACAGTACTCACTCTCTGTGCATGTGTGCTATGGAAAATTCCAGACTTTTCAGACTCGTGATTGCTCTGTCAGAGCTACTATACAACAGAGCTGAATGATGGATTCACCAGGAATCCTGGTGAAGGCTGCACAGTTTTGAATTCTGTTATATTATTCAGTTCTGGGGTAAAGTCCTTCAAACTTGGTAAGCAAGACAGGCAAGTTTGATTTACCTCTCATTTGCCGCATTTTGAACACCTTATAACTTAAAGCAAAGCAGCCCATAAGACCCATATGTAAACGTTTCTCAGGGACTTTCTAAGGAGCAAAGGAGACAGGCTTCCTCCTCCTGAGCTAGTCACAAGTGAGGATTCAGCAATCTACTTCCAGACATTAACTGATGCCAGGGAAATGCAGCAGAAACAGAAGAGCCCTGGGACAAAAAAAAAAAAAAAAAAAAAAAATTATTCAGTGACATCGGGAGCTTTCTAGCTGGAAAAGATTAGAAATGCTTAATTTAGAGAGGAAATGAATAAAGGGAGATCAGAGAAGTATGTCAATAACACAAGCAAAGAGGAATCAGATACTTCAATCCATCATCTTAGAGTACAAAAGGACTATTAAAATAAAAGCGCATATTAACTACAGCAGCCTTAAAAAAATCCCATCTAAATACAATCAAGTGGATATTTTGACTGAAAGGATCATATTACACAGTGACAAGTTTGCCACCTGAGTTATTAAAATCCTGTGCTGCAAGCCAAACCAAAACCAGATCTCACGTTTTCAATGGAGCAAGTAGTAAATCGCAGGGCAGTTACAAGAAGCCCGAGACACGTGTTCACTCCTGCAAATGGGATGGCAGGTCCTGCCCACACATGGTTGCCAGCTGGGAAGGAACCTCTCGCCCCAGCCAGAAACTTCCCCCTCAGAAGAAATTTTAAATTAAACCCCGACTCTCCTCTCCCTGAATTCACCACCGCGGCTGCCTTTCCCTGCTCGTGACTCATTAAAGCTACACTCAGCAGGAAGAAAGAAACCTTGCATGGGCCCCTCAATTTTTACTGTGTCTGAAGCTTTCACTTTTTTTGCTTTTATAATTGATTGTTTAAAGCTTTCATTTTTGAGTCCTGCTGTGTTTGAAATTCTTAACGATTTTTAAAATATAGACTCTAACATCAAGTATGGTGTTTGTTAATGGCTAAGGTTTCATACTTGACTGCCTTAAAAACAGAAAAAGCTGCTCTTCTCATCTTCCTTTTCCAGGCTCTAATGTGGTCCTACAATGCAGCCACAATCTCTTCATTCCACTTCTACACTCTTATTACATACAGCTTGATTTTTCAGCCAACTGTGTGAGATTTCTCTGCCTGGCACAAATCTGTTCTCTGCATCCTCCTCATCTCCTGCTGCAGCTGCAGCCTCCTCAAGTCCCGTCATCAACTCATGTTGGACTCAGGGGCAAGTAACTATATTCAGACTCCTCCTTCATCATCCTGGTATTGCCAGTATCTCCATGGACTGCTCACCTTCTAATTCAAATGAAACATTCTCCTCAAATCCCTGAAGATCTGAAAAGCTGCTTTTTCCTTTAACTACACTTACAGCCATTTCTATTTTCTTTACTTCTTGTACACCTCTTATCCTCACATACTCTTTAACGTTATCTTCCACCGTTGAATAGTCTTCATCTCCTTAGACACTCACTGACCTCCCTCCTCCCATCCAATCTTTTCTTATAAAATGTACTTGTTTCACTATGCCTTCAAAGGCTTGTGGAAAATGTGCTCCCCAAGGCTTCCTGTGCCCAGAAGCCACACCAGGCCTCGCTGAGAGTCTCTGCACTTGCAATAGAAAAATGGCTGGCATGATTGAGGGGATTTAGCCCCACGTGGTAAAGAAGTTTTTGCCACATTTCTGAGCCAGTCAAGCAGAAAGGTTTTTGTGGGAATTGGTTCTTAACAGAAGACTGTAGCTCTTTGTATGGGATTTGCTGCAACAGCAGCTCTGCCTCCAACAAACTCCTACATGAACTCTGCTCTCGGTCAAGAAGCTGAGGGGAAGATAATAGTGCCAGCCCTGGGTGAGTTGCCGCTGTGATTTTTGCTTGTCTAAGACATAAAATATTTTTCAAAGAAGACCAAATTTGCCCATTGTTCTCCTGCATAACACTGGGCAATCTGCACCAGGTTTTAAGTGCGTTATTCAAGGGCAATGTGAAAGGTGGTTTGCATATGAGGCAGCAGTGTACTCTCTCTGGTTGACCTGGAGCTGGAGCTGTTTTCATATGCAAAAATATTTCTTGCACTTGCAGGCGCAAATGGGTTTTGTGGTTCATGTTCCATGTTTGATCTTAGCCTACAGTTACCAGCTGGGACTTAAAATACTGTACCAAGTCTCAGAGAGATTGTTTTGGCTTCTCTATCCTTATGCAAGGGTTACATGTCTTCAGATGCCTGGTTCTTCCATCTGCAGCCTGTTTCTGAAACAGACTTTCATTTTTTCATGGCTGTTTTACAGACCATTAACTTAGAAAAAGGAACTGTCTCTAAATTCAACCAAGCTGTCATTTAAAAATGGTTGGCTGTGTAGTCTCACCACTATGATCTCTAATAAAGTATTTTAAAGGTTTTTTGGTACAGGGAGTTCAGCTGAGCCCTTTGATTTGCAGCACGCGAGTACATAGAATATGCAGCTTAGCATATTCACCTTCTTTTCCAGACTCTCAGTACATAGAAGTCATAGGCACAGTAAATTTAAATTTTATACTACCCAATGGAACAGGGAATACAGACACAGGAGTTTGTAGTAAACCCAGCTGGTACATGTAAATGATAAAACTGAACTTTGTATAAACAGCTTGGTCCTAAAAGTGGTAGGTAGGTAGGTCTGCATTCATAGCATCGCTGCACCATAACTAGTAAACCCAGACTATTTAGTTTTCTTATCACCGATTTTCTAATGCTTCCAGTTCTAAGAAATTCAGCACATCTTCACCCAGATGACTTCAGAGGTACAGTTTTATGAAATTCAAGGTTATTACATAGAGATATTTGGTGATTTCTGGGGCTGCAATGAAGGAACTAGCTTTATGTAAAGGATAGTTAACAGCAGCAATCTAGTAGCATGGAAGTCAATTTACATTGCTCAGATGCAGGTTACATTAGCTCTATTTGCCATACCTTGCTGGTGTGCTTAAGTTTTCACTCTGTCATTTTAGGTTTTAATTTTTATAGGGTTTTTAACCAGAAAACCCCATGGGAGATGTTTAATTTGGGAATATATTCCAGATAACTTACACTTGGGCGCTCTTTGATGTTTGAAAAACGTGATCTCTCTTCCAGTACAAAAGCTGAGAAATAAAATAGATTCACTTTCAGCAGAAGTGTTTACACTTACCAAGTCCAGCGAAGAAGCATCCCCATTAGCTGTTCGTAGAGTGAAGTGAGGTGAGGTGACTGTTCAGACTTTGTGCTTTCACTCCCATCTGTATGGCGCTTCACAGGCCAGTGGAAAACTTTCGCTTATTTAAAGCAAACCCACTCAGTCACATAAAAAAAAAATCTGCTGCTTTTTCACAGACAGCACAACACTGAAAAGACATGGGGAGATGAAGAAATGAAGAATAACACATTTTTTCATGTACAGTGTTACATAGCTTTTCATACCTGACTACTCCTTGACTTTGCACTGTATGTACGAAGCACCATCCAATGCTATGAAATACGTCAAACATGTCTATCATGAAAAATTTAAGAATACAGTTTAAAGGCTGGTTTAAAACCACAGTGAAAGTTTATCTGAAAAATGCATGGAAGGTGTACCTATACCACATCAATAACAAACCATGCACACTCCTGTTTTCAGACTACATTCATTTGTGACTTTAGACTGATGGTAGGGCTTTAAATCTAAACTTTCTGCTCCAGCACCTAAAGTTTCTGTGATCAGAAACCTAACAGTAGTTACAAGTAATAAATATTATATAACACACAGTTGAGCAACCTTATTCAACAGAGGACAGAGGTACCAAAACCACATTAATAATTTTATTATTTTAGATTTATGTTAATTTGCCTTAGATAGCAAACCATTTTGGAAGCTTTCTTGAATTATTTTTCTCTCCTTGTGGTTCAGTTGTTGCATTTGAAGTGATATCAAAGAATGTTTTTTTTTTTAAAGATGCTTTTTTTTAAAAAAGAAATCATATTTCTAAATGACTGCTAAAAGCCCATGGGCATTTATCTCAGGGCTGTTTTAAACAATGTGTTCATGGTTGCAACATTCAGGAGTTATGATGTGTATACAGCAAGCCTGAAAAGAATGAAGGTGGGGAAAAATAAAGAGGATGCAATAATCTGAATAACGCCTCTGGTAACCAATAATTCTGACATGCGTGGTTATGTGTTCCATTGTCATTTAACTGTAAGAAACTGGAGTACATCTCATTTCACTTAATCAGAGCAGATGGATGCAGTACTGTTGAGCATCATCCACAAGTAATTGTATTGCCATCTCACTGACATACAGTCTGCATCACTTTTATTTTGTTTGGCATGCATGTATTTTACAAAAATGCCCCAAAGATGCAGCAGTGGCATATGAAGAGCTACTACATGGAAAGATCAGGCTTTCCTACCTGTTCCATCTTTTATGGTTGTTCTCAATCTCACAAAGCCTTTGGGCTGCCTTCCCAAAGCCTGCAGAATAAACAAATGTTTCAGTGTGACAAAGCTGAGAACATGCTTGGGTGCCTTAGTAATTTGCTCTGCTCCATTTGTTTTTAACTCAAATCAGGAAGGTCACTATCAACGTGAAAAATGCGAGCAAACCCTTACTTCCCAAAGAAACAAATAATGAACATCAAAACCCAGAAAGAATCAAGATTTGTATCAGCTTTCTAATATATTGTTTAGTTCAGTATTTACAGAAGTGTCACTTGTAAAAGGTGTCTTTTTGTTTCGTTAAATACTCTGTGTTTACTGGATTTTATTGTAAAATGATCTAAAGTAACCCTGGTCATGAAAAAACCCACACATACCTCAAAACTATGAATTTGTTTTGAGCTAGAAACATGGGATCAATGTTTTGCTCCCCTAAAGCCAAAGAAAAAGGGAGCAGTTTTCCTAAACACAGCCAGCAAATCAATCCCATGTCCTACCTGGCACCACAAGCCACGGGTGTTGCAAAGGGTTGAAACGGAGGGTCTCAACTGCACCCAGTTCAGACTGTTAAAACTATGAACTGACCTGATGGCCTCCTCTCCTCCTTGAAAAGTAAAATCACTCTTTTGGGTTTTCCTGCTTCTCATCACAACCACCTACCCCTGCTCATCTGGCCAGGAAGAACAGAAAGAGAGAGTAATTGCTGCCCCTGCCTGTTTAGACCTGCCGAAGGACTGCTGGTTGCCTTTAATCACTAACAGAAGTGCAATTCTTTGAGACAAGAGTGTGTGACACACACAGTTTCTCAGTTCCCTTCTACAGCTAAATTCTGTTCCTATCAAAGGAGAATGCACTAAGGCAGATATGCCCAAAAGAAAGTCATCCTTACAAAAGCCATTCCAAATTCAAAAATGATTAAATGAAAAAAAAATAGATCATGAAGAAATCTTTTCAGAGAACAACTGAACAGTAAATAAGTGTTGGGCTGCACAGGGGAAACAAAATAGTCACACACATGGTGTGAGCACTTTCTGTTCTTTGCACTGTATAGGAAGGGGTGTGTAATCATGATAATTACAGCCTTTAACAAAAAGCATATGCAAGTGGAGGGGGGAAAGTGGAAATTCAGTATTATTGAATCAAATGTCAAGTCTGATGGCTTCTAACTTCCCACTGCACCTTCCTGCTACAATTTTAATAGCATTCCTCCGATATATGCACTTGTACATATGTATGTTATATACATACAGAGAGCATCTATAAATATTTAGAATTATCTGGGCACTTTTGAAAACTGTGTTAAAATTTTTAATTACCTATCTCAAAAATTAGGTTCAGATCATGACTCAGATATTTAGTCAACCATACAGCCAACCACCAATAAAATTAGTAAGTTATCAATGCAGGAGCTGCTTTACTTTTTGATCAATTACAGAATTTTCTGATGAACACTTATTATCACTCCTGTCTTTTCATCTGAGATTTGGAAGTATATGGAGGAATCTTTTAATAGGCTTGTATATCATTTATATATTAAGGGCATGCATATGATTTATATATTAAGGGCATGCATATGCTTGGATGAACACATGGTATAAAATGTACATTCAAAAAAACCCCAGTTTACAGTGATGTGAGCTGTTGCTCTACACAGAGCTGTAAAATGACTATTAAATGTTTTTTAAAAATGAACTGATGGCACCTTTTTTTTAATTCTGCCATATATTACTTGTCATGGCAATACGCATAGCAACCAGAGATGCTCCATTTATATCAAATAAAGAACCATAAAGAAATCAGTTTCATTCTATTTTTAAGAAAAAGAAAGTATTCCAATTATTTTGTGGATACTGTTATTTTTTTACCACAGTTTAAATTAAAATTATGCCATCCTAAATTACTACAACACTAATTTTGGGGTACTCTTCTATATCACTGGAGCGTAGCTCAGACCATACATGCTCAACTAAAAGCTCTACCTTTATCATCAACCAAAAGGGACTTCATAGAGCTATGACCAAGAGATGAACTGTTTACGAAGGACAAAAGTGCTAACAAGGTCAGGAGAATGTTACAAGATACACAGTCCTGTCAAAAGTAAGTAACTGAGATAATTTTTTTAAGCATGGGATGGTGCATGGCCAATGATAAGAGAGGAATGTGGACATGCAGATCAGGGGACAGGTCACACACAACGCTCAAGGAAGGCTGTGGTGCAGGTGGAGTCTTCTGTGCAGGTTTAGGTCATCGTACATCTTTCTGATGACAGAAAAAGGAAATCATGTAACAATACCAACCAAAAGAGCGCTGCTTTCTGCCAGGCATACATACACTAGCACCTTGGCAGAGCAACCACCCAAGGACCATCCTTATGATAATAAATCTTGCCAAGTCTCAGTCAAACTTGTGGTCATTCCTTGTAAGAGAAGAGCAAGACTGAAACCTTCTGGCTAAAGACATGCTAGCACTGAAGTCCTGTCACACCATACAGCACTAACAAAAAAAAATATGACCAACAATGGACAGCAACAGCTATTACAATGCTTAAAAGTAAACAACCTATAAAACAAAAGTAAATTATAGACCTTTTAATGAATGTATTTTCCATATAAAAGACATGTAAAAAATGAACTTAGAGCAAATCTTATAAAATTCCAAGTTTGTTATCATGTATTAAAAAATATCTATGTGTGTGACAATGCATTGCTACTGCTCTGAGAGAAGCAGAGCCACTCAGCTGGAGAAAGTCACTGAGTATCTTAAAGTCAAATTTGTTGAACTGTTAAACTAGCTTTTGTCCCCAGTAGTTACCTCTGCTATCTGGTTAGTTCAGTTCAGTAACTCATTTGCTTAAAGTTGAAAACCCAATTGGGAGGTGAAAAAAGAGCAAGGCTTGTTTTCTTCATACAATCAGGGAGCAGGGGGGGAGAATATGTGATAGCTGGGAAGGTCTCCTCCTTCTGAAAAGCTGGGTATGTACTAATCAGAAATAAACATCCCAGTTCATTAATTGCAGATAGTACTACATTTTAAATTCTTCTCAAGTATCAGGCATGTTTAAGGTAGATTTAAATGTCTAATAAAAACAACACCTAACTCATGAGCACTTTCATTTCACTTTTAAATTCTGTCCGAATGTAGTCTCAAGTGAAATACCAAAATAAGCTTTAAATAAATTACATTCTTTACTTTCTAATAACTAAGACAGAAAGACAAAGCAAGATTGAAGTCACAACTGACATAGTTGATGTGTATCAATTCATTTTGGTAGCAATGCTCACTGCTTTATTTCTAATCCATCAATGTCAGATTTTAAAAGTCAAAAAGACCCTAGCAAAATGTATGAGAAGCTGAGATACTGTTTTATCTTTTTCTCAGCATCCCTCCTATCCCTTCCATGCCTGTGGCAGCTGATCGCAATATTTAGTAATTCTTAATCCAGCCAACACTGGTAGCTCATCTACACACTGTGTAGTGTAAAACTCATTGAGCCACTGGCCTGGCTACTTGCTCCCCTTTCCTGAAATGTCCTCTGTAAACTGCCTTCCCCACAGAAGACAAAGACACGAACAGCAGGGCATCCAGGCCATTTGGAGCTCATCCAGTACAGCCTCACATGTAGAAGTGGAAAGTCACTATATTCATTTTAATGTTGGCTACTTCAGAGATGACAACAAAATGTTTATTATCTGAAAGCTGTCAGCATACATAATAAAGAGAAATAGGAAGCTGCAGCAGCTCTGTATGCGTTTTGTAAGCTGTAGTCACTGCTAGGGAAATAATATATTCCTAAGTTATTTAAGCAGTGCATGAAGCTTCAACCTTGAAGCGATTATTTATGTATTTGTAATAGCTTTACACACAGGATTATGAGTTAAGTGATTAACAGAGAGAGGGACAGAAATTTCCAAGTCCTTTTGTTAGAAATACCTAGGTTATTCCTTCTTCACTAGCCAAAGAGGCATTTGTAAAAAAGAAAATTATATACCTCAGGCCAAGTTTTATAAACTTGCACTTCAATCTACTACCCTGTTTACAAGATACATGAGATAAATATTAGGAGACTCCAGTTATCTGAGGACTGCCTGCAAATGTGTTCTCAGTTATGTTTATTCAGCACCTTGAGTTAAATCTTTTGCATAGATTAAATAGCAAAATTCATATTGCTTTCATTGAGAACAAGAGGGAGACTAGTATTGCTATCATGGAGGGGCCTAAATCTCACCTAAGGTTTCCATACTAATACAGTGCATTTATCTATTCTAGAATGAATCATTTACAGAAGGGTTTTCCTCTAACATCATGGATGATCTCTGGGAGTGATGCACAAATCTAATTTGTGTTTACAGAACTAATAGTAAAGTTGCTTCATTGTCTACTTTAGAGAGCACACAAAACCCACACCACCACAAAACAATTTATGCAAGATTGGTGACCTCTTTAACCAACTCCATTTTATAAACCAATAAATGCCTACTAGCAAAAGAATGTCTAAAAGTAAGTGTTTGGAAGATGTAAATATTATTTCTTGGAATCTGACTGTCAGTCAGTTGCAGGGCTGCTTCATCTATTTGGCTTATGTAGCCTATGGTATTGAGATGCTAGCATATAATCTGCTAATTATGAATCCCTTGCTGAATTCCACAAGTTGTGCACCCCACTACAACTATTCTTTAAACACAGAACAGAGTTGTGAAAAAAATCATTCCAAATGAAAGCTCAGAATAGACAGATAAGGTGAGTCCACACTGGTTAAAAAAGTTGTATGTGCCAGAAGAGCTCTACTCTTCTGTAGAGCTTCTGCAATGATCTAGGCCAACAATTCACTATACTAGATCCAGGAGCCTGCAAGAAAAGGAAGGGCTGATAAAGAGCACTGCTGTCACATAACAGAAGGAAACACAGCCACTTCCAGAAATGTTGCCTTTTAAAGGATGGTTTCATGAAGCAGGAGAGAAGATAAGAATAAAAAAGCTAAAGCTGAAATTTTGGGATTTCAGGATGACCTACCTTATTTGCAGGTCTCTGAATTAATCTGGGGAAGGATGCAGGAACTTACAGACACAAGTACAGTAGGCAGGCCATCTCTTTTGAAGCATTCTATTGGACTTAGGGCTCATTAGATTACACTGTCCAGATGTCACCTGTGTTGGTGGCTGTCTTTTGGATCACCTGTTCGAGAAGCATGCAGTGATATTGCCTGTCACTGTGTCGCAGAATGTGAAGGTGATACAAACACTTGTATTTGCTTTCAGGGGCTGCATGTCAAAGGAGCAGTTCTTGTTAGCAGAGTGCACTGGTAGGGAGAAGATTTGCATAGCCTGTCATTACAGAAGTTACTTGGCTGCTTTGTAAAGGCAAACAGTGACTTAGTTTTTATACTCTGAGAGCAATCTGCAGCTAAACCAAGAGCAACAGCTATTGGTGTATTAATATTTGCTCTTTATGGCAGGCCTGCAATTGCAGTCATCAACCCCGTCCAGAGGAAAATAATCTTAATTAGATCTTAATCATCCTGTTTACCAATCTGATCAGTAAAAGATCTCTCTCCCTCATTTTCACCTTGCCTAGTAGTAAGACCAAAAAACAAAAGCAAAGGGAAAGGGATTTCCTTTTAATAAGTGGTAGCGTAGGATGCTTTGAGGCATCAAAGGAGGGAAGATACTAGAAAGAGTTGGAGAGTGCTTCACTAGGATAGCAAGAGCAATTTGCCTAAGAAGACAGCAACAGTGCAGGAAGAACTTCCACTGTGCTGAAGTTATTGATTTTTTCAGAATGAGGGACACTCTTGAACAGCTTAATCTTTGCTTTATATCACTATTTTTTTCCTGGTAAGACTTTTCCTCTCTCTCTCCCCGCCTCCAAACAGAATATCTAGCCAGAACACTAGTTGTGTGTGTTTGTTCATCTCATGCTCCGGGAGAAAATCATCAACTGTCTTCCCACCCTGACCCTGTATGAACATGAGCCAAGGTTGCTGCTTTGTGTGTAGGTGTAGACAGATGTTTAACTTAGTAACTGGTGTCCTTGAGTCTTGTAATTGATTTGCTTCTTCCTGTGGGGATGTGATTCATGATAGCCTCTCTCTCTTCCTTTCATATTCATCCAAATACATCAGAGCAGAAGCAGCCCCACAGGCCACTGGCCAGCAGAGTTGAGGACCCCCTTCCTATAGTCATTAGAGCCCAAAGGACAAGGTGGAAATTACATTAAAATGAAGGTTAAACCATTTGAGGTCTCACTGTTTTCCTCACCAGAGGGAAAAGGGAGTCATTTCTCTCCTGCAGGAATGTGGGGACAAAAACTCCTCTTTCAATACTGGGCACCAACCCCACAATGTAATCCTAAAGAGAAAAGAGTGTATTTTCACACTGGACTAACAATACCCGGAAAGCAGCAGATGACTCACTCCACCTACTAGTTTACATGATAATAAATTGCAAATCATTAGTACAAATTCATTATCCCAGCACATTAAAGCAAATATAGGTAAGATACAGTCATAAATCCCTCCAGATATTAAAATTCCTTACCTTGGAGCATGATGCCCAGGTCAGTGGCCTGGACCACAAAAGCAATGTTGTTGGCTTTTACTTACTTTTAGTAAAGGCTTTTGACTGAAGTTACTAATTCCCTACATGGATTAAGTTGCACAGCTACTAACCCAGATGGAAGATGGATACAATCTCCCTCAAACAGTTTTCACTTGTGAAAAACAACCCTTTGGGTCCTTACCATATGGCCATTCAAATCCCTTCCATCACTGGGACATGACTTTCTCCTTCTTACTTCCAAATGCATTGCTGCAGGTGTTGATTTAGAGAAAGGGTAGGGGTTTGTGCCTTCTACTCCCTTCCCTGACACATTGCTGAGACTCAAGGATGGCTATAGTATATATATATGATTTGTATATGTGCCAGATGCAGAAAGGCAGCAAGAAACCGAAGCAATGCTCAGCAGTCAAACCACATGAAGTGTCTCTTCATTTTCGGCTTTGTATGGTCCTGCCCCAGTGCAGCAGAAAGAGAAAGGGAGCTCAAGGCTCCATCAACCCCATTCACTTCTTTCATCCAGCATAATACAGGCACCACTTCGCTTCTTTCAGAAAAATAATTATAGCAGGATAGCCGGTAAACAATGGTGACATTTGTACAAGAAAGAAGTCCAACCCATTTCAACCGTGTAATGATAACTTCTCACTTCCTCATTACTGATGAAGGACTTGAAACAGCCCTACACCCCCATTCTTCCACATCCCTAATGCCTCAAGACCACTTCAGCACATTGTCCACATGTAGCCAATAGCACTCATTTAAACACTTATTTAAGGAATTGTAAGGGAATGGAATAGAGGAGAACAGCTCCTTTACACAAAAGAAAGAAGATTATTGTCTCAGTTAAGAATATATTTTACTTTGAGTCTACTAATTATTTATAAGTGCTTCCTGCAAACGACTTGCCATCTTTTTCCTTTAGGACTTAAAGGTTATACTAGATTTCAGAGATGTCTTGGTTTTGATCTGGGTGTTAAAAATAAGTAGATAAATGGTGCTAAAGTCCTTTAATTCCGGAAGGATGTTGGGTGATAAACTGCAAAGGTCAAATTCTGACCTGCACAACCCCGGAGCAGAACTTCATTACTTCAGCTGTACAGAGAACTAAAAAGACCTGCTTTCCTAGTGGTCCCAAGAGACACAATGATTGACAGGCAGATAAATAAGGAACTAGAGTTCTAAGAAATATGGACTATCTTTGAATTTAAAGGAAATGAGAAAAACAGAAGGGCCTTTTGCAGTCCAAGTGAAGTGCATGCTTAAGAATAAAAGGAATAATAGTAATAAATCTTCAGATTAAATAAATATTTAAGACAGGAGAAAAGTACATTACTAAATCATAATGTGCTTCAAATTCAGATTAGAAAAGACTGTTCTTCAGAAAAAAATATGTCTTCCTTGAAAACTGAATTTAAGTAAAATTAGCGAAAAGATAGATTGTCTGCTAGTAAGAGAAATATTTCATTTTTGCTTCTGATGATACTAATGAATAAACTGTATTTTGGGGAAAAGAAAAGGTGAACTGGTAGGCTTAAACATGGAAAATCAAAGGAAATATTGTTGAAACTTTGCTTGCTAGGAAATGAAATAAAAACCCCAAACCCCACAAAAACCACATGGATACTTGTGGTATCATTTAGATTTCTCTCCATACATACAAACATAATTATTTTTCCTTCTTATAGCAGTTTTAAAGACAATGTGCAGTGGTAAGAAAGTGCATAAGGCAGTTTCTTGTTAGGTATTTCTCAAAGTAAATTCCAAAAAAAAGCTACTGTTGATTTCTTTTATGGTAGATATAACAAATATGGAAATCCAGCGGAAGGTATTGTTGCATTTCTTACTGCCATAGATTTCCCAATGACTGCATTGTCCCATTTGTATGCATGTCTATCTATTTTTAGATAAGAGTTGTCTTCTGAAGGAATAGCAAAAAAATTCAAAATTCCACATGATCTTTGGGTTAATTTGATCACATAAAGTAGTAAAAACTAATAATATTTCAGCACAAAATGTTGTATCTCTGTTGTTTACATATTTGCAGCACACAATAACAAGTTATTTAAAACAACATTGACCTTACTTGTGGGAACAATTATTTTCCAGTTTTAATTAATGGCTTAATATTATCTCCTTTTTTGAGTTTGTCACATTTCAGGTTTTTTGGATAGGGTTGTAGGATGAAAAACAGACCTTGGACTGTGGATATGGCCATTAGGCCCTGCTATGGTATGCAGTAGAAGTCCCACACTCATTAAAAGCAATCATCAACTCTATAAATCAGACTAGATCTTACCCATGTTGATCACATACTCCCAAATGAATGACGCATGGTCTTGGCACAGACCACAGGAAGAGGACAGTAGTCTGTAGACTTCATAAAATAAGGTAGAAAGAACTAAATCCATTGCGTACAGAACAAAAATGTAACTATAAAGTTTGTTTTAAATCTGGCAGGCTTTGCCATTCATCCACCCATCTGAGCCAAAAGCAGTTAGAGAAAGGTGATATACAATGATCGCCTCATCAGAAAAAATGGGGAAAAGAATGGCATTCCTGTCACTTAAAGAAACCTCAACGAAATTCTTTTCCCTCTATAAATGTCACTGCAGCTTTTGTGGAGTGCCTAGCCACAACCACCATTTCCATCTCCAGTTTCCCTGGAACATGGCCTTCGTTCCTCATGACCAGACCTTCATCAATCTTCTGGCACTGGAGCTATTCCTTCCAGACTGTAGCAACATTCAGGCTCTTCTACAGAGCCATAGTGATACACAGCATTTGAAGATGATGTACTCTGCCATCTTTCTGGCCATGATTTAACTGTTCTGGTTCTTTGGTTGCATGTAGAAATAGACAAAGCAATAGAACATCTTCATGCTTTTCTCAGCCTGTTATCCCACCATTCACATGTTCTTTGCAACTCAGAAGTGCCATATTAAGAAACTATAGGTCCTTTATCTTCTGCTTCCTTCTGGAATTGCTAGATTTCTCTCACTGCTGTAATTAATTTTCTGTTTCTAGGTTTGGTCTGTTTGTCTTTTTCTTACAGAAAGCCTGTGAAAGATCCTCTTTTTTAATCCTGTTCTTTATTTCATTTTTTTTTCCTTCTAGTCACTCTCTGGTGATCAAAGACTCTGCACATCAAGATACATTGTTTGATTCATCAGTTTTCCTAGAAGAACCTTTGTCATAGTGGAGACACCCTTTGGCCCAAGCATGCTCTATTTAAATGGGTAATATTCAATATATACCCATTTGCTATCACTAGTCTGGAGGTAAGAACTCCTGACCAAAGACCATGAAGGCAGAGCTCAGTAGAGAAAGCAGACAATCTCCATGTTCATAATACAGTCTACATTGGCAGAAACATGAAAAAGTTCTCAGAATTAAACTGAAGTAATTAACTGACAAAGTCCAAAGTTGCCCCAGAAAAACTTCTTTCTTTTAAAAAACAAAAACAAATTTCTGAGCTAGGCACAAGTGAATATTGAAAATATGCATCTAATTATATTACTATAATTTTAGCATGGTTAAATTACCCATTAAATTCCACAGGGGACAGACTGGCATGTTTATAACATGTTGCACTTGTTGAATGAGTTTAAAAGAATATTATTTCTTTTTGTACATCTATTACCTTTAAGTGGATTTAAAATAGCAGTTAATATCACTTAATCTATTTTAGCATTTAAAATAAAACATTTCGCGATAAGAAATTTTCTCCTCCTTGCTAATATCAACTACTAGAAAAAGTCAACCTAAGCAGATAGGTTTTGTGTTACGATCCAAAGCTAAACAAGTTTGAGCTCTTGAACTGAAAGGTCTAGTAAAAATTGTCCTCCCCCATCTTCAAGAAAAACAACAATCTCGGTTAATCTTGACCCTCAAAGGCAGGGCATGTTGAAAATGAGGAAGAAAAGCATTGAAAGTACATTGAGACAGATCATACAATGGCATTCTAGCAGCTTCAAATTATTTATCTGAGCCTTTATTCTACAAACAAGCTCATGGGATTGCCCATTTGCAACCTGTACTGTATTTGCAAGGGCAGAGCCATGTTAGAGCATGAAATACTAGTTAGTAAGGTACCCTTGCACTGAAATATATTTCAGACATGTAGGAATAGAATGGAAATTCCTACATGTTAATGAAATGAGAAGTCAGCTAACCAGCATAAAACTCACTCATGTTCAGTCAATCCAACATACCCTCTTCAAAGCACTTGCAATTTATTTGAGTCCATAAGGGAATAATCAAAAGAAACAATGTTAAAAACCATGCCATGTTACCCACTAAAATTTAGCAGAAATTAGTATAAACAAAGTCTCTCCGTTCCTCATGCCTACATAAGAGCAGTTAATTACAACTGTCTTGAAGAGATCATTTCACTCAAAACAAATTTCCAGTGGGAAAGATGAAACCGAGTTAAAAAAGTGCCGTCATAAATGATTTTCTGGGTGGGGATTTAACTCAGTGAAGAAATATGACAAAATACAAAGCAAGCAAGATGTGAATGTAGACTGGGGTAACTGTAGCTCTCTTTCAGAACCCTACTATTCATGCCAGGGATCTGTTTCATTATGCAGTCCTGATGTTATTTTACCATAAATTTTGCTATGAACTCATGTCTGATTTCCACTGTATTTGTTACATATTTGAATAAATGAAGTAGGAAACTGAACAACAAATTCTGAAGTATTCCTCAGGTGACTTGTAGCAGAACAAAGTATTTAATGAAGTGCCATAACAGGCAACTATAGCCCTCCTTTTTGGAGAGACATCAAGCACTGAGGATGTTGGCAATAGCGTACATTTTTCATTTGAACACTATTTCCAGAGACTATTTTTTCACTTGAAACAATCCATCTCACTTAGGATGAAAACAGCTGTTCTTCATTCAACAGCTTCACCCAGAAGAAGGGATTTTAAAGGACACATTTGGGATATTTTCTGCAATCTTATAGCCGTGAAGATCATGACCAAAAGTAAAAACAAAAAATAAAGGTTTCCGCTTGTCTGCAGAAGCAATAACACCACCATATTTAATCACAACCTTTCAATTTTTCTGTTCTCCCTCAGCAGTTTTACTCCATAGTTTGAAATCCTGTTTAGATATTTTCAGACTCAGGAGTTCCTTATGAAGACACATCATGACAATTCCAAATCATTTTTAGCAGTGAAAAGTTAGAGATTCAAAACTTGTTTTTCTCCAACTTACTCTTGCAAGGTAATTTGTTTGCAGATTTTAGATAAAAGCAGTGAACATGTGGCTTCCCATAGTTGATGGAACATGTGCTGTGCTCAAGAAAAGGAAGAAAGGCAATTTCACATACATAATCTTACTTCTGACAAATCTCTTTGTTACCAGTTGACTTTGGTTCAGTAGTCCTCAGTATAAAGTAAACAAATTTAATCCAATTTACATTTCTAAATACTTTCTTTATTGTTTTCAGTGATACCCACCAAATACATCAACTAATCCAAGTTCCTTGGGTAAAACCCAACATATGCAGAGATTGCCAACTGTCTTTTCAAGGGGGGAACTAATTACATTGCCTGCCTAACACTCTACTCAGGAAGGGAGACCCTAAAGCCAAGGTCCTCGCAATACAAGGCAGGGAGGAGAAGGTGCCTGGATGGCTTAATGCATGGTACACATCCAAGGATCTTTGCATGCCAGTCTGGCCCTAGGAGGTTCAGGCTCCCAGAAGCTGTTGCAGCTACCTGCCACAGTATATCTGGCCCATCCTCCTTTTGTCCCCATCCCTACAGCATGTAGCCACCACAGGCACAGTATGGACCACAGCATCCACCAGGCAGAGCACAGACCTGTGTTCTTACTCTGCTATTCTTACTATCTTATTTTTACCTGGAGTCTCTTTAGGGGCACACAGTTATAGTCTGGATAAGTGTAGCCTGGGATTTTTAGAGATAAACAGCCCTAAAAAATACTCTATAGTATTTCAAAGGAGTATTCTCTTCTCTTTTCCTGTTAACTTGAGAAAATAGACATCTATAACAATATTTGATACATACTATGTATTTGGTTTTTTTTTTTAATTCTGAACAGCTGTAATAGAGATGAATTCCAGATTAAAATCAGCCTATGGAGAAGTTATTGACTGACCATACAATCTCTGCATTGCCATTTTCTGCAAAATCTACAAACAAGAAGTAGGAAGTCCTTGTATCTTCCCTGATGTCCAACTATATTTGCAAATATATATTTAGCATTCTGCACCTACCATGCTATTCATTTTGCTAATAATATGTTTACTTCTGTCAATAATGATGTGATTCCAAGTCTGTCTTGGTATTGGTTTGGCAGAACTAGGAATGAGAGGCTACTGAGTTTGCCATTCCAAAATTGTTTAAAGCACAAATAATGTTTCTCCTAAAATAAAACAAAGTCAATCAGTCTGGTTTTTATTCATAATGCTCTTTTCCTTAGAATAAATATTTTCACTATGTTTCCTGAAATGTTCCTCTAGGTATTACTGCATACCAAAAAATATCTTACCTGAAAACTGCCTTAGAGACCTGACATTTAACATTACTCCCCACCTCCTAGAATCTACCGTTCCTTCAGTTCTATTTGCAATTCTCATATACATTCTTCATTTTAATAAAAGATAACCCTAAAAATAAGTATGGAAAGTTTCTTCACTTCCCAACAGCATTAGATCTCAATAAAGGCTGGCAGCTTGAAACTATTTTGTTTAATGGCTGATGTCATGTATGCCTTGAAGTCTTTGCCATCTGTTTTACAAAATTAAAGTTAGCACCCAAACCATCCTCAAAATGTGAAATATTGGTTGTTTAGAAAAATTTGCAATATCTAAGTGCAAGATTCTATAGACAGCAAAATTAGTAAAATGTAAATTTAATAACACAGTAGAAATACAAATAAAATTGTTAAAAGAGAAAGTGGTCAGTAATTTTTAAATATCTTTTAAGATAAAACTGCTGTGGAAAATTTTGTGTTCAGTTGGAGAACAGCACATTCTTAATGGACATTTTGAATTGTGACTAGATAAAAGTATTTGATACCTTACGGCATTTAATTGTATCATCAAACTCAAAAGATTTCATTGAGTTGCACTACATTTTTCACATGCAAATTCAGAGGAAGCTAAAAGGATTGTGAGACATTCTCAGCAAGACTTTCATTGTGCCTATACATAATACAAACACGTCCTTTGCAAAAGAGAATATATGAGTCAGTTTTTCTGTAAACAACATTGAGAGTTGCCCCTCCCTCCCTCATCATTAATAGGCATTATGGTAGGTTACCGCACACTAAGTTCATTTAGCACTCACCAAATTTCCCAATTGTTAAGATCCTCCTTTATAGCATTAAAAAAACCCAACCCTTTCAACAATAGAACTGAACAGCCCATTCTTTAAACAGTTGTAAACTCAGATTAACACTATAATATTTTTATGCTCCTACAAGTCAAACTAACCAAGAAAATTCAGGATTTATTTGTCTTTTCTAAAATGCACATTTTAAAAAATATTGTGTCAATGATGCAGCAATCTCAAGGAAGATTCATACTAAAAGGTCAAAAATTTACTTACTATTGTGATTATCTAGAAATATCCCAAAGATGCTTTATTCAGTGTCTTCACTATATCACTGCCTTTGCTGACATAACAATGATAATTTTTAAGTAACTAATTACATCAATGGGTAATATTGTCACCTCCATACAGTCTTCCTATATAGCATAGCCAAGGCTAAGGATTTTACTGATGAAAATTTTTTGTATCATGATCATCTAAAGAGATAGCAACAATGTAAAAAAGGCAAGCATACTAATATCCCAAGATGTCTCAAAGAAATTAGCTTTTGACATGCAGCTCTTAGAATATCAGCTTAGCAAAGGCATTTCAACAACTGTCAGCACCAGCTATATATTATGATTCTACTTCAGAATTTTGACTAAAAATATCCAGGTCATAGATGTAGGTTGTTATTGTTTTCTATCTATTGTAATAGAAGTGCTTTTGCCTTCACTAGCTTCAGTACTTTTAATTACAAAAGTGTATCATTATTACTATTAAATTCACTGATCAGATAGCAATGTTTTGCACGGATTTGAGCGCAGAATTTTGGAGCTGAAAGGCACCTTTGCGTATTGCTCCTGCTCCATTGGGCAATGTTCTGTACAATATAGCTCCTGATATTTGAGAGGTGGGACTATCATCCCTGGGAAACTATTCCGTTTCTAACACTGAAAAGGTCTCCTGACACTCAGCTTAAATATTGTATTGTTCAAATTCTTTCTTTTACTCCTAAATATATTTCTGTAATGCGCTTGGACAAGTTCACTCTCCTCTGTAGGAATCACATGCTGTGCGAGAGCCAAAATCATAGAATGTCCTTTTCCTTTTGCCTTTCCCATCATAACTTCATTTCATTTCATTGTGTGGCCACTTACCTGACATGTGCCTAGAAAGCACCAATTCTAGCATTACCATGGAGGGAGAGAAAGGTCATTGAGCATGCTCTGAAAGACTTTACATTTCTAATGATTATTAGTATTACTTGCATTTCAGAAGTTGCCATCACATGGTAAACACTATCCAACATATATGCGTAGAGGCTATGATCCTTTCCAGGATTCCCAACAACACAGAAAGGTCATTGAAGAAGAAAAAAACTCAAAACCTCTTACTTTATATATATATATGTCATATCACTTAATCTTGGATTAGGATGGGATTTGATAGGTTACAAATAAACAAAATGAGAGAAAACAATTGCAGAGGTGGAATCAAAACAAAGAGAACGAAGCCTTGCTAATGTTTCCTTTCACAGTTCACCCAATACCACTATACCCTAAATATTTTTTGCAACTACTACAGCTTGTTTCCTTCGTGAACTTAGAATGAGAAACCAGGAGAAACAAGAACACTTGCTAACAAGGAATAACTTGCAAAATGTATTTTCCGTTGTTCTTTCTGTTTTAATCAGACTTCATTCACCCTGATTCCATGAAACAATGGTATTAAGCAGCTGCCTATTATTTTGATTAGGTGAATTAGATCATAAGAAATAACATAAAATATTGACCCAAATATTCAGCTTAGAGCAGCAAAACTTGAGAGTGCTATAGGGGGAAAATCCCCGACCTGTAAGAGCTATAGCCCAGTGTTACTCCCTCTCACAAACAGGTAGTTACTCAGGATATGCATCATTAGGAACAAAAAGCAAGCCATTCCTTAGGTTGTCTTCAGTTCTCTGCTTGAAAAAATCACTAACCAATGTAATTAATCATCTAACACTTCCTTCAGGTAAGTGAAAGCAATACAGCATAAAGAATTTTTAATGAATATGAAGGATACATTGAAAAAATAATATATCAGCAACAGTGTTGACTTTGGAGACTACATCTATTTTTTTTTTTAATATAATGTGGTTGTATCTGTGGTATCTTTATATTTTCATTTTCCAGGCATTTTTTTTTGTTCTTGCTCCTCTTTCTTTTTTTTTGACTGATCAATTAATAATCAAATCATAATAATCAATGATAAAATCAAAATAAGAGCAATTCCTTAGATAAGGTTGTGCCAATCTGTATGATCACATATGTTACTGTGATACAGCCCATCCCCTCCTATTACTCATCTGAACACAATTTAAGACCTGAAGTCAAAGCAAACCTCCCCTCTGGTTACTGGTCAGGTCTATTTTAAGACTGAATACTTTCCTGAAATTACATACTCAGACCAGGTCCCTAAACTCTGAGATCTGTAAATTTTGGCAGACCAGAACCATTTAATTATTAAAAAAAAATTCCAGTGTGCCTGAGCAGTGTCCACGTGCTATGGTGGTGCAGCACACAGCCAGAGTCAGCACAGCACACAACCTGTGAGGTCAACAACAATTTCCTCCACTATAAAAAATTAGGTGTGCCACTTGCACCCTTGGCAACATAGCAAAATTGCAAAACTGATTCCCTAGGTGGAAAAAGCTTCCACCCAATTAATCTAATTTTTTGCCGTGGTTCAAAAGTAATCTGGTTTAAATGAAAAAGTAATGTTGCAATACTATATTAAGGATCTGATCTGGCTTTCACCCATGTTTAGGTCAACTTGCTGTTTCATGGGTCTCAGAGCAAGGCAAGATTACTCAAATATGTTGCAGATTATAACAAAGGGCCAGCAAAGAACAGGATATCTGCTGTGTGTACACCTACCTTGCTTTATTCACTTCAGCTAGATCTTCACAGCTCTTTATATAAGGTAGCCATTTTAATTGAGTTTCACCAATGTTCTTGGGTTTTTTGAAGGATGGAAGGAAAACCTTTCACAACCATTACCTTCCCTCTTATCTGACCATGGTATTGATCCCAGAATTTGGTCTGCTACAGACTTAAATTCTTCAAGAGCCAGTCAGCCACACAGATCCAGCATATTCCATCAACTTAACACTTTATGCTGAATATAACAACGAATATAACTTTATGCTGAATATAACAACAAAGAATAATACTTAGCACATGTCAGAAGCTCTTTACGTAGCTGCAAAGAAAACTTGACATCATGTTACAGGAAAATTCATTTGAACCCAGCAGCTTACCCACAGTCAAGAAAGTTTGTGTCAAATAGGAAGCAGAATAAGTATCATCTTCAACCTGCTGGGAGTGTTGCCAGTAAATGCATTGTAACTAGGTCTCAAAGGTGGATCTCGAGCCCATTAGATGTTGTGCCTTGGTTTTTTGGCTGCTCAACAGGCAAGATCTTTAATCAATGTTATGAACAAATTTCTCCATTTCAAAGATTTTTTTTTTCTGTTAACCCACATTGCTTTTCAAAATTTCATCAGCATAAATTATTTTTTCATTGTTTTCTTATTGTTAGGCTATTTATAAGGCATACTTCCATTAAATGAGGAGTTCACTGAATATGTGATTTTCATTACATCAGAAAAAATCTCCTAGGACTTCGAAATAACTGTGCTTTTAATAGCATCTGATAGCACCATGAGGCATTGACTAGGATCATGGCCAATGTGAAGATATGATCCATATGTTCCATTTATCATCAAGACAATCATTAAGAATACCTTCCTCATTTTCACCACTCTTAAGCATATGGGATCTACAAAGGAATAAGCAATTAGAAAAATCAAATTAAACTTTGCATTCAAAGTTATGGCAACTGTCTTTTGACTTCTACACATGCCATGTGAAATAATACCAGACATACCGTGCCTAAAAGTGATATTTTGATATGACCGCAAAGAATCACCTTCCACAGGGTCTTGGAAATACACTATATGGTGTTCTTGCCCTCAGCTTGCTGCGTGTAACCTTCTTTCCCAACTACTCCAGCTGCACTATTTAATGTAGGACAGTAGGATTTACACACAAAGGGGCCTGTATGAATGAACAACAACAACAACAACAACAACAAAAACTTTCAAAAAAATTATAATCTTGACTCAACCCTGTGGTTGTTAAAGTAACCCTGAGGAGAATAAAAAAGCCAAATTTAGACAAAAGGAAGACGTAAAAGATTTTGTTTAGCAAATGGAAGGGAGATAATATTACGAGGAGACTGGAACAGAAAAGTGGAAAAAAGATAACATGGAAAATTTGTCTAGATCCCACCTCACATATTCCCAACTCCTTTTAACTACCAGTGCCAGGGAGACACCGCTGCTGCTGCTGCTGCTTGCTTTTCCTCTCAGAAATTCAAGTACTGGCATTCAACCCAGCTGATAAATTATGTATCAAGGTTAAGAATACTTTTTTTCTTTTTAACTATAGTAATATTTCTGCCTGAATTTGGTAGTAAAAGACCTTGGAGAAAATGTTTGCAGTTAACGTCTTGTGCAAACACCCTGAAAAATGAACCAAACAAAAGGACAGTGGAGCAGTGTTATAAAAATACAGAAATTATTCAGTTTTTGAACTTCACACATATCAGCTGTCTGGAAAGGAAAACACTAATATATGAGCAGCAATAGTGGTGCTAAAACAATGGAAGACACCTATACACACATTTGGGTTTTATTTTTATAAAAAAAAGATCAGATTTATTAGTGCCAATGTATGTTCATAGTAAGGTAACAGAAACTAAGCTAATCTGAGTAGCAACTTACATCAAAGGTTATCAAAATAATATTTCTTGTAAGTGAAACATAATACTTTGTTTAAACGTGATTCTTACCAACTAGAAGTCCTTGTTATCTGTCTATGAAGCCTTTAAAGAAAAGTTGCTACAGTCAAACAGGGTCCTGATAGAACTTGGCACATAAAGAAACAATTCAATTTTCACCCATACAATACCTCTCACTCCCCTGGAGCACTCGTTCATACAATACTTACATAATGCATATACATTATGACTAAAGCCATGTATGGCCTAAAGCACATAGAATATCTCAGTTCTAAATGTAACATATCTCTACATCAAAAGCAGGTCACTGTATTTACAGCAGATGATCTCGCTCTGCAGATGGGGCTTTCACTTGAAGATCCTTTTGTTAGCTTACACTAAGAAGTCCAAGTCGTCGAATTATTTATCAGATTAGAGGTGTATCTACAGGAAGATCTGTCTGACCGTGTGCGAGGATTCTAAGGCAATAGTAGTAGGTGTTCCACAGGACTAGCGCTGCTGTTGCAACTCGCTCTCCTTTGGAGCGGTAAAGCCTTCCTTCTCCAGATGCAGCCAGGCGTAGTGAGACATTCATGATCTGCAAGCTGTTGGCTCAAAAGTCTAAAACTTCTTGGTTTGTTTTTGTTTTTAATGTTCATGGAATAGCACCATAGGAATTCACTCTTGATAACAAACAAATCCTGGGTCTGTTGTTTTGGTTTGCTTTTTTTGCCATCACAGATACTCTTACTCCCAGGAAGAAACCTCTTTGGGAAACCTCCCTCTTGGATACTACTGCAGCTTCATTTCTGATTAGCTAAACCAGCCAATTAGCTCATTCACAAAGAGGTCCGAAGAAATAAAGCTTAATATTCGTTCCAAATGTACTGCTAAAAACAAATTCAGTAGGATGAACTTCAGATGATCCTTAACTATTTCTGTTTCTCATGGATATAGATTTTGATTTGGGACAGGTTTTCATCTCAGTCTCTTTCTATGTTCAGTGCAAAATAAGAGCACATCATCAGAGATAGCTTACTTAACCAGTAAACCAAACATTTTCAGATGCTTACACTGCTCAAATTCAGTCAACTAGTGATTGGTCAACTAGTGATGACTGATGTAACAGTTCAGACTTCTCAGTCATTAGTAAAACAAAATATTTTAAAGACCAGTTACATTTCAGAAGTAGGATTTTCCAGTTTCAAAACACTGATAACCTGATATGACAGATGAATTTGTAAAAAATACAGAACAATGCAGGAAGACCTTCCCATTTCATATCTTCTTTCAAGTCCTTGTGCATACCATATGCAGGATACAAAGTCAAAGCAACTAGATATAAGGACAGTATTTTGAGTGTGTGACCTGAAAGAGCTTTTTTTTCCCCTCCTGAATGCCATACAATTGTCAGAAGGAAGAACGGTCTGCAGGGTCACCTCCCCTGAATGCAACTGATTGAATCTGTACGCATCTATGACAAATGTCAAACCATGAACAAAAACTTTTATATTCTCTCTGCATGCAAAGTCCTTTCACAAGCTTTGCAGAGACAGTCAAGGATGGAGCCCGCACTTCATCATCTTGTCTATTCCACTGGGATAAGTGATTGGTTTTGTTTGTTTGTTTTTTTAATTTCAGTCTCTGGTCTTACAAGTCGTCATTTCAACTGAACTCATATAAAACATTTGTGCTAATAACGTCAGTTTAAAAAAAAAAGACACGCCTTCCTTTCTACTGCGCGTTTTTTCTTTCTCACTCTCTTTTTCTGGCATAGAGGTTCTTGTGTTATTTTTTGGTGTGCACACTATCTGGAAATTTTATACTTCTGTATCGTATATGAAATCCTTTCTTGTTGATTGTATCATCAGTGTGAAAGTGAAGTAAAAGAGCTTCCCCTGCTGAATAAATTTCTTCTGGTGGCTAAAATAAATGAATAAACAAACAAATTAACTGTCCACTCTCTGTATTTATACCCTTCATTCACTTTTTTTTTTCCCTTACAGATATTTCTCTTTGGTGTTTGTACTGAGTATCTCTACAATCTTTTCTTATGAGACAAAGAGAACAAAGCTTCTCGTTCTTTTGTCCTTCCCAGATGTCTTCTATAATTTTTCTGGAGTCATGCAAGTGACTGGACAGGACCATACACAATATTCTAAATTTAGACAAACAAATTACTCTGGTACCTATTTTCCATCTTATTCTTCATAGCCCTCCTAATGGCCTGTTTCATTACAGAAGCACATTGATCAGAAGTACCAACTGAACTACCAAGTCCTTTTTCTGAAGTTGAGAACGTGGTAATGTATACTAACAGTGCCCTTTTCCCAATTCAGCTTGGATTATTTTACTTTTGATAGATTTTCCTTTTCATTCTGTCTTTCCTATGTGCTTGCTTGGGAATGGCCTCTGAACCCATTCATCTGTATCTTACCAGAACCAAACCACCCCACCTACCCTCACCTCCCACCTCCCCCCCGCCCCCCCCCCCCCCCTCCAAAAAAAAAAAAAAACCTCAGCCCGAGGTTGGGCCATTCTCCAGTTTGCTGCTTTCCTACTTATAAAATAGGGCAACCTGCAAAGAAAAGTATTGTTTTGTGTAAATTAGTAAATGCTGGGCTCAGTTGTAGCATTTCCCTTAGAACATATTGCCTACAGTTCAGTGGTAGCACCTTTCCTGCACCTTTAAGTGTTCAAAAAATGCCCTAAAAGGATTTAAGCCAGCTTACAGGTAACTTGTCTGAATGACTGAGACATTTGATCCAGCACTGTGGCTGAATGAAAGAAGTATCATGCGGTTAATTAAAAGCTCCTGATATCTCATGCAGAGCCTTTCAAACCTTTTATCTAGGCAAAGAGTGTATGAATGAAAGTGTGCTTGCATTTGCACACATATAAAGAATTGATGAGGACTTGTGGGATCATTGCACCAGCTTTCTCAAGGCAGGCGGCCAACAGAACAATGCAAGTCTAAAAGGAGAAATAGGATACATCTTTTTCAGGATGTCACCTGGCCAGTTTCCTCCATGTCTCACAGTTAAAATGTGTCAGAACTGCATTTGGGATGGCAGGGTTTTCTTAAGGCGCATATTAATCACACATTTTAGGAGCAATTTTTTCCCTAAAATTAGATTTAAGTAGTAGATGAGCATATTATAAATGCTTCCCAAGCTCCCCTCCCCCTTGCAAAATGTGGCTTCTTCATTCAAATTGAAAGAATTATAATGTGATAATTTTCAACACCAGTGCATTTCTCTAAGGGAAAATGCTGTTAACTTTTTTCGGGGTGCTGTTAGACACTCCACTGTCAGCTACCTAAAGCTTAGCATAAGATTACAATACTTTTGCCAAAAAATAGATAAGACTATTTGTTGTTGAAAATATTTCAAGGGAGTGCTTGTACTATAAGACAGAAAATTTATATTTAAAAAAAAAAAATCTAGAGCAGATAATCTAGTATGTTCATTACAGCGTGTAGTAACTGAACCTCATCCCTTCTTGTCCCTTTCCTTCCTTTGCCCTGTCTGTCTTTTTCTTTTTTGTGGAAATAAAAAGATAAAGTTTAGTACCTGTTTACTTACCCCAGATCCACAAAATCGGCCAAGTCTCACACCTGACTTATCGTGACCATCAAAGAGCTCTACGTAGTCATAACCACAGTCTGCCTCTTCTTCAACCTCAAAAGTCTGAAACATTAACTCAACTTGATAGCTGCGCTCTGCCACCAGGAGCCAGTCGCAGTCTGCCTGAACCGGATAGTTGTTATCACCAAACTGAGCATGCGAGTACAGATCTTTGGGCTTGGTTTCAGCTTTCAGCCGACCGCCGCACTCTAAACAGAGGAAAAAAAATAAGGACAGAGAAGTTTATTCAGTGCAAATTAGCATTTTCTTTTCATACATGCCCAGCCTTATTCAGGCTGAGTGCATTTTTATGCCACTAGCAGGTCAATCAAACAAGGTATAGAGTGAAGTACTACCCAGTATGAATACAAATCCATTATTCTGAGTTTTCCCTATATAAATTCTGTTTTATAACTATGGAAACTTGAGCATATTTCATAATTTTTAAGTGAAAGACCAAAAGTCAGGGAACACCAAAGTTGTGAGGAATGCAGTTCAAGAGGTAGGACTTTCTTCAGGTAGGCATTTGAGAGGTGCCTGTGGCCAGCAAGGTGAGTGCTGTAAGTGGGGCATCCACATTTCAGTGGTGACAGTCTTTCCACATGGGTTAACAACACCATTTGCAAGTGGCAAGGGAAGATCAGCTGTAGCACACATTTAGTCAGCAATCAAGTGCAAAAGTCTTGTGTTTCACAGGAGTGTCAACTTTAACCATCATGCAGTGCCTGGAGAACCAGCTCAATACTAAACACCGCTGCCAAGCTCGCTAGTGTGTTTTCTGTATAGTTTATGGATGTGACCAGGTCTTTCTCTGCAAAAGATGGTGGCCAGGAGAAAGCTGCTACTACCAGAGACAGTCTTGTAGCTGAAAGCCTGCTCTTGAAGCAAGTCTTGAGCTGGAGATCCTTGCCCTATGCCAAAGCAGTATTTTCAGTATAAATCTATATTTGTACACAGTAGTAAAATATATGTGTTGCTTTAGAGCTTGTTTGTAACTGCCTAGAAAGTTCATAATTTAAATATGAATGAACTTCATTGTACAGTCCATTAAGCTGTTCTTTAACCAGTTTGCTCAAGGAGAACAGAAATTGCTGAAAGTGTGCTGAACAAAAAAAAAAAAAAAAAAAACCAAACCAAAACCAAAATAACCAACCCCAAACAAAACTCCAAATCAACAAACCAGGAGCTAGTACTTTATCCTTTCTAAATATTTTCAGCAGCTATAATTAAAACTAATATTTGATCCTAAATAGCCAGTGAATCTGGCTTCTACAGTAACTTAAACATATAAGTATTATGCATTTGCCAATTAAAAGTTCTATTACAATGCAACCAACAATGGATGGAAAATTGTACTTAAAAGCAAAAAATGCAGTGTTTATTATGTTTCCAAGAGATGGGTGGTGGCTTTTTTTCTTTACAGCTACAAAGATTTCAATGAAAACAGCATAATTTTGTTGTGGTTTCTCATCAAGAACAACCCACCCCTTACAGCACCCATAAAAACACCAAGTGCAAACGAGCTTGAACCAAAACCTGAGATTCACAAGTTTAGATTCAATTTTTATAAATAAATGAACAGATAATTTTATTTGCATTTTGATCAAATGTATCTATGATTAATAGATCATTTTATAATAAACTGAAACAAATTGCAAGATTCAAACATTTCTAAGCTTTGGTGAATTAATAATTTGAATTTTACTTCAGTGTCATGGACTCTACCCACACTAAACACGACCAATTGCAATGTTATATTGTGAGAATTCACATTTCAGCTGGGAATTAATGGCAGTAATGAGCAAATCCTTATTTTTTAGAAATGTGATATTTTTTTCTTAATAAGAAAATGAAGGAATCAAAGCAGGCAATATAAATTACGTAAATAGAGTAATCCATTATGCATGATTTGTTGTTCAACCTGAAATTTCAAAATTTTTTTGCTTTTAAAGAACAGATAAGAGCACATGATAAAGAAAATTTGTCAAATGAGATAGTTCGAATGGTTATTTCTCATTGGTATTCTAATTTACTTATTTTTTTCCTACTCTTGATTTAATTTACTTTTTTTTTTTTTTTTTTTTTTTGACTGGACTGTTGCCAACAGTAAAAACATCTCCCTGCTTCAGACACGGAGCAGCTGCTAAGGAGAAAATGTTTAATTAACTGTCTGCATTGTTTCCTTCTGCTTGCTACAGCGGACAGGAGCTTAAAGGAAAGTTGTAGCCATACTACCAAAGGCAGAAAATGGCAATTCCCTTTCCTGTGCCCTTCTCCCATGAATTATAGTCTTATATTTTGGGATAAAGTATTGATTTTAGAAATTACAAGTCAATTTTTCAATTTCTTAAGGACTAAATTGTAGTTTCAAAAGTCAATATCCAGCCTGCACAATGCAGCGCTGCATCAGGATGTGTGGCGCAGGCTGTGATGGGTCTGCACAGAATAGAGCAGCGCTTGCTCAGCCTTCAGAGCAGAACTAGCCTAGCTGCGCCGACCACCATCCTTTCCATTGTGCTGGGTCTGCTCTGCTGTAGGTATGATGTACACATCTGACTGTAAAGAAATCTGTCCGACTTGTAAAATGCTGTTGATCTGACAGCTTTAGGTGAAAGACTTTTTTCTAGATCAGCTAAGGAACAAAAAATGCTTTCTTGTTTCCTAAGCTTTCTAGGGGCTTTTAGGCTTCTTACAGACATAGGAGCAAATCAAGCAGTAGTCTCTTGACAAGCTGGACAGATGGGAAAAGCTTAAACCCACACTATCTGAACTAGTTAAACAAGATTATAAATTTGATTCAGCATTGCAGTAATGAATTATTACAGTTATTTTGGAAGCGACACAGGATCCTAAACTGAGTGACATCTGAGATGTCCAAATTTGTCAGAGACATCCTCCCAGGGTTGACAGGTAGGAGGAGGATCTACAGCAGACCTGCAACCTCCTGCAGCAGCGGCTGGAGGCCAGGCACCATAAATGAGGCCATCCGGAAGGGAAACAGATGCCTGTGTTAGGGTAACAAAATCACTCCCTGAGCAATGATGCTTAATGTTCTGTCAGGAGCATTTATTTTCATAAATTCCTTCTGAACGGGTTCTGCCTCTTCTGAGAGGGAAAAATATAATAGAATCTATTTCTAAAACTGTGTTGCACTTCAGAAACAGCATTTGATAGGTTTTGCTCCACCTAGGGAAGCCTTTCTATCCAGCCTATTTTTTGAAACTTTATTGCCCCTGCTGCTACAGTTTTATCCTGGTTTTTGAAATATTCAATGGAAATTTGGTATTTGGACAGTATTTCAAGCCAAAAAGTGTCACAGAAAGGAAATCAACATCATCATCAGGATCTACTAGCATAAGAGGCCATTAAATCATGATGATGCCAGGAATACAGCAGCAAAGACACCTTTGGGCTTCGGATCCAGTTACTCCTTCTCTGCTGTTATATTATACAGGTCCTTCTACTAAGTGAGTTCTGCCCAGAGGTCAGAAGTGAAGGGAGCAGCTTCCTCAGCTCTCCCTGTCTGTCTGCACAGCTATGCAGGACTGAGTACAACCTTGCCTACTTCCACTGCATACTGTCAATTATTTGCTAGAAAAAATAATATAAGGAAATACAATCCACTGTCTATACACTTGTTAGGTATCTATTCATTCAAATCAGTGTCCAAAGCACAGAGGTAAAATTCTGACTGTTTGGTGCAAGACTGCAGGAAAAAGCTGCAAGATCCGAGTTGTCTCTCACTCAAATGGTACCTTAAAGCACATGCTGGTGATGTGCTGTTCAACTTAGCAGTTTGTGCAACAGCAGTCCACAGAAATAAATGTCCTCTCTTAAGGAGACAAACTTTCTAAGTTTTACAACGTTCTTAAAAACTGGGCAGATTCTATTCTTCAGATTTTCTCAGAAAAGCACTATTATGCGTGCTAAGAATTTTTTTACAGTTAAGGCACATAAAACTCAGCAGATAAATATATATATACACATAAATATATATCTATATGAGGGAAATTCCAGCAAGTCATAACATAACTAGCAATCTTTAGAAGTTAGAGAATATAAATTTGAACTTCTTTCAATATAATGACTGCTCCAATACTGCAAGTTGAAAGTGAGAAAAATAAACAAGACAGTACTTTTACAAGACCTGTTGCTAACAAGAGTTCTGACCTTTAACTATTTACCCCAAGGTAATTTAAAAATGAGTAATCATTACCATTTCGATCTAATTTTTCATCTAAGCTAAGGGGTTATTGTGGTAGGGAAGGCAAACAATGGCATGCTTGCAGAAGAGGATTTCCCACAAGACAAACAAATTGAATCAGGTAGCTAAGCTTTTCACTTTCCAGGTCCAGATCATGAAGAGTGAATAGTTCATATAATGTTGCCTACTGTCTTCTTTGAAAGGGAAATTAAATCAATAAAGTTTTAGAATTATTCTTAAGAAAGCAGAATGAAAAAATGAGAAAATGCGAACATAGATATATAAGGATTTGTTAGCTGAGCACTACACATCAACTTAATGAATACTCCAGGTAATATCGAATGGTATGAACAGTGATTAATCACCTTAATTACTTGATCTTCTATTAATAACTGCTACCTGTCAGTAAACCTTACTTACCTGCACAGATATTTATAAATATTTTCTGCATTAATATTTATTTCCAAATACTGGATGAATAAGAATGAAAGTAAAGATAGAAATTATGGATGAAGAAGAAAACAAAAAAACCCCAACACCCCTCGTCTTACAGCAAGCACCGAAAGTTCAGAGATTCAGCACTAGGGGCCACTGTAAGCCAAGCCACTTCAGGGAAACAACGTACACACTATGAAAATGTCCCAAGAAATCTACTAGTGCAATTGCAAAACACTATTTTTAATTTCAGTGATTTCTGCCAAAGAACAAAATAAAATGGTAAATGTGAAGGAGTTTATATTCTTACAGTCTTAAGAAAGTCTTCAGTATTGTTTTTTCTTCTTTTTCTTTGGCTTGTCTTTCCTTTTTAGCTCTACAGGAAAGTAATAGCTGTTTACACAAAACCCAGACTTTTGTTTAAGTTAGAACAGGAAAGTAATGGAGGTGCATCACGTGCCCCAGTGAAGTATTGCCATTAGGAAAACAATGAAAAGCTATTGAATCTTTTGCAAACTAAAGGCATGAATCTTAAGAAATATCTCTTAGACTGTCTATGCCAATATCTTCTTTTTACTGGGTTTTGTTTCAAAATCTTTTAATCATTTACCTATAAAACTGAGACACAAAGAGAGAGAGAGAAGAAGAAATAAATGTCTACAATATTAGAGTATACTTTCTGCAATATCAGACTTTTCCTACTGTTCTCAAGGTTTCATTAGATTTAGTTGTTAACAGTCTTATCTGTAAACTCATCCCATTACTATAAAAGAAATGCCTGAATATCTTCCACTAAAGAACAAAGGGGAAGTTATTAGTAAATCACATCCTGATTTTCTGACCTGTAGAGTGTGTTGCTTGGAAGCCTTTTCTTTGAACTGATGCATCAGAAATAAAGCGGAGAAACATTTTGTTGCCAGTAGCAATAAGAGGATCTGGTATCTTATTGCCGCATAAGCGTCCCAGAATTGGTGATTTTTCACTTTCACCATCAAACACTTCCAAGTGGTCGTAAGCACATTCTTGATGTTGTTCTATCTCAAATTCATTGAAGGTCTGGGAGGAAAAAAAGCAAAATGACTCAATGTAGTACTGTATGTACTGTACTTATATGGTACATACGTACTGATAGTATGTTTCAGAATACAAAGTAGATGTAGTTAAGATGACAGATTTTAGCACTACTGCCCCTACAAGCCTGTAGCTTTGAATAACACACTGATTTTGAGGAAGTGAAATGATAATTAAGAGAGTGAATTTTAAGAGGGCATCATCCTTCATATAAAAAGGGATTAAAATCTTTATAGCCAGTGAATATCCATAACAGAATATTCAATCTAGATTACTGTGACTTTTCTGTTGAATTTGTACCATTTGTAGAATAATTCCAAATTTCACAGAACATTAAAAACAGCAAAAAGTAGGAAAGCTATTGGTTCCTCAGATAGTCGAGAACTGATTGAAACATCTGCAAAACATAATGCCCCCTCCTCCCTTTTTTTTTTTTTTTTTATTTACCACACACTGCAACTAACACCTTCAAGAACGACCTTTCCACATGAATGGTTATGCATTAAAGTTATATTTTCTAATCTATTATCTAGAGATCTATTTTTTGTTATTACTACACTAAAAATATTTCAGGCTGCACCCTTCGTGCTAAGATCACATATTTGATAGCGAAATCATTGTGAAAAATTGCAAAATTTTGTTGATTGTTTATTAAAAAAACTTCAGCAGACTCTTTTGCTGTCCTCAGCTCTCCCAAGAAGATTCGAATCGCTGCCATAGTTTGAACACAGTGATCACAGACTTGACTTTATTTCAAATCTGTGATGTTTCTTTTACACTTCAAAACATTTACCTTTGTTTCTGAGCTCCTAGGGATTCTCAGTCTCTCGTAGTGCTCATGGCACCTTGTAAAGACAAATTTGGATCTATTAAAAATTGTAAATTGCAAGCCCTTTAGAGCAGAGCCTGGCCAACTTCCTTTTAAAAACTTTTAGAATTTAGATTTCTCAAACTGACAGTGTCCAACCAAAGGCATTTCCCAAAGGTGTATGCCATACCCTACAGAAACTGCTAAAACACATACAGCTAATACCTGCTTTTCAAATACAGAAGAGTGTCTTCCAAGACTGGACTAGTATCACCAAATTTATTTCAAGGGGACATCTAAGAGACTTCAGATAGGACTTTTTGACCAGGGCTAAATTTCAACCAGAAACCTAAAGATTAATATCTAGTAATTTCCCCTCATGTAAACACTGAGAAGACAATATACATACACGTCTTTGTGAATTTTCAGAAATAGCCTACAATTTAAGGTGAAATTCAAAATCTGTTTTGCTCAACAAAACAATATAAAAGCACTAAGTATAAATGATCCCATGAGTAGTCACACAGCTGACTTTATTTAAAAAAACAGTAAAGCATTGAGAAGCAATAATTAAAAGGAATAAAACTGAGCTATCAAATACTGAGCAAATATCGTAATTATGCATTCTATCTGGTACACCAAAGCAAATCTGAGCTACCAAATCCCTTGTGGAATCCAGCCAGTGTGAAATGTGACAGTAATTTATATTAACAGCTGACCCAAAGGAAATATGAAGAGCTAACACAAACTCCTTTGCCCAGAGAACCAGAATATTCAGAATAACACTTTGGTTTTGTGAAAAGTGAAGAGCTGCATGATGCAGTGGGTGTAGGTTCATTTCACAGGGAAGTTTGGGGGTTTTATTAAGGGAATGAAACTGCAGAGGCAGTGAAAACAGCTGTACAGCAATCCCTCCTGCTGCTCTTAAATTGTAGTCAGCCATTCTACTTTTATGATGCCAAGTACGTGTTGTCATTTATACCCAAATAAAATCTGATGGATTAAAAAAAATCCAGAAAGCTGAGAGACTAACTGTAAGGGAGTTAGTTAAATATAGAATTGAGTCAAGCCAACTTGGAATCAACAGGAGCAATAGATGTGATCCAAGAGCAGCCTGCAGAACTTTGTTTTCTTTTACAGGAAAATTATATCAGTTTTGTTCACTTCTCGTCAGTACAAAAAGATCACTCTCTAGGAAGCACTTCTCACCATGAACTGTAAGACACACCTATCATTTTTAATATTTGGCTTATCACTGGGATTCCTAAGCCTGCAGGGGGACAGTATATGTTATACTGGGTCCCATAAAGAACAGAAAAAAGTCCTAAATCTGTTGTGAGTCTAACAATAGATTCTAGCAATTACAGAGAGAATCAAAGGGATTTATTTTTTTAAAGGAAAAGCAGATCTTAACATTAAGTCTTTTAGAAGCTCGAAATATTTCAAAACACCCAGAGATGCTTTCCATTTCTTTAAAAAGTGGTCAGTTCCCAGTAGTGGACTAAGAGCAGGCTTGGAAGAGGAGAACTGACACAAACTTTAGGGAAAGTTGAACATGACTGAATAGTTGCTGCTAACTTTATCTCTATTATTTAGTGCCAATAGAGTTCACAGGTGATTTAATAAAGCTGTTAGTATAATTAAATCGCACTCCGTCTTCCTGGGACAAATGCTTTTGAATACCTACCTGCCCTGGTTTCGGCTGGGATAGAGTTAATTTTCTTCCTAGTAGCTGGCATAGTGCTGTGTTTTGGATTTAGTGTGAGAATAATGCTGATAACACGCTGATGGTTTAGCTGTTGCTAAGTAGTGCTTACACTAGTCAAGGACTTTTCAGCTTTTCATGCCCTGCCAGTGAGAAGCTGGGAGGGGGCACAGCCAGGATAGTTGACCCAAACTGGCCAAAGGGCTATTCCATACCATGTGACATCATGCTCAGTATATAAGCTGCAGGGCATTGGCCAGAGGGCAGTGATCGCTGCTTGGGGACTGGCTGGGCATTGGTCAGCGGGTGGTGAGCAATTGCATCACACATCACTTGCTCTGTATATTATTATTACTATTACTATTATTGTTACTACTACTACTTTATTTTATTTCAATTTTGAAATTGTTCTTATCTCAACCCATGAGTTTTCTCACTTTTACTCTTACAATTCTCTCCCCCACCCCACTGGAGCAGAGGCAGTGAGCAAGCGGCTGTGTGGTGCTTAGCTGCTGGCTGGGGTTAAGCCACGATACCACCCCACCATGACTACAGTCCCCATTTTGATTGTCTCATTAGTGGGAATGGTATTCAGAAATGTTACATACAGCTTCTGAACATACAGCCCTTTCTATCTATAGCACTCAACTGAGTAGATACGTTGGTGGCACTTATGGATAGCTGCCTGAATGGGACACTTAAGTCTGTCTCTTATAAACATCCGGCTGATTAGCTTATGAAAATCTCTCTCTGCTACATACATTTTCAAAGCCATCTTTATCTACACATTTTATTTAAAAATTCTGAAGTGCATGCCCATTTTTTCATAGTGCTCCTTAATGACACCAAATGCTTAACTTGAACCTTTTCAGGAAGAGACTTTTCAATGATATCAGAGTGAGAGCAATCACAACAAAAGATTAGTTTCTGCACACACATCCCTCTCAAAAAATGAAACACAGCTTCACAATTCATGTGGTTTGTTACCATGAAGAAATCAATTCTTCCCTTGTTCAGTTTGAGTAAGTAAACTGTGAGGAGTAAAGTGAAATACAGTGTGAAAGTCCAGGAAAAAAATATTTCTCCGTAGTGGAAATATGGTATTAATATTATTAATATTATTGATATGGCATCTTGCTGTACTAGACAGACTTGCACAGAAAAGTGGATTTCAGACTATAAATCATGGAGGTATTTTTGAAAATTCTATCTAGCAAAATTCTATCTAAATTTTTCCAATTTCATTGGCAAAAGCCGATTTAAAAACCTTTTTCTTTAAAACAGACCATGGGATATTTCACTGAAGAAATCTGAATGCTGGAATTATGACTGCTGAGGTTAGAAGTAGTGAAAAAGCTTTCACAGAAATGTTTCCATGCCTGGCAGGTTTTGGTTTATTCAGCCAGGATGAAGAAGGCTTGCTCAGAATTGGCAGCAGAAAGGCCACCTGAATCAAAAACCTGTTTTTCACCTTTTGAATGGACAGAGCATGCACAACACTCATTTTCTGCAACCCCCGCATCCTGCAGAATAGTTTAACCGTTTTACTTCTGGTGAACAGGGATCAGCACATGATCCCACATCCGCACCAGTAACAGGGATTATGCTTTTGGCTAAGGTCAGGAGTCATGAGATAACGATGTATATCCCTTTCATCCCTGCATCAATGTTGGCTATTGCTTCTACCTCTCTGAAGCTGACAGATCTCTCTTCTTAAGTTTTTTTTTTTTTCTCCAAAACACCTGTTAAATCAATTTAGCAGATTTTAAAATATATAAGGCCAGCTTTTGTTGTGGCTGTCCCCTGAGTACTCTGGCTGAAGGAACTCTGGGGCTGATCTCAAAGCAGAAAAGCCCCCTGGGCATGTCCTTGCCTTTAGCTTTGTACAGAGGCTAGATAACCTCAGTAGAGCTGCAAAGCTCCCTAAGCTCTGCTGCCCTGCCTTCAGCCACCAGCACTAGCCTCAGCCAGCTGGACACAAAAGTCACTTAATTTACTTAGGCTGCTCTTTTACTTATGTTAAAATTTGGAGCCACTTTTAAATGAGAAGTGCAGGTTCTTGGTTTTTTTGTATCTTTTCCTCCTCAAAAAGTAGAGAACAGAAATGCAAAAGGTGTGTGGAGAGCACTGTTCGTAACTTCTAATTTTGCTTATCTACATATTGGAGTTTGTGTAAATGGCCTCTGCCATATTTGTCAAAACTTTGTGCAAATTTTATGAATTGCAACAATGATATAGTAAAGTCTGACAGGAGAAAAGTATTCCTCCTGCCCTTAGCTGCCCAGGGTATTTACAGGTATTTATCTATGATATTGAGTAGCCCCAGTTGGCCAGGAATGGACAGGAGTCAGCAGATTTCTAAGACAGTTTACCTCTGGGCTGCAAACTGATAGTAAAGTTTAGTGACAGTTTCATATTGTTGAGTAGTCATTTGAGAAGCAGGCTTGGTGGAAGAAAAGAGAAAAAGGAAAGGTAGTCAGAAACTCACCAGTTTGACCCTCTGCCCGGGGGTGGCACTGATTTCCCATGTGCACTCCTTTCTGCTGGGATACTTGTCTGGCCAGTTGGGACTTGTGATGATGCCATTGGGACTGTGGATCTTCTGTTCACACTCAGCTATGCCAACAGTGATAGCATCAGTTAGTCTGGGGGTTTGCATTCAGAGGTAGCCAGAAAAGTACTCTTTTTTGTCAGGGGACCCACTGAACAGGAAGGAACTTTAGGAAAACAGCTAAGCACACTCTTCAGTGTGCACAGTCATGTTCTTCCTCTTTGGTAAACGCTTTATGGCAAGTAACCCAGCATGCTTGTTTATTGATTGTTGTGAAACATACGCTATTGTTTACAATGGATGGCTTTTTTTTAAAAAAAATATTATAAAGGAATATACATAAGGTAAGCATTAAAATTTAATCGAGTATTTTGCTATTCCCCCCATTCTACATACAAATAAGTATGAAAATCCGCATGAGAAATTGTGCTACTCCAAATGATATTTCTTGGGCAACTTATTTTTCTCTCTTCTCGCTAATTTTCATACTGTAGCTACAGAGCAGTCATTTTGATTTCTAAACCACAGTTCCTAGGGACATATATACAACTAAAGAACAGCTAAGACTAAACTGTGAGTATGTACCAAGAACGGCTTAGTCATTCACATCATAACTGAATCACCAGAAGTGCATCTCTGTGAATACAAAGAACTAAGACTTAAAGAAGGCAAGAAAGGAATCGGTTCCATTTTTTTATTCAGTTTTTTAACAATCTCAAATTGCTTTATAAATAATATCAGAGAATTATTCAATAGGAATCTTTTAGAGCGGGCAAGTATCATTCCAGTGATAATGCAAGTAATTCACAAAGGGTGCATCTTTACTCGCAAATTAAATCCATGCTAGATACAGCCTTGAGAAATTACAGTAGCTCACATGATATTGCACGCATGAGGTTCATTTGCAGATAATCTAAATTCTACTTAAGCCCCAAAGCCCCTTAAGCCCCAAAGCCTCCTGTTTTCCTGGAGGTAGCCACACCTTGAGACAGCAAATAGGAAGAAAGATGCATAGGGACTTGACTGGAATTTAGATTGTCTGAATATGTCCCCTAAAATAAGCCCAGAAAGGGTAGATACAGTTCCAGCCTGACTGCGAGGAAATAACTGCTACTGATAGGAGCAAACGACAGCTTTACCAAGCTTCTCTCCAGAAACACTATCCCTGTGTTTAATACAGCATTAGACAAATACTCTATCACAGCTTTAAATGTTCTACACTTCACAGCACTATTAAAAGTAGCACTCCCTGCCAATGATCCCAAGTTTTCCAAACTGCATTCCTGTGGACCTCAAACTCAGCCACACACAAATGCTGGGGATGGAGGGGACGGGAAAGGAGGGGTGGGGGAGCGTTGAAGCCCAAATGTCTAAGCCCCCATTACCAAGATCTTTCTTTTTCCGGTCTTTTCCTTGGAAGGAGAGCTGCAGAGATCTATCTGTAAGAAGAGCTGTATAATCAACCATTCAAATACCTTACTACTTACCCTCCTTGCAGTCATGTTTGTTTTCGTGTAGCACAAATCCATTTCGGCACTGGCAAACATAGCTTCCTACCGTGTTGATGCACTCATGCTGGCAGCCACCATTGTCCTTCGAACACTCATCCTTGTCTAAGAAATACACAACAAGGTGGGGTGAGCATCACAGCTAGCAGGAGTTGTCATTACAAAAAAAAAAAAAAAAAAAAAAATGTTTAGCACAGTGTTTGAGTCCAGAAAAGGATAAACTAAGGCACACAGTTCACTCTTCTCAGTATGGCAGTTTCATGGTACCTTAGTTCTAGCCACTCATTGCTCAGCCTGCAACCTTGCACCATGGCACAAATAGTCTGTCTCATCTTTCTAGGAAGTGAGGAGTAGTTCCTAGGGGAGAGGAACACTAGTAAAACAAACAAGCGAAATCAAAGGAGATAAGACAGTTACCAGCATTTGCTCTTTCAAGTGGTCTAGCTGGTAAAATTTAATAAATATCTTATCCAAAGCTTTATTTCAGTAAACAACAGGAATGTAATTTATGGACAACACAAAGTATTCCAACGTTATGCAAATTCCACAATTTAATGGTGGTATGTTGAAAGGAACATGTAGGCCAAACAAGGTTTCAAGCTCTGCATACTAAACATGTAAGAAAAGAAGGATTTAACATAAACTTTTTTTAATAAGTTTATTTTTTTTTCCCAGCAGAGTGACAGTGTGCTTTACTTTTAATGAATCTGGACATTACAGAACATCACAAAAAGAAAAACATTTCATTGAAAAACATACAAAAGAAAATGGCACTAATTATTTCAAAGATATCTACAATATAGCATGCAGTTCTGTTTATTAACATATAATCCTTTAAAAGAGCTTTTAGTGTGTTAGAAGTAAAGTAGAGAGTAGGGGAGGAAATATGACCTGCATTAAACAGCTACAAATTCATTGCATGGAAAAAAGCCAAACTAGATTAACAGGCTGTCATTCTAGCAAGAGGCCTCAGCTGCCACCCTTCTATGTCATTCAGCTGTTGTCATTTTTGGTGAGGCTGGTCCATTTAAAAAAGGCAGACTGCTCCTGACATACGCATACATACATACATGTATATATGTATGCACAAGTATACACTTATATATGTGTAGACACATATATATATAATCCTGAGATATAAAAATATATACCTATATAAATATATATATAAACACATACACATAATAAAAAAACCTGTATCTTACAAACTGTCATTTCAACATGCAAAGAAAGGAGGAAGAAGAGCAAAGAAATTGCGGTCATCCCAGAGGTCCAGTTGTTGCAGGGCTGGAATGCAGAGCATGCATCCCCTTCAGCCTCATGTACCTTGGAAAGCAGCAGTGAGCATTATCTCCAAACAAGGTAACATGCAATGTTTCAGACTTTAGTAGGCACAGTAAGAATTTCTATAGGTTACAAGCCACTATGGATAATTTAAGTCTCTTTTTGTTGTCTTATGTATTTTTTCCCTGCCTTTACTGACGCTCATATTCAGTAACACAACAAAGGAAGTCTGCATTATAATTGTGTACATATCTGCTTTATCTACTAAAATGTATGCAACACTTGCCCTGTTGACTTGCAGTTCTTTCCATAAAAATCATCTTATAATACATGATGATAACATACATTTATAGATAAATTCTGCAAGTCAAACCCAAGCATCCACTGCATTTTCTCCTGTAAATCTCAAATCTGTTTGCACTGAAAGTTTTTGGAAGCTTTCTGCAGATGTGAACAGATTTGAAGGTTAAGAAATAGTCAAAAACATAGGTAGTTCCCAGAATCATATGTCCAAAGGCTTATACTAGTTGTCATCTTGATGGTGAAAAAAACATAAGAGCTCCACAATTCATTGTTCATGCACCTTGCAATGCAAGTCCCAAACTAAGGTACTAAATCTATTTAATTTCAAACAAAAGTTTTAATCTTTCATCTTTGCAAAAGCAAACACTATCATAAATTAATTCCATGTTGCAAGTGAAGAATAGTAACAAGCAAATGAGAAATTAGACATAATATGAACAAAACTCTTCAATATTTCCCCTCCTAAGCATTAGTCTGTAGTTTTCTACCAAAATGAGAAAATAAATGGAAGGCAAGCTCAAAATGCATTCTGCTTAGGCTTTCAAGTATGGACTAGGCACACAAATTCTGTGCCCTGGTCCTGTCCATTTTCATCTTCCACCAAACTGTGTGAAAATACTGCAAAGTATTTTAACATTAAATAAGCTTATATTCTGTAAAATAATCTCTTAAGAGACAAGTACATAAGCAAACAGTCCCATGTTGGACCTCCTTAGAGATAAAACAATGGACAGAATGTAGAAAGGAGAAGCTTTGGGACATATTTGAACACAATAATTACTTGTATGTGGTTAATCAAGGATGCAACTGTTGAACGAGCCTTCCTCACACTTCATAATTCAGAACAGACTATCTGTCAAATTGATTGCCCAGTGTCAAAATTCATGAAAAAACAATTAGTCTGTATTAGTTATAGGAACAAATGTTTTGCCATGTGAAAACAAAGCCATTTGTTATGCTGACAGATGGAAATGAGTCTCCCCATTTTGAATGGATACTTTCTTTCTTTTCTCATATCAGTACTCAGAACAGGGAAAGATCCATTCTCAACAAAATGTTAGACTGAATCATTCAGAGGACAAATGGTCGTACCTCTGAAACCCTCAGAGGCCACCAGTCTGTGAATAATACGTACTCGGCCTGAAGGGACCTGTATCAAGTCCTTGCAAGATTCAAAAACAAAAATTTTCTCTTTGCAGGCAGCTTTCTTGTCTGTGGAAAAAAATGTACCAGGATGGCACCAGAGATGAGTTTGTGCTCCAAAACAGATTTGCTCAAGGCCAGAAACATTCTAGCTATCTCTTTTTAACTGCTCAATGAATCATCACCCAGGAAAAAATGTCCCAACAAACCTCATTTCTATATTATATCAAACACCATGTATGTTTTGAATGATCATGCAAAGAACCATAATTATTTAAAACACTGAAGTAAATCTAAAACGATAAGTGGAAGCAGTTTAGTGACATATTATCACTGGGTATTAATCATACTGCTACAGGAAGACTGATTTAAAGAAATGATTAGGCTATCTTCTTGGAAACACAGAAAAAAAAATATTATTGTTATCTTTTTCCCTCCCTAGAGTAAATTCCTGGAGTTGTTTTACACTCCTCTAGTCTTATGGGCCCAGCAGACTGCAATAGATCTTCTGACAAGAGCAGGAGAGAGAGAGAGGATGACAGAAGAAAGAGAGGGGGAGAAAGAATAAAAACTCAATTACTGGAAGCTTTTCATTTAGAAGCTTAATATCCAATTGCAAAAAGTTTTAATAAAAGTTTTAAAAGATTAACATATCATGACTCCCTAGTTTCCTCTCTTTACCCACAAAACTTGATTATAAATACACAAGAGTGTCTCTGGAGATTAGCTAGATCCCTGCAACAGCTCCCAACTGAGCTTTTTTCAGAACTGTCCCATCAAATGTAAATTTTACAGAATGTTGAAAAAAAAAAGTTTTTCTCACTTTCCAGTAGCACCTGTCTGCCTGTTAACACCATTTTACAGCCAAAAATGTAATTACAATTTGTCTTATATCAACATAAACACCTTCCTAATGCAGGTCATCTGTTGCCCTATGTCACTGTTTGCTTTCACAGTTTATCACAGCGGGTTCCAACCACCCCAAAACTGCTTTCTGTCATCTGAGCTGGAGCTGGGCCATGCCTTCTCAACTATAGCCATGGCTGCAGAATTCACCACCATAAGAGTTGCAAAAAAAGTTATTTGGCTGTGCTTTGTGGAACACATTACAGTTCCTAATCTTCAAACTAATCTGGTTTATCCACCTGTCTCTCTTGCTGAGCATTGCATATGCCCTTTACTGGTGAACAGACTGCAAGATGCAGTGTTTTACTTATTACTGATTTTTTTTCATGATGTATGTCTTTATTACTAAGTGCTTCCAAATATTTCTATTGTGATTTAATCAATAAAACTGTTAAATGCCTTCCAGCAGGTATCTTGGACACTAGCACTAAGTACTTCTCTACAGATACCATTCTAAAAGTAGCGTATTCTGAAAACAAGTATATAAATAGGCAAAAAACCTCACTTCATCAGCTGAACAGTGATCAGCTATCAACTCCCAAAGGCCAAAATACTTGAAGTCAAGTTCATTCTTCATTGACAGACCAATAGCATATTATGTCCATATTAAGGAATTCAGGGGTAAGAAAGTTATAGTGTTTTCTAACAGCCATGAGAGTTTTGTCTGATGAATTATTCAGAGATGACAACCTCTTTTTAGAAACTTTAAGTTCAGAAGTTTGATTTCTCTCAAGCATTACAAACTTTCTGTTTTGATCAGGAAATATTGTCAAAAGGGGAAAGCCAGATAACATACAAGAATAGAATCTGCTAGAAATGATAACAACTGGAAGAGAACAGGGAAAGAATGAAAATAAAACACAAAGTATCTCAACCCATATGAAATAGAGAAGATATTATGGCAGAAATGCATTATGAAGCATTCAGTAAATTTATTTACTTACAGACTCAAAGACTATTTATATCAACCTATCTTTCTTCAAAGGGGGTTAGATATATACTATATCCAGGACATATCACACATTTCTATTCATTAAAAAACACATTAGTTCAGACTTCTCCCTGGGTAATTAATTTATTCTAGTGATCAATGATGTCATTTAAGACATATTTTTTTAAATTACCAGGAAAACCCTATTTTAACCGGGGGGCGAAGGGGAAGAACATTTCATTCAGAACTGAAAAAGACTAGAGAAGTAATGGTTCTCAAGGATTACAACCTGATGCTTTGAACTCCATGAATTATAGTCTAGTCTTTCTCCAACATATAACATTGGCCTGATTTCTTCCTAGAACCCACTCATAATATTAATAGGTCATTTAAACAATCACTAAAATAAACAAACAAATAAAATAATTCTGTGAAAATTAACTTTAAAGAAAACCAAAATTTAACTGACTATAAATGTATAAATGTTCAGCATGTCCACAAAACACAACTTCTGAATTACAGAGCTTACACAAATTACAAAGCTATCATTGCCAATCTTATATAGCATAGCTGTATAGATCCTGAAAATACATAACAAAATTAATTTACAGGTCATTTTTAGAACTGGAACACATCAATACTTATTCTTGTAAAAAGTCAAAATACGTCACAATTCCTGCTGGCACTACTAGGCCAACATGAAATGACTAGTTGCATAAGTGTTTCTAGGAGTGTCTGTTGTATGCATATACATATTTACTACAAATAATGAGTAAAACTTGGAAGCTTCTTGCTAATGTAATATACAAATTTAAAAGTAAAAAGTTCTACTATATGTAAAGATGGATCTGAAAGACTATGGCCAGAGAAATGTGATTGCTAGGAAAAAAAAAAAAGTTTCACAGGAGGTAAAAAGTTTGTTAATTTCTTTGTATGAGATGAAACACTTTTTATTCATCTTTCACAATTATTTAAGAAAAACATCAAAGCAGTCATAATAAGAAAACGTTGAAAGTCTAAACTGCTTGTCTTGACAGTTATTTTCCTCACTTTCCAAACTACATCGCTTATACAATACACTGTTTCTTATTACTTGGTCATAGTTATCAGTTATTAACACTAACCAATGAAATACCATTTTCATTTCAGATTTGATAAAATATGTTAGCAAACAAATGCTAACAACACTGCCTGGTAATACATTTTGCTGCATATTAAACACAATCAGGATTCTACAGTTTCAGATTTTTATCCACTATCAAAAAACTTGGGGCAGAATTCAAACCCCAAATGCTTCTGGATGACTTCCAGTTTGGGGAGGTGGAAGGACAGGACTTTTGTTGCGTTGTTTTACACAAGATAACATACCTATGCATATGTGTATGTGTAAACACACATAAAAAAACCACTAAGCAAAATTCCACTACTAACACCAGGTGGTATCCTGCCACAGCCAGATTATTATAGTCTAGTCTCAATGGGTAATTGTGCAAATATTTCCTTCAGCTTCACTCATGTCTAACTATTCAACGATACATGTCCTTAGATGATACAAACTTCCATCGCGCTGATCTGCCTCAGTGAAATTACACTCATAACTAAAAAGGCACACATTTTTGCAAAAGCAAGGTCTTAAACTCTGTTCTTCTGCGAAACATTAAGAAGTGCAACGTTTGGCAAGAACATACCCGTAATGTTAAACAAAGGTGGCACACAGTGGTAATTTCATAACTAATGAATTATATTAAGTGACCTGAGTGAAAAACACACAAGTGTACACTGTATGTAATTCATATCACATTACAACTAGGATTTGAAAAAATAGCAACAAAACTTGGGATACATCTAATCGAAATTTCAATGCACTTAGTAAATTTGGTTTTTTTCCTCTGTATCTCACAAAGTTAATTTGCCTCTGCTGTTGTTTAAAAATATATATATGCATTCCACATAATTCCTACTAGAGGCAGACATTACAATTCAGAACCTTACTTTAAGACAAGAGAGTGGTTTACGCTTATATAAATAAAACAAAGTCAAAGCTACCAGGAAAATTATAAGGGAAAGGCCACTCACTTTCATACCAAAATATAATATTCACTCTGCCTAGTCAGTGTATGCTCAGAGGCACTCACAGGTACACAAGAGTGATTTTCTATACCTGAGAAGAAGTGTGCCTTGAAGCCTTTTTTTGACACAGTGTTGTCAGATCTGAATTCAATTCGCATGTTGTTGTACTGAGAGGTGATAACTTCAGGCACTTCTGTACCGCAGAATTTACCATGTAGTTTAGAATCAGAAGAAAGGCCACTACGAATCTCCACATAATCGTACTTGCAAACCTGAGAAAAGAAAGAAAAAATTTTTTGTTGGCTAACTAAAAGAAAAGCATGAAGTTGCTTCTTACAAACGCAAGAACTCTGGTATATGCTGCTTAGTAATAGATCAATAATATCTTTTTTCACTTTTCCCTGACTGAAAACATTTGTAAATTCTTACAAACATTCACTGATTTTGTGTAACAATATTTTAAGGTCACTAAGGCATAGCTATCTTATGCATTACGTTCAAAACTATTATTTTGATAGATACTAATCTGTGTTTAGTATCTAAATTTCAAGATGCTTAGTAACGTTTCCATTTAATCTAAAAAGTAAAAATTCCAGTGACATGAGACTAAAATCTAGCAATATTCAACCTAAAAATTATACCTATCTTTGTGCTGTAAACCACATACCCAGAACCTACAAACCTTTTACTGCTTGCACCTCATAGAATTTTAAAAAAACCTTAATTTTCACTTAGAAACTTACGAGATAAGGTTTTATCATAATGTATTTGAGACATATTCATTTATTTACAAATATATAAAACTACACTATTAAAACCATACATCTTTCTTTAACAGGAGCATAACTATAATTTTGAAGGTTGATGCATGTCATTGTCATTAAAAGGTTAAAAATAAAGTAAAATAATATAATAAAAAAGCCTTATGCAAGGCCTGCTACTCGTGATAATACTTTCAATGCATAATCCCTTGGTCAACCTAAAGCCTTCCACCCAAAAACTTCTAAGCTTCTTAGGCTCAACTATCAATCATTTAATCAAAAATGTCCCAGTTGTCTGCAATTAATAGCTTAAGAGAAAACAGTGGCCAGGAGGATTCATACAGAGTTTAGAATGTCCACTATATCCAAGTTGTATTTGATAAATCACAATTTCTAGTCAAAAAAGAAATGTCAGGGGAGCTGGAGGAGAACTACAGAAAAGGATGTTTTAGCCTTTATTGCTCTCTCTCCCTGTGAAATATTAAATGATTGTCAGCATTTCCAGTTGTTTTTAATATAATACATTCTAGATGTAGATTAAATATTCATTGTTACGGGAAAAATTTTCCTATGTTGCAGAGTTGGAAAGTGACTAATTCAGTTGAAACTACTATTATACAATATAAAGAACACAAAGATTCATAAAACTTGAGTTACAGCCACATACTGATTTATATTAATTGTAATTGTAATTCATATTAATGCATGTGATTTTCAAATATAGTTTGCAACATTAATAAATCTCATCAATTTGAGCAATACATCAGTGGTGAGTTTTGATGGTTTCATAGCTTTAGATTAGAAATGAAATGTAATTTCAGATAGGTCTAACTTTCTTCATACTACACCATATTTACAAAATTTTACAAGTTAAATGTAAAATTAAAATTGTAAGATGTAAAACATTAAAATTGTGATATCAGAAAAGACATCTTGGTCCTAAATGGAGCTCCTATAACAAAAAAAAAAAATAGAGCATTTCTTAAATGTATACATTTTATGTCTGGACTTGGACAATATATTAGAATGTTCCAGATATTATATGTTTCTTCTGATTTCCACAGGAACCATTCTTAGCACTACTATTTAATAGTATAAAGCTGAGATTTAGTAGCACAGGAGAGGATCAAACCAAAATTATTAATGTTGAAAAACACTATGTATTTATTTTTCATATCTGCTTAAGTTATGTGTCTTGCATGATCTTAGAAAACTGATTTAACTTCATTACACCCCAGGTGTCTTCCTGGCAAATATGGCTTAAGCACCAAGAAAGTGCAGGAAAAATGTTTTATGATTTGTTCAAATGGTAATTAAGTTTTAATTCTTTGGGATTTTTAAGTTTTTATTACACATTTGCAGTTCTTATAATAACGATAACAGAACATGAGCATAACCTATAAATCATTAAAAGTTGGAATTTCATGGACTTTAGAACCCACCCCACATTATTTAAAATAAAATAATAAAAAATCTCACATTGCTGCCTCTGCAAATAATTTTGAGATACTTTGGAGAAGCCATGGCTAGGTTGTTTCTTAGTTATAAATTAAACTCCAGCTTTTGCCACTTCAGATCTCATGCCTAAAGCATGGCCCATCCTTATATCGAATATGTTGCTACAAATTTTTTTAGTCAGAAATAACATCCTGGGATTTGGGGTCTTAACGCCGTGTGAAAAATACCCAGATAAACTCAATGGCTATAGCAAATTATGGCTAGAGCGTGGCAAGGGAACTTAATTGCATGACAGAGCAGTGCCTAGGAAGCAGAACATAGGCTGAAAAGTTGATGTTGAAACCCGTATTTTACTGATTTGCACCCAAAAACCACTGCAACCCCCACCGCTTTGTTTAAAGCTATAGGAGCAGCCCCTGCCACATGGAGGACCCTGCCCTGCCCCTCTTCCCCACCTGGGGTCAAGATCCCCCACGCCTCCAGGGTCCGCCCGGCTCAGATACTGCTGTTGTTCTATTGCGCCTTATTTCTGGTACTGCTTTTTTTTAAAATATTTCCCCCATGAGATACTTGTAAGTGATTTAAACGCTCCCTTGCTCTGTCACTAACCACAGCTTATGTGTATTCTTTGTAGTCATAGTCTGTAAAGATGATTTGGTTTCTCCAGATTTTCTTCTCTTGAATTCTTTCCAATATGCCTCAGCCATTTGCTCTGTTTTAATTTGTTGATAAAAAAAGTCAGCTGAGACTCAGCAGAGAACATTTTTTTTAAATTTCTTGTAATACATATACATTCAGATGATATGTAAAAGAGAGCTATTCTCTCCATGTTTGTTTTGAAAGAATCCAGAAACAGTCCCAAAATGAAAACAAGAATATCTATGGTTATTGTCAGCGTATGAACAGTCAGCAAGGGTTTTATAAGACAATATCTATTTTTGAACACTTGTGAAACCGTTTAGCGTGTAACAGATTGCGCAGGTCTCTGTTCACGGTTACTTACTTCATTCCCTTCTAACTCAAAAAACTCAAACTTCATTGAAATTCGGTATTGCGTTGGGGCAACCACCTGCCACACACAGTTTTTGTTTGGAGGATACTCTTTGGGCCACCCTGGTGTGGTTATAGTCCCATTTAGCTTTGTCAGGAGTCCTCCGCAAGCAGCTGTAAAATTAAAAGGGAGAGCATCATTTCTTGACTGAAACCATGTTTTACCATAAACAGAAGCACACTGAGAAGATTCAGTCCTCTCATTACTTATACTGCTGTAATGCCCAGACAGACTAATCAGAATCTTGTTTTATCATGCTTGGTGCAAACAAAGAGAAAGAGACAGCCCCTATCTTGAACAGCTTGCAGGTTTGCGGACAGAGATAAGTTTCAGGAGTACACAAGGCGTTATCATATTCATTCTTTTCCCTTCCCTCCAGAGACTCTGGTTATTCTCTCACAGCCTTTCCCATGCAAGTCCTCTGACCTCAGCGCCCTCCCCAGGACCTTGACCACCCCTCTTCTGACAGACGGACTACTTAAGATGCGCTTTGCATTTCCCCAGCTTCTATCCTTGATTATTGATCCAGAATACAGCCCTACCTGCCTCAGCTCATATAACTGTATATGCCTCCCATAACCTACTAGATAGGGTCACTTCTTTGGGATAGCAGTCACGTACTCTTCAGTCACAATTACTTCTGCTGAAGTATGGATGTTCAAGTAACAGAGAAAATACCTATTATTTCCAAATATATGGCAAATAGTCACCTCCATACAACACAACAATACTGTACTATGTTTGCGAATGCAGTTCAGATAGCAAAAGATAAACACATCAATCTTTTCCATCTGTGGAATTTTTTTTTTTTTTTTTTAAATGGGATTTACAGAGGTTCTTGATCACACTTTGCTGCATTGATACCAATACAGCACTGTGACAGCACTGGAAATCATCCACAAATCTCTATTTCTAAAGAGCTGGGGTGGGGCGGGGGGGGAAGCTCCACCTTCTTCCAACTACTCCATGCTAACGCAGAATGCTTTAAAAACTGCCTACTCCTGTCTAGCTGATGGTCTCACACACTACATGTACTTCATCTAACACACCTGGGAGAACTCTCCAGTTTCTGTGCCAGGGTTCATTTGGCCAACCCAGACACATACCAGTCTTCCTCCTGGCACATGGCTTTCCATGCAGAAGACTTCTTGGTATATATGTAAAGGTAATCTGACTGGGTGGGTGGGGACTAAGACCCTGGGTCACACCTCAGGGTGTTAAAAAAAAAAAAAACAACAGGCACAGGCTTAGAGACTGCACTCAGATGACACAAGCCACACCGCCAAATGATCCAGTCTGGGTTAGGACAACTACTGCTAGTTTTCAATTTCTGCTTTTCAAGGTCACTCCACTAGTCCTCGAGGCAATGGTGGGAAATGTGGAAATACTGGAAAAAAAATCTTAAAGCTTTCTAATATGCTGCCAGTGGGGGAGATTTGGATTAGACGACCGTGAAGCAATTTTCTGTGCATGTCAACACTGCAGTGAAGCATTGGGCAGAGTTAGAGGCTTCTACTCTGGCATCATGTGTGAAGTCATACAGCTAGGTCACCCCTCGAATTCCCAAACTACAACAACAACGTAATGTTCACTGTGACTACACAGCGATCTTAATTCAGCAGTCCCAAGTAGCATCTACATACAGTGAGCGCTATATCACATGGAACAAATGCATATACGCTTTCAGGGATAGCTCACGGGTTTTGCTCCACGCTGCACTGCAGTACTTTGAGTGACTTCTCCTTTTGCCAGAGTTGCTTTTCTGTTTGGGTGCCCGTGAGGTATTCCTTTATTTTTCAGAGGCAAAGGGAAGAGTTTTCTGAAAGACTGGTAATCTTCCCTAATATTCTGACTCCGGTCAGCAGGCAGACTAAACTGAATTCCTTACATAAATTTGGGCTGATGATCAAAGGCCCGGAGATCAAACCTCTGCCTTCATGCCCCCCCTTAGATTAACCTTACTTTCTGCATACTGCCTAATATGCAGTAATAAATTGTTTTTCCAATGTGCTCACTATTAAAGTCAGGGGGGGAGGCAGGGGGTGGGGAGAACAACTGAAAAACCAACCATCTTGGTGAGAGCCACGATCTAACGTGCCTGTAGTCTAGGACTATCACCACCTCACACAAACACACACACATCCCAAACGAACAAACAAAACCAACCCCACAGAACCAAAAGCAAAAGAACAAAAAGTGCAAAGAAACTAAGCAAAACTACCCCAAATTGTGACAAATCATAAGTTAAAGCCAGGAAATTGGAAAAGAGAGACCAGTGAATCGCATCAGAAGAAAACTGTAACTCCGAGCACTCGAGTTTTCAAAATCCATTCACTACTCAAACAGATGAACTGAGATAAGAATAATTTGTGCTATCCCTGAATTTATTGGTGTTTATGAATAAAAATCAAACAATAAGTGGTGTGTAATGATCAAGAGCTTTTGCTTCTTTCCTTTGATATGAAATATGTATAGAATTCAAAACTTATCTCAGTCCAATCCTACGTTTACACAGACTTCCACTTATCAGGTTGTTTTTTTTTCCTCCAAATCATTATTTGAACACGCTTAGAATGCGCCATGCTCTAACCAACTGAGCTAACCCGGCTGGCCTTTGCTCACACTGAAAAGCAGAATTTGTTTCCAGCAAGGAAAGTCCACAATCTGACTGGCAGTGGGATTTCTCTGAGCTTCGAGCTAGAATAAAGGATCCTGCTCTTCAAACCTGCCAGCTTCCCAGTCACAACCCCTCAGAAGTGGTCATAGGGATCATTAAATATGCCAGTTCTGAGACAGTGGAACATTGCTCCGCTGATAATTGTCTCCTTATGCGTGGTGGGAGACTTTGCTTTAATGAGTATGAATAATGTAATAAGTGGTTTGGGAAGGTATGAAGTCCTGCATTGCATCATTCCCAATTGACGAACAGCAAAACCTGTACAGCTAAATTAGTGAGACATCGGATGAAGATGACTGCTGTGGACAGACATTACTCTGGCACCACTACTTAAAAGGGAACACTGGTTCTCCAGGCTGGGTTCCACAATTCTCACACTGCTAGGACAGAGCATATGAAAGGTGCAGCATTTCAGTCACGTGATGGCACTTGGTGAGCTTTAAGAGCCCCTAACACAGCAACACACTGTACCTTCACAACTCTTTTTGTCAGGACCAAGTTCATAGCCAGGATCACAGGCGCACTGGTAGCTGCCCAGAGTATTTACACAGCGCTGCTCACAGCCACCATTGTCAGGTTTCGCACATTCATCTTCCTCTGCCAAGACAGGGAAGAATGCAAAAACGTGTTAAATAATTACCTTCCTCAGCTGTAATTGCTGGATCAACATTAACCCAGAAAGCTGTATGCATGCCACTATAAGGTGCGCTACATAACACACTGTGGTTGCTGACTAGAGGATTTTCAAATGCTAAGGAGACCTGCAATGGAGAAAATAAAAAAATTGTCCTTTGTGGGGTTTGGGTGGGTTTTTTTTACAACAATACCTACTGACAGCTGCAGACCTAATTTATAAGCACTTTCTGGGCAGCATACAATAATTCAGGCAGCCGTAATCTAAAGGTTGTATAAAGTATTGAAAGAAAGATTGAAAATCCACAGCAGGGTCACTTGAAGGGCACTTTATCTCCCACAGAATCAATTTGTGCATTATCCCGAATTCATACTCAAAACCAGATTAACAGAATCCTCAAATCCCAGGTTTTCATTCTACTGATATTAAAAGGAACAAGATGCATCAGGGATGGGGGAGGGAAAGGAATAATGTATTATCTCTACTAGCTCTGAAGTATACCCATGAGATTCATTGTTAAAATATTCCTCGGATGTTGAAATATTGTTTCCTTATACTAGGACAAGTAATTTCTTAGAAATAAAACAGAGCTCCCACCCTCGTGTCTACAGCCTTCAAGGTTATAATTGTCTACAGTGAAAACTAACAATTAGGGTAAGAAAAGCCCCAGCTTGTGGCTTTTCAAAAAGAGCAAAAAGGTTCTCCTGATGGCATGTCCTGTATTTTGGGTGTCACCATGGCCACACCACTGCTAGTGGCTTTCGCTATGCCATGGGCAGCACAGGGTAGGAATTACACACTCCCCATACACAAAATGCTCCAGGTAGAGCTGCAGTTGTATGACACCACCACCCCCCCCCTCCCCCCCCCCCCCCCCAAAAAAAAATGGAGGAAGACTTTGAGGCCATTGATCACTGTGATTTCTCAGCTGTTTGGGGTTTTTTTAATTTTTTTTCTTGCTCACAGAAGGTAAATTGATAAAGCAGCCTAATGCAGCAAACAGATTAGAAATAACACACCACTTAAACAAAAGAAAAAGACAACGTAAACAGAATAGACACATTTGTGATTATACTACTTAACTTTATATTTGATAACACAATGACAAAAAAAGCCATTTTTTACAAGATTAGGTATGTTTCAAAGGTGTTTCAAAACTAAGCTGATTATTTGAACCTGAAGACAGTAGGAAGTTGCACTGAATATGTTCCTTCATTCTTTGGGCATATTTTGCAAGGAGATTCAAATATGTCTACTGGGGTTTTTTGATAAAATGTATGCCGAGCTAAAAAATATGCTGGAGGCAGTACAGAACTGATATTAGTAAAAATAGTTTGAGAAATATTTTTAATATCTTGTCATAATTTTTCTAGTACAAAACCAAGTGATAAGAAGTTCACAGCTCCCAGAATATCCTTTAGCATTTACCTTTAAAAAAGTTAGCTGCAAACCCTGCTTTGTTAACGGTTCCATCAGAAACAAACTTCATCCACAGGGTATTAGAGGTAGATCTAATGTCTTCTGGCTTGTCATAGCCACAAAAGTGACCAATTAAAGGACTGTTCTCATTTGTTCCATCACGAATTTCCAAGTAGTCATATGCACAGTTATCATGTCTTTCAATCTGTAAAAAATTAGTTTTAAAGTGACCTATTTGAACTTGACCATAAATATCAAATATCAATCAGATAATAAACAGAATAGAAATTTTTCAAAGTTAAGGTTAGGGTTCTCTGTTTAGGGTTCAAACATCAGGAAGATGAACAAGCATCACTGGACTGTTTTTAACTATACTTGTTTTTTACAAGAAAAAATTGTTGACACAGGACACAACAGTCTAACTGGAAAAAAGTAACTAAAAAAGGCATGCTTACCTCTACGCTTCCTAATGTTCTCAAATTCCTACTATGAGCTCAAGTAAAGTCCTCTTTTTCATGTACACTCAAGTATACAAGATTAATGGTTCAACAACTAAACAGGTCAGAAATATTAATTGGTTCTGAAATATTAAAAAGCTCAATTTTGATCAATATAAATACGACTTTTAGACTTTATCAACCTGTTCTACTTCAGGTGATGATCAGTATTTTATTTCCTTCCTTTATCCTCAACACAGTTCAAAATTTTGCATTCATCACTACCCACAGATGTTGCTGGGTAAGTGTAAAAAATAACAGTTCATTAAGAGTTTAGGGCATCTGTAGAATTAGATCCAAACACACTTGTAAAATTATCAGCTCTTAAGTAGCCAATAGAACAGATGACAAAAAAAAAAATCGTCATTATTTTTCTGCACCTGATGTGTCTGGTTTCTGTTGCACGATTCCTGATCTCAGGTGTCTTCTTTTGACTTTCTGAGTCAATGAGTGAATCTTTGCTGTACTGATGGAGAAACCTGCTGAAACCAGAACAACTGAAAATGTCCCTCTCATTTAAACCTCCTGCCAGATAACATCCAAACATAGACTAATATGTGAGTGTACATGTGTGCATTTCTACTTGGGTAGCAAGCCTTGTGCTCCTTACATAATAGTATTTGCAGAGTCAGTCAGAGTGGGAATTGCACCAAAGAGGAAAGCAGTTGCAACCCAGATACGATCCTATCTGGAGCCTAGATAATTTATGATGCCTGTCTTTATTGAGAGAGTATCTTTCCCAACAGAATTGAAAACCCTCTTGATCTGGGTCATTTTACTGCAGGATTACTTCACGTTACTCAAATAATATAACATCTTAGTTATAAAAGAATTAACTAAATCCAAGCATTCAAAAATAATTCCTCTAAGAAAACTATTGTTCAACTAAGTGGCTGAATCGTGAGGTAGGTTAAGGGATGGGGGGGATGGGACCACAGTCAGGGAGAAGGGGTTGGATAAGCCTCAAATTTAATTCAGCACACCCAAATTCTGTTAAAATGACAAAGAAGTCAAAACCAAACCAAACCGAGAAAAATCCACATCTTCTCTCCAGACAGAGTTTTTCTTGCACATAAGCAGCACAGTTAGTACATGTGGCTGCTGGTACTCTGCTCTAATTGTGCATTATGACCAGCACTAAGCTCAGCAACCACCACAGACTAAGGAGCTTTCATTTAGCACATTAGGATTTCTGCTTCTTTTATGTAAAGAGGGAAAATCGGGGGAAGGGGCTCTTTCATTTTATTTCATTTTAATGGCATCAAAATATGGCACTTAGACACAAAATTTGCTTGTCTTCTTTCCAACTTTCCAATTCTTCAGGCATTTACATACGTAATTTTCTCCCACTCACTTCTCTGGCACATTCCGTATTGCCATTTACTGTAATTTCTTAGCTGTTTGCTCAGGAATTGCTTTGGGCCAGAGTTTGGGAAATGAGTGAGAAAAGTCATGAAGATCTGGGATGCAATCACCTATTGCTGACTTCAATGGCAATTGTATGTTTGCAACTAATGTGGTCAGGCATGTGTCTACCTGAGCACTGATAAGTTTTTGACACTGTAATACCGAGTCCAAATTTTCATTAATATAAATAACAACTTTTAAACACGACATCATATTCCAATTTGAAACAAAATCTGCCTTGTTATCTCACTAAAAATCATATTGCACTCTGATGTAGAAAGAAGTGACGTGGTCCAAAGCCCACTAATATCAATGAAGGAATTGTGTATTTTCCCCACATGTCTGTGGTCATTTCACTACTCAAGACTTTTAATTAACATCTGTTTTTCCCATGTTTCCATGTTCTATGGGGCAATATGGAAATTATGATTTTTCATAGGCCAAGTGCAGCTCTGAGTTACATGTACTAAATTCCCATTGAGGTGAATTGTTAGTTTCTTTTCTGAGAATCACTCTATTTTTGGCAGAAGACAACAGCTAAAAATACATTTTGTATAGCAATAAGCTGCTAAACTTCCTAGGACTATAAAAGTCAACCAACTCAAAGTGCTATTGATTTTCAATAAAACAATTCAAAAGGTTGCCATTCTACCATATTCATTTATTTTTAGTGTGCTACTACTACTGCAAGTGATGCCATTATTATTATCAATATTATTATATTAAGGGATTAAATAGTTCCATCTATATATAAACTAACAGATAACTACTGTGGTTTTGAGAAATGATAACTGGTGTCAAGGCACTTGGTAACCAATGAAAAAGAACTAGTATAAAATGTGCTTTGCTTATCTGCACCTCAGGTTTTAGGACATCATGGTACTGTCATCTGGGAACACTGCCATACAAAGATCTATTACACTTGCAATATGCTCTTGTTCTTCCTGCTGCAAGGGTAGAAAATCTCTGCAAGTTAATGAAAGGACTCCCAGTGAGTTTAGCTGTAACTGGACTGATCCTGTAAACCTTATTTCCTGGAGCATTAAAATTTCACAAGATCGATATTACATGTGGATGAGAAGAAATATGCAAAATGTTAGCAAATGCAAAAAAGCATAAATAAACAGGTTTTACAGAAAAATGCATTGCTTATAGGAGAATGACAGATACCATCGGCTCCTGAAGGCCTTGGAGGAAACCCAGAATTTGAATGGCATTAGAGAACTAAGTTGAGAAAATGCCAGAAAATTTTCTAAAGACAGGCACATAAGCACAGGAAAACACTAAGAAATCTCCTGGTGAAATGGAAAGCCAGAGAGGTTCCACAGAAGAAAAGAAAATTCCTTGTACCTAGTTTCATTTCTGAAACAAACCAATTACTTTAGACTAAAATATATTTGGTTAAAAATTCCAGACTATCTTTGTTTTGTAGCACTCCCCCAAAAGGAAAAAATATATATATTTAAAAAAAAAACAAACAGCAAACAGAGACAAGAGGATTTGAAAAGCAAATCCGGGAGCAACCATATTTCAGGAGAAATCTTCCAATTACTTTTTGTTATTGTTAATTTATTTGTTGACAGAGTCGAATTCTAGTACAGGTAAACATATCTGACTCAGGTCATAGACTTTAGTCATAAAAGGTGGGATGTATGCCCAGTGGAATCAGAAGATCAGGTAAATTTTAGTCCCTGACATGTAAAAATAATTTAAATGAATGCTATCTACACAAAGATTAACAGGGCCACTCAAATGAGGAAGATTAACATGGCTCAGGTCTACAAACCCTCTGAATTGCCTTAGCTGGTAAGACTGCATGCCAACAAAAGTTCTTTTTTTAAAAACAAACAAACAAACAAATAAAAAAACCCCAAAACACCACCCACAAACCAAGAACCACTACTTTTCAAAGAACAATATAATAAAAGTGACTATAACAATGAAGCAAAAAGATGGAGTTACCAGTCCCAACATCTCTACTGTCATCTAGACACTGGAAAGTGTAGCTGCCCATCAGACAGCCAAATAAGAAAGGGTAATCCCACACTCAGTGGAAAATGCATTGCCCGCAGCAGGCAAAACAAGATGACTCATTGATACAGTTTGAAATTCTCAGCTTTCCTAGTGCTTTCATTTCAGAGTGAAGGTTATTTATACAGTTATTTTTTCTAGAATTACATATGGATAATGAGAATTCCTCTTACTTAACTGTACCTTTCAAAGGACAGAGAAGTAATTTTCTCACAAACACACTGCAATAACTCTTTGGCCTGACATTTACTTTTTTTGATCTCAGCTGGCTTGAAGAACTGTGATTTTTAAACGACTATTTGTTTTACTGGGCAGTGCACCAAGGATTCAGTCCAGAGAGGGACTTAGTACCAAAAACCAGAACACCTACGTTCAGGCACTTGGACCCGAAATGGAAATCAGACCCAATGGTGAATGTCTAGGCAAGGCACTTCAGAGCAGTTTCCAAAGCAACTCTCACTCTCAGTGGGGAGCCAGGAAGAAACACTGTGAAGACAGATCTAACAGAAGTCTTTTGCCTTTCTAGGGCACCTCATTTGGTGCTCAAGGGCATCTTGCCACTCTGGAATCACAGTTCAAACTCTCCCTGGAAAAGTATGTACCTTTCATGTCCCTGCTGTTGGATTTTTTTTTTTTTTTTTTGCCCCCTTTCAAAACACATCTAGCAGAGGTACTAACTTCAGAATACCACTCAACTATACTTCTGCTCAATTTCCTCTTTCTTCTTATGAGGCGTCAGTCCATATGTTTCACCTCTAGAGAGTGCCATAATACTAAATAGTCTGGGGGAAAAACTGGACATTTCTTCTTACAGCCTTAGCCACTAGTCTACTAAATTGTGCTCTCATTTGCTGGTCCTTTGCTTCTAATTATTTTCTATGTGGTGAGGCATGAACATGCCATCTTCACACTTGCAAATAGTCCCTAATTTGGTGATTAAAAAAAGGTCCTGAAAGGTAAGAAGAGATGGAAGTTTGATTCTCCCAGAGGTGATACTGAACTGGGGTCAGTTCAAGCAATAATGTACTGCGCATTTAGACCAACGCTGAGCATCTGCATGGAGATCAAATATTGTGGCAAGTCTCTTATGCAGAGGCATAGTGCCATTTCTCTTGGGATCACACTAAAAAGTACTGAGCACCAGTGGCAGCCTAGGAAAGCTCCATATCTAGTTAGTAAATTATATAAAGTTACTGAAAACATTGTTCATTTTCAACAGTGTTTAAAAAGAGAGACTGACATACTATGTTAACTAATCTTGAGCCAGGCCAATGCAGAGTCTGAATGGCCCTTGGAAAAATCTTTGAGCAGGGAGAGCTGATCTTGTCTGCACTAGATCGAACATTAATTCAGGACATGAAAAAGGGAAAATGAAGTAGAATCTGTGAAATTATTAACATTTCCATTTTTCATATTCATAATTGCCAATAAAGTCCCAAACCCTTATCAACTCATGCTCAGACCTTTCACCAGTCATAGCAAAAATATGCCATACCCCTGAAGTCTGTAAGACTAAAATTACAGGTTGGAAATTATATCTGTATTATACCTGTGTTTATATCTATGTGCACCATAAAGCCAAAAACTTTAGATTTAAAAAAAAAATTCTTCATGTCATTACTGTTGAAGCATATTCAAATAAAACAAGTGAACTTAAAGTATGCTATGAAATTGATCTACAAACTTCAAGACAGTGTACCATGTATGCATAAAAAAGATGTATGAAATATCATTTTTCTTTGTTATACAAGAGTTTACCACTGTTTAGCAGTGTTATACACAGAGATGTACACTAAAGACAAGCAAGTATGACTCACCATGGTTTTTTACTTCCCTCTCTAAATATAGGTTTATAAACTGAATTTAAGTAGTTTTTTTTTTTTTCATTCTTTCTTTCTTCTCAAAACAGAAGCCAAAAACCACAGTGGTTTCTTTCCAGATAGACATTCCTTTTTAACAGTAAGATTTAGCAAATATAAAAAATCCTGATTATTTAACAGAATATTAAAGCAGCCTTACTGAACTGGATTATGTATATGGCTAAACTGCAACTGTTGTCAGTACTTCAAACATTCTAATTCAAATAGCATAGAAAACATGAAAAACCTTTAATCTTCCTGAAAATTCCTGCAGAAAGGAAGGTTTCACGGAGAGTAGAATTGGATTCTGGAACTTATTTTTCATAGAGAATTCTTAAATTCTTTCTCAGGTTTAATGAGGATTCCCTTAAATGTCACTATCACTTATCCACTAGATGCTTTTCTGAGATCAGTTAAAAGGCTTTACCTCAAATGCTTGAAAGGTTAATCCTACATTGTAGTTTTCTGACACTGTTATTTTCCACACACATTCCTTCATTGGTCTGTAGTCATCAGGATAATTTGGAGACTGGATCTGGCCTTCGTTTTTGTGGATTTCACCTCCACAGATAGCTGGTAAAAGCATAAAATTCTTATTGGCGATAATGACATTTTCTGTTCCCCATGTCCAAACTGATATCTTATGCTCCTCTTTTTAACACCAATGATAAGATTATTCTGGAGAAGACTTAAAAAGTCTACCAAGGACAAAGTATTGAAAACACAATCCATTTAAACCACTATTCGTATTTCAGTTAGCAAATATAATTCAGCATTTCTAATAGCTCTAAACATGTCTACAAGATTCAGGAAGACTTTAGAATCATGGAAAATCTGAATCTATACATTTTACAGAATATATTCAAAAGGTCAAAATAATTAAATTTTCCTTTTTGTTCACCTTTGAAATATATTTAATAAACATTCTTCATTAATGTTTACTGACCTTTAGAAAGAGACAAATGAGAGAAAAATCTCATCTTTTACAATGATCTATGCATTTTAACCTCTGGTTTATCGCTTCAAGCTTACACTGAATTTGAAGAAACAGCTAATATAAACAAAAAATATTTTAATGAGAAGTAAGTGCACTTTTTGGGGTCCTTATTGATAACGATGTAAAGATCTCTGAATATCAACTAAATCATACAGTTTACTACTACTAGATTCAATATTTAAGAAAACAGGCTCTATTTTAAACAGGTGAATGTTGACTTGCTAATATACTCGGTGTGGGGGAGTGTCTCTATTAAGTCATCCCAGAGCATATGGAAAATTTAAGTCAGATTTTTCTGAAGAATAAACAGAAAGTACTCAAAGAAATCCTTCCATGCACTAAGCACAAGAACATGCACATTTAGTTAATTAAATGACTGGTAAAAAATGCTTCTGAATGTTATCAGTGGTGTCCCTGGAAAAGAGGTCATCTGAAATCTGATCACAAGAAGAGTTTCAAAATGTTCTGTCTGGTAAGTTAACACCTACTGTCTCTTTTAGTAATAAAATACTGATTTCATATTAGGTTATTTTTGACTTTTTTTTTTTTATATATCCAAGTTAATATTTTTCCTCCATAATCAAGTAATTTTTAATGCTATAAGAAGCTTACCTTCATAAATTGCTGCAAAACCTTTCCCAACCCAGTTGCTGCTGCTGCGGAACTCGATCCACATCCTGCTGTCGGAGGATGCGAGGACTTCTGGCAGTTTGTCACCACAAAACCTGCCTAAAAACATGCAACCAGTAACTGCATTTTCTGCCACCTCTGAAGCCAAACATTGCAAACATTTACACAAGTGTTTAACATTGTAAACAGGAGTAGCATAACCAACTCAGTGGAACTATTCACACGCTTATGGTTAAGCACATGCGTTTCTGCAGATCAGGACATAATACACAAAGATTTTATTATAAAGGTTTCAGTACTTCTTTTCATTGCAGTCAGGCTCAGAAGTCTAAGTATAAAACCTTTAGGGGACTGAAGTAGAAAAATTATTGTTATAGATTGTTTTTATACATACAAACCCAGGCATTTTGGAAGGGGAAAGTGAGTACTAATCTTAAGAGAGGAATGTAATCTAGGTCACAGTAATACTGCTCATTGTGTCTAAGGACCAAAGAGATTTAAAAACTAACATCCAAACGACCCTAGACTATATTATCCTCTTAAATTCAGCCTAGGTGGTGAAATTTCTGTTTGTCTAGGTGATAGAGAAGGGAACAGGAGAAAAGGTTAATTACTGTCTGCTCTTAACTGTTTCTTCTTTTATTTTTAAGGCCAAGAAAATAGGCACTACTGTTAAAAAGCTGTCCTCTGTATCTGCTTCCTTTTCCTTCTTTTTTGCTGTTTTTAAATTGTGGCTGTTAGGATGCTAACAAACAGGTTTAGTCTTCATTCTAAAAACAACAACAAAACTGACCCAAGGAGTTGGAGATGTTCATGTTTCCTAGGGTCTGAAATCCCGCGTTTCAATCAGAGAAGATCACGGGATATCAAACCAAGCCTCTGGATTGGGCAGTGGCATTACAGGGTCTGAAATCTCCCCACCAGACCTCTGCATTAAGAAAAGAATGGCTGCAGCCTGCACATTAGTTGGAACTCTAAGACTTAATTCATTATAGCTTTGCATGTCTTTTCTCTGCAAGAGCAGGGAAGGACATGCAAAGATGAAACAGAAGTAATCTTCTGTTCATAATTTTAAAAGTACAGGAAAAGAGCTCATACGTACAACTCTACAGTGGGTGCTCTCAACCACAGTGCATGTGCTCATCACATGCTGTATGGATTTCCCATCACATGCTCTACAGATTTGTCTGTATACTATTTCCCTATTTCTGTGAACAAAACTATGGTAACTTCACATTTCAATACCCATAAGCAAAGCAAAAAGTTGCACATTTTGTGGTTTTCATCTTTCCACATGCAGCTGAATAACAGCTAGCTGCAATGAAAGGAAGGCTTGAGGCTTGAAGTTGAATAAACGACTTATTTGAGGCCATTTAGAGTTTTTTACAATCCCTAAGTTTGGATACATTCTAGACACCTAAAACCCAAGAGGGTTGTTTTGGGTTCAACAGCAAGCAAGCCCACTGAACTCAGTGAGTATGGTAACTATGGACAGCGCAGCATTTAACAGTTGCATACCAAGCAGAGGTGATTTTCTCCAGTAGCCATCTCTTACTTCAATATAGTCATACCAACAGAGACTGCTCTTGTAAAGGTCCATGGTGGTGAAGTTTAAAACTATCTGCAATCAGAGGAGAACACCTAATTAAATCATGTGTTGTTCAGACTAGAAAATGATCACAACAACATTCTGCAGAAGTGAAGCCAGAATGGTCACCTGTAACAGAATTCCAACTACTTAGTCACTTAATTAACCTCTCCTCAATTGTTTCTTATAGTAAGTTAAAATTTTTTGGGAACATTCAAAGTTTTTTATTTAATCTTACATATTTGAGCAGATTCAAGACAGACTACTCACATTTAATTGCTTACAGGGAGTTTTTCATGGAGAAATAAAAATTTGAGAATGTTAATAAGGTAAAATAATGTCCTAATATAATTTATAGTATGTTATTTGATAATTCTCCTGCCAATTCCTCTTCCATTCCATTCTGACTATAATCAGCACTGACAGCTGAAAAAAAAAAAATGTTGTTTTATTTTGGTTTGTGTTTCCTTCTACTACTGTTTTGACAAGATAATTTACTTTTAGATAAGCTAAATATTGACAATGGTGGACAGTAATGCTGAAAGCAATAGCACTAAAACAAATGGTACACACTCCCTTAATGACTTTTAATGAAACTATAATAAAGCTTTTTATACAGAAATCTGAGTTCTGTGCATTTCTGGAACTTTTGAACTTGACCTCCCAATTTTACTGAGCACATCTGTAAATAGGCATATGTTCAATACTTAACATCAGGACTACCCCAGACCATTACACTATCCCACTTTGGTTTAGAAATACTAATCCTAAACTGCCATAAACGTAAACTTTTAACATAGGAATAGGATTCATTCTGGATCACAGGATGACACAATAGCTACAGTTTGGACACTGACTGACTAGGACAGTCTTAGTATCATGCCCTGCAATTTCAGGGATAAGTCCAAACAAGAAGGTTAAAAATCATTCATATTTTGTATTATAAAATAATTTCCAATTCATACCCTTTCATTGGATTTAGGTGTATTTGGAAAAAGAACTCATCTTCTTCCAAATCAGTTCCTCAGTGTAGATTAATAAATATTTCAGCCTAACTAAAAGTGTTCTTTATTCACATATGAGCATAGAAGTGGCTTTATTTTTAGCTTTGATCCTAGGAACTCACAATTGAAACCTGCTATTATAAAGCAAACATTAATTGCTGCACAGTAGCAAATACCTCACACTGCAAAAATATATCTCCATGGCAGCCTATGAAGCAGCTCTGAGTGTCAGTTGAAAGGAGAGGAATTTACCCTTCGTCCAGCTGCAAGGAGGAAATACAACACCATAACTGGAGCAACGGGCCCAGATAGTCAGACGGGATGGTTTACTTCCATCTCCTCTGAAGGCACCATATGTCTCTCCAACCACAACATAGTACAATATTAAATCAGAAAGGCAGAACTTTTTCAGACTGTTTAATTTTATGAAGACAAAACCTGTTAGCTATTGGAGGAAGCTAATTTAAAGATAACGTAAAGCTCAGTGGTTTGGGCGTGTAGGTGGTAGAGAGCCACGGTAAGGCTCTTCTTCAAACAATGCAAAATGGAGACAATCTTTCGCAGCAAAACACTATGTGTCTTAACATTAGGCTAGCAGGGCTTTTGCTTTCACTTACTTTCCACAAAAAATAACTAAGTACATCCATGCGAGCAATTACATTCTCAAAAATCTATTTTGTTTTCAATGGAGAATGGGAAACTTTCTGACTTAATCTGAAAAGCTGTATCTTCCCCTGTGCCCTAGTGCTGACACTACTGACTGTTTGGGTGGAAGACCAAGCTCACAGGTGATTCTGTTCAGCTTTCGCCTTTACTACCATGATGACATGGGAAACAGAAAACATCTGTAAGGCTACACATAAAACCCAACAGCCAGAAGTCCTGTACAGTGAGGCACATTATGCTGGCAGCCACAGCCTTGTGGGATGAAGGTATGGGACACGAAGCATGCCAAGGACCATCAGGACAGCACTGAATAAATGAATACCTGTTCTGATGGTTGAGTATGGCCAAACATTTATATCCACAAGCTGCTACCACATCCACAAAACATGCAAAAGGGTTGCTTAAACAGCAGTCTGCCTCTAGCACTGTGTTCTACATGGGAACATCCTGCAAGCAGCTTTGGTACGTTTTTGGTGTAGCGAATGCAACAAATACAGCCTGCCTTCTCTCTTTTTGCCCCTCCCTTCTGCCATTTTAGGGCCACAGAGGGAGGCAATAATTCAGTCTCAGATCTATATGCAAAGAATGTCTGTTGCAATGTTAGTTTGATAATATATTTAGATAATATTAACTCATGTCCAGGCTGCCACTGGCACTCTGAAACATAAAGACCTATAAAAATGAATACTCATCAAATTATATTGTTAGCTTCCTTCCTGAGCTCAGAGATGCAAATTGACTAATCTGAAATCAGACACAACTGCTCTGCAATCCCTTCTCTCCGTTGCAAAAGAAATTACAGTAGAAATGAATATATTTAAGGAAAACATGTTCCTTATACTGAAAGGTTTGCAGTAATAGGTATTCTAATATCTTGAACTATTTTTCAATATAGATAATCTTTCCCCAAACTTTGAAAAACAAAGCAAATTAAGTCCTAATGAAAAAAACAGTTTTAATCAATATCTTGTATTATGAACACATCCCCTATCTACATAAGCATGGAATTTAAGAAGATAATGAAATGCTCACCCATTTAATCATTCAGTGAATTAGAACAATAGCTTTTATATGGAAAATATATCAAATCAGTGCTTTTAAAGCTAGAACAGGTAGGGGATTGGGGGGCGGGGAGGAAGGAGGGAGTGTTGCTTGTGTCTTTTGGGAGGGGTTTGGTTTTGGTTTGGTTTGGTTTTGGGTTTGTAGGGGTTTTTTTGTGAAAGCCAGTAAGCAAATTATCCAGACAGTCCACTGTTGAACTCCAAGGATTTGAACTTCCAACTTTGAGACATTCAAGATTTGATTCTAGATCTTCTATATCTCCACAAGTTCTGTGAGCTAGACTTTAAGACTCCTTTCCCATTTCAGATGTGGCTAGTCAGGTTAAGTAGAACAAATTTCAACAGCAGAGGGACAACTGGAATGCTTCAGGTAAGCACAGCACACACTTCAGATGCACTCTCAGCAGAGCAAGCACTACAATCTGGGTTTCTATCTAACCACCTCTATCTTCAATCCAACTATTGAACTATATCTCTCTTCAGACGGATCTCATTTTCCCCTTGCCAGTTTTGCACCGGGGCCTTGGTGGAGAATGACTTTTTTTTTTGTTTTAATTTTGCAAAATAGGAAGAATGTTTTCCTTCCAGTGTTATTGAGAAAATTGACAGAAATCCTGCAATGTTATACTACTCACTTTCCAGACTATTGCACTGTTTACCTAAAAATGGCATGCATCAAAGCATTAGTTGATTCCCTAGCTGGCATTCACTAGGTTACTGTAGTTGTGTCCATCCACATGCTCTCAAGCTTCTTTTAGTCTAACTGCAGCACCTCGTGTTTCAACTTCCTTGTCTTGTTTCTGGGATGCAGACTTCCCATGCCATTCCTTCCCAGAAAGGGAACCTCACAACTCACCTCTTTGCTTTTGCCTACTGCTACACCTCTCAAGCTTCTTCTAGCTTACATGCACCCTTTCCCAGACGTCTAACCCACAGGGCATTTTGCCTTTACTATTCAGGCACTCCTTCAGGGACACGTACTGAAGAAATAAATGCACAAATATTATCAGAATTCCAAAACCACCTACTTACCATGTTATTCTCCATGCGAAATATGCAGATGTGGCTGAAAGTACAATGATTCATGTGCTTTCCTCTGCTTCGTTTTTTGCTACATTTCCAAGTGCTATTTGAATCTACCAATGAGGATGGCAGAGAGGCCCTGTATATTCTCTCATTCACACAGCAATTCTGTCTATCCTTTGCAGACTGTTTCTTCTTGAACTTGTCCTTCAAATAAAAAGGCCTCACCAACTACATAATTTTTGTTCTCTTCAGCTCATCCACTTTGCAGTTCAAATTCCTTCTAAACCGCTACCTTCTTTTTTTCCTGAGTTTCTCAGACCATAGGTAGGTATCTCTGTTTCTATCTAGGCGTACTGCTTGCAAACCCTACTGCCCTCAGCAGTCTCCTTGTCCTTTTCTACCCATGCCCATCTCACCCCAGCTGTGCAGGCAGAGAGGTTCACAAGGGGGAGCTTTTTTCTTTACCCAGATGAGAGGCAGGCAGCTGGGTTAAGGTCAGGCTACCTTCCACAGCTGCTTAAGCTAACCCAGCTGGCTCTGTTGGAAGCAAGTTATGGAAGCCACATCCTATACCTCCTCCATTGGCTCAGCTGTGTAGAGCCTGGAGGTCTCTCACCAGTCAAGCCACAAGTTTTCCATTTTCCATGACACAGCAGAAACATCAGATTTCTCTGTTCTCTGCTTGGAAATTTGCCTTTTCCCAAACCTTAGTTGCCAGGATAAAGTTGGGAAAAGGATGGTTTTACTTAGGTGTGATCATGTCATTGTCTCAAAGTGCTGCTATCTAAATGGAAACCATTAAAATTTAATTAGCCTCCTCAATGGCCCCTCCCTTTGAAACTATATGAAATAACCTTCACAGCCTTTTCTCACTCTGACATGCCAAAGTATTTGATGATACAGCAATTCCTTAACATTGACCAGAATTCATTAGCTGTACATAGGCAGAACCCCCAGTCTGTCACAGCATGATTTCTGGTCGGGAACCAAACAAGTATAAATATATTTAAGATCCTGATTTGCAGTTCTGCAAAGTATTAAATAGAGCTACAGACAAGGCAGAGCTTGTTCAAGGGGACAGGACGGCTGAAAGTCTTCATAGGAAAAACAACCAATGGGTATTTGTCAGCACAATTAAGGACTTACTGATTACGCAGCAGATTCAATTGTGCTACTGCAGCTTCAGAGAGAATATTTATCATATCTCTTACTGCCTGGGATAAGAAAGCACAAAATATATAGCAAACACCAGGTAGTACACACTAAGTTTTCTGCAGGTGTCATTTCTTCCCATATCAACCAAAGATTTATCTGTCCTGTTTTATCATTCATGTTAAACACGAAGGAAAATTGGAAAGTAATGTAACCTATTCAAAAAGGTGGATTAAAAAAAGAAACACTGGCACAGTTGCAACTCCCTATGCCAACAAAATTTCTACACACCAGAAGGCAGGATTCACCCTGGCAGAGGGCATACAGTATTCCTAACACCATCCTCCCCCAGAGATTTTTCTAGGTATAGATGTACTGTGTACAGCTGTTTACCATATAGTCTCAAGTCTTGAGAAAAAGTAAAAGGTGAATGAACCACCTTGTTTTAGTAATAGGGACACACACAGTTTAGGTTGGGCTGGTAATTTACGATGCTTATGAACAAAAAGGAATGCTGCAGCTAGTGAGTACCACTGCAGTCCCATCCTTCATTGAATTTCCTGCCATCAAAGATAGGAAGTGTCTTTACTTGCAGAAAGCAGCATGGATAGAAGCCCTCTAAACTATGTTCAAACAGTACAATGTTAAATCTCAGTAAATAAGAGACAAGAGCTAGACAATCTGGACTGATGCTTTTTCAGTTTATTTTTAGGTGACTAAAGTGCTCACTGACATTTCAGAACATGATGTGATGTACTTATACGTACTCTAACCTCCACACAACATTCCTGAGATCTATCAGGGTCAAAGCAGCAAACAAAGGATCAAAAAGTTAAATATATTTTTATTTTCCCTTCCTAATATGAATATGTTATCATCATTTACTGAGAAAATCTGGGATCAAGCATAATGTGTGTCCAAGGTACCGTGATATATGCATTAGTTAAGATTTAGCCCTCATTTCTGCTATCTGCCATTCACATCAAGTACTTGCTGCAAATAGGGTCCTTTATCTCAAGACAGACAATATCCTATGGGAATAGCACTGACAAAACAGACTTTTTGACATTAGCACAAATATTATTTACTTTGTTCTTGCTGAACTATATGGAGACTATGAGAGCTGGAGGTCAGAACAGTGCCCTACAGACACGACTTGTCATGTCAAATTTCAATTAGAAAATTCTGCTTAGTCCTTTTCCCCATTTGGGGTGGGGGGTAAGATGGGAAGGGAGCCGGTCTTCTTACACTGGCTGACTTCAAGACAGGGGCTTTCCCCCATTAGGCTTTTGTATAGTCTAATACAGCTTCAACGGTGGTTACAATCTCAGGACATAATGGTATTACAAATATATTACAATTACGCTAACATCCACTGATAGGCTTACACAAAGTTGTAGTATGCTATGAATACTTAAACATGACCATTTTCTAACTCATATATTAATATTGTTTTCAAAAGCCAATAATAATTGGAGACAAACACTACAATTTTTTTATTTTTTAAAAGAGGAATAGAAATCTAAGCCATTTTTGTTGTTTTCACAACAGTGTCTAAAAAGCAACACAAATAGCAGGGACATAAAATTACCTATCTAGATTAATTTGCATCTTCTGCGCAAACCTTCGCTTATTCATCTGGTCTCATTTGTTTTTCCGTGCCAACCTGCAGAGCCACCCACACCTTCCCAGCACAGAGTGTGTTTATTTTTCCTCCTGTCTCTGGCTCTTGCCCAGAGGAGGGCGAACACTTTCCAAATGACTTTGCTTTCATCCCCCATAGTGGCAAATGCTCTTACAGCTCCTCAGGATCTATTAGCACATCAAGAACATATATTCTTGGTGTCTACCAGGACCCTGACCTGAAAGAAACGTGGAATAAAGTAATCCAGTCAGGAGAAAACTATGTCCAATATGGAGTGGGAGCCCACTGAAAAAACTGACTGAAATATCTGGGGGCAAATGCTGGGGTTTCCTCTTTGGACTCCCCAGTACTGAGGCTGGTGCTAGATTCTATATTTCAGTCTTTAGGCTGTATTTGACTGCTTAATATTGGCCACTGCTTCTTATAAAGAAACTTACATCCTTTTTTTTCCCCTGCATATTTTGTCTCAGGTGAAAATTCCCATTGCTCCCTCTGTCCTTTTTTATTTTGAGGCAGGCTAATATTTGAGCCAATAATTTAAAACAAGATTCAGCTAGCCTGTTTTGAAAGCGTACACAAGAAGAACAGGTTTTGCTTTCACTAGGGTGGCACACTTCTCTCCCCAAACTGCTCTCACCAAGCCAATTTTTTTCCCCCCACTTTTTTTCCCTAAAATTCATGCCTAGAAAGTAAAAGTATATGCATCAGAACTGATACCAGGGAACACCTATAATGACACTTTCCTTACCCCATGTTATTACTGTTTCACTTTAGAAACATCTCATTCAACATACTAAGAGCTTCCTTAGGCGGAGCCCAGCTATCAGCCCCATACAGCTCAGTCAGTTTGCCTGAGCCCCATGCTGGAGAAGAGACCGTTCAGGAGCCTGAACTACTTCTTCCACTTCTGCACCAAAACACCAACTGAATTGGAAGCCAGTTTTGAAGGGATTTCATGATGCAAATGTGTAGCAGATTGAAATCACACCTTCATTTCACAGAGACAGCCACCAAATAGGTGATGTGGTTCTAATGCCACAGACTAAAGTCAGGTCAATAGCACATAGTACATGGTCCCGTTTTTTATGGCTTACCATTGTTTTCAATTATTATGCAAACTTTAAACTTAAATTAAAAGCTAAAGAAAAGCAACATTTTATTTTGAAAATAGTATCTGTGTGTAGCTGAGGGAATGTTAAAATACCTTCTCCCCTGGGGTCACAGAGATTCTCCATATGCAGTGTGTGTACGAAGGATAACCATTTGGAAATCCTGGAGAAGAAAAGTTGCCTGTAGATTCCTGCAGTGTCTCTCCACAGGCTGAAAGAAACAAAATACAGTAAAAATATAAAATTGAATGTGCCTAACAGAGAAAAATGCATCTTTCCAATACCTACTCAGAATACATTTAACTCACTGCAGATGCAGAATGGAAAACAGACTAGTTATTTTATGATTTATTCAAAACAATGATTTTAAGCCAGTCTGACATTCGTTCCGTTTTACACAGGATGTTTTTATTCCATGAATTATTTCACTTTCGTGCTGTCTGCTGACACAACCAAAATTCCAGCAGTCTTAAAAATGTCATTGCTGTCAATCAACTGCAAAATTATACATATAACTTTACTTTGGTGGAAAAAGAAGTTAGACACACCCTTAGACACATCCTTTAAGAACTAAACCAAAAGTAAAACAAAAACTGGCACAGCATGATTGGCACCATACTGGAATTTTGTCAATAGTTTCTTTTAATTTAGTACTTTGCCCACATGAGAGACTGATCCAATCTAAAGTCACTCATTTATATTGGTATAGAAAACTAAATCCTATATTCAACAAAATCTCCTGCAACAGTGATTTGTAGAGATATGAGTAATAAAGCAAAGCAAATGTAGAGTCCTAAAATACCAAAGTCTTTTATATTCTTTATTATTGAAGCTTTTAGCACCCATATCTCACCTGTCAATCATGCTGCCAGCTGCTGGTGGACTGGTTAATAATTTCTTTTCATACTAAAATATAGCACTGGGAGCTCCTGTCATTCTCCGCCACTAAACCCAATACTGATAGGGTGTCACACCTCAGTCAGTCATCTTTTCTGACCTTAATCAAGTTGTTTCACCCACTGATTTTGCAGGTGTGATACGAGAGATGTGAATTTGAGAATATTATCCCATGACTGACAGTGTAATCAGATCTGCAGTGCTTTCAAATTACAGTGCTAACACTGCCAGCAGGTGAACTACTGTATCATCAAATTCTCAATGAATTATAAATGATCTGGAAAATCTTTAAATAAAAGGGGACAAAAGAAGAGATTGTTTATGACAAAGACAGAAAACACAGCTGTAAAGGCTGTCTTGTTAAAATGCATCTAAAATGTAATCTGACAACTACAGTGTAATATCAGGCATAAGCTACATTCAAAGCATTAAATATGCTCTCTGACACTGCATGTTTATTGTGATGAGGAGAGAAAAGAAAGATTGGTGCAACCCCCAAAAAATTTGATGGCTAAAGTCACCGTCACTGAGTCCTTTAGGAATGAAACAGGACAAAAAAAAATTCTTTTCCTCCCCTCATTTAAAAAATGTAATTTTATCTTTAAAAAATTGCAGGCAGCCACAGCAAATGACACATACAAAAAAAGGTATTCAGTTGCTAAATAATTATTTCCGTACATAGCCTTTTCAGTGAAAAGGGTATATTCATAATTAACCACAATTTATTTTTAACACAGCAATGAATACAAACTTAAATAAATTGCAGAGTACTGTATCAGGTTCCGCCAGTGCTAGTGAACTGTATTGTAGCATACAACACATACATAAAGCACTTAAGAGAAGGCCAAGAGTAAAATCATAGCCTTGTACAGGAGTAGAGGAAAGCAGAGCCCAAAGAGGAGACACCCTGTGCAGCAGATGTACGCACAGCTCAGGAGATCCATGAGGATCCAAGTATTCTGCTCACCACTTTTAGAGCCCTCTCTTGTTTTTCCCCCCAAGCATGATTTCATTGAGACTACGCTGCATCAGCATACTCTCCCAGGTATACAACCATATTTTGAGCTTTAGTATACCTTCTGTCTGCTCTAGCTAGAACTACCTCACCAACAGTACAGTTACTAAGCAAGCCTTGAGTAGATGACATAGTGAGAGATGGGGAATGCTGTTTGTCCAATCTTTTCAGCTCACATGGCATTTTTTTCAATTAACTGTAACTTCAACTCACAAATATTGATTATGAAGTCATGCAATGCACACACCCACATAATGTGAAGTACGTAAGCAAATAAAATGCTATCAAGTATGTGCGACATACAACATATCAGTTCAAATGCAGCCCTGCAATTAGTAAGAGGAGACAAGGAAGACCCTCGTGTAACTACCCCTTACTCTACTAAAGTCTCTAAATTACCCCATTATAAAAGTAAACCCATCAATGAATGAAGCATAATAGCTTTACATTTTTGTAAACGTTTCAGAATTTTTCTCTCTTATACATAGTGCAGGATAATTTTGGCCAGAATATTAATATAACTCCATGTTCCATATACAGAAGTTGTATACAGCCTTAAAACTATGGATTTTAAGTTGCAAAAGGCACCATGAAACATTTTTTTTTTTCTAGGAATTATAGAATAAAGCTAGTTAATACAACAATTTAACTTATATCCATATTATATGCCTGAGAGGTCTCTATCAAATCAAAATTTTCATAAATATCTCTGAATTTAAGGGAAGCATAAGAAAAATTGTAATTGGATAACTTCTACTAAGAATTAACTTTATTAGAATTTATAAAATATGCTTGGGCTTTACGTTTTTCACCATATTTACCATTTAATTTAAAATTCCTGGTTACTCAAGGGAACTATAACAAGAACAGTTTATACCAATCAATAGTTGAATTAATTATCTATGGGATCTGAATTCCAGGCTGGCTTCCAGAGCCGCTGTAGACAAGGTGATATTTGGGCATTTCTTGTTTAAAAGCACATTCCTCTGCATTGGGTCAATGGTATATTGAAACAGTTAAAATTCTGTCACTAGAGAATGTAAAGGTTTTCTGTGTAATTGGACTGTGGCAACTACAGTATTTGTGATTAAGTTTATAAAATGGTGTATTATAAACATTTGACTGTGTGACAGTGCATTAGTAATGGAGTCCATGTTGGGAAAGAAATGTAGACGGAAAATGAGTGGTAAGGGCCACTTATTTAAATTTCCTAAGAACTAGTCTTAGTATATTTCACATCAGAAGAAACTAATTACAACTTCACTCTTTATAAAGCATTCATACATTTTTTATTTCATTCGTTACTAATTAACATTGCCAATGTTTTGTCTGATGCTTTTTTTTCCCCTTCCCAAATGTCATGCCCTATACCAATCTTACCAGGCTAGACCACTTGCAGAAATGCCATTTTAGCTCTCCCCACACACACACTCCAACCAAAGAAACAATCTCCCACCTGTTTTACAGCTTGAGAAGGTTAGACTTCTGACAAGCCTTTCCATGGTAAGGAAAGGGAAAATATTTTTGTTTCTCCTTGTAAAGATTAGCAACAGGTGCAGGCAGCAGGTAGATTATATGCTTATATGCTTATACAAAGCAATTTCTACCAGTGAACTCTGCGGCACTGTTTAATTACACAGTCTGTGCATAGCACCCCTCTGGGCTGGCCTACTCACACGGTCAAGTTTCATTAAGGATTCTAGTGAAATCTGTGAATGACAACGCCCAGATCCTCCAAGACCAAGGTTCCCTCCAAGGGAACCAACTCTCATTCCGTTGTCCATAACACTAACATATGCATACTGTCACATATGGCTAATTTAAGCTTATCCTTTTCCAAAGAGAATTAAGATCTTTAATACTACTTACTTAAACCCAAGTCTGTACATCTATACATATATGACATATATAGCTTCCACAGAGTCCTAAAAATATCTGGTGCTGATAATGTATTTGTTAAATCAAAAACTTAAATCAGTTCAGTACAACTCAGCGTCTTACTGTTGACTTGATTCCTCTTTATAGTTATGTGGAAATGGGCTTAATCTAAAAACCTTAATCCTCCTTATGTAGTGAATAAAGGCTGACTTGAACACTCTTCTCTAACCTAATAGAGACAGGAGCAAGTTAAGCCTGAGGAACAGCAAGAACAGCCAGGCTAGGCATCCTTCATCTGCTGGCTTCCACACATACTGTCACAGATCCTGGCGATTTGGAAATTTGCTGAACTTCTTCCATCCACCTTCTCTTCCTCTGAACAGCCTTCTCCTGCCAGTCTGAGCCTCCTTTCCCATCTGTTACTCAGTCCCACTCTACCACTTGTTTCTTGTCCTCTCTTTCTGCCTAATAATATACTTCTCCGTAAGTTCTCTTTCTTATTCTCTACATATACATTTTAAATCTACTACAATTTCTATATATAACTATAAAGGTACACCTGTGTTGAAATTTTAGTAGCTACACCAGAAGAAAACATATTCTATTGCTCTGTTAGTCTGAAAATCATTGTAATACATCCAGCCTTGAAGTTCAAGATCTGTTCTCAAATGCCAAGACACTCAAAGTTCAAAATAAGATTGGCAGAGGAAGGACCCTCCACTTAGTTGCTTGCATTCTCTGTATTATTATATCATGTAACTATGTAACTAAGTATTAAAATGTACCAGATCCCTATCAGCAATTATGTTTTCCTTTGGCAAAAATCTTAAGAAAATGTTAAAAACAAAGCAAAATTGCTGTTGCTGTGTTGTTGAGTCCTGGCACTTACTCAGCTGAAAGACAGGTTATCAAATCTCATGCCTTGGCTTCACCAAGCTCAAAACTCTTTCTCGGTCACTAAGCCCTTTCCTGAATAATGACCCTGAATATCCTGACTAGATAAAACAACCCAGGAGGCTCAGCTGCCTCACTGCTGCGCGGATCAGCTGCATTCTCCAGCAGCCCTGAGCTCAACTTCATGTTCACAGGCCCCAGAAAATGCAGGAAGCTTCTTGGACCAGAAACTGCTTGCAGGAATAACCAGAACTCCAAATGAAACATGGACAATTCCACAAAATCCTTTATCAAAGAAGTGTGTATCTCTGGAAAATACTGATTTAAGTTACCATTTTCTGTATTTTCTTTGTATTACATTTAAGGCAACACAAATGAACACATGAAACAACGCAGTTGTTATTAATGTTTGAAATATTCACTGCTGTTTTATCATAAGCAGACATCATGATTAACATCTTTTGTCTGAAATAGGAAATACAGCACACATCCAAAAACAATGTCAGGGATTTTATTGCTATATACTATGATGATCATGATTCTTTTGATAAAACCAAAAGTTTAATGTTTGAATTTTCAGTCTCACTGTTTGCTGAAAAATTTATTAGATCACAAGTACCATGCAACTTTCAGAGAGTTGCTTTCTTTATTGGATGTTTAAGTGTGTGTTGTGCTATTCAGTTACACAGCTTCTATTAAAAAATATTAACTGAAAAAAATAGCATGTTAAATAGTATGCCATTTAAAATTTGTAGCAAAACCTTGTGCCTTTTTCTCTCTTAAAACTCACTTTCTTTTATGCACTGGCTGATCTAAATAGGGCTAGAAAACCAATGTCTTTTATCCCAAAGTGTGCCAGAGCAAAGCGCCAGAAAAGGAGCATGATCTGGCAACCACCATTCATTTTTGTTACCTCTCCAAAGCGTGTTCACCAGTGCTGCAAAAAATAGCTTACTTTTACAGCTCATACTACTGCTGAACAACCGTGTGTTTACAATACTGTGAAACTAACTTTCAACAAGACTTTCAAGACATTGAAAGAAATGATAACTCATCATTACACATTTTCATGAATTATATGAAAAGGGCGTGTTCTCTGAAAAACTTATTGAACACTAGCTCAAAAAGCACATCATGCCTTTTTCAGTTGACTGAAAGTGCATGTTAGAGTATTATATACACACTAAACAGCCTAGGTTGCAATTTTTAATTTTTTTCTTTCTTTCTTAAGTCAATGTGGTCATAAGATACTAGCTACTTTCACAGTGGTTTTGATTCTATAGACTATTTTCGTCTCCAAAATTTGTCTTTTATCAAAATATATACATATTTTCTGTGTTTTTGAAATTGTTGCTCTCTGCATATTCTTATTAGGAATAATGCTGCCAAGAAGAATGCCATTATTATTCAAGTACTTGCTGTACTAAAAGGAAAGAACAAAAATTATTCCAAAAAGAACAGTTGTTAAAGAAAATATGTTAAAATGGTTTCTCCTCTGATAGGTCCAGAAACACTGCGAGTGTTCTCGGTATGTAGAAGGTTATGATTCAGTGTACTTACAGCACAAAGGAAAAGCATATTTCAGCTGTACAGTGTACATCAAATGCACATAGATGCCCCAGATCTTCAGTAGATCCCACGGCTGCTGATACAAATCTGAAGCAGCTCCATCACTTCAGTCCTGAACCCTTTTTAATCCTTCTACAGTGATCAGGTGGCAAAAAGTAGTCATATATCTGACTTAAAACAGTTACTGACACTTCATTAATTCCCATGAGGAGCAGGAGGGCTGTAAAACCTGTGTGGCATAGAGCTGGTACGTCTAGCCTCCCCCAAGGACCTTGCTGGCAAATCCTGGCTGAGAGATGTCACTGCTGAACCGCTGAAGTTTATACCAAAGGTTAAAACCGGTCTCAGCTATAACTAGAGCAAGTAAAATCTTTTGCTTTGAGTTTTCCACCGCCTTGCCAGCACTTAAAGAACTAGCACAAAAGAGCAACCACAGGGTTGACTCTGGGTTACTCCAGACTTGCTATTTATGTCTCCAAGACAGACAGCAACTCTACCACAACACTATTTTGAGATAAAACATTAATATGCATTGAAATTACAGGATGCCAGAATTAGGCAGGAGATATTAAAATACTAAACGTAACTGTTGCAACTGTATAAAGTTTGTAATAACATTTGATCAGTTCATCCATAAAAGAGTTTACAATTTAGTTGTCCTGGCTTGTTATTTGTCAAATTTTAAAAAAAGGTAACGTGTTCAGAGCTGATTGTAATAATTTAATTTGCTGCTTCTAGACTCTACTTGAATTCAAATAAAACCAGAGTCCAGTCAATAAACAAACCAGAAGTGATATTAAACATCATCTTGAACAGCTAAGGAAAACAAAGACTGAAATGTCATGAAACTAAGTGTTGTTTCATACAGTTTATCTGTCCTTAAGTGCTTTGCATTCCAGAGACCTTACCTTTAAGATTTTTTTACGATTCAATTCTTGAACTGCCTATGTCAGTTGCCAACATGGAAACAGACTACTGAGGACCTGACTCAAAAAAACTATCATTCCTCTTGAACAAGTCAAACAGTTGCTAATATGTGGGTTTTGTTTGTTTGTGGTGCAATACCTGGACATCTATACAGCTTTCTTGCCTGTGCAATATCTCCTTTACTTAGACGAGTACGCTGGCCAATGGCAGGTCGTATACCATTATCATCACGGGAAGGGAGAATGGTATCCAGAAACATGCCCCTAAAAAAAATAAAAATAAAAATAGACCCTAAAAAACCCTATCAGGTTTCTGGCATAAAACTGTCTGAGTGTTATGAATGTATAATACTATTTTGTAAATCTCGAATTTACATTTGGCATAATTAAGAGGGTAAAGTGCAGAACTTTAAATACAGAAAACACATCACAAAAATTCCTCAGGTTGGCAAACTTTAAGCAAAGTTATCAAAAAAGAATCTTCTTTCAGTAAATCAATTAACATATCAGCTTTTATATTTCTGTTAGACAACAGGAGGGAAATCTCTTACTACTATTTAGACTACAGAGGAAAAAGGCACTGCTGTTAAGCTCTTGCTATATTGAAAACAATTAATTACAAAATTATACAAACCCACATAAATTAGGCCCTCTCACAAAATTCATAATCACAAAGTTCCTATTTCTGACAAAGTTTTTAAAAGAAGTCTTAAAGTCTGACTTACATGTGTAAGAGTAGGTAAAGTCAGGCACGCTTGCCTATCATTCTTCTGTCAGATGTTATAGCATACCTAACTCTACTCTAGCAGCTGCTGCTTTTGAAACATAAATGTCTACTTGCCAGCCTCTGCTTGCTTTACAGTAAAATATATCAACTTACCATATGTGATTTTAGTAACATTTACCCTAAATGACTAGACATAATTGAGAAGCACACTTGTTCCAAATGTGCAGTTTTATTAAAAACTTCCCAAGTTTGAAATATGATCCAAAACATTTTGGTAGCCTCAAATTTTAAAAAAGTAAGGTACAAAACTAAGTTCTATTATCATGTTACAGAATTTGAAAATCCCTCAAATCCCATAAAATGGAAGTTAACAGATGAATATGTTTCTGTATTCTCTTGTTTGTTTTTTGTGGTTTTTTTTTTTTTTTTAATACTTCCTTGTCTACTTGTAGGGCTTTTATTGAAAAGTAAAACTGGTATTTTCAGGCATAATGTAAGTCCAAAAATGACTGAACACAGTAAGGATATTTGTAATTAGAAATACCGCTTATAAATACAGATTGGGTTTTAGATTATAATAAATGAACCATTTTTGAGTATTGCAGGTACATACTGCTTTCTTTACCCAGTCAGTTTTCTTGTGGCATCACTAGAAACTTTGCAAAAAAAGAACCATCTCAGGATGTTACCCTAATCTAAACACTGAAATAAACTACTTATGACATTATTCAATTTCTAGAAATAAGGCATATTATTATTTCAAAAAAGTGTCTGTATCTATAAATTATAATTTTATTTTCCACTGATTTTTAGGACAGCCAAAAACTGATGTTATCCAAATTTTGAAAAATGTGAAAACAATCCTCTCCTAAATGCCCTAGCACTCTAATAAGGCAACAACCTGTAACAGTTTTAATGCAGCATGAACATCATAATTGTGTGCGACTAGAACTTTATGATGTTCTGTGATTTCTTTACTTATCCAGGTGAGTAAAGTCTAACAACAAACAGCTGGCAACATGCCACACTGAGCGCAACTCATGCTCTCAAGATAACTCAGGGCAAATCAGCACATGACCTCAAGAGTTTGCTGGTTGTTTTTAAACAGTATGAGGTAACAACCTCTTGTACCTTAGGGCAGGGCATGCCTACTCACGGCACTATCAGTTTTTGCCAGCTTGGAAAGTGGCGAGATCAGGGCCCACGAATCAAATTATCTTGCTGTCATTGCCCTAGGACTCTGGGGGATTCCAGCTTGTTAAATTACTCTATTTTATACAGGTTCTTATAATCTCTTCCTTAAAGTAGTGTATCTGTAACTGGGTTAAGTGATGTGACTAATATCTACCTCATGTGGCTCATTCCCATGCTCTTCCAGGGGTGAATTATGTGTATGCCAAATACAACCTTTGGTAGGTTGTTTGTTTGTTTTTTGTTTTTTTTTTTTTTTAATAATAATAATGTCATTTATACCAAGGAGAACAAGCTTAAGAAATTTGCAAAGGCTGGTGAGGTTTCTGGTGGTCTTCAGTTTATTTCAGAGTCTCAGATTGTCTACCATTTTTGCCTTAAAATGCATGAATTGAACAAAAAAAAAAAAAAAAAAAATAGGCACATAAATTTTCAAACTAGCATTTTTTTGTTGGAGTTTTTTGAGGTTTCTTTTAATTTACATTACTATTTTCAGAGAGCAGTTAGCTGAACTGCAACTTGGTATGAAACATAACAGGAAACTGGGTGAAAGAATCCTCCTTCACTTATTCTCCAGAAGAGGGCTAGCCTATGGGAACAGCTCATTGTACAGCTCCCCACATCCATGCAGAGATTCAGAGCAAGGCCCATGTGAGTTACTATGGAGTTGGGAATGCATAATGTCTGCTCCTGCAACAGGCTAGAGCAAAACCAGCAGAACTCCTTATTATATGGTTTTGATGACAGTAACAACCTGTACAAACAATAGAGAAGAGATTGCAGCTCCTGTTGACTGTCATCCGTAGCAAAGGTTGTGGCTTGCGTGGTAGATGTCCTAATACCATAACACGTTCTACTCGCATAATCCATAGTTACTCAGACATTATGCATCAAAGGAGGTTTCTCTTTAAGAGAACACATCATCTTACACACAAAATTCCTAACCATTTCATTCATTTGGTTTTTCTAAATTCAAATTTTTGTGGAGACAAAAAGAAAGTGAGTATTATAAGAAATGATATTTCCAGATTATCTCATCTTAAACTCTAAAGAACTGAAGCAAAATCAAAAGGCTGCTTTGAAACTGAACAGAAATGAAACATGTTTAAAAATATAATTAAATTATTCTGACTTAAAATAAACAAGCTGTACTTTGGCTGCTGTAAGAATACTATAGTGCAGGGGATATTTTAAGTGATTTTGGATACTTAAAAAAGCATAGTTCTTGGCATTCACAGAGAGGAATAGAATTAAAAGTCAAAAGGTATAACCTGAGACTCCAACCTTGAGAAGGTGTTCCTGGCATAGTGCATAATGCTGTCAAAGTCATATGGTTCCCCAAGGGAGTTCACCTCTCCAGGCTCCATCTTCAAGAAGTTGTATTCTTGACCTATGAATTATTGATAATTAGAAATTCTTTAATATCTTTTTTGTGAAGATAAAAACCAAACAGGAAAAGAAAAACAAAGATCCTAACCTAATCACTCACTGACATTCATAAATCTTAGCGATTTGGGAGTAACTGTGTGATTTTTATTAACCAAGAGGGCAGACGTCTTCTGAAACACACATCAAATTCCTCATTTTGAAAGACTGTTCTCATTCACCTAACCCACATAAAGGCCCCACATGTTACATTGTGCTTCATGTAGAATCCATAAAATTTGCTGGCTTGGTTCTTAATTCCAGAAAGAAATAATTTTGACAGCAAAGACCCCAGAAGAACCCTCCTCATTGTAGACTCATTAGACTGGATACTAAAGAGACTTTCCTTCAGCAAAGGCTATTCTCTGAGGCCCCATGCAACACAAACACTACAAAGTCATATTTTCAAGAGCCAGCTGTTGCAACTTAACGAAAGCAGAAGAGGAACGAAAGAATTATACTTAGTTCATAATTCCAGACCAGAAGTTCTTTGTCCTAATCAGTGTATTAAGAGATGCAAAGCTCTCCTTACTCCAATTCATATTCCCATTGGTGTCTTGCAAAAGAAACTGCAGTGGCATTAACGTTATTAACCAACACTATTTGCATAATATAACAAAACCCAAATGTCTTGGTGGTCATGACTTCCTGATCCCATTTAGTGATCCTCAGGTTCATGCCACAGCACAAGAAGTGGTTTCAGCCAGAAACTTGTGGGAGTGTGTATCAGCTGCCAGTCATCTTCCAAGTCCTAACTGAGGTGGCAAAGATTTATTGCATCTAAAATTTATTTTGTTTTAAAACATTTTCTATAGGAACCAACAAATACTCCAAGCTATCATTGGACAATTTCTGATTTCACCCCTTGTTGAGCAGATAATTCCCATTAATCAAAAATCAGTGTTTCACAAATACCATGCACATTTACGAACATTGCAAATGAAACATGCCTCGTTCCCTCCCACCTTGCCCACACAACGCAAGTGTGGGCACAACAGCTAGACTGACAAAGAGATGACAGTCACAGTTTAAAGTTCTCAGGTTCCTCAGATGCTTTGTCTCAACAATGCCAAGGCCACTGGCTAAAGCAGCACACTCTGTAGGGAATGAGTAATTTGGAAACGATGGGAAGAGCGCCCATCTTTGTCACAGATTCAAAGTCCTCAGCTTACCTTCCAGGTCTAAACCTCTTAGGCAGCTAAAAAGCTACTGACATGTTTCTACTTATCATTCAATAAAGAGTACAAAAGAAAAGCCCTTTCTCAAGCACAGAAACATGACTTCTAAAGGGCTTTAAAAGCAACGGCTTCCTTCAAAGTTTTTGAACATAATTACTATTTCTCTCCTTCTAGCCAATATAATTTAATGACTTGCTACATGACCAGATCTTTAGAAAAGATTATAATTCAGATGCAGTATTTCATTTGTGAGTTAGCTTGAGATCAGTCTAGCTAAGAGGAATAGCAGCCATAAATGCTCATTTCCGCTCTTCAGTTCATTTCTGCTATTCAGCATTCAGTTTTAAAGAGAGTTGAGCAGATGAAGGAAACACCAAAAATAAACAGACTTTTTTTTTTTTTTCCAAAATACTTATCAGAATATCTCACCAGGCTGGATATTTTCTCTAATAATGGTGACATGGTCATCACGGTCTGGTCGTGTATGTTCGTGCCAAAAACCTATCACATGACCCAACTCATGGACAACTATACCAAATTTATCACAGTTCTTGCCAATAGATATAGCCTGAGGACCATTTCCCCTTCGGCCCACATAAGAACAGCACCTGTAATTAAAATACAAACACAGATGAAAGTTTTCATGCATAACTCTACAAACCATATAGGAAATTCAGTTAAAATATGAGAGAATATTATATTAAAAAAAAAAAAAATCAACAGAACAATGCACTATGCAATTTCTGCAGTCTCACAAACTCTACCTCTAGTGCAAGAATAACTTATTATTCAGAATACCTAACAAAGGACACAAGTTGTTGTGGTTTTGTTTTGTTTTGTTTTTAATTCAAGGTCTTCTTAAAAGATGCTAGCTGTGACCAACAGAATTGTCACTTGTGGCCTTGTATCTCAGAATGACACAGGAACTTCTTTTCACCCAAAGCAGCAATAAAGGTGACTGGAAGTACCATCTCACCCATACATATCACCACTTTCTTGCCCACGCACACTCAAGAGGCATGCAGAGGAAGAACCAAAGGCAAGGTTTCTTCTGTGCCATACTTCTGCTGTGTGTCTTGACAGCACTCACCAGACTCTTGGTCATTCAGTTCTGATAAGACTGCTTTATTTTGATCTGAAAAGTCACCCTACTTCATTAGTTCCATCTATAAAGGGTGCAGAAATGATACAAGTGAAATAGTAGTCCTTTAAAAGATTCACTTCGCATGCAGTTGAAAATACAGAAGGAAGATATCCTGAATGAGATGTGGAATCCTGTGATGCCACTGTGCAATCTCTCCTCTTTTTTTGTTTCTCTGGCTATGGGTGATATACAATGTCATTTGCAATAACAGTGTATTAGGATGCTGAATGCTCTAGATATGTGTGAACTGGTTTTTTTCTCCCACTCCTGTTTTCTTGTAATAGGAACCTTAAGTCCCAGTCACAAGAAAAAACCCAATACAAACAACCAAAAAAAAAACCAACCCACCCCACTTCACAACTGCTCTCATGTTTCATTCCTGTTCCACTGCAATTCCACGATTCCAATGTAAACTTATGGAATAGAGATGCCCTTTTCAGCATTCATACTGTCAGCATTTATCCCAGATGACTGCTTTTTGGTTAGGAAAAAAAAGTCTGCTAACCAAGCTAGCAAAAGGAGAGAAAGGAAAACAAAGCAAATCCTACCAAAATGGAAGACAATTTCAGGTTTCATAAGCTGATTCTCTGTCACCTCTGAAGATCTTAGATATTTGAAGTCAGCACTATATTCGCTAACAAAAGCCTGATTTCCAGTCTCTGCTCTGTAAATTCGGCAGTCTGTCAGGTGGAATGGAATTGTACTGAGCAGATCACCTCCACCCTCTCCCTCCTCCCCCTTTTTTTCAAAAAAAACCCCAAGTTTTCTGATGCAACATTTACATAACAGAATATATTTGGTCCTTGAGGAGGTCGATGCTAGTGTGGAGAATGATCCTATCCTTCAAATGCCTCTGTGGGCAATAAAGGAAGAGCAGCTATGGGAGCAATACCAATAGCAGATTAAATTCTACAGACATTTGCTTGTTTCCCCTTTTCAGGTTTTGTGGTGGCAAAAAGACTTTTCATTTTGGTTAGCTGGCTGGTCAGTCAGTCTTGGTTGGTAATCTTCATTGATTTTTGTTAGTGTCTAATACAACTAGAATTTTAAAATATGAATATTAGAGAAGTACAGCAATGGCATTTTAGTTCACAATACCTGTTCTTAGTAAGCATATGCTGGTTTTGCACTAATGGTTAAAATCAAGGATAGATATACCAAAAAATTATAGTAAAATCATAAAGTCATAAAGGCCACACAAGTTACTTTATAGATGAAGATATTACTACTACAGCCTAGGAGAGTTGTGTCAAGAATTTTGAAACTACCTTGAAAATACTGTTGGGAAAAATTATTGTTCACATTACAATCATTACTTGCTATCTCAACTGCTTCTCAAGTCCTACCCTCAAAATATGTTAACTCGTTTCTTCCTTGGTTCCAAGGATAGGTGTGAATCACCTTTTAGGTCAAAGCACTCAAAGCAACAAATTAGGCTCAATGCTGCAGCTAGAGTTGTGCAGTATCATGTTTAATTAATTTCTTAAGGTGTCTTCCCTTGACAGCTCTCTTCAATGTAGGCAAATAAAAACAATGGCAATTTAGAGTCCCTGCTATAATTCCATACCATTGTGAATGTTGCAGGCTTATGTGCTCTGTTTCATACCACAGCAAAAGAAAGAACACCTGTGCTTTGCTCTGTGTATTTTCCTCACTCTATATAAACTGTATTAACACAAAATTACTATTTACAATATTTATGATATAGAAATATTATTATAAACATTGATATAAACAATAGTAATGGAAAAACTACCTTAAAGTGTGCCCTGAAAATAAAGCACAGGTGATAAAAAGGAACAACAGATAGCAGAAATAAGATTAAAATAAAAATTTAGAGCAGTTACATCATTTAATCTCATGATTCCACAGTGGATTTCACCTTTGCACCTGACACGCTGACATGGTTTTGCTTAACGTATTTTTCACACTGCATGTTTGCAGAATAAATATCATAGCTACAGGTGAATATGCAAACATAATTAAAGCACTACAGATATTTTCAATATCATTTTTACCCGGGTTCTTATCTTTCACTAGTAACTCAACTATCTGAATATGTTTCTATTGTGCAATAAGGAAATTACCACAGTTCATACACTCATTCACTCGTGCTCACCCTGGGGAGAAAAGTGTTCAGATCCTTAAAAAGGTTCGGGGTTTTTTTGTTGGTGGTGGTTGTTGTTCCCCCCCGCCCCTTTTTAAACCTCCTACACAGTGTTATTTACTGTCCCATCCAATTAGAGAGGGAATGCTGGAGTACATACTTTGTACTCTGAGCCAAAGGTAGTAGAATTTGCAGTAACTCTTCATTCTCAGAAAAGTTTATTCATTTAATAAGCCATTAAAGACCTTCTGTCCTCAGTACAGAATTCCCAATTCACTGTCATAGGCAGTTGTGTTATATATACTGAATAAATTTGTGAAACACAATTCCTAGGTCCCAGATTTCAAGTCTTTTAGAAAACATTGTTCCTTATCTTTGAACACTTTGAAGTAAGGACTAAGATGTGGCACTTGCTTTGACAGTCTACAGGAAGTCGCGGTAGAAAACATAAAAATCAATTGGAGGAAGTAATCCACATTCTGTGAAAGCATGCCACCATTTCCATATTAGGTGAACTTGGTGGGTTAGGGCTTCCTACCTATGTTAAGGTCATGTACATCATTATGGCAATTATGCAATACTGACCTTAACTTGTGCAAAGAGAAAAAATGCACTGACAATGCCTGATGGTTGTTTTAAAACTAGAAAAGTATAAAATGTGTGCAATCTGTGAAAATTCACATTACAGACTACAAAATATGGATAAAATTCCACTTATTCATACATAATGAAGGTTGGAAGGGACTTCTAGAGGTCTCCAACTTTCTGCTCAAAGCGGGGTCAGATATGAAGTCAGACCAGGGTTGCTCAGTTCTTTATCCAGTGAGGTCTTGAAAACCTCCAAGGAGACAGCACAGCCACCCTGAATAACCTGCTCCAGTGCGTGGCTGTCCACACTGTGAAAAATGTATTCCTTATATCCAGTCTGATTTTCTCTTTCTTCAGCTTATGCCTGTTGCCTTGTGTTCTTCCACCAAGTACCATTGTAAAGAGCCTGGCTTCCTGTTCTTGTTGCCCTCCCTGTAAAAACTGGGGGCTGCTGCTGGGTGCCCCCTGAAGCCACCTGTTCTCCAACTGAGCAAACCCTAGACCCTCAGTATCTCCTCATAGGGCAAGTGCTCCAGCTCCCAAGCACCTTGGCAGTCTTGTGCTTAAGTCCTTCCAGGTTATTAATACTTTTCTCATGCTGGGGGCCCACAACTGAATGTAGGGTCTACCTGTGACCTAGCAAGTGGCAAGCAGAGAGGGATGACTGCTTCGCTTGAGCCACCAGCTGCACCTTCTCTTCACACAGCCCCAGACGCTGTTGACTGATGAGTATGGTAATTCCCTTACACTGGTTATTTGACAAATTTCAAGTACTTCCCAGAAATTATAAACAAATTTATTGAGTGTTTCTTCACACACCAAAGAAAATCAGAATTAACACCAAGTCTTAAAGTAAGAGCAGCAGTGTACACTCATAGAGGGTCATTAGGATTTGCTAGGTTGAGTGCCATGTCAAGCACACCAGATTCATCCAATTAAGCTACAAGATTCTGATCACTTCAACAACTGCACTGAGTCAAAGGGTAAGGAAAACTAAAATAAATTTTACAAAATCTATGAAAGAAATTAATTTGCAATATCATGGGTTTGACCCCAGGTGTGTTTGGCAAAAGGCCAAGACCTCTCTGCTGTATGAGCACTTGTCATGTGCCTTAAATGGAGTCAACTGGCAGCCTTTAAAGCTCCTCATCTCTTAAATCTTTATTGCATCAGACAGCAGTTGGAGACAGTAACTATTTATGAATCTCTAATTCCATTTAATCAGTCTAGCTGATCAATGATGGTGAGTAAAGAGAAACAAATGACAGAGAGAAAGTAAAATGGCTGGAACAATATGCTCATTCTTTTAAGTAGTACAGGTACTGTCAAAAATGCTCTTAAATTAATATGAAGGACAAGAGAATGAGGGTGGGTCAATGTTGCACTTCTTTAAAATGCTGCACTTTTCAAAACACGATAATATAAAAATCGTCACAGACCACAGCATCAGCTTGCCACAGCACTCATTGCATGAAGTTGTGGATGAAAAACTGCAGAACTTCATAAGCACACTAGGACTGCATATCATCACAAAGCAAGAGAAAGTAGTTCACAAAATTAATGAACAAAGTCTCACTCAAGAAGCAGAGGGGTTTTTTTCTTGGTGAAAAAACACCTTTTTCAATCACAAATATAACTCACTCTGTACGAAGGAGATATTGGCTATGACCTGGCTTGGTGAATTTGCTTATTGTCAGGGATCAATATAGTTGTAGTTACCAAATGTTCTGATTCACTGTCCTAAGAGGACCTGTTGCAATGGCAGAAGTGGCTACTGCTTCTTCACCTGCTCAACGGAGATGACTGTCCCAATATGACAAACAGCCAGCTGACTCCATTCCTCAGTTAACAGCTGCCTATCCCAGTGTATTAACATAAATCACCCCTCATTCAGTTTATGCTAATGCCCTGTGGTTTAGACTATGGCAGCTGGTTACCTGCACCTTGGTCACACCCATCCTGCAGGCCACACTACAACCATCAGAGAAGCTGTGTCAGCTGCTGTGGGCAGGAAGAGTGCCAGCTGCTAGAGTTTATTACCACCTGAGAGCATGAGTCATCCCTAATGCCACACAGTATTTAGTACAACTCTGAATTTCTTCTCATTCCATAAAAGTGATTGAGCACCTTTTATAACATGTAATCCTTCTTAAAGCTAAAGAATGCTGAAAAAGTGTACCTCAGGCAACTTTAAGAACATGCCTGCAATGTCTATTTAATATACTAGCAATTTCAAAAACCATTAAAACATTCAGAAGCTGTTCAGTCTACAATGTTTGGAGAAGCACATGAAAGAGATCTGATTTTCCTGTATCTCAGACAGCTTTGTCAAATACCCATACAAGAGGATACAGCAGTGATTGTAATAAGTCATCTACAGTTTGTCATAAAAAGCACTTAAGTCTTCTGGTAGAGAACAAAAATTGCCACAAAGTCAGATCAAAGGCATGCTGAGATGCCAGAACAATATGACTAATTGTTCTTTTTTTGTCTCACTATTTAAGAAGAAGCTTGATCTTGTACTCAGTAATATTTATTAAGAGAATGTGACTAGAGGCCATTCCAGTTGCCTGACCCCTTTGTTGGCTTTGCATACAGAGAAGTATACTGACTGTGTCTTGAGGCATTTCCTATCAGATAGGAAGAAACATAAGGACAGAGAAGCAGTAGTGAACAAAGAGTGTTTTGAACCTGTTTACAGATTAGTTTTACTTGCCCCAATCAAGTAGCTGCGTAAATATTTGCTGTAATAGACACTAATGCCAACGTACACTGCTTCGGTAGAAGAATCATGAACACTATTATCTTAATACTACATTCTTATTCTCACATCTGCAGCTAATGGGTACAAACGACTACCAGCAATTACAAAATTTCAAACTACTAAGTGCTTCAGCTGTACTGAGAAACAACGTTTCAATAATTAACTGTTCTCAAAATCAGGTTAAATAAACAAGACATGATGACTAATTATAATTTAAGACTGCAACAGATGAAATTATTCTGATGTGAAGGAGGGATCCAGCTGTAAAGCTTTTGACATTTTTCCACACAAGCTGTCCATAAGCAAACTGGAGACCATGATATAAAGGAGAGTATAAAGCTGGTTGGAATATTGTATAAAATGAAGATAGAGATGATGCTCCTTAAACTTGCAGTCTGAGAAAAGACTGCTAAATACCGTGAAGACAAGTCTGGAACTGATAGCAACTGTAACAGATTAAAGAAGAGATCTGCAAAGGGAAATATGGCATTATTTGCTGTCCTGAGATGTGCAAAACATGGCACACACTGAAACCAGTGATGGGGTATCAGTGGTGTTGAAGGAACTCTGGCACTTTATTTAGAGTCACATCCTGATCAACCACGAGTCAAACATGGCAGTTGTTGAGAAACAGGGAGGCATCATGCTTAGGTACCTAAGTGGAAGGAGAGACTACAAGATGTATGAATTAGCTCTAGCATTGGCTCAGCAGAAGTAATGGTTGATCTGGACAAACACATCCTACTTTTGGACCCTCAATTTCAAGAAGGATGTGGACTAGTTGAAAAGAATTTCAAAAAGAATAACAATGTGGCCAAAAGCCTAGAAAACATGACTTACCAGGAAAGACTATATGAATTAGGCTTTTCCTAGCCTGAAAGAAAAGAGAACCAAGGGTGGACATAACAACAGTCTCAAAGTATCTAATAGATTCCTTCAAAAAAAGAAGAGGAATAATTTATTTTCTATGGCCATGGTGAGCAGGAAAAAAAGTTAATGTACTTTAACTGCAGCAAGAAATACCTGTTTTAGCTATGACCGAAACTAGTGCCCCTGACTTCTTAAATTTCTCATATTAAAAATACTGAAGCAATGTAGTTCCTAGCAGGCTGTGAAGTATTCATTTTTTCAGGTTTTTAGAAACAAGTTAGACAAGCATATATGAGCAATGACATAGGTATAGCTGTCTCTGTCTTAAGAATACATTAGACATCTTTCTGAGATCCCTTGCAGTCCTATGGCTCTATGATAATCAAAACTTAACTCTCATTCGTTGCTGATATATAAACTCTCAACTTTAGGAAGGTCATGTATCTCTGATAGCCAGCTGCTATATTTCAAATATGCTTTTTTCATCACTGCCCTTCTGGGATGAGCTTCCCATGAACTGCTGCAAGAAGTAATGCATTACACTCCTTCCAAATATCCTTAATGTTTACAAAGGCTCAAAAACACTTCACTTGCTAGTCTGCTAACTCTGTCATCCGAGATGTTTGTAGATATTGCCACCTGAATTTCCACATACACGACTGTATCCACTTTCATTAAACATCTTATGTTTTGACTGCGTGCTCTTTGGGGCAGGGTTTATCATTTAGTTTTTAATTTGAACAGTGCTAAGTGCAATAAAGTCTCCCTCATGTGTGAATGTTAGCTGCCATGGTACTGCAAACAATAACGACACAATGTGCTAACAAACCAACACAGCAGGGTGCTGTGGGAAAGAACTGAGATTAATTTCAATGCGATTGGCCATGTAGCAGAAAGTGTTTGCAGATGGTTTGGTGTCACTTTTTTCTGGGCTCTTTCCATGGAAAATCCTGCATCAGCACTGTATGCTGGTGGTTAGCGCACAGTGGTTCCTATTCACTCAGAGAAGATACATTCCTATTTATCTGGCTCTTCCTGAAATGGCTTATGGATTCAGGACCCCAGAAAAAGTCATTCAACTGCCCCTTCTGTTTAGCCTGTTTTTTTCATCACTGGTGGACTGTTCATAGCCACACTCTTCCTTGTTTTTATTTTAAACTTTTTACAGCCTTTGTAAATTATGTGTGATTTGTAAAGTGCCCACCAATAAAACATTAACTGTAAAGGACAATGGTGATTTTGAAGTTAGATATTGAGTATATTCTAGCCTTCTGGTTCCAATTGGTTATAATCCAGCCTTCACCCTGAAGTGACTTGATTTCATGAAGCATCAGCCAGCCTAAGAAACAGTGCTTTGGCTGGAGAGATCTTCTGTCATTTGCCTTTGGGCACTTTGAGGTTGTAGAATTTACTTTTCACAAAACCGAGATCTCTGTAGATATCCCCATACTTCTCTTTCTAAAGTGCTGGAGACCACATATCTTTCACACTCTTCTGTTAAATTTCACATCACTTTCTACCTCTGTGAGTGCACGGAACCATCATGATTATTCTCTGCTTCCCATTTCTCTTCCAGCTGTAGGTCAGCATCCCTGAATCCTATCTTACGAGTTGCATCGTTAACTAAAATAATAGCCATGCTGGGTCAGAACAAAAGTCCATTTCATTTGACACTGTTTCTAACAGGGCTCTACAGCAGACCTACAGGAGCAGAAGAACATGACAGGCAAGTTTACAGGTGCTCCTGTAGAATAAGCTCCCTGACTGCAAGGATCTGTGGCTCAGAGACGTTCCAAGGCAAAGGTGATGCCTTTCTTAAAAAAGCCTAGGAGTGGGTTTTATTACGTTGCCCTGTGTCTTAAGAAGAATGTCAGGAGTAATTTAAACAGATAAGTCTACATGTAATTTTATGGGCTGTAATTAAGTACATTCAGCATCACTCCTACAATGCAAGGAGGTCCCAAAACTTCTTTTCACAACCCTATCCCATAAAAATTCAAAAGCAGGCATGGAAAGTGTTCATTGATCAGGAAGTAAGCAGGACAGAGAGCTGTTCACTGTGGAGACTACAACCCAAACAGAAGCTGACTATCAGAACTACACTATTTCCACAGGTAGTGAGCGCTCTTGGAAAATGAACATGGTACACTCAGGAATTTCACTGACCAGTATATAAAATTAAGAATTATGAGTGGAATAAATAACAAACATAGCTGACTGAGGCATTTATGAGCAGAAATCTGAGATGGAACACAGTGATTAATGGAAAGCTGCAGTGATTAGCTATAAAACATGTTTTGTTCACTTTTACACATCAGTGACCTGGAAGAAGGAATTCGCAAAATGGTCATGAATTTGGTGGTTAAACCAATCTGGGCAAGGACAGTCTAACAATAGAAGAGTTAAAATTACAATTAACAACAATTAAGCTGGAAAAGGAGTATGGGATAGATGTCTATCCATAATTCAGCGGTAAACATGTGACACGGCGAAAGCTAAGAATAAACAAACAATAAGCCTGAAATACCTTTACAACAATACACATAAATATTAAAAGCATGACAGAAAGCCAAATATAAAAGTCTCATGTCTGTGTATATACAGTAACACCATTTTATCTAGAAATAGACAAAAGAGGCATAACTTCAAAAAGCTACTATACATACTGCTTTCAATGAAACTAAAGCCAAACAGAACACATGTGTGATTTAAATACAGTAACTGTTCATTTTCCTGTGAAGTATGTATTCACTTATAACTGCAAAGATGACAAACATGGCTAACCATTGAAAGCACAAGTATCTGTTACCATACATACTTACCCACATGGTCTGTATGTAAATACAATATAACTTTCTTCATCGCTTCGTTCGATAAATGTAACGCAAGTGTACTTTTCCCAGTGCCGCATCGCTTGTTTGAACATGGCGCGCTGGGTGCCTGGAAGAATAATTGTATGAGATGAAATAAGAGACTTTTCTAACTGTGTCTTGTTCCTTAAAATCAGATATTAATACCACGAATATAGGCCTGGAAGGAGTCACTGGATCGTGAAGTCCTGTGTCCCAGCAGTCCCATAGACTGCCAGACTCCAATTAAAGGAATACTCAGACCATCAGCTCATCATAACATATCTGCCTGCAAGGGGACCGTAAGTGTCTGACGCACTCTAGCAAACATAAAACCTGCAATAAAAAGCACAGCTATGTTACACCAGAGGAAGACAGCAGAAGAAATTTAGCGCTGCTTATGTGCCTGCTTTAGTATAATATTTTCTAAGCATTTTCCCAGATGAAATTATCAAGTGGACCACATTGGTGGTGGTGGTGGTGGGGGAAGGTTAAAAAAAAATAAACAAGAAAATTGGGGAACCCTGGATCCTAGCTATCTAGTGAGAAGGAAAAAAAAAAAAAAAAAAAAAAAAAAAAGAAAAAAAAACCCTACAGCCTTCAAATCTGGAGATCAATTCAACCTAAGCCATGTAAACATGCATACCAGTCAAGGCATTTGATTTTAATAATGCTCTCTTGAACAGGAACCAGTTTCCACTTCTTTACATCAAAACCTGTCCTGGTTTTGGCTGGCATAGAGTTAATTTTCTTCTTAGTAGCGGGCATTATGCTGTGTTTTGGATTTAGTAGGAGAAGAATGTTGATAACACGCTGATGCTTTAGTTGTTGCTAAGTACTGCTTATGCTGGTCAAGGACTTTTCAGCTTCCCATGCTCTGCCAGGTGCACAAGAAACTGGGAGGAGGCACAGCCAGAATACTTGATCCAAACTGACCAAAGGGCTATTCCATACCATATGATGTCATGCTCAGTATATAAGCTGGGGGGGGTTGGCTGGGGAGCAGCAATCGCTGCTCGGGAACTGTCTGGGTATCAGTCGGCGGGTGGTGAGCAATTGCATTGTGCATCACTTGCTTTGTATATTATTTATTATTATATTGTTATTATTATCATTAGTATTTTACTTTATTTCAATTGTTAAACTGTTCTTATCTCAACCCAGGAGTGTTTCTCACTCTTACTCCTCCGATTCTCTCCCCCATCCCATCGGGGCAGGGGGAGCGAGTGAGCGGCTGCGTGGTGCTTAGCTGCCGGCTGGGGCTAAATCAGGACAAAACCTTTCAGAAATGAAATGATCCACCAAAAGGGGGAAATTCTTAATTTGGTACAATACTAAGCATACATAGATATTTGCTTTAAAAATGAGAAACACATTCAGAAACTATCAAAGCCATGCTCTAGAAACAGAAGCAGCCCAGCCAGCTTCTCACCACAGAACACAAAGCCAGCTACTATACACTACTTCAGGTAGTACAGCAATGTGATTTCATTGCCTGACAAAAGACAAGGCTTATTAACTTAGAGGCAGCATCTGAGAATACAGCTGGAAATCTACAAAGAATGCTATGACTTGGCATGAATTTGCTAGCAGAAACACATCCACCTTGCAGACTTTTATGAAGATGCATGTTACAGCATAAGATAATTTAAAAAATAAAAAAAAAAACAAAACTTTTTTTTAAACTTCAAGACAACAAAACCTCAAAGTACATAAAAACCAGCAAGTTCAAATCATGTCAGGATCCTAAAAATTAAAGGTTATTTCATCCCATCTTGCCCTTTTCTTTTATCTTTAAGCAGTGTTTGCCAAGCTTTAGAATTTATCTTTCGTTATGAATAAGGTAAAATGTTTAACATGATAGGCTTTAATTTACTTTACTTCCATTACTTCAGAAGATGGTAATCCTAATGCAAAGGTCACACTTGGTATAGTACTATGTAAATACCCAAACTAGAAGTTTGACTGTAGCTGTAAATTTGAAAGGAATAATTCTGGTTTCTCTGTATGCATACAATGTGTGACCATTTGCATGTTTCTTTTGGTTCTCTGTATTATTGTGCACAATAAAGAAGATGTTACTACATATTTTTCCAATCCATCTTTGCTTTCCTCCCTCCTTTTTTGTTTCAAATTACCTCTTACATCCACATTGATATTGACCCATTTACATTTTTCAGGGATAACAAATGTTTGAAACTTTTTCTACAGTTTTCTGCTAAGAATTCTATATATTTTGAAGTCAGCCTTTCTTCTTGTCATATATAATGTCTGTATGTACCCATCTGAAAACGAAACCGAGGAATTACAAAACACATTTGAGTCAGTTTGTTGAGTGAAATCAGTTTAGCAGAATACATCACAACAGTTAAATTAGTTATAGTCTTGTGCTAAATATCCTGCATTTTTTAAAAAACAGATTTCATGATATTCTGTTACTTAGGCTCTTGAAAACAAACATGCAACAAGAAATATTAGGAAAAGAAAAAGAGCCTTCCCTTTCTAAAACATAACTATACATTTTCATAGCTTGCCTTTGGGAACAATTTTTTGAATTATGACTAATATTTTCAGAACAGATGTACTTCAGGCCTGATCCAACAGAAACCCTTCTATTGACTTCCATAGTATGACTTGACTTACAATTAAAAAAATCCCTTCTCCTGAAGCAAAGCACAAAACTTACCAGTGAAATTTCCACCTATTACATATGGAATGACACCCCCTGGCCATATTCTTTCTGTTCGTGATGTAGCAGCTCTGGGAAACCGGTTTTTTTCATTTTTCCCTGAGAATTTTACAGTAGTTCTTCCTTTAGATGTATTATTTTGCTCAAAGCCTGTAACGATAATTAAAACACTGAATGAGATCACACACACACAAAAAAGAGAACAATTATTTTCCAGCAGGTCAAAGTCAGATTATTTCTTTATGCCCTTTAAAAGTAGGACATTACTGTTATGCAACAGTCTATCATTACTTAGTTTTCTGAGAAATGTTTGAAATGAAGAGTCTAAATCTTCATTTTTCAAACATATTTAGAGTGACAATTTGTGCATATATTTATCAACTTGAAGGCACATTGCATAATTTCATGTAAATTTGCTCATTTAATAATAATAACTAAAAAATATTTTTTTAAAAAAATCATACTCCCTGTGTATTTTTTTTCTTTAAACAAATTAGGATTTTTCCAGCAAAGGAGGAAAGACTTTGGCCAGACCCAAAGTAATCAAGGCATTCACTGTCCCTTTCATTTTTATTGCAAGATCTGGAAAAAGCAAGTGCATGAGCATCCTTAAGGCACTGGACAGAAAGAAGCCCTTAAAGTATTAGATTGGCTTTTATTATCACAAATTACAAGGGAAAAATAGATAAATTATTTGCAAAGTTGTATACACATGGAAAAAGTCAGAGAGGATCATTTCTCCCTTCCTGCCTCTCCATCACCTGTAACTATTAGCAGTAGATACATTTTCAGATTAAATGCGGTTAGCTGTTGTCGCCTTAAGCAATTTATAAGTTAGTATGAACATTAGGGCAGCTGATTAAAACAGATCACTTGAAAGGCGGGCAGCAAATCCTACTCAGTGGGGTTGAATTCTTATTCCTCATTGAAGGGTACACCTTCCCTCTGTGAGTACCCACTGTGCTACCAGTTCCACCTAAGCGTTAATGAGTATGTCAGGACTGGGGAGGATTCCAGGCCAGGATCATGGTATGAACTAGAAGTAGTAAGACATTTATGCCAAATTGCATGCAAAAGACAACAAGCATTTATTCAATACTAAAATTGTGATTCTCTTATAACGAATGATGATTGTGTACCAGTGCACATCTGCAAAGGCGGTTACTGTGCTCTGGTTAATCTTACAAGATATGCAGTGATGCATTTAGACATAATGTGGTGTGATTAGAATGGAGTTTCACATATTTTCCTTTTTGCTGTTGAGGTTTCATGACATTAAAGTGATGTCTCTTTGCATCAAATATGGTGAGTAAACTCAATCAGTATTAATGGGGATTCCACATATATAGCCCACTGAATTCAACTACATTCATACTGACAAGAGTATGATTAGTATAAAAATATGTTTGTTTTCAGTGTAACACACCACAAATGCTTTGAACACACTATGAATCATCAGAATGCCCCAACTGGATCCAGAAAAAAAACCCGCATAAAAGTAGCGGCTATACAGCATAGCCTACCTGTACTGAAAAGAGATTGTATTGATACCACTTGGATTGATAACTGTGAACACATCCATACAAAAAAGCTAAGGAATATTTAATAGAAGATTTAAAACTACATATTTTAGCTTCCAGATTTGATGCTGGAAATAGACCTCTAAGAAAATGCAATTAATCTCTTCATTACTAGTCTTGTACTATTTATTTTACAGTTTGTTGATGCCAACAGTAAAACAGAAAGGCTTTAAAGTGTTAAAGTACTATCATCATTAATGTTCATGACACATTATCATATCAGGCAACCTGCTAATTTAAACAGTGAAAATACCAGAGCCAAATCTTCTTATCCTGTCTATAAGCTGATAGAGGGCACCTCGTTTTTTTGACATCCCATGCTCTCCAAAGCCACCTTTAAAAAGAAAAGAAAAGAAAAAAAAAAAAAAAAAAAGGAGTTTTATGAAAGTTAAAAACATGGAATCTTACCTCTACAGCAACTATATAGCCTGGAGAGATTAGAAAATACCCCATAAAAACTGCAATGTTGTTTTTAAGGAAGTTTAACATTCTACAATGACTCACACAGAAATTCTTCAAGTATTCTTGACAATGAAACAAAACCACATTTTTAGGTGAAAAATTTTCTAATATGCATTCCAGAATGTAAGCCAACATGGTCTTTGTTATTCAGACAAGTCATGACAATTACATCATCTAGTTATTATTTGGAGCTTTTTTCTTCCTTGTGACCTTGACATCCTCAGAGCCATATTGATTGACAGCTAAAAGCCTTACTCTCACAGAAATTTCCTGAATGCATGCCATAATCTTCTCATTTCATGGGAGGAGAAAGAGGGAAAGCAAACACCCAAAGTTTCACCAAAAAAAAAAAAAAAAAAAAAACCACAACCCAACAAAACTGATACAAACTTAATATGGTTGATTTTACCATGAAAGATTTGGTTTTCTTTGTCAGCATGCAAATATATGTCAGTGCACTCTAAAGGCTTTGAAACATCACATGTTGGTGTATACTGCAGTAAGACCTCTCGGGCATGTATATGTCTGTGTCATTTTAGCAGTCAATGAGCAAGAAAAACTAAGCTATTCAGTAGTTGATTTTAACATTTATCATGCCATTTACAGAAATGCAACACATTTCTAGGTTTACTGTGTACATTTGATGCATCTGCCACATACTCCCTTCACATATAATCCTTTTGTGGCCGCAAGTGCCTCTGCAAACACCAGTAAACCCGAAGAAAGAACACTGGCAATACTGCGCTAGTCAACAAATCATTCAGAATTGTTCAGAAAGTTTTGTGATTTTCAGAAGTTTGTAGTAGGTTGCATTTTAAATTTCAGTATCTGTTATAGGACAAAAGAGATTTCAAATTACTTTTACAACAGCAAAAGTAAAAAGATAGAAATAAAAGGACCATTGAAACCTCCAACCACCACTAAAAAGACCTTTCCCAACTTCCCAGAGAAACTTTCAATATATATGTGGAAAAAATATTTATTAAACAGCAACTTAAAATCATATTACAGATGAGAAAATTCCATATAAGGCAAGTGAGTTCGTGTGGCTGCTCAGTGAGTAACAATGTGCCTAATTATTTGGATTACACTGTCACATAGTTGCTGGCTCCCTTGAGAAAAATTTTCCAAATTTTTTAAAACATTTTAGATAGATGAGGTAATAGTTCCAACACATTCCTTTTCAACAAGTTACATTGTAACTATAATACACACTACAGAGAATATGACAATTCCATTCCTTGTATTGACCATCACTAATGTAATTGTCTCTCACGTTAACATTCATCTTATTAAAAAAAAGGCATATAGCTAAAGATTCCAAACAAATATTAAAAAATCCTTAACAGCATCAACTGTCACAGACAGATAAAAACAAAGAATCCACTATTTGCTTAAAGAAACTATTATACCGTAATTATTTCTAGAAAAAAATATTAAACTATAATTTCCGTGTTACACAGCCTGTGTATTCCATTTAGTGAAAAACTGAAGAAAAAGTATCTCATATAACTAGCCTGTCTCATATGAATAATATACAGTCTTGCCAAGTCACAGTCTAAAGAAGTTTAAAAAAAAAAAAAAAATTATATTCGCTGCATCTTCTCATAGTTCATGCAGGAGAAGGAGGATACTTTCAACAGTTTGGACTCATAATATATACATAACAATTTTATCAGCTTTATTGTTCTTTCTGGTTACAATGATTATGTGTATTGCGTGGACAAAACAACAAATAAAATGATAGAGCCACACCCTGAGAAGCGCACAGATTAAGTATCTGGTGCTGCAAATCCAGGCAGATAATCGTCACCAAAAGGAGTATTCACATAATGTGAATCAGAGCCTGTGAAGTAACATAATGTGAATCAGAGCCTGTGAGCCTCAGGATTTCCAATTAGTAGTTGCAATGAAAAATGTGACTCCACAACTCCATGGTTTCCACCCAAGTATCTAACCCTTCCACCCGACATCAACTTTAGTTTGTGAACGGCAACAACAGAAAATGCTCAGAAGTCAGGTTAGTAATTAATTGTCATTGCCTCTGTAACTAAGGTAAAATGTTAATTTGTTTTCTATTTTACAGACATTTTACGTTCCTTTTCCAGTTGCTAACTAATATCAACTAGTTAGTTGTTGGCAATTTACACTTTTGGAAATTAGAGGGGGGAAAAAAGCAGACTAGGCTGTGCAGTTTGCAAAAACAGGCTAAAGTTATAGTTTATGCAAAATACTGTAAATTTAGAAAAATAATCACATATGTAAAGTGTAAAATTGAGTCCTCCAACTCTATTTTTAGAGAAAACAAGAATGTTGAGAGTTCACTGAGAGCCATTACAAAAATCATGAACTTCAGCAGAGTTTGTTCTCCAAAGTCCAGTCCCACTGACCATTGCAGTTACATTGATTCCTCTTGTGCAATAAAGGTAGAAAAATTTGATCCAAATGCATTAGTAATCCTCAATAGGATGACTCAATATCCTGAACAGGATACTGTCCACAGGAAAAGATAATGCACAAATCTCAAGACAGGTAAGGAAAGAAAATTAAATAACAAAATATTAAATATTATGAAAAAACAGCCTAGAAACATATATTCTTTCTGTGGCAATTGACAAAAAGTAACTGTGCAGTTAACAAAACACAACAGAAAAGCAAGAAGAGAAAGGAAAGTCAGCAGGCCAAAGAAATCGCTTCACTGCATCCACTTTAAGGGGAAATGACCGACCTTGCTCTCTACATTTTGTCAGCAAAACTAGCGCCTGAAATACCTTCAAAGCCAATTAAAAATATTTGTTTGGGGTAAAGAGGGGGCAGGGAAACTGCTGACTCTATTAACATCTTAAAATCCAGCCTTGATCTAGAAATCAAAGGTGTTCCTGCCTTGAAAAAATGAGTGGCTTTAAAAGGAGATAAAATACATTTTCAAATTGTTATAAAAATAGTCTAATCACAACATCTAACTAAGGAGAGTAAAAATATTTTAAATATATCAATATTGAAAATTGCTTCTTTGGTCTCAAAAAATTCCTTTCTGATCATTCCTCAAAGTGATCCTTATTTCCACATATCAGGATTTATCAAGTTAATAGTAGCTCAGTTCAGGAACATATGGAACAAGCTTAATAGAAAATAAATTCCAGTTATGCATTTATGCATTTTCTAATAGCATTTTCCACACTTTTCCTAAGTAACTTGGCCTTTTTTTGTACCATAACCTGAAAGTTTACAAATTTTAATTTATGAATTTACAAATCAGAGCCTGAAAGCATAGATCTTTTTAGACATTAGAGACACATCCATTTAGGCATGGATTATGTTTTCTCTCTCTCTCACACACACACATATATTTACACATAAATAATATCTCTTTAGCTGTCTGTCTGAATATCCAGCTGCCTGTGTTAATCAGATTGCAGCTTCTGGCATTAATGTACTGTATGTTAACAACAGCAAAAAAACATGTATTAAGATGTCAGATAAATAGTTGCTTTTTAGACAAGACAAATTCTAGCAAGGATGACATGTTCTTGTGTTGCTTCTAGATCTGGGTACAGATCTGGATGGAACTGAAAAAAAGAGCAAAAGGAGGGGCTGTAATCCAAGACTCCCAGTGTTGCCTCCAGGATTCCATGTATGTTCTCCATAAGCCATTTGGGCTCTGCTATTGGGAACTTTTAGCAAAGAAAGCAAAGCTTTGTGCAATTTCCTTTCCCACATGACTACCTGCAGAGTGGACTTCCTGTTCCTACGAGTTTCTGCTCTTCAGTTCAACGAGACATTTTTAAATCAGAAATGCCAGAATAAAATTAAAATGTTAGTTTTTCTCTTTCTTTCCCTAAAGCAAATTTATACTCATTGTTTAATAACTTTTTAAAGTGTAAACTATCATTAGCCAAAACATTATACTGATTTTCTACATTTAAAATGAGATTGCCTTCTATACAGAAGTAAATAACAGGAAAAAGATGTTAAAAGAAGGTTGAAATGTCATACCTGTGTTATGGCCAAGTCTTTCGTTGGAGTGCTGCGTAAGGTCAATTGTCCTGTCAATTTGAAAGATTTTTAAGTCTTCATCATCTAAGGCAATATCTCCCCAAAAGACAGCTTTAAATAAAAAAGAGCTTAATTTAAGTAAAGAATTTACTTAGACATTAAAACCAATCTGAAGAATATAATGCCATGTTACAACCCTTGGAGAAAATATATGACAAATATATATAAATATCACAAATATTTGCTTACTGATCTATATTTTTATACAAAGAAAGAAAACTACCTAGCAAAAGACAAATAATTTGTTTCAGTATTCTCCTAAACTGTTACAGTCTTTTTAATTTCTTTACACATTGCCTAAATGCAATCATTTAAATGTAATGCCAATCTATTAACAAATTTTCAGCATATGTGTTGTTTTCTGTAAGTAAATACAACAAAGCAGAAAAGACACTGAAACATGTTTACATTTGAACTATGAAGTCAAAAACATACAGTACTGAGAAAATACAACCTTTGCATTTCCTAATATCTTCCTGAAAACGGGAATTAGCTGAAGTAATTTTTATTATGTTCCAAACATTTTCTATATTACATTATGTTTGCCTCAGAGAATTAATATATGTATCTATTTTCTGTTAAACTGAGTGAAAAACGCCCCTTTATTTTTCATTTTCCTCTTGGTTTATTTGTATGCTTTCCTTTTACAGTTAATCTCACTATTACAATTCTTTCAAATATTTTGCTTTTCAAAGCTCCAGTCTCTCTTCTTTTTAACTTTTCTTTGGCCTTTTGTGTGGGTTGTTTCTTCTCTCTTTTCCTGTTCTCTTTCAGGCTCTCCCAGTTTTTTTTTCTGTTCGACTTTTGTATAGCTAGCTCATCTTCCCTAAGCTGCCATCACAACTCAGTGAACCAAGCTATAGGCCCACTTGCAAGAATTCAGGATCTATAACCTCAGTCTTTCATCTCTGCCTGTTTTTGCTGAGATTTTAACTTGAGATCTCCCTGCCAACTCAAACTTATCATTAAAGCTGAACTCAACATGCCATATCCTCAATTGCTGTGAATGAAGTCAACAGAGCATATACCAATTAACATGAGCTGAAGCAGTTGTTTATTATCTTTATCCAAATTCTTCCTTTTCCCTCTCTTTACTGCCTCTGTCAATAGCTCTGTTATTCATCTCCTCGGAGTCACAAAACCCCTGAGTTCAATCTTGGTGTCATCTTCAACTCTTTCCCTTCTTTCCCCCATCCAAGAAGACGTCACTAAGTGTGCTTGGTTGTTCATCACAGAGTTCCACAACAAATTGCTTTCTTCACTTCCATACAACTAAAACCATGTCCAAAGTCCAAAGAAGTCTTTACTTAATCAAAAATGTATGTATTTCTAGAGAACTCCCGGATATTACATTACTTCCTCCTATCTCCATTCTTTTCCTTGAATGCAAGGCAACTAGAAGAAATCACATTGAAAATGCCTTTGGTCTGCCTTGTAAAATACCTTAAAAAAAAAAAAAAAAAAAAAAAAAAAAAGATCACCTACAGAGAGTTCCAAAATGAAAATGAAAATTTTCAGTTAAAAACATAACCAACATCTTGTGTTTTCCCTAAATACGGATATTTCCATGTATGTAATTTTTATACAAAAAGATAGTATTTCTTAGAAACCACAAGTATTTGAGACCATTTCTGAAACTGTTCAGTCACTTCTAACACATTTCTGAACACTCTCCTTCCAAGGGTCACTATTTCCTTACGTTCATATTGGGCACATCTTTCCTCTGGCTAGACTGCTCTCACCAGTGATGGTTTTTACCACCAGACAGATCTAGTGGCAGCTCTAGAATTTTTTTTTTTTTTTTTACCCTTAAGCTTCTAGGAAAAAAATCTCAAATTGTCAGGGTTTTGAAAAGTGAGGGGAGAAAGTCAGTAGACTCCATCTGACTCAAGTAAAATATTATTTATTATTACTATTATAAACACCCTCTAGAGATTTCTCTTGGATGTCATTCATAACAGGGGACACTGTATAAGCACAATGAAAGACCACAAACTTTAATAAACAGAACAGAAAATGGTAAGAGGAAGAAACTATTAACGAAGACATTATGCGCCCCAGCAGACGTCACACAGATTGTCCGCACCAGACTTGAGAAAGTGCTAAAGCTTAATAGCAAGCCCATTTTTCTTTCCTGGTAATATTGAGAGTTAACAAAAGGAAGGATCTGAATTAACAATAGATAATTAAAAAAAAAAACTTGCTGTCAGAAATGCATTAACAGAAATCATTTTGGTTTCAGTGTGTAATACTGGTCTATAAATATGAAAACCCAAGGCAAATCGAACTTCAGAAAAATAATAAAGTAAAAAAAAAAAAAAAGGTGGAAAAATATCCTCCTTAGTCTTGATGATGCATCTTTATCACTTCACTGTGGTAACATTCACTTTGCCATGAAAATACAAATAGCAAAAATATAACCCTTTGAATTTGTCTGACATAAATGCATTGAATTTGCATGCACATATATAAAATACACCTCAGTGTTCAGGCAAAGTATAATAACTTTGTCTGTTGGGTTAGAAAGGAAAACAAAGCTATGCTATTTTTGTTGAACATCTAGACTGCTAGCTAGTTTTTGATTAGCAACCAAGCACAAGGTTAAGTTTAATAATAATATAACCACTGTAATCTAACAATAAGTGCTGATGCAAGTTTGAGGTTATTGTAAACGAATAATCTGTGTGACCAATAGGAGCTAGATTCATTAACTAAATATGAGTTAACACTGAAGAATTAAATATATATGATTGATTGTTTAAAAGTATAATGGAAAGTTTGGAGCTTTCTTCAGGCCAGTTTTTTTTTGATACAAGGCAATTCTGTTTGGCAGAAAAGACAAACGTATAAAAGACAAACATGATGAAAGGCAGAAACCTTGACAGAATTAACTCATTTGACTTTAGCAACAATTTAATAATTGCCACTTTATTTTTACTGAAATAAACCTGTGATTTTCTGACTTAATTTCAGTGCAACTGGGAATATATATACCTAGCAAAAGAAACCATAGTTAACCAGATGCTACTTAATTTCAATACAGTCCAAACAATCAGCAACTGAGACAAAAAGGGAGCTGATAATTGCTTTTTAAAAAATACACCCTTTTTCCAATTAAAAGTCTGCACTGAATAAAGTTCTGCCCTTCAAAGCCTGAAGCACAACCCCACCTGAATTATCCAAAACCATAAAAACAGGTATCTCCCACAACTGTTAAAAGTATCCTTTAATTTTTTTGAATGCCTGTGTTAGCGTCAAACTACTTTGTAACTAGAGAAGACTGCATTTTTATCTCCTGCCTTAAAATTTTTATGGCCTGAAACTATCTGAAGAAGTCACTTTATACTTCATCATGTCACACACCAATCTTAACCTTACAGAAAGCAAGCAGAGGATTGTTTGGGTATGCAAGGCATGATGTTAAAGACTTTGCTAAGAGCATGTTAGGATTAAGAGCTTTATTAGCTTTCCCTCTAAGGAACTTCTGACAGAATTGACCTGTTCAGCTCTGCACCTCCCTCATTTTTTCAGATACTTAATTGAAAGTTTCATCCAGAAAATTAATAAGACTCTAATAACCAATTCACTTAGCATTAAAAAAAAAAAAAAAAAATTGGAACAAAAGGATGGAAAACTTTCAAAATTATCCAAATGGAACTTTAGTGTACCTCTACTTATTTCAGGTTATTTCATATTATCTCTTATCCTATCTGTCTATTCAGTGATCAGGAAAATGATGTTTACAGGCAGCTTTTTCATTTAATTTGAAAATGCAAGATTGACAATAAACTTAGAAAAAATCTGTTGAAAATCTGAGACACCATTAATTACAGGGAGAAAGTATTTCAAATATCTTTTATTATATATAGGTTCTTAATAAAAAAGAAAATGGATCTTTTTGTCCAATACTTGATAAAGAGATATATACCCTGGTATACAAAGTTTCATGCAACTTTGGTTTTATTGTGGGGGTTGTTTATGTTTTATATGGCCACTACATTATGCATTTACGCAAATTCAGAGACAATACACGAATCAATTTCAGAAAGATGGGCACAAACTGATTATTCAGTAAAAGTACGTTTTTCTGTAACAGTGCAGAAGGATTTATGTGGAGCTGTTAAAACAGAAAATACTCTTCAACAGCAGATGCAGTTCTGCTCTCACACAGCTCAAAGTCCTCAGCCAAACATCACCTTCAAAAAGGTCTTGTTTTATTAAAAGACAAAACACTGCCATGTAAAGCAGCTAAGTTTGGTGCACGTAAACAATTAGCTCACAAGCATGAAAACAAACAGGAAAATAAATAAGTTGTAAAAGATATCTACCATTCAGAGAAACACACCTCAATACTACCACACAAATAATATGACTGGAAAGGAAAAATAAGATGATCTATAAAATATAGATCAAGCACAGGAATTACAGCTACCTTCCACTACTTGCAACAGAAACTATTATTTCATCATAAATAATTAAGATTCATCTGCAAAACTCTCTTTGCTAATCTACTCTTTTCCAACAAGACCATCACCACATCAAATATCCAGTATTCTAAAGGAATAAAATATGCTACTAAGGATAGGAAATAAAAATAAATAAATACATAAAAATAATTTTAGAAAAAGAGATGAAAACTATTTTAAGTATTTATATGTACACCCATGGTATGAATCAATTAGCATACGCAGTTAGGACAAAAAAGACTTTCATGACTTTCTAGAAGATGGTCAGAAATCCATGGAACAAGGAAGAAATCGTGTGGTTAAATACATGGGGCTGTAATATGTGGTGGATGGCTCATTCTGGGATTTAAAATATCACTTAGCATGTAAGTCTGCAAAATATATACAGGAGTGTATTCCTTATAATTGCAATAACAAAATTATCTACATCAAAATTCCTTTGCAATTTGTCCAACAATTATTGATTTTTAAAACTTAAACCATAAACAGCCATTTTTTAATAAAATATATTCCTGATAGTTATCATACTGATATTGGTAAAAAAGTACAAAATGCAACTAAGTAAAGTTTGCTAGCGTTTGCCCCTACAGAACAGCAGTGCAGCAGAAGAAAACCAGCTCTACCTTGGGATAAGTCAGGAGCACCCAGCTACCAAGGACAGCTCTAAGAGACGAACACCATCAGAGACCACTACAGTCCAGAAACCATTTTTATAACGTGATTTGTTCTGATGACTGTGCAGGCTAAAAAAATGTTCAACTCAGGTGCAACTTTCCCACATTTGGAAAGCTTGTGAAAATAAGATCAGAAAAATTCTTTCTTAGACTTTCTCAAATGGAGATGTAAACTGTGATCAGCCACACAGGTATTCTCTTATTCTGTGAGCAGATGCAGAACTGTGACAGGGGGATTACTCCTGTACTGAGAAGATACCAATGAAAGGATTAACACAATATTAGAAGACATTTTAAAAGCAAAGCCTCAGATTTTGGTATGCTACTGGGAGTGGAAAGCACAGGAAGTTTATGCTTCATCCCCTTCATAGAAGCTGCCAAGAACAGACAACAAAAATATTAGAGTTAACTGCAAGGCAAAATTGAAATCTGAAGAGCTCCTTTAGTGTCCTTCAATGGGAGGTGGGACACTCAGCACTCTTCAAAGCCTGACCAGTAATTCATGCAGCAAGAGGTGCCAAAAAGTGTGTTGGCCCAGGTTCAGGGTAGATATTCATCTAAACACACATGTGCAGCGGTTCCAATTAGCAGCCTCTTCTATAGCTGAGTCATTGAGTACTTCCCTGTAACAACACAGCTATGTGCATTATAGTCTATCTTGGTGAGTCATTTTGTTCCATACAATCCATTCATGGCTTACATAACTGCCTTTAACTCTGAAAAGAGGAAGGAAAATTTACAGCTAAGTAAGTAAAACCAATTTCACCTCATTACAAGGAAGACAAAATATGCTATTATAATTAACCTGATTTTGCATTCCCACTGTCTTCAAATCAGTTCAGTCTTTCCAAGATTTTCAGGTGCAATACACTTTTCTTAGAAATCATTAAAATGACAACAAGACAGGGCAAATAAACAGCAAAAGATCTTACACGGAACCACAAGCATAAGACTGCATGCCATACCTTGAACTCCTTCTATCATTGTTCATCATGAGTGCTACCTTCAGCCATAACTGTGTAATAAATTTCTGTGCTACCATACAGAGCTCACAGAACTTTCAAAAGAAATTTATGAATTGAAATTGGAGTTAATCAAGCATTTGATAATTATCCAAATCAGTTTGACATTTTATTGAACAAAAATGACAGCAAAAAAAAAGTTAAATAAAAAAAAGTTACAAAAAACTTTAACAACATTAAATAGAAGACCAAGGCAGCCTATTTTCACAGACACACCAAACCAAGAAACTAGCTACTTCACTAATTTCACCATGCAGCACTTTCAACTCTGTGCATGACTACAAGCAAGTGTTAGCGAAACCTCTTGATTAACTTGAAAAAGCTCACACAGACACACCTGAAAAGGGATATAACACCTCTGACTGGCTCCTTCCATGTTCCTACTTACTGTAAATTATATAAAATAGCAAGCTCATCAACACTCATACCAATTCTATTTTTCAAGACTCCTGCTTCAAACTCCTAACCAGAAAGCCATCATTTTCTCTAAGGAACGTATCCTTCCCAATTCTATCAGAAAAGAAAATAATGATGGCAGGATACTTTAAACATCTCCAGACCGTACACCAGTTAGAAATACATCCCTCCATTCTTTTGAGTGTGGTTTCTCTTGACAACAGCTCACATAGGCATACATAAAGTTATCCTGAAATCAACTCACTTGTGTGCGGCAGTGATGTAGCCTTAGAAGCATAGATTTTAGTGCAATTTACTCAAATCTTCAATGACACAGTTTCCCTCTTGACATCATTACCTGCAACTTACCTGTCTCACATCACCCACTCTTAGAAATTTCCCCTACATTCCTCATGCACAAAGCTTTTAGCTTCCTTCCTTCCTTTCACTGTGTGTTCACATTTATAGGTAGGGTGCTGGCAAGGCAACTTCCCTGTTGGGGCAAAGTTACACTTGTGGAGCTCCATCTGTCGTACGCAGCATTTCAACTGCAGCTACTTCACACTGTTCTCCAAACTCTGCAGGAAGTTATTACCAAACTGACCCAACTAGAGCAGAAAAACAACTGGGTGTGACCTGACTGTGAACACAAAAAACAGCTGTAGAGCCAAAGGTGGGAGAAGAGAAATAAGTGCTGGAGAGGCATCCCCCATCCTATAGAGCCAGCTGCTTCCAGACATCCCTCCCAGGCTGTCATGGTTTAAGCCCAGCCAGCAGCTAAGCACCACACAGATGCTTGCTCATTCCTGCCCAGTGGGATGGGGAAGAAAATCGGAAAAGTGAGAAAACTCATGAGTTGAGATAAATACAGTTTAATAGGTAAAGCAAAAGCCACGCACACAAGCGGAGCAAACCAAAGAATTCCTTCACTACTTCCCATTGGCAGGCAGGTGTTCAGCCATCTCCAGGAAAGCAAGGCTCCAACATGCATAATGGTTACTTGGGAAGACGAAATGCCATAACTCCAAACATCCCCCTCTTCCTTCTTCTTCCCCCAGCTTTATATGCTGAGCATGATGTCATGTGGTATGGAATATCCCTTTGGTCAGCTGGGGTCAGCTGTCTCAGCTGTGCCCCCTCCCAGCTTCTTGTACTTGGCTATCAGATCGTAGCACAGGTGGGCTACGGGTTAAGTGGCATGCAGCACTGGGGCATATTCTAAGTTTTTCAAAGCAGAAAACATCTCCAATACAAAGCAATGTTCTCAAGGAAAATGGAGTATTTGTGACACCCTTTATCAGGGTAAAATCTTTGCTTACCAAAAGAGACATCTGTAGAGCTTGATCTCTGTGAAAGGGCATACTAATTTGCTAAAGATGTTTCTCCATGACACAGCATAAAACTTGATTTACAGATGTCCATTTCTGCTGAACTAACTACAGCTTTTACTTTGTTTTTAATTTGAAAGTAGTGACTTTCTCAATTCCATTTTTTTCTGTTTCCTTTTTTGAGGGACAGTTTTCATATTCCTTTAAAATGGGTACAAAACACAACAAAAAAAAGATCTTCAGGAAAGCAAAGGCTACTTGACAGAAGTTGCAATCTTAGGTAAAAGGACAATCTTCACTCAAACTTACTGAATGGTATTTTGAGGACAGGCTCCTTAACAATGCAACAGCTCCCCTGTGAAATGTTTGATTCTTGGTTAAACTGTTCAACCTGGCAAGCTTTCTGACATTCAGTAACTATTTTATTTTTTTTTTTATGCATGATCATCATCACTACCACACACACTTTGTAACCGGTAAAATCTATTCCTCATGTAATGGGTTAACCTAATGGCTGAACTGAACGCAGAGGACACTGCTGAGCAAACAGTAAAGGTGTCTGCACACTATGTTGGCAAAGCAAGCAGCTACTCTAAGAACTTCCTTTATCACTGATCACTGCCTCAGGGCAGATATTGGCAAAACAAACCTACAGAGAAATACTCTGAAAGAGATCCATTTACCCATCTTGCTATTAACTTTTTTATTATTATTTTCTACTATTTCTAGTTTTTAGACTGCAAAAAGAGTCAAAAGAAAAAAAAAAAATTGAAACAGGAGCCTTTCTTAAGAGCAGTTATCAACTACTTTGAAACCAAAGCCACACCAAGAAACCAGTGGCTCTCAGAAAGGTCAATGATTGCCAAAAATGTAGGTCAATCACAGCCAATTTTTCTTACCACAACAAATGCTGACCTGCTTTATATGAAACCACATGCAAGAGTACCATCATTTCCTGGGTCTGTCACTCCTGCCACAGGGACAACAGAGGCAGGGAGGAAAATATTTCTCCCTCTTCCTGGGAAGGTTGCATGACATCCCTAGCAGAAGCCACTGCCCCAGTATTTGCTGACCTTTCATTCAGTGATAACAGACTGTGGTTTCTGGCATAGGAAAAGAAGGCTGACGGGTCATGGGGTTTTTTTGCTGTCCCTAGCCACCTGCAAATGCTGACTACTTCTGCTATAGCTAGCTTTATTAAGGAGGCTAGAAAAATACTCTGGGGGGAGGGGGGGATATACAGTTCTATAATATCACAGCAGTCATAATTACCCCAGTTAGCCCGGTATGACCACTATGATGCTACAATATTCATCTTCGTTTTACTTTGAAACTCCATTATCCTGTGAATAGCCTTAGGGTCAAGATCTACAAAGTTAATTATGTGGCTAAGCTTTCTTACAGTAGAAAGAACAGGCTCCATGAGGCAAAATTATCTCTCTTAAAGTGAAATCTTTTTAAAAATATGGAAAATACATAAATGTAAAAAACTAGAAAAACCAAAACTCACTGTTTTAAAATTAAGACGAGAAATTAAGAACAGAATTAAATTAATTCTATTCCTTAAGGAATGGGAAAATAGATAACTTTAAAAATAAGCTGCATATAGAAGAATGAAGAAAACCCCTTGTTGGAAAGCAAGTTGTCAGTCTGAGCATGCCACCTACATGAAACAGCTGTTAGGGCTGAGACAGACACAGCAGCTGCTACAAAGCCTCCCCAAAGATGCAAGCCTTCATTGAACACCAAGAAAAGAGAATAGCACCACCAAATCGAGCAAATTACCAAGCTAACTGATAATGCATGGCAGAAGCCAAAGGATTAAACAAACTATTTTATTCTTTGCCATTACACTCATATTAATCAACTGTATCTACTTTGTGCAGAATTTTGTATAACACAGCTGATGTTTTACAGCTTTTTGTTTTCCTCATACTATCTAAACTTCAGGTCAAAATAGCTTCTCTAGGTTCACAAAATAAATTCCATTTTATAAGTGAAGTACCATACCTTTCATAACTTTTTCCACATGATTAACATTTTTTTGCTCAAAGCAGACTTAGGTATTTTTAAATTAAAATAATACTTTCATCACCATGAAACAACTGTGCATCACTTGAGCACAGTACTAGTTTCTTTGTCCCAGAAACAGAATTCAATCAGTTCAGCATGGTTATTAAAAGGAAAAATCATTTTCTTGTTTTACTTGGGAGTTTTGAAATATTATTTTCCTCCTAACCAGAAGGTAAAAAAGGAGCTAGATTTGCCCACATGAATGCATCTGCGGACAGGTGAAGTGGTGTTGTGTAGTACCCTCTGTTCAAAATACAAATCAGTTTCTAGTTTGATGACTTTGATCCTTCAGTCTTGAAACCTCAGAAGAGAAGGAAGGTAACAGCACTGTGAAGATAGGAAACTGCAGCATAAGTATCAAACCAACCATCAGACACTGGAAATAAAGTTCATTTTGTTTCCTAGAGTTTTGCAGCTCTTGTGGTCTTCAGCCCCACACATATTAGTGTAACTTGGGAAGAGCAAGTAGAGTTTTAATGTTACTAGTAAAGCTCATTTAAGCAAAAAAATCATGTGACCCAGTGAAGACAGAGGCACTTTGCAGGCTGGGTAGCTGCAAACTAAAAACTTTAAGGAGTTTGGAGCTAGGCATCTGCACCCTGACCAGTAAACAAGCATGGAAACTTTCACCAAATGACTGTCATACAGAAAGGGTACCAGGGGACAAACCAACATCACGTGGAAGTTGTGAGATACACATTCTTGAGCAAAGACCATCAGGACTACAAATCCAGTCCATGCTTCCTCTCCCATCGTTAAGAAAAGGCATGCAGGTTCAAGCAACAGAGGTTGAATGAAGCAAGGAAATAAAATCAAATGAAGCACAATGGAAAAGAGCTACAAAGCGGAGAAAAGGAGGTGAGGGAATGTGGCCGCTAGGAAGACCATTACCATGTAGAAGGCAAACAGCTACAGAATATTTAATTTTAGCCATCGACAATGAACATGAGAGAGAGAGAGAGTTTTTAGTGAGGTGGAAGAGCTGGAAAGACCAAGATAATTTCAGACTTTGTTTAAATGTTTGTATTTCAGAAGACAGAAGTAAAATCCTCTATAAGCTTTTCTACTTTCCAGACCTTTAAAAAAAAAAAAAGTTAAGTTCCAACCCAGTCAGTGAAATGGAGATATTATTGAATAGTAAGGATTTCAGAGAATAAAATCCTTTTCAAGGATGAAGAACAAAAATAAAACATCAAAAATTCACCTAAATAGACTACCAACAGTGTGGGCCAAACCTGTTTTGGTCACAACTTCAATTTGTCATCTTAGCCTTTCAGTGACAGAGTAAGTTACAAGGCCAAAACTTACTGTTTCTGATAAGATGAAGGAATAGATTTATACACAAAACAGGGGAAGTAGTATTTCAGATGAGTGGTTCCCAGGACTTGAGCCTTTGAAAGCACCTTTTCCTGGGGTTTTGCTGCTTCCAAAGACTCTCAGGCAAGTCAGATATGACCAGTGCCCGCGGAAGAGTCCTGGTGCAAGGACTGGAGAGACTGAGCTCAGCACAAGGATGGCCAGAGCCAGCAGAGCACAAGCACTGTGCAGCAGCCTTGAGGGTGAAGCAGTAGTAGCTGTCTGGGGATTTGGAGGTAAACCCAGAAAAAGGACAATTTACAAAAAAAAAGATTAGGAATTACTGTTTAGCTAAGATATCTCACTTTGGAAATACCAGTCTTCAAGAAATTTCACATCCATTATGTCTTTCCTCTAGTGCTACAGGTTGTTACTACAGAGTAGAAGTGGATAAGGAACTCAGTAATAAAAGAGATAACTCCCTTAGTAATTTTGTTGTGCTATGACAATAACAGGCCACAGATTTATACAGTAACACTTTCTTTAAAACTTGGCATTAGAATATAATAAACACATCACATTAATGTTATAGTGTAGCAGCACACCTATGTGGAAATCATCTCCTGTATCTTTTCCTCATCTTTGGGAGACAAAAAAAAATGTATTTCATTTTCTCACAGACATAAAATCCCAAGTAGGCTAAAGTAGTACTTCTAAAACAGAAAATCCCTGAATAATCATTAAATGCAACCAAAGATTTATACAGAAAGCCAAATGGCACAGAAAGGAAAGTGCATATCTGAGGGATTATCTGGCATTCAGGATCAAGGTTCTCATCATACCATATGAAATAAATGTTGCTCTATTTGCACCATCTTAAATTTAAACATGGAGAATTATTAAACTGTATATAAATAAACCCTTATATAGGCTTCAGAAGTGATTTCCATTATCAGCTGCAGCTTCCTGTTTCAGTCATTTTTGTCATGAACCTCACTTAAGTCGCTCCATCTCAGTTTTTAGCACATCATTCTGTGACCTGGCTCTGCGGAAGAGACAAGGAAAGGGACTAAACAGTTCTTAATGCTGCTTTTTTGGCAGTGATCCTGTGCTTAATACAGCAAGTTCTGGGTGTTGGACCAATGTAATTCTATATTCCTGTCCGCATATTCAATAGATGTCTTCTACCACATTTTTTTGTTACAGGAGGACAAATTCTAGTCAACACAGCTAAAAAGTTGAAGCATGATTGTTTTACTCTGTATCATCCAATTCACATCATGGTTTAAAATAGAAATGACGAGCCCCATTCATCACAACTATTTTGCTTGCTTGTTACTGAATACTGATTTTTTTTTTCCAGCATTTGTAATTTAAGGGGTTGGGTTTTCTTTTTCCCATGGAGACTCTGCACAGCTGCTGATTATTTTTCAGACACAGCAAGTAAAACAGAAACTGAAAAAATATCCTCATAGTGAGATGACAGTAAATGTACAGTGGAAAATCACTGATGTTATCTAATGCTTAATATCAAGTTATTAGTTAGAATGTAATGCTCCATACATCTGAATCTTACATGGCTTAATAGCCTAAGCAATTTTAGCCATGATAGTACTCGAGACAGAATTTATACAATCATTCTAATATTTTGCCTCTTGATCGATACAGTGAAACCTCATCTCAGTTTTGCATTTGTTCCCTCTATTCTGCTATAGAAAACCAGTGCTGCATAGCTGCTGAAAGCTTTTTTTTAAATCCTTGTTTTTAAACAGTAAAGAGTATTAGCCTTTTGCAAGTACTCTGCTGCAAGCCAGCAGAATCTCCGCCCCGTTCTGAAGAGAATTATACATGTTGCACACAGTCCAAACTTACTCACTTCCTAGGTTTTGGCACTGTCGGTAATTCAAGTATCATCAACAGAACTTAAGCGGGGGAGGTAGGGGAGAGAGTGATAAAAAAAAAAATACACAGCTTCAACTTTCTCCTGTCCCTACAGTTTCTTTGCAAGACTGCCTTTATCCCCAAACTTGTGAGGCTGCCACCACTATTGCCGCCCCCAAGGTGCCACAAAATTGATTAGGTTAAATTATGCATATTTACAGTGGTATATTATATAAAGTCTTAGAGTTTGCTACTTGTTCGCAACTGATTAACAGACTAATGTACCAAAAGCAAATTATGAAAAAAGCAATCTAATAACAAAAACCACCTATGAGTCCCACGGATTTTATTACAGACAATCTTGTGGTGTAAAACGGTAGCTATGTAAAAGTTCAAGAATTTCACACATCTTAAAAGAAAGCAAATAGTTATACCTTGGTTAAGCTTCCCATTTCCAGAAAGTCAGTCTTGTGCTGATCCTCGTTTTATAAGGCAATTTAGTTGTATCAAACAGAAACACTAAAGGGCCAATCCAAATAACAGATCTTGACTTTTTCTCCACGTCTATTCTTCTTCCTTTCTTGCCTTCATTAAGCCACTGCAGCTCCTTATGTACCGCTTACCATCAGATTTTTTAAATGGCTTTATAATAGCAGCCCATATGTTAGCAGGAACAGCATACCATGGTCCATTTGCCGTCCCACCCACAGACATCGCTTCTCCCATTGCAACTGCAACAGTATTAATTACAGCTGTTGTTTGCATGAACACAGAGAAGATAGATACTAAGTATTTAATGGGTTTTAACATATTCAGGTTTTAATTAATAAAGACATTACTGCCTAAATTAGTCTCAGAGTATTTTTAGATGTCTTTTAATACAATTCAGCAGCTGGAACAAAGGACGTGAGCCAAACATGATGTTTCTAGCCAGCTCACCCTGGGCTAGCATGGTCTGCTGGCTATGAGGGGTGTGTGTTTTGACAGCAACACAGTGGTGGCCTCAAATAACCTCTTAATATATCTCTGGAAATAGGAATTACACAAGATTCTGCAAATACTAAGCTTCCTTCAAGCTCAGAGAAAATACAAATATTTAATATAGCTAACATTCAGAACAAATATGCCAAATTAAATACTACCCTTTTCAGAGGACTGCTATTTAGCCTACGGCATTTAGGGTCTAATATTTCAAAATTCCTTGACCATTAAGATTTTGGGAAACAGAATATTTTAATAGGCTCCTTAACTCCTAGATGATCTTAATTCTTTTTTCTTTTATGCTTTCAAAGCAAGCTATTCATAAATAGACATGAATACGTAGAAAACCACAGGAAAAGCACTTGACCAAGTAAAACTTGGGCACTCAGAAAACGTGTTGCTGTATCACTTACCCCTTGAGTAGATCATATGTATTATTACTGTGTTTATAAAACATTGTCTCCAGCACAATGTCCAAATGTTAAATGAAAAATCCTATATTATCAAAAGGCATACTCTTGTAAATATTTGAGAGACTTCTGTTCTACATGTGGGAGGAAAAACACCCAAACATACAAAACATACACTTTCTTCTGTGCACTGTCTCTTGTCATATGAATCCTAGTCTGTAAATCATAACCTTAAACATCCACATTTCTCACATAATAATTGTGGCAGTGCACAGACTTGTTTTAAGTGTTTCCCTGAGTTAACACAAGAGTGACTGAAAATAGAATTCCTAGTAAATGGCAAAATGGAAGGATTTGCTTACCCAGTGCTCTGAAGCAGTGCTGTTTAAACCAGCCAACCCATTGGTCTTTGGACATGAGCGCTCAAATAATACAATGTATTCTGGGACAGATAAGATTTCAAGCGAATGACCCTGGGCCACTCCCAAGGTTTGGAAATGAATGCCAGTCACTTAAACTTTAAATTTTCTGTTCACAACTAAAATATCCACAGACTGTCATTTTATAGAAATATATTTGTTTGAAGCTCTTCTAGGAAGGATTATAAAACAGTATTTCAGATTGTGGATTGGTAGCATGAATACCGCTTCAGGTATTAGAGACCATTAATATTACACTCCTGTTGTGAAAGTCAGTGCCTTTCGGTTACAAGTTATTCCCCCAGACATGGCTACCAAAAAGAAAAGCATTTTATCATACCATAACAATTACTGGTATAAATACATCTAAGGGGAGAATTCATTCAAATGCCATATAAAAATTAACCTGTAAAAGTGTCAATTAGAAGCACCTTCATGGATACAAAAATCACTGACGTGTGGTTTATAATCTTGCGCTTGTTTAGTCCTGAAAGTATGTGTCTTTCTATCCCTGAAGAGGAAAAACGCCCAATATTTTAAAGATATTCAGCTTTTTAATACAACCAGTAGAAATAGATCAGCAGAATCTTTTAGAAATTTCATACTCATTTTCAACTGCAGAACTGACATATTAATCTTCGAACTAACAAATATCTAAAGAGGTAGAAGGCAGAATAGACACAGACAGAAAACTGTCATGCAATCTACAAGACATAATGTAAAAGAAAAAAAAAGAAAATCCTGTAATTTAGGAATTAAGATTTTATTTTTCTTTCGTAGCAGACAAAAGGAAGACACCTAGCCCTAGATTGTGAATATATCAGAAAACTGTCTTTGTGGCATCCTAAAAACTCTTTTAATTTTGATGAATGTCTTAGAAATTCATGAATGCACACGGGACACTTCAGAGAGCAGTAAATGACCTAACACAAAGTCTGAGAACAGAAGACATCTTCATCTGCTAAAATGACTTCATTTGTTTTCATAAAACATGGGAGGGAACATCTGGCAGGACAGGAAAGGATTCTGGAGCTTTTTACGGCATCGGAGCTGAAGTTAGCGGGAGGGACTTGGGGTCTGGATTTTTTTCTGATTGCTTGTTTGGCTTTGGCAAAGGGGTACATCACATTTCTGGGACTTAGAGAAAATGAGCTAGAACCTTAGAGACCAAAATTGGATAGAAAGGATTGCAAGGTTCCTACAAACCTTGAGAAAGTATAGTAGATTAAAGATCTGTGGAGTGTGGATTTTAAGAGATTAAAACAAAAACCTGCAAAACAAGCGTCAGTATCATACCACCTGCAACAACTCCATCCATTTCGAAGAAAACACCAGAAAGCTTCTGAGTCACTAAAAGCAATACTTCTATTCCCAGTCCTATGCCTGAGTGACAGGACTGATCCACTCTATTTGTGGCAATCTGTGATGCCTCAAAGGTTATTTATTGGATTTGCACTAAAACAAATTATCTTAATAAAATGAGACAAACATCTCAGGGAAATAATGTACTCGGCTAACTCCACAGGGATACTTTGAGTACTAACAAAAATCCTGAAAAGCAAAATGCAGCTGTCATTGCTCTCATTCCACAGGCCGTACTGAACAAAGAGTAGTGCGAACTACTGGTTAACAAATGGTGGTAACCAGCCCATACTCCATCTCCCAGGACCCAGCACAGAGCTACACTGTATTGCACAGCACCTCACATGCCACATGTCAGAGAGCTACCCCAGGGAATTTCTCAGGTGATGTTGCCCTACAAAGAGCACTCCCAGCCCCGAGTCTCAGCAAAGCTTCATGTGCGAGCATGAAAACACTAATATGCTAGACTATTGTCACTACATCAACAAATATGTTTTCTTCAAGTATGGAATTGAATGCTATTAGTTCCAGCATGGGAGTATGAAAATAACCTTTCTTCCTAATGATTACATAGCTTTCCATTTGGTAAATGGATTTTTCCTGTTCCCCAGGTTTCAAAAATAGAACTAAAGTCACTGGTTTTAGGTAATTTATCTTACTGGGTTTTCCTTTTATTTAACTCCCAAAACATAAATACTGAGTGGGTGGAAGCAGAAATTATAAAACATGATAACGTAGCTTATGAATATACCCGTTATTTTTTTCCAGTTTCTCTGTCCAATAGTATCCAAATTAAAAGTCCAATCATATACCCAATCAAAATTTTCACGGAATACCCAGAAGTTCATTGTTTTAACAACACAGCACGTTGTAATATAATAAAAAGATTTCACTCTGAAGTTTTGTTAATATAGACACATGTAACTGGTTGAGCTACTGAATTCAGAACCCTGCTGGCACCATCAACTTTATCGTATGCAGCTTCCTGTAATTTATCCAGAACCATTTTAAAAACAATGCGTTCCCTTCACTATTCCTGCTGAAAACTTTTTCTGTGATACTTCCAATTTGAAGCTAACCTTGCTTACTTGGCTTTAGACTTCTATTTTTTGAAAAATGTGTTAAGACTACCACTCAATTTTCATAAACCAATACCACAAATCCAAATGTAGAGGCCATTCCTACTATATGAGTTTAAAAAATATCAAGTCAGAGAGTACAATTTTCTGACAGTATTACTGGAATTCCTACCATGCAATAAAATTCTGTAAGAGCATTTAGCTGACAGCATACTTCATGTTACTAAATAATAATAATGTAAATCAAAATGATTGAAGTCCTACTGCACAGCAAGATACAGATAGCTATAGCTTAAAATTACTAGCAAAGTAATGAAGATAAGTGGATTCTTAAAGAAAGACATAATGACAGCAGGAGTTAACTTATCAGACAAACTTTAGACTCATAGATAAAAACAATTATTTTAAGACTTTTAAATCTCTACTTTAATATAAGATTGATAAACTAACTTTGCCTTTAATTTGGTAGCTATGTCACATTTTCATGTGAGAAACTAAATGTTTCTTCCATACACAATTAAAGCCATTATCTCCATATTAGTAGCATTAGACAAAACCAGTCATATTAAATTGATTAAAATGGCCTTTTGGCAAGAGAACTCATAATTAAGTACAAAGAATTATCATTCAGCTGCATATTTTTTCTTGCAAGAATTACATCTTAGCTTAAAGCTATACAACTTTTTCAACTAGAAGAACATATAGAAACATTTATGAAAAATCAGCAAATGGCAGGAAGATACTGTAAATGTATGCAATGAGAAAGACAAGTCATAAATGCAGAGTGACTTGGACTTCTTGCTAAACTGAATCCACAACAGTCCACAACAACAGTTAACACCTAATTCAGGTGGATGTTACAAAGCTCATGTGTTTAGAATATGTGCACACACATGCATGTATCCTTGAAGAATGTAGGTCACATTATGGGAAGCCACACATTATCCTAGAAAACAGACTCCCCAAAAAGGACCTTGAGTCTGCATGATATGCAACCTCAAACCCGATGGTTTGGTCTGACAGCAGCCAAGAAGCAGTGCACACCTTTTGACCTGACTGGCAACCGAAAGGCAGTTCTTGGCCACCTTGTCGGACTGTGCCTACCTCTGGCCACCTTATCAGAGAAGCATTAGGCACATGGATCAAACAGAGCCTGTTTGGTGTCTTATCAAGCAGGCAAGCCATGGAAAACAACGTAGGAGAGAGCTGGGGAAAAGCCCAGGGTACATTGGGGATACAGCTGGACAGAAACAATAGAAACTGCTAATGACCCACTTACCAACTGGACATGGAATTCGCAGAATGGTGAATAACCAGGTTAACATGATTTTCAGTGTACTATTACGGCCCAAAAACTGTAAGCTATTTTAACAGAGGGATGCTCTACAAGTGCAGTAAGTATTTTACCTGGTAAACAAACTTAGCAGGCCATTGGCAGAACAGTTAGTTCAGCTTTGAGAAACACTCTCTCAACAGAATGCTGACAGAATGGAACAGGTTCAGAAAGGATTTGTGCAAATGATTTTTCAGCACTACAATGAGAGACCTGAGGAAGTCAGTATATATAACTTAACAGAAAAAATGTTAAATGATTTGATCATCAATAAAATAATAATGAGAAAAAGTTTATTCACTGTGTGACTTTTCTTAGTCCAGCTGACAAAAGGCAAACCAAACAGATAGAAATTAGTAACAGGAAAATTCAAAATGGACATAATACACCATTATGCAATAATGCATAATGGAGCTAGGACATCATTTACAAGGAGCTAGGACAGCATTTACAAAACACCAATGATCATAATCTAAATGTTCCTCATGACATTCTTTCTTTAGAATCTTTTTTGAAAGGAAGCTCTCTGTCAAGCCACTACTTTTTTTCAGCAAAAAAAGGTACGGCTATTGAGCTATCGTGGATTATTACTGTTTTGTTAATTAACATATTAGCTACATGATTCCTAAAGTTCACCAAGAATAAGACTGTATTCTGCACTCTAGAAAGTTGCAAGTAGACCCTGTGACGTCTTAAGACAATAGAAAGCAATGGACAGAATTTTAGTAGGCAGTTAGAAGGAAGGATAAGTGTTTGATGTGACAGTCACATAAGGGAATTACCAATTGAAAATATGCCTTTTATGGCCTATCTAACTCCAGTCCAAAACACTGCATTTGAAACAAACTCAGTCCCTAGATACAAAGGGAAGAGAAACAACTGTCATTGCTCTACAGACCCCACAGAAGAGCAAAGCCTCTCGTTGGAGGCAGTACAGAGGAGACAGTATCTGGAAAAGGGACCATGACAAAAGAAAATTACTCTTATATGAGTTTATCAGAAGTAGCAGCCAGCAAAAGTTAAGTCATTTCTTGATCAAAGAAAATAGTAACATTATTATGTTCTGGAAGGAGCAAATCATCTCAATTTCAAGAAAGATGGAGATAAAACATGTACCCACCATGGGCAACTGGAATAACAGACTGCTCTAATAATCTTCATCTCTGAAGACAATGTGGAACCTCTCTCATCTCTTTCAGAGGATAAATCTTATCAAATCAAGAGACTTTTTCATTAATATTAAGCTCAAATATACACCTTCCAGTGCTTTCAGAAAACCTGTTCTTTACTGTCCATAGCATTTAAGAAAAATTCTTGCTGTGAAACATTCTATGGTGTTTAACAAATGTAGACAATAAAACCCAGCAGTCACACAAGACAGTTTCATAGGATGATTTAATTGGACACACAAACTGACAGACCATTTTCCTTCTCGCCACTTAGTGAGAGGTTGGGGTAAACACATCAAGGAGACAGCCTACATTTCACGGATCTGGATTCTGTTGGCTGTCCCTGATGCCTGACATTTTGCAGAAGAACTCAGCTTCACCCAAAAACTTAAGGTATTTGTGGCAATCAGCTAGTCAGTGAGCATGCTACAGCTGACAACAAAAGCTGTCATCACAAGATGCGGCCATTCCACTTCTGACCAGGTTTGGTACCAGCTGGAGTGACTTTTGCATGTTAAGATCAACATACTTCCCATCACTTTCTACTATGGACCTTCAAAGTACCCCAAAAAACCTGTATAAATCCTGAATTGAAAAGACAGGGCAAACTCTTAGCACCTGGTTTCAGCTGGTTCAGATGCCTTGACAGAAATATGCGTTATTTTTCTGAATGGCTCAGGAAACGACAGTAAAGATTCGCTATAATCTCATGATCCGTGAGTTTAGGGTAATCACAAAAAAGACACACATAACAAGATTTGACTTGTGGTAAAGTTATCTGAAAAGCAAAAGTCTCTTGGCTATACATGATGGACAGATAAATGAACAGTTTTGATCTGCTCACTTGTGTTTTTCCCGTCAACTTATTTGATCTGGCAAAGTCATCCGTCAGTAAAGCAAAAGCAGCTTTCAGGAATGGCATCTTTGGTATTTTCCACTGGGGCAGAACTAAACTTCTGAAGTAATTCCATATTATGATAATCAATGAGGTGAAATTTAACATGGAGCACTGTACAAATGGTATTAATAACGCACCACCAAAGAAGGAATTTACCTAAAACGCAACTCCCAGAAGCACCCTCATCTTCAGCAGAGAAATACTACAACAAAGCAAAAATCCCATGTCAGCACTCAGCAGAAAAAAGAGAAAACACCTGACTGGGTCTTCTGTCTGATTTGTTTGGAAGACAAGGTAGCTTGGGTTTGGGAAAAAAGAAAAGGAAAGAAAACAAAACCCTTAACAGAAATTGTGTCACCATAAAAAAGACACAAGAAAAAAAAAAAAAGTTGACCAAGTTTTAAAACATAACAAATAATTGGTGATAAGTAGCTACCCAAGATAAATTATTAATTTCCTACCAGAATTAGCTACAGTACACTAGTATATATACTAGTACATACAGTGTTACAGCTATGTACACATCTTTTCCAACACCTGCATCTAACACTCCTTGCTTCTTTGAGTCTGCAGTACACTGTTATTGAATGTAGGTACACTATGCTATTCAATATTATGGCTTTGACATTCTTCAGGATAATGTAAAGGCAGTTTGCTTTCCTGAGAAAATTATTTTTTTTTCTTTCTGAGGGCATGGAATTTCTTCCCTGATACGGAAGCAGTTTAAAAATTGTCTTTCAGTTGGTTTGGAAAAAAAAAAAAAAAAAAAAAAAGACATTTTTTTCTAATCTTACATAACAACTTCTGCAAGGATATATAACAAGATTTTACTTGTAGTAAAATGTCTTAAAAAGCAAAACTCTCTTGGAGATGTATAGTAAAAATATTATTCAAAAGTAGCAAGGAGGTGGTTTAATGGTGCATTTCACACTACAATTTTCATCTGTCAGCAGGTCACCCTATCAGATACTTAAAAGAAACATATCCTGCAACCAGTTAAATGACAACAATTTTTGGCATTTCTGCTACTGACTTCAGTTCCATCTCTATTATTTCTGTCCTCTCTTTTTAATTAAAGCTGAAAGGGTCAGATTACATCTGAAAAATCAATGCCTGCAAGTAAAATATAAAAGCTAAATTTAGGTACATGTTACACAAATACAACTGGAAAAAAACTAGTCCACACTGAAATATGCTTTAAGGTATTAGAATAATGTTTTAAATCATCTAGATCCTGACATTTTTTATGCATGTTTTTCCACTCACCAAACAGTGTACAAGCATCAAGAACGGTATTTTTATTTTTTCCCTATGAAAGTCTTGAAGAGTACCTATGTCTAGAATAAATTTAATTATTTTTCTCCTGCACACTTGCATATTTCTGTATACAATTTCAATAAAAATAACTCTTTGTAGGAAGCATGAATGAAGAAGAGTGTGTGACATTTACAGCTAAGTGGCAGGATACAGACTACCAGGAAAAGATAACTAAAGTCAATGGTGAGTGCTTGCAAAACGTAAGCCAGTTTGGCAGAACCTCATACTGTACTGCAGTCGGGAAACTAGATAACAAAAGGTTGGCAATGTGCATTCTGCTCTTTAATAGAAAAGATGATATCAGATAAGCTAACAGCCAAATAGTCACATCGCGTCTTTCCTCACAATAACATGGACAGGAATACCTGGCAGTACTAAAATTTCATGGTATTTTGTTTGGAAGAAAAACTAATCTGAACTGTATGCTAAGGTGACCTTTCATTTAGATAAAACTGAATTTAAAAACTACTCCTTCTGAAAAGAGATAGCATAATTCATTAAGACAATTTTCTGTAAAACTGATAAGTATCTAGCCATTGTTAGACATTTCATTGCTATAAAATATAAGACTGTTCCACTAGTAAAACTCATATGGTTTTGTGTATAAAGTCTGCCAATGGACCTTAACTAATGAATTCAAGAAACAGATATAACACTAAGGTTGTTTTGCAAATACAGCAATGTTCATGATAATGTTTAGTTTCCTTTTGCCTTTTACCTAAACTTTGTTTGTAGTGTACACTTGAAACAAACCCTCTGGAGGAGCTGAAGCTCTTCAGTCTCTCCTATGATATTTCACACAAATTAATACCTTAAAAGAAAGGTAAGTTTTCCCACAAAATAAAGTACTGCACCATGCTGCTTCTTTTGGGTCTTGTATTATGATGTACTACGATTAGGGACAAAAAAAGATTTTTCTACATTAGTTACATGTGAACAAGCAGTAAAAGAACCTAAATTCAGAAATATCAGCTATACAGCCACTTTAAATCTTTTCTGTTAAGGACTATTTTTAAAGACAAAATAATTTGCTACATCGTGGAGGACTGTGGCATAATATGCTTCTACTGCCTATTGTTACAAAACAGGTAAAAGCTATTTTGAAATAATTTCCTAGCTTTTGCTTTAAAAACTGAAAAGAAAATTCAGTTTCTAATATGGACAGCAACATGGACCATGCATGCATCATCAAGGTTTTTAGCCTGAAATTATAGCACAGACTTCTGTCAGATGAGATGCAGGACATTAATTGGCAATAGAGGGAAGCTTTTATCCCAGAGAGGGATGCAGCCCCCGGAGCTAAGTGCTAACTCCAGCAGCAGTCAGGGGAGCCCTGGCCCAATTTATCCCTCTCTTTTCTCCCACCCTGGAGGTGGGATCCATGCCACATATTTGTGCCCCCAAAGGAGGGAGAAGGGTCGCTGAGACTATGGTTTTATGGAGTAAGCCTGGCCAGGCTGTCTGCCTCTCCAAGTTTCCCAGGAATTGTGAGAACTTTTTCTCCCAAGAGGTATTCTGAGAGGCTGCGGGGATGTAGTTAAGGATAGGAGGTAGGACTTCATTAACTTGCTTGCCTCCAACTTGCATTGCTCTGTTTGCTCTGTCAGCTCCCAGCATAATGCAGTCTAACTCTTTCGGTGGCAGCCTGGGACCCCTCGCTGGAACAGCCACGTTCAGGCATTGATTTGGCAGCTTGACACCATTTTCCTGAGAAAAATAAGGAAGCGAAGGGAAATGGTGTGTCTGAAGTGTTTAAACGCAACTAAATCTGAATAAAATTGGATGGGATTAAGAAAAGGTGTTTTTCTAGCTCTATTCTCCTCCAAATTTCAAAGATTTCCAATGTAATAGCTTTTCTCTGTCCCACCCTCCCCTAAAAGTCAAAGGAATCTTAAAATACCAAACACAATATACAGTCTATGTACAGGTGTAGTAATCAGCTCCAATTATAAAATTGTAGACAGTGCATTTGCAGGAATTTGCAGTTCAGGATTGTGATCCTCGTTCTTTAAGTCTACAAGAAGGCACAGAGGGTAAAATGGACAAATGCCATAACACACACTAGTTGAGAGTGCAAGGGACACCTCTTCAGCAGCAAAGCCCAATTTTGTTCTGAAATCAGCAGCTGAAATCCAATCTAGAACCTGTCGTGATCAGCGGACATTACTATTTAACTATGAGGAAGCCTATGAGAAGTATGTTTCTGAAGCTCAGTCCACTATCTAGCACACATGTGCCAACACTACAAATAAATGACAGCTTTATTGGCAGGTTCATCAGAGCCTTCATCACAACATGACTGCAACAGCCTAGAATTGCCATGTAAGGCCCTTCATGCTCTGCATCTCTTCCTAACACCTATAATAAAAAAAGCAGAGTTACAGTCAGAAATTTTTTTGTCCATTTTGTGTACGTAGCATGGAAATATAGTGTAATTAATATTTTATCAATGAGAAATTCTGTACAAAAATGTTGAGGAAACAGGGTAGGTTCATTCATAATAATCACATACTGATCAAATCATTATTTGATTACATGCACTTTACAGCAGGAAAAACTTTGTAAGCAAACTCACAAATATTTGCCATTTACTTAAACTACAAATGACAATGTAAGCATAATTCCTGTCCTTGGCTTGCTCTCTTCTAAATGCTAACTATAAAGTACAGTTGCCGCTTTACACAGTGTTTGTAGATTCACACAGAGTTTACAGATTTGTCTTTGTGGCCCAAAGTGATTCCTGTGTTCCAAGTAAATGGTGGATGGATGAATAGAGAGACAGACAGACATGTGGCTATGAATGCCCAGAGAAGACCGAAAGCAGTTAACATGCAAAGCCAAATTAGGACTGCAGTTGGCATATAGTCTTTCCTCAACATCCATTATGTCCTAACATTTGTTTTGCATAACCTTTGTTTTGTTTTTCCATACAATTTTGATTTTATGCCTCAGTTCTGTGCTTCCATCTACTCTTTATTCCGGACCTCTGGAAGCAAACACTAAATTTCTTGAATGATTTGAAAATACATAAATACTCACATATTTGATTAGTTATAAAAATAAACATCTTTCTTGCATCCAAAACAAATTTTAAATAAAGGAAAACAGTAGTTACTAGCTGTTACAAAAAAATATAGCATTAAGTGTGGCTCAAAGACTAACTTCCAGGAAGTATGCAATGACAATATAGAAAAGCAAAGTTCATAGGAAAAAAATAATGTCAAAGTTATCTAAGGTTCTCATACATAACACTGAGAAAGCTTTTTTTGAAACCTTATCATTATTGTCTATACATACAAAACCTGAGCACTCACCAACGAAAAAAGAAAAATATACAGTTTTACCTTTTCTTGCTTCCTGTGGTTTAGTAAGACACTTTTGGAACCACCATACTGATTTATATAAACCATCACTTCCACCATACTAAATAAAAAGAGGGCTACCCCACAGTCCCGCCTCACCAACCCCATCACCAAACACCTTACAGACTACAGAAGGCTATCAACTGTTTCACCGAGCTCTTTCCTTCCCATCTGCTTTTCAGGATGAGGCAGTAGCATTACTTTTTTTGAAAGTCTTGTGTTTTCTCTTCTTTGGCATAAAACGTTGACTGTTTTTATGAAAAGGAGTTCTTATTTTTCAGCCATGCTTTCCTTGGAAGGAAGAAGAAGAGTTTAGCTCTTGCCGTAGCATGTTTACTTTTGCTAAGAGGATAAAGTTAATGCCAAGTCTCAGAAGAAATACATAATACAAAGGAGAATTATTGAGGAATAAGTTTGTAACGCTTTCTTTTTTAGCAGCATTACCTGTTTCTAAAAAGGAATATATTTACTTTTCATAAGTGAACATGACTGCAGAGTACATGAGCCAGGCCCGACCTCCACTGACTTAAGAACAGCTTTTAAAAAGTCTCTAGGTCTAATGCTAGAGCTCTGCTGAGTTACTGAAAAGGGAGTAGAGAAAGAAAAGGAAACACCTTCAGGTATGCCTCAGTAGCTCTATTTGAAGATCTCCTATCTGTTTGTGTGGATCCCAGTAATGGGACAAACTTCAAAGTACCTGTCCAGTTATGCAATAGTTTATCTCAGCCACTGATGAAGGACTTGACTCTCAAAAATAGACATTTTATAAACCAGGAAGTCTTTGGAAAGGGTGCCTCAATACTATATTTATTTCTCGTAACCCATTCTTCAATGTGAAAACATCAAGACCTATCAAACATGCAAAAACAGGGAAAAGTGAAAACCAGAATAAATGGTGACCAAGCTTGCAATGGTGAAGAAATGTCCAGTGCACAGAAACTGTGCTTCTAATAGGCTGTCCTTTACAAGGAAGACCCTGAAAAATTGTATCTGTGTAGTGTTAAATCAAACATCAGCTATGTGAATTCACATGGTAAACAGGCATTTGCACAGACAGTTTTAATGAAATACAATACCTGATTACTTATTTAGGAAGTCTAGATATTTCCTCTGAACTCAACAGTATCCAAAGTGCATCTCATTTGATCCTAGGCATCTATACTCGCTTACCCTTCCAGCAAGAAGAAACAGAAAAACAGGCGTCTCAGGCCAAGGCCATGCACCCTGTCTAACACAGGTATCTAAAATAGGCAGATCTAGTGACTGACTGATAATGCCACCTCTCTCAACTCAGTACAGCAGGATGAGAGATGACCAGCTTAAACTAAATACCTGTCTTTTAGAAGGCTAACCTTAAGGGAGCTAAATGCTATCTTAAGTGTTTCTAATGTTTTAGCACATTTCCTTCCCAGTATTTATTTCAGATGCAACACAGAAAATGGATATACAACTTTGTGCCTTCTTTGTTGAAGCATAATTACATTCTTCAGTAAAGGCACAAGAGGCAGTGGCAATGTAACTGATCTTCCAGGCACCAGGCAAGCGTGGCGTGTGTGCAATTCAGAAAATACAAAATTATACATACATACATGAGTAGGTGATTTAAAAAAAAGAAAAAATACACACAAATAATGTTTTTGAGATTAAAAAAAATAGTGCTGCAGTAAGTTCCTATTAAAGAATTCTGCACACTTTAAGACACAATACTTACCTCTGTTTCCTCTACTTTGGACAATGCTTCTAGGATCTGAAATGTTAACCTAACAGTGAATAGAAACTGAGGAGACAAATAAATAGCTTTGTGTGCTTTTTTTTTTTCCCCCCCATAATATGTACGTGTCTTGATAATTACTGTAACTACTCAGCAACCTGAATACCTAAAGGTTCTTGCCAAAATTATGTCTTCATCTTTGTCAAAAATTGCACAGTCCACTGAAATAACTTTTGTGGGTAATTAGTAATTTTGGCAACAAGGTTCCATGTTGGACATGGGACAGAATCTTCCCTGTAGATTCTTAGACTAATTACCTAAGGAGTAAAAGACCAAATAATTACAAACTTGAAAAAATGTTTGGTCTAAAAAAAAGCACAGTTAATTTCAGAACTAACTTAAACTGAGAATCAAGATGTGGACTTAAAATAAAAACTATACTAAACTTTGTTTAAAAGTAGTTACAGAAAACAGAGTAAAAGTAAGTAAATTAATTAAGCCATACATAAAGCTCTGTACATTAGACAAGTATGTCCTAAGGCCCTGTCAAAAGTTTTATCAGTTACCCCAGTAGGTTCAGTGATATTTGAAAAATAGCACTCTCAGGGACTTCCTGGTCTTACACTGCTCAATGAAAAGGGGACCAGAGCAAACAAATTTTGAGCACAGGGCATGTGATTATCCATACTCCCTAACTGTTAGTTCATTCTCTCACTCTATTTCAAATTGTTTCAACTTGCTGTTTCCAAGGCAAAATTTAAGCACAGTCTTAAACGTAGTCCACTCCAGGGACCGTTTCCCAACAAAACTGCAAGTGTTCAGATCCCACCAGCTCAGCTCCCGAGAGACTCACCTGCCCCCTCCAAACATGCCGCAGGGCAGGCAACATATACCCATGTACACCCTCCATTTCATGCTATAAAAATCATCACCTAGTGGACCACAGCACAGCCCTTGCACTATTTAGATACTTTGAACCAACAAGAACACACACAATCACAATCATAATCATCAGTTTGTCCTAAAAGCACAACATTGGGACTCACTAGGAAGCTGGAAGATGATGAAAATTACATATTCTTCAGTTGTTACAGTTTATGAAAAGGGGTGTGAACAGCAAGATTATCTCAAAGTTTAAGCATGGCTTAAAATTCAAGAGTATTTCTTATCAGTCTTAAAAGCATCATTTGACATCTCTGAGTACTAGTTTATATTTCTGAAAAATGGGCTATATGTTGCAAAGAAACACTGCACAGCCTGATTAACATTTAGAAAATGTTTTAAGGTCCTTGGATGAAAAGCAAGACCTCATCTGTATTATGATATCACACAAAGTCTTAATTGGCAAAACTTCAATGACTTCAATTCAGAGAATAACTTAACCTACCCACTAAATTACTGATTTGCCTAAATACAAGGAAGAATCATTCACTCTCCCATTAATGAAAGACAGATTTTCAAATGACGCACTCTTGTAGGTGAGAATCATTTAGTTTACCTGGAAACTATCTCCAGAACTGCAGTACTTCAAAGCAGAGCATGAAACACTGGCATATCATTTTTTTGGCTTCAGAAGGCTATTCTGAAATTAAGTGTAAAGGCCAGAAGCTAACATGCCTAATCCTCTTACAATTTATTAATCCATTTTATTAAGAACAATGAGGGTATCACTACATTTTTTTCTTAAGCATATCAAGTAGGAAAAACCTAGTGCTTGACAAATAAAAACCAAGTTCATTAAAACTACATTTTCTACTACAGGAAGGAAAATGAAGCCCCTTTAAACATTGCCTTAAAGCAACAGACTTAGAAACATTTCCTTTATCAGCACTCTTAAACAAACTTACTTAACAGTATTTCTCCATTACCATCTACTGTGAGAATCCTTAACTCAACAATATTGTAAATCCCTGAAAAGAAACAGTCAAGATGAAAGGCAAATAGACTAATGCATAATTGACAAAAGGACTAATGTTTAAAGAACCGGTAACACCAAAATCAGGAAAGCTAGGTGTAATCTCTAGCACCTTAAAGCAACAAAGCATCCTTACTGCTCCAGGAATGAGAGAATTAAAATAAATAAATAAAAAACCCCAGCCAATGCCCCCCCCCAAAAAAAACCAAAACAAACAAACAAAAAAACACCCACAAAAATAAAACAAAACCAAACAAACCAGAAAACCACTACCCCAAGGAATTTACAAAATGAGATGTATTCTAGCTAGTCGAAATTGAGAAAGCATGAGACATGGCCATGAAGCTCAGCATAAAAAGGATCAACACCCCCCCCCAATATTAGCAAAACTGGCACCAAGTTCCCTTTCTGTGCAGAAAGGCAGGCATCCAGGGGCAAGCTACAAACCCCCATGCCAAGCAGGTACACTCGCGAAGGGATGGCCCAGGCTTTCCGTGGTTTATTTCCCCTTTGGTAGGAGTGATTAAGTCAATTAGCGTCAATGGGAGGAAGGCATGCATAGCGAGGGGTGGAGGCGCTCCCTCAAAGCCAACTGCCAGTGGCACTCGGGCTGCCCAGCAATTAACGCACAACGCGGCGATGGAGAGAGCAGCTGCGGGAGAGAAAAGAGCTGGGAAAAAATAATACATATATCAGGGAGAAATGGCAGTTTCAAGCACAAGGAGAGCTCATCGTGGCTTTCAGATTTAATCATGCATTTTAAAGGGGAACAGAAAGGAGCAGAGGGGGAAAGATGGGCTCTAACCCAAAGAGTGTCATGAGCGATACACAAAAGGGATGGGAAATCAGAAACTTTTGCACAGCGGGCAACAATCTCCGCAAGTTTCCATCATTTCAGACTCAGTGTTGGTAAGGGTCAAGAGGAAAATCCTTACTTTTAGGAATGTTTGCTGTAATCTCTTCCTTGAAAAATGACAGCTACGGAATGAATCAAGTAACTGCCGTGAAAAATCATCTGTTCTGCAAAAGGCAACTGGCAACTTCTCTGCCAGCTGGTATTTAAGAGACTATTTTATGTGAAGAAAAACAAACCATAATTTACAGAATACGTTCATCCAAATTCACCAAAAGGTAAAGTACATTTATTTTCTTGACTGTAAATTATTAACAATTTCTCCTCTTAGACACGCAAAAACACCAGTATCGCAGCTGATCAGCAATTTCTAAATCTGAAAAATATTCTTAGAAACCACGTGTGCAGATTATCAGTGCCAAAATCCATCATGTGGATCCAAGAGAAAACATTCATCCACTAGCCTGTTCACCAGTAATCTTTTCAAGTTTATCCCTTAGTGAATACCTAATTAGAGTGGCATACAGGAGGAGATGCAGAAAGGGCCAAATTCTTCCAAGACAGATGCTCAGTGAAATTTGAAGGATAAGTACATACAATTTTAGGGCCACTTGTAGCTTCACATTTTAATTTACTAGTTACCTTCCAATCCATTTAAGAACAGCAATTTTTTCTACTTTATTATAAGTACTGCAACCTATATTTTATAAATCAGTCACTGTGTAAATATCTGGGGAGTTATTTACAGCACATAACACCTGACATTGCAAATCACTGTTTAGTCTCAGGTTAAAAAACAAACAAAACCAAAGCAGTATTACATGGGTGCAATTTGCACAAATTAAAATAAATTCACTGTATTTTTATCCTCTAAACATGCAGAAAGAGTGAACTCTATATACAGCTACAAAGCACAAATTACACACCTATAAAGCACAAATTAAAGATTTGGGCACATAAATAATTATTTTACAGTTCCACTAGCCACAGAAGTTTATTCCACAAGTTGTTGATCAGAGGTTCTGAAACAAAGATAACTTCAAGCTTGATCTCAGAAGCATAATGCAGAAAGGAACATGTAATCTCTATTTGAACCAAACATGGCACATTCAACTAATGTACGGAGGTAAATCCCGATCCTGCAAATATTTAGTTACAAGAACATCCAACGGAACTGGCCAAGGGTGTCAACAGAAGCTCTATTTATTGACTTATGCTAAGCGCCCACAAGACAAAAATCTGCTTATCTTTATTGATAACTTGCTTAGAAAGTCAGAGGAACTGGACCATGCCTGCCATTTCTAATCAACAGCACTTGCCAGGCCCACCTTAGCTACTCAGATGATTTGACTACAGCTGCAGAGCAAGTGGGAGAATAGTTCAAGCCACAAGCACAAGCTATCATCTCTCTGTTTCAGCAAACATACAAAAATTAACTTCATTTAAAGTGGTTAGCAACAGGAGTCTTATCTCACCAGGCCCTTATTCACAGCAAAGAGATTTCTGTTTTTTCAGCTAAATTGGAATTTAAATAACATTTGACAAACAAGAGTCTTCACTGTAAAAATTAAGTGGCTTCCTGAGAGCACCCATGTAATTTAAAGAATTAGACTTGTTTCTAATACCTACAGAATAACAGATTTAACTTAAAGCATGTGCTTACTGTTTTTATAATGTGAGATGCTTTCATAATTAAAAAAATACTTCAGCTGCTTTTTGCAACCCTGCTCTGAATTTGTATAATCAATTCAGCCTCATTAACATTTTACACACTCTACCTTATTCGGGTTTCCTCTTATTCTGAATATGGAAACACTACTGATAGAAATCAGACACCTAGACAGAAGCTCAGATCAGTGTTTAGTAAGCATGCTTTCAAAATATCCCCATTTTGAGAAGCACTTATAAAGCAGACTTGAATTCCATCTAAAACCAAACTCATTTAAATTTCAGTAGAACGACTATCTGTGTTAGCTTGTTCCCTACTCTGCCAAATCAGGTCACCTCAATGGTAGCATTCAGTCAGTCTTTCACTTGGCTTATCCTCGAAAAAACTCTACTTGTGCTAAATGGTAGGTAGGTATATTCTCAAATATTTTAAAGCTCACCCAAGAACTGTATCTCACAAACAAATGACACCAATGGATGTTTAATATGCATGTTATTGTTCATATGTTCTAAAATTGAAAAAAAGTATTAAAACTAAGTGTTTGTAGTAAATTAGATATAAAGAAATGCAATTACTCATATATACTTGGTAAGAGCTGCTTTTTAATTCAACTAAGTAGACAAAAATGAACGTATCTCTCCACAAATGCTACTTCAGAAAAATCCTATCAGAAAATATTCTACGTATGATGTCACTGTGATTTCACTATATTGATTTAGTGTTTCACATGAGTGCAAATTAATAAATTTCCAAACCAAACAAGCTAAAATAAAAATTGATGACATATTTCTTCATCTCTCAGCTGAAGCTATTAAATGGTAACCAGTTTACTATCAACATTCCTACTAACTTTTATGATGCTTTGCCTTCCCATCATCCCACACAGAGCCCCTCAGAACATAAATACACAAAGATTGATTCAGCAGTTGGCACCACTGACAGGTGAGGGAGAAATGGGCTAGCAACCTTTTTTTTTTCCCCCACACCAAACCTATTCTTAGTTGTACTATCAAGATAAAACTAACAACCCTATCTTAATCTATAATTTTCTACCGTGCCTACAATAAAGCATTAAGGAGAAGAAACTTCATATAAGAACCTTCAATTGTATCCAAGAGAGTTGTTTTAGCAACTGATTTGACTAATTAATGCTGTTTACACACCAAGTTTGCTGGAGTTTTTTGCTTTAAGAATGGTTTATGTTGATTTAACTTTGAAACATTAGCATAGGGCATTCTTAAACTGAAGCAAGAATGTCTAAAGAAGGCAATACCTCATTTAACTAAACTGATCTCTAAACCTACTTAATTTAATCACTGCACTTTTCTTGTGTACACAAGGCCTTTCTGTTACCCCAGACTCCTGAAAAGGTGTAGGCTTCAAGGATACTGAGAGAAGAATGCTTGATGGACCATGCACCCAAAATGAACTGCAGTTTAGGTACACAGGCTTTGTTTGATTACTCCCCCATAGCCAGCTTGTCCTATACTAACAGCTGTTAGGACAGTTACATTTGCATATCAAGGAAGAAGATATTTTTAACCATTCTGTGTGCAGGATGAGAAGAAATGGATACCCATTTTGCCACCACACTGAACTAAACCACTGTAACTTAGGCAAGCCATGGCTGGACAGACTAGTATTTTTTCCAAAAATCTATGCACGCACTGCATGAACACACACACAGAGAAAAAAAAATAAAGGCATTACTCAGCAAAAACTTTACACTTAGCAAAAGGGATTTCATTTGCCACAGTCTATGCCTAAGCAAAACGAACAAGAGAGTACCTATGTGAAAGCAAAATTTCACGTACAAGCAATCTGCATAACAAGCTTTTCTCCAGTAGCACTTGCCTTTCTCCATATAATAAAAGCCTATGTGGATGACAGTGCACACGGTCCTGTTATAATGCCTTGGGAGAAAACCATAACTCAGTGAGGCTGGGCCCCACCTTGCTTCCTTCACCGACAGGTGCCTGACAATCCTTGTGCTGAGGGCATGCAGCTGTGGCTTCCCCTCTCCTCCTGGGAGAGTTAACACTATCTTCACCAGCCACTGGACAATCCATATGGCTTGTAAGGAACTCTATACATCTCCTTCCCATGTAATTTGTCTCTTGGGAAGTCTCGAGTTTCTTAGCCTTTTGAATCTCACAGTGGTTTGCTTCCAAGCTGCTCTATACTCCAATCCTTTTTACGGCTTCTTCAGATTTTTATATTTGTGTAAAATATGAGAGATGGCTTTCTTGATCTATTGGTTTCTCCCTTACTATTCTATTCCCTTACTTTTTTTTCCCACGTCTAGATCAATAAATGTCAAAGTGAGATTTTCCTCTCCTTTTTTCCTATTTTATACCTCCCATCCCTGTGCCTATTCTCTTTCAGGTTTTTCTCTCCTGCCTTTGATTTTTCCCCTTTCACCTCACCTTCCTTGCTTGGTAATCAATAACAACCATCTAGATTCCCTAACAGCACAGGGGAACCTCCTTTCTTCATCCAGGAAACAGGACACTGATTTAAGTGTAAGGAGACACATAAAATACAGTTGAGCACCTGCACAAGTTAGACATGGGCACAAATCCCAATACTTTTTGCTATACCATATCACACCAATTATTAACAAAGTACATTGCTGCCTTATATGCCTCTTCTCTTTCACTTTCGAACAGAGATTTTCAGAGGCAAGACACAATTTCCTCTGGTATACACCAGTACTTTACTTGACTCTATAGGAAAACCAAATATTTAAAAAAGACTAGGCAAAATCCTCACATTTTTCTTCTAAAGCATTAGTCCATTAAATACGTAAAGCATTTTCCGTGTCATGGCTGCCTCATTTGTCTTTGTTTCTAAGACTGACCTGCATCAGAAGAAGGGAAGATGTAGCCAACTAGAATATGAAGCTACCTGGGACACATGGACAACATTACAGATTACATAGATTCAACACATCTACAAATATGTGCAAATTACATACAGATCTGTAAATTAATGCATGGAAGATTCCCAAAGTGATAGAGGGTATACTAGCAAACTGCTGGAAAGTTTCCTGGTGTGAAATTAGTCCATCCCAACCAACACTGTGTCTGAACAGCTCCCAGGAAGGATGGGGCAGTTGAAACAACCAACCCTTAGCCCATGGCCAAGGGTAGGCAGCTCAGATACAGCCACAATTGTTGAAGAGAGACAAAATTTACTAGCACAGACACTGGCTACTCCACAACAGCTGACCTCAGTATTTAGGGACATTTTTAGACATACAGACACAGCCAAAGAGATTGCCAAAGGATTTGACATAATTTTCCCCAAGTTTTCCTATTTTGCCACCTTACCCTACATCAACCCAGCCCTGGAGGCTCTGCCACTGAGAGTGCTCAGAGATACCATGCTACCAATACCCTCCTGGCGTGGCTGGGAAATCTTCTCCTTCCTATCTGCAGACCCTCCCTTACAGCTGAGACAATCAACTTCTACAAAAAGATGAAAAGCTAGTAGAAGTTTCATTACCTCCTGCGTGATTTCATTTATAAAGCACATATGCAAAATACAGGCCTTTTGCTAGAGGGAAAAATGCCGGTTCACTTCTGGCTCTCTCTGAACTCCACACCTGCCTCTGGTGTCAGCCATGGTCGTGGGCGTTCAGTTTGATCCAGGGTTTGGCGTCAACCTTCTATAGCTCTTCAGTACTAGTGTATTTGGATAAAGTATTTTCCATCATCTTATTATTGCTCTGACATACTCATTTAGCTTTTTACATAAGCAAACTCTTATTTACTTTAATTTACTGCCAGAGTAAAGAACTCAAGAGTTTGGACAATTATTTATTTATTTGACCTGATCTCTTGCCATACACGGGCAAGGCACTCTACAGATAAGCACATCATGCCCTAAACAGGCCAAGGGGCTAGGCAGTAACAGATTTTCTTGCTTTCACACTTGATTTCAGACATGTGGCATGTTTTTTTCTTTTGTGACAATATTTTGTGTCTGCGTGTAGTTAGAAGGGGTTTTTTTTGTTGTGCAAAGCTGGTTCTCAAGCCGAGTTCAGAGCTGAGGAAGACTGGGAGGAAGGGGTTCTGAGAAACTAGGAGGAGGGCAAGGGAGCTTTGAGCCACTCAGGAAGTAATTTCAAGAATATTAGATAAATATCACTTATGGAAGGACTAAAAGGAGAAAAAAAAAAATAAAAGAAACAAAGAAATCCAAACCCTGCTCTGTAACTTGCAGAATGTATCTTTCTAAAGAGACAAATGTACAAAAGCAGAAAACCACAGCATTTGTATGTGAGCTCCATTTACTTCATGAAACCAACTGAAAAGCTATTAACAGCATCAATTTTACAGAAACATATCATTTTCTTACTGAGAATCTTGTTGGTGTTTTTCAGCCAATACACCTGCCCATAAGACCAACATAACTTGTAACACAGTTCTGCTCTAGAACTGAGACCTGAGTATCTGGGTGAGCATCAGGGTATATGCTGTATTTTCAGACAGCAGTGGAAGTGAAGATTTTTGGTATAAAGTATACAGCAACAGTGACATCTTTCATAGAAGCTTGGTTTCCCACCTAGAAACAGTGCTAGAATACTGCCATGAGAACTGTAAATACCCTTTGTGCTTACAGGGCCTAATTTCCCAAAGCAGCTCCTAACACGGTCCCTGAAAGAAAGATTTTGTGTGTGCCAGAAATTCCATTTTTGTCAATAGCAACATATCGGCATATGCACTGAGTCACCACAGATGATCTCCCAGGCCAGACATCCATTCATACAAATACAGAATTTGCCAGGGCAAAGTTCGTAAGAGATCATTCTTTTGGATGGAATGCAAGAGACATTTCATTTGAAGCCCTCAGGTGCTTTAGAAACAAAACCATTTTAAAGAGGTCCTGGTTTTATCCCTGTATGGGCACGACTATGGTAGAATAAATGACTAGGACAAGATTATACACAAAGTACTTCACAGCAAAAACAGAGCCATGGGAAGGCTGTTTTTCTCTCTTTGAGCCTTCAAATCTTATCCAAGCAAGCACCTTCTTCTCAATATTATTCTTTTACCCTATACTGAATTTCTTGGACTCAAGGCAGACATAACTGCAAAGTTATAAATAGATGCTGTCCAACTGCAAAGTTAGTTAAAAATCACAAAAAAGAAAAAACAAGTCCACTGATAGGCTTTACCACCTGCCTGACAATGTCTTTTGGGCAGTATTACGTATGTTTGCCTATAATGATTTACACTACAATCCAGTGACACCCAGTATATTACAAATATTGATGCTGACCACCATAAATTTTTATACTGAGTCAGAACAAAAGTATTTAGGACAATGATTCATTAGTTACAAGTAGAACAGAAGAGTCAAAGGACAAATTCTGGCTGTATAGAAGCCAACAGCAAAGTTTCTCCAAGCTTTTAAGCAAAGAGTAAAAGTGAAGTAGTAAATGGACCTCTGACCAGAGCTTCTGCTTCACCAGGCTACTTGTATAGTTTTACCACGTTAAACTGTAATACAAGCCAGTCAATTTTTACATGAGTGTCTTCCTCAAAAACATCTTCCTCACTCGGAAATAGTTCTTGTCCTCAGGTAGTCCAAAAACCTGTCATTTCCACACTTTCTCCAAAAACAAGAGAGGAAACAAATTTTTTCATTTCACTCCTTCTTCCCTGCCACCAGTATTGGAAAAATCCCCTCCTGTTGGCTTCCCGACCTGCTAGCGATTCCTCGTGGCAATGCAGGTAACAGACCATCCACCAGCCTTTACTGGCCATGACATTTGAGGGCAGTGGTCCTTCAGGACTTCCTGGTGGCAGTGAAGGTAAGCACCTGTCTGCAATATTCTGTTTATGGCATGACCAACTGAGTGGAAACTGGGTCACTTCTGAATACAGAAGATGACGCAGTAGGGGTATGCAATTGTTGGACTGGATGATCTTAAAGGTCTTTTCCAACCTAAACAATTCTATGATTCTTGTGACAAAGGGTTCATCAAGTGTTGCCAAGTTTAATTCAAACCCTCAGGGCTTAAATCTGGAAAGTTTCCCCTCTGATAAGAAGAATCAATTTTCCCCTACTGTTTTTGGAAAATATGAGAGAGGCAGCATCCCAGGCAGCTTCCATATACTAGGTACCTTCTTACACTCTAAAATGGATAGAAGGAAGAAGGTGTATTTAGGCAGCAAGGTACAGAGAGAGAGAGAGAGAGAGAAGAGATTGCACTGCCTAAGAGGCTCACAGGGGTAGCCGGCAGGTCTGCAAACCCTGTTGGGTGCTGATGCAGTGCCCCCACCTGCACTCCTGCTCAGTCTGCCAGGAGTTACAGGATGAGAATTTTTTTCCAGCAGCTGCCCCAGGCACACTGGGCACAGTTACTTGGGAGAGCAATAACCAGCTGCCTTCAACTCTCCGAGTCTGTGGGAAACGTTAAAAAGCTGACTTAGGCAGATTTGGAGGGTAAGGAATGAAAGATGAATCAGTGCAACACTTCTCCCTGGATTTTGTCTGCCATGATCACATCACTATGCCTGGAAACACCCTGAATAGCTGGTTTGCTAATACATGTTAGTAATTTGGGGTATTTTTTAAGCTTAGGAGAATTTTTAGGCTCCCTAGGCTTTCTCTCCAGTAGAGGCACTGGAATATTACATTCTAATGATTTTAGTGATCAAAGGAAAACACTTATGTGTTCATGGTTACTTTTGAAAATGAAACAGAGATAAAATTAAAAAAACAAAAATATTCCACATATGATTCTGCTGTAAATCTCTCCAGTTTACACAAGAGAGCAAAAAGTACTAGTGGAATGTAAGAAATGATTGTTTGAAAGGAAAACAAGAGCTTGTGTGCATGACATGCTTCATTAAACAGGTAATCTAAAGATTTTTATTTTTCAGCATGTTAAATCATTTTTTTGTTCAATAATCTTTTTCACTATTAAAGTTATTAAAAAGCTTTTACATGATTAGTTGTCAGCATTCTATATGGCAAAAAAACCCTGCTAACTCAGTTGGAGGCTGTCATAAATGTCAGTGCTAAGCAGACATTGGACTATTATTTTTTTTCTACAATTAAGTAAATTCTCAGTATATAAAATGTACGTTACAGAGCAGGTGAGAAAAACTATGAGAAAAGCAGTGAATGAATCGATTCATTATGCATCTATTCACTACCAAGTCCTTCCTTCCTTCTGTTACTTTACCTTCTAAACCTTCCGGTTAAGCTTTACATTTAGTCAGACAAGCTGTCTCCTACAAGTAACGAATATATGGTTTTCACCATGACATAATGCCTTCCAATACACAAGCACTACACAACTACAATTACATTTTCACTAGCTAGAAGAAAGGGGAACTTTTGACTGTGCTTTCTGTAAAAAAATCCATGGATAAGAGGTAAAAAAAAATAAAGATGTGAAATGAAAAGCACATTTGAAAGTAAAATACATAAGTAAGCAGACAGTCATGTATATGTGTGATTTTTTTTTTTCTATATAATGCAGTGTGCTGGTTAGCAGCTCAGTCAGCTGAGACCAAATGATTATTCAGCATCAATAACCCCTATTATGAGTTGTGAATTTTTTTTTTAGTTAAAAAAGTGCTTAAATAACAGGACAAGTATGAAATTACTGAAAAAAATTAGCGAGTTTTTTAATAAATTAATTTCACATGTGTTCATAAGCACTTCATAAGCTTTGTTCTGTAACTGAAAGGACTTTAACTTGAAAAGTTCATCAGATAAAAAAAATATTTTCCTTAGCCCTTGTGACATATTTAATTTTATAGGTCTGTTGGTTTCGGGGTTTTTTTGGGTTTGTGGTTTTTTTTTTTTTTTTTTAAGTAATGTATACAGATCTAGGTTAAATCATTGGACACCTGTGAGGGAGGAAGAACAAAGGAACACTCAAAGCCACAGGGAATTGCTATATTCTCCATTTCAGCAGTGAGATAAACTACTGGAAGATTCCAACCAAGATGCAGAATAGCACCTGCATCCAACACTGCACCCTCAGAAAACCAGTGACTTTTTCACTTACTTGCAATTGTTGGTGCTGAATTGGGGCCTAAAGAAGAAACTGCAGAATAAAAGAGCAGATGGAAACCCCAGAAGAGCAGATGAAGAACTGCCAAGAGCAACTGAGGTGAAACAGAGCCAAATATTTTTATCAACTCCTAAAACAAGACATTCTTGGTAGTGAGATCAGAAGCTGAGCAATCACACCAAATTATGCTTCAACCTGAGATGAAAATTTTAATTTTGTTCTTCCAGCCAGTATAAACAAGAAAATAAAACATAATAGGAACTTTCTAAGTATAGCCAACAAAACCAGAGACAACCTTATAACTTACAAGGTCTGGAAGTCCATTTGAAAAAAAAAAAAAAACCTGGATATGAAGGGGAGATGCTACACAGCAATTTTGTTTCATGGAGATAAGTGTGGCTTGTAAGATGAAAGTTACTTATCTGTTATTGTTTTATGGAGTGTTTGTTGTGCTGATGGAAGGCAAAGGTCAGACCTACACTAAAGCAACTTTAGCTGATTATTCAGAAGTCAGGGTTCAAGTTTTTATTGCTGGGGTTTCTATTAACAAGCCTGCGTCTTGGGCGAACTGAAAGGTGATGTCCTGACTACTGGTGCACAACAGTCTGGCTCCATGAGGTGCACTCCTGGGAAAGGTGTCTGTGATGGGCTGAGGGCAATAAAAGCTTTCAGGGACTGTTCAGGAATGAGCCTGATCAAAAAAACTGGTCCCTCCAAATTTGCATTCACCAAATGCAAAAATAAGAGATTGAGTTCTGGCAATTTCCCCCTACGAGAAGAGGGGACAGAAATCCTGGGATTCATTGAAGACCTCTGTTCAGTATTCTAACAGGCAGATCTGAAAAAGGTCTGTACACAAAGGGGTTTTTTAATTTAAAAAAAAAAAAAAATTCACACAAAATCACAAAAATCACAAAAAACAAACCTACATATTGTCCTGAGTGGGAACAAGGAGGACTAGTGTGGAAGACAAGATATGCATCTTTGAAAGTGAGGAACTGTAACACTCCCTTTTGAACCTAAAGCTATCTGGAAAAGCAATCAAACCATCAGAAGGGACCTGTATGTTTTAGAATACGGCATTTGTACCAAAACCTGTCCCTGACAGGCAAAAAGAATGACCAGCTGTGTAGGGGACCCTTTAATTGGGTTATAATGGATTTTAGCTTTTCTAGGAATTATCCAACAATCGTACAGCAAAGGCATCGTTTCTTTTCTCCCCCTTCCATCCAGTTTGTCACCTCCCTACAGCTGGTCCCATGTTGCTCAGTCCTCACCACCCATTCCATGCCGAAACGTTGAGAGGCTAAACAACAGGAATTGTCTTCCCACAGTGCCAAGTGTTCCGAGTCCCCCACAAGCCCCAGCTTTACGGTGCTTTCTTCTTAGTCCATCTTAACCACTGTTTGTCAGGGAATCGGAGTCCCCAGAGAGTCAGTATTTGCACTGGGCGCTGGCCACAGGCAGCACAGGCATTTCGCTTGCTGCCGATGAAAGCTAAGATCCATGCAGCCAGTTCTGGGCGTAAGACCCTAGATGACAGATATGACACAGAAACAACCAGCTGTTTCATTGTTTTACATTGCACAATATCTTTATATATATATTTTTTATATATATATATTTTTATATATATCTGGAAATGGGTTTTAGCCATAAACAGAAGGCCCAGATGGTTTAGGATGATGTTTGGGCAGCCCAAAGTGAATATGCAACACTTGAGTGCAGACAAGGGTTTGTTGAAAGTGACCTTGATAATGTGGTTGTCTGCCACTTTAAAGCAGAACAAAAAATGTATATAGTGAGGGCAATACTGCTTATATAGTTAAAGAAGCTGTCCTTTATAACGTGTGCATAACGTAAGCAGTGTGCTTTGGAAAAATCAAAACAAAAATTAATATACATCAAGCACCTGCAAAATCTGAACTGCTGATTACAATTTTGGGCAGACGATTTGGCACAGATACATTTCTACAGATAAACAAAAATGTGGTTTTGAAGGCAGCTGTATATCGCACTTCACTGGAGAATTTGCCTTCATTCTCCCACAAAATAGTCCATCAAAGCATTAGCTCAGTAATAACCTTTTTTTTTATTACTAGATGAACATGTTTTATGTTTGGATGAGATATGGCTGACAGCTTGTTTTTCCCTTGCAGTCAACTCAATCTCATCCAAACTATTAAGGTAACAGAGCTCCAAGACAGATTTGCCAGTGGATGTTAAGTTAATTCCCACTGACTTAACTGCGGACAAAACTCAGCCCTTAAGCAACAGAAGAAATGTTAACTGGTACAGCTACTGAGTACAGAGAGTTTATTTTCTCTGAGAAATACACATGAAGCCATATATATTCAGGAGACCAAGCAATTTATGTAATGTCCTTGTTACCTTTATCAACATTTTCACTATGCACTTGCAGTTCACTTCGGTATGGCTTGTTTTGTTTTAAAATGAGTTCCTATACCACAAACGTATTTCTGCAAGTACAGTAACTGAATCGAAATAAAGACATATTTTGTTTCCAAGAAAAATATGCATACTATATACAACAGTAAGCTTTTAAAGCAAGTCATCTCTAAACACAAAAGTGTCCCCCAGTCAGATTTTACTACTCTTATTTTAATATTAGCCTGTTTTGTAAACCAGTGAAGTGCCTGGCAAAGGCTTCTGCAACATTTTATCTAGAACAAATGACAGCTATTTCCCATTTTTCATTTATATTACCGAATTCCATAAAATCTTCACAATTAAAACTCAAGTTCATGCACTTCTTCAGGTTATGGTTTATCTATCAAACTGTTTCTATCTCAACATATACTACAGCTATATGTCTCAGGACCCTCAGTTTTAATAGACCTTATGGATCTCACTGAAAGACAGTGAAGTCTCACTTTGTAACCATATATGTTAATTTCAATAGCATAAATGAAGCAGACATTTTATAACCAAAACTTGCAAATGTTTTAGTACAAGTATCTTAAGTCTAAGCTGATGATCTAAAAAAAATTCAAACTGCCACAGCTACCCATATATATAAGAATTAAAATGCAATGTCATTTATATAAGCAACAACTGGAATAGTAATTTTAGAATTACCCAGTTTCTTACTACTCTGTTCACTTCACTGTTGAACAGAAACTTGACAGCTCCGGTCAGGGCAAACTTCAACAGTTTCCCTCAGGCAGTCCTCCTTAGGAATATTTTTATCTCAATTACACTTCTACCAGCCTGTGATGCATGGACGAGCTTTCCTCACAGACATGTCACTGGGTGCATCAATAAATATCACATTTTATTACTAGCTATATTTAAAAAAAAAAAAAAATTGAAACCAATCAATCCATAGGCCAGTCTACATACAGATGCACTGCTCCCTCTCACAAACTTGCAGTACTGCATGTCTACTAAAGACCTGCTTCCTCCTACATGAATGTAAGAAAACTGACATGAAGATACTCTGTGCAGGCTTTATTTCACAGACAATTAGCAACTTCTCTGAAAAAAACCACAATCTTAGGAAAGCAAAACTCTCTAAGGTAAACAATAGTTGTGATATAATATCATAAGATAAATATGACACATTTAATACAGATATTAAGCAGCTAAATAATATGATGATGTGCGATATTGGTAAAACACAACAGGCCAGAGATTGCTTACCTGGCTGAAAGCTAAACATCCAATAATGGACCCAAACCCTTGCTTCGAAAGTCAGGATAAAAATAAAGTAAATATGATAATGAGACAATTTTGCCCTGCTTGTTCATGCAACAGCAGAATTTGTTAGCTTGTATTTTTCTTCCAGAAAGAACATCTACATTTAACCATAGGAATTCATTTAGATCACAAGTGGTGAGAACAGCCTCTCTTACACACAAATAAAACTACAGGGTGGGGGGAAAAGCCTACAACATGGAAGCAAAATAGTCGTTGCTACAAGAAAATACTATCAAACCTACAATTCTCTATCAGTTACCATTTAAGATAAAAATTGACTACACAACAAATTATTAGAACCACTGACAATATATTACACTTGTTAACCAAACATAGCCCTTTGGGTAAAGCCAGGGGCAGATTCTGACTGCAGACAACAGAAAAACAAAGCTGATTTTGACTCTTACTGGAACAGCTAGTTTTGCTTCCACAAGAAGCAAAGCACAAATAACATAGGTACTTTGACTTTGTACACTTGTACTGTATATACTTCAAGGCAACATTTTGTGTGCTGGCCAATTTAAGTTTGGCATAAATATATTTCATTGTCTATTACCAAAAGTGTAATTTTATTATTCTTCCTGAGCAGTAGTTTTAACTATATCATATACTAGCTTTTGATATTATTTTGTTGTGATTGATTATAAGATATATAAAAATGGAACAGAATTTGAATATTCTAATTTGTTATGTTTAATTTGTAATCAAGTTACTGTCCAAGGATACAAGTATCCTTAAAATTCAGTTACCGCATACCTCATTCTCACACACACTTTTAAAACCATATACATACAGTTGTGTTATATGCAAACATATATTCACACTGCCCTCTGCACCATTTAGTGTTCCCTCTCCTTGGAGCTCAAAAAAAGTCTTATAAAGTAGGAACACTTTTTTTTCTCATGTATTATGTGGAACTATATGACACGTTTTTAAAATAACCAGAAATTCTTAGCTGCAGACACCAGCAATAGAGGCACATTAACAGTACACATCAACTTCTCTCCAGTATGTTAGTGCCACATGCATAAATGATGAGGAAGAGTCACTGGCATCTCACCAGCATCCCCTGGGAACAGCAGGTAGGCACAGGAGTCTTCTCCCTCTTCCTCTGAATCAGGAGGAAATACGGAAAAGGATGGCTGGGAGACAACGGACCCGTAGGGGAAACAGAAAGGGCAAAGTAGCATTGCTCGGAGCAGGAGAAACAGTGGGAATAAATGAGATCTCCCAACATTCAGCTTTCAAAATCAGGACTTTAATATCAAAAAACTGCCATAAAAAAATGGCAGTCTCCACCTTCCTCCTGTAGCCAACTCTCAGAAAATGCCATCTACTTTGCCTCCCGTAGCGCCAAGTCTCAAAACACACAGGTACCAACGCGGGGAGTGCCGCTCGTCAGCCAAGCGGAGCTCCTCTCGGAAACTGCTTAGCTGCCTTGAAAACGGCGGCTGAAGACAGACCAAAGGACCAGTTGACAAGAGGGGCATAACCCAGCAGTCCTGCTTCCCTGAAAACAAGTGACCTTGGCATCAGGCCTGCACAGCACGATTGCATCCACGCGGGCTAAAAAGCTGACAACTCTTCCAGTGGGACAAATGCTGGTTTGCATCACCCTCTCTGATGGTACTCCATGAAAATCACACCGATTAAGTTTACATTAAAATTCTATAAAGTCTGAACGAGGGATACATAGTAAAAACTATGAGACAAACTAGCAGGAAAAAAAAACTACGCGCTGTTAAGTCTTTTCTGTACTCTTTTCCATGTATCCCCCAAATTTCCAGCTGGACAGCTGCTTGAGAACGAGTCCTTTGAAAAATGACACAAAGTGCAAACTATGGTGAGCGTTTCCTGTCTCCAGGGAATTAAGAATATTTTTCCTCCTGGATGCATATGGCAAAACAAGCCAAAAATTATTAAATGCTGTCCTAGTATCTCTTCTATTATAGAGAAAGGCTATTGGGAAATGGTGTACATTTTGCCAAGTTTCCCTTGAGTCAGCTGTGAGTTTCTTATATGCCAAACATAGTTAAAATAGAAAATATAGAAGCTGACAGTAACAACTGAACCAGAAGTTTGGTGCTGTGGCTTTAATTTAAAACAGAGCTAAGATAGGATTCTGAATGTTTTGGGGTTTAATATGTATGTTAGAGAAAACGCACCAAAGACAACAAATAAAAAAAGACAAAAATTATTAAAAAAATCCTCTTCTGTACATAGAAGATGACAGATGCATCACATATGGAAGCAACACTTAATAGGATGTCTGCAACTTATGTTTCATTCTTTCTTAAGAGGCATACAATAAGCTTTATTAAACTATTTTTATACTTTACAATAAAACTATATTTAGTACTTCAGTATGTGTATTAATTCATGTGGTAAAACTTTTGGGAAAAAAAACCTGAAAATTAGTTGTTGTACTGAATGCATAAGTATTTTTACTTTAAACATGTCTTTGGTACTTTTTGTGAGGTACGCTATACTATTTTCATTGTAGTAGAATCATTTACCCCATATGAAAACCCTAACATACGTCAGTTCTTTAACATCCCTTAATTCTCATGGAAGTTTACGTTAACAAATATCAACACGTCTACCACTCTTTATCACAAAAAAAATTTCTCAAAATGTAAAGCATCGCAGCGTTGATGGAAAGGTTGGGTCTGCCTTGCTACTACAGGCTTTCTAAAATTCACTCCACTGGCCCCTAGGAACTGCAGCAAGTACCCTCCGGACTCAGGGGGGAGCTGCAGGATTTACTCCCGAGCACGGCGTGGCATGCAGCCAAAGGAGTCATTTAGCGGAGTTTTTGGCCAAGCAGGAAAGTGTTCCATTTCTTCTGCCATTCATTGAGACCCATGAGGAAACTGAGACAGGAAGTCAGGCTTCCAGATAATAGGAGTGTTCCTAATGATGTCCTTTGGCTCACAGCACAGAACAGTTCCTCTATGCTTCCCCTTGCTACATCTTCTCTCTATATAATTTCCCTCCATAGAGGGGGAACAACAGCAAAAGCATTTTAAATGAGTTTTCCTTTGCATCCAATTCAAAGGGCCCAGTTAAATTGCATGGATTATCTGCTTCTGTATGGTGTATGACCAGCAACTAGTTGTTTCTTAAAAACAGCTATTTACACTTGGAAATTAGTCTAACATAATGCCACTTTGGAAAGAATCCTCCATTGCAATGTGCGTGTATATATATATATATATTAAAACTTCACAGAACACCAAAAAGCTAATTATGCCCCAATTAGTCTTGCCTCCATTTTAATGCACTGTTAAAAAAACATACTCCAGTAAGTCTCAGTAAAGTGGCCCTAAATAAAATTTTTCTCAGGTTCAAATTCTGAGCTCATTATGGTGAATGTCACCATGCCTTTCATCTCATTAGAAGTAACAAGAGATCCTTAGAGGGACTGCGGTTTGGGTGAAGAATTCAGCCTTATAAGTTGCGGCACATAAACATAATGCACTTAGTATTTCTGCATAAATGTGCCAGGAAACAGAAATTGGATAAAAAATGAAGACACTACTTTATGATTAAAAAAAAAAAAAAAATTTACCTTAATTGGCTGCAGTGGGTCCCTGCCCTGGGCATGGTTCCCTACTGTACAGTCCACACCATGGCCCACCTAACACAATCCAGGGCTTGTAACACATCACTAATGCAGGCTCTTCCACATCCCACCTACGGGATCTGCTGTATCCCATGGGAGGATACGAGGCAGTGCTACTGTAGCTATGATGGTGCAAAGAGATGAAACTGAAAGTCTGGAAGGAAAGTAACTATCTTTTCTTAGACCAACCTTACAGAAAGAAAAAGCCTAACAAACTTTCAGACACACAATCTTCATAAGCCATGGCATTTTACCAGGTGGAAGAGCCACTGAACAATCCACAGCAGCGGGCAAAAGCAAAAGACCTGTGCCAAACAATTCATCCATATTTAACTGAATGACATGTTGGAACAAAATACCACTAGGAATTTAGATATGCGTATCATTGTTTCAATTAAAATTTAGTACCTTAGCAGCAACTAAATACAGAGCGCGGTTTGATCTGCACTCAAAATGCACTCACAGAAGTTTCTGCTGGAAGTTGTCTACAGGATAATTCATCTCTCATTTGCACCTCGGTTTTTTACCTGGTTACCTGACTTCCCCTGGAAGATAACCTATGCAGCACTTTGTGATGTCAGTTTATTCCCTATGACTTCTCTAAGCACCTATCCAACCTTAAACGTAGGCTCTTCAGACAACAAACAGGAAGGAAAACTAAATCCAAAACTGATTATGAAGAAAGGAGGAAGGAAAGGTGCAGTGTGTGTTCAGCAGTGCCCTGGCGGGCAAGGGGTCCCTGCAGCTCTGTCAGTGCAGGAGCAAGTCTCATGTGTGCTCCTTTCCAATGGACAGCCAGCTATAGAAAGGATTTATCTTGATACCAGAACAGCCATAAAGAACTAAAAGAAATCAGAATTGATTAGCACATAAGAATGGGATTGCTAACTTGTTTCTTTAGCACATGCAAGTGGATTCAAAATTTTATCTAAATCTTAGCTGATTTCTGTGAAACATCATCTGTTTGTTAGAAGGAGAGGATAATTTCTCCATTGATAAGACCTAGGACATTTAGAGTCAATGAGGCCAAGCCAGAGTATGTGAGCAGAAACCAAGGGTCAAATAATTTTTCTTCTTCTATAAAGTTATGTAGTTAGAACTGAGTATTACTATTTATGTTAATTTTTGTTGATTTTTTCCTTAGGGCCATTCTTTAGTCTGAGCTTGTTCATAATTAGGAAAGACAAACAAAAGGTTTACATTTTTAATCAAGTCTTTCTAAATAATTCAGGAAACCTTTGACTTCCTATACAACCTTGGGCCTGGAATGACTAGATCAATGAATCAGAAAAAATACATTATATGTGTTGGAATGCTGTACCATACTCCAAATAAATCTAACAGACACTTTTTTAAAATCTCTGAAAATAGCCAAGAAAAATTAATTTTGTCCAAGTTGAAAAAATTGTCATGACTACCTGGCTTTACACATTGTTGACTTAAATCACCATAGAATAGCTTGCATTTCTAACATTTTAGTTTTAGCACCCTCAGGATCTGTGTATCTCCATAAACACAGTCACTGATCAAGGAGGCATCTCTGTATTTGGCTCTCTTCCATAATGCAAAAGGGAGCCTGTGTTATAAATTCTCTTTACCCAAGTTTCACTTCTGTAGGCACACTGACAGTGACCCATCAGTGCTACAATTCATACTTAACTCAGCTTCTTCCAATGTAAACATATTATGAATGAAAACATCCAAAAGACCTGAACTGGATTCCTATATTTTCACCTGTACTTCACACTATGTGTGAAAGGGTTTCATCCTCAAGAATGCAGATAAAGGACTGGGAAAAAAGGAAACCCTCTCCTCTACCCTCCACTGCTCCTTCAATTTGGGGATCAAAGGATCTACAAACTGTAAAAGGAGAATCTTTTCATGATGGGCAAAGATTTTTCTCCTTCCTTCCCCTGCTAATAACTCCAGAAAACTCTGTAACTAAAGCCAAGTAAAGGAATTTCTTCAAACAAGAATCCTCAGTCAAATCTAGACTCATTTATCACCTGCATTTCTCACTCAGGCCATGATTAAAGTTTAACACATTGAAGAAACAACATCAGAAATAAAACAGAAGTTTGTTACTTTTTGTTTGTTTTTTACTTTTACAAAAGTAACAAATTATGTGGTTAAACACAAGATTTGCACTGAGTTAGGCTATGTCATAAGGATACTTAGGGCTATACGGAAATCTAGAGTTTTTGCAATCCATCCAAACTATACCTAGCTTTGAGGGGAAAAAAAAACCAACCAAACAAACAAACTACACTGTCTTCTCTGTTTTTGTTTTACCACTTAACTAATTCTTCAACTTATTAAATAAATGAGGATATTAGTACACCTGTTCCTAGTAGTTTTCCAAGATCACTTTAGCTTCTAGCAGCCTCTGGGATAGGAAATGTTTTCATTTGGGGATACTGTAAATTACTGAAGAGACTTTCAGTGCATGTCAAACTTTAGCTAATGGTACATGATTTTGCTGATATTATTACAAACTACATTGACACCAGTTTCACACGCCTGCTGTATTTTGTAACAAATGGCTTATTATCCTTGACTTTACATTTCTTGAAATTACATAGATAAGGAACTGTATACGCAACTGCAACCATCATGTTCGTCAGCATCTTTAGCCATTCATCAGATTGAACAATTAATAAAGTATTCAGCTGTGACAAGAAGAAACCTATCTCTAAAGGCTGAGAAATTATTGCACTAACCTAAATCCAGTCTTATCCCGAGGCTTCGGGGCAGGGGGGCGGGGGCAGGCGGCACAGGAATCAGATGCTTTTGCAAGCTGCTGGATTTTTTTCACAACCCAGTCCAGCAAGAAAGAACCTGCAATCACAAGGTCACTGAATGCAAGATTTCACGATACTCTTGTGTTGGTGATGACAACTACAGAAACTGGGGCAAAAATCCAACCGCCTTCATTAATGTGACTGCAAAGCATGTGCGCACACGAATACAAGCCAGCCATACCCCAAGTACACAGGAGTAAATCAGTCAGCTCTGCACTTCATTACTTATCCACCTATAAATATTATCTCCAAAGTAACTGGAAACATTCCCACTGAGTTCAATAGCCTCTAGATCAGGTTTAACACACAGATTAATGTGGCATTTCCCAGTAGAGGGCTGGGGGGGAAAGGCACCCACACAGTCTGTACACACAACTTTAAAGATCCTCTACAGATACTTCTACAGGCATCTACGCTTCAATGATACTTCCTTAGGTAATCAGGTGAGCATGTGCATACATGTGTTTGAAGATAAACATGTATACAAGTGCTCCACTGGACCCATAATGAGAATCTCTATGTATTAGGTAAATGCAGTTTTCTTCTTGTGTGCTTGCATACATTCATTTTTACCAAATACAGTTGGTCAATGCATTTACAGTCATACTGAGCTTTGAAATTCATTCACTTCCCAAAATAGCCAAATTGCATTTATCTTTCAGGCATGCTACAAGACATGAGCTTTTGAAATAGCATTTAGGGAGGGCTGAGGAACAAAGGAACGGCAACACTGGATCATATCCAAGGTCCTGTCTCTGACAGCAGTCACCACCAGCTGCTTCACAGAAAGGAACAAGAATCTGCAGTAGGTAGACAAGGATAATCTTGCCACACTTCAGGGTTCATCCTGGTTTCCAGCTACTAAAGACTGGCTTGAACTCTGAAGCCTGAGGTATAATATCCACTTGAAAACGTTATCATTATTAACTATCAGAGCTCCAGATACCCCTGCTATCTATGTAAATGTCATATCATATATCCGAATACTGCCTCAGTGGAATCCTTTAGCATATTTCAATCTAAAGGAAGTTGTGTAAACACCCCACGTATCTCCTTGTCTTAGTTCAGAATTTGCCACTTCAGAATTTAACAGACTAATAGGAGTAGAAAAAAAAATCTTCTGGTTTATCTTCTTGTATAATTTCTTGAATTGTACGTTTATCACGCCCCTTCTCTTTCATTTTCTCTTTTCTAATTTGAACATCTTTTTACCCTGTTTTCATTAAACAGTTTTTCCAATAATCTAACCCTTGTGGACTAAAACACTTATGAGCATGAATCTGGTTCCTTAGCTATTTATAGGCTTGATTATTATTTTTTTGTCTGAGGGTTTGTTGTGGGTTTGTGGTTTGGTTTTTTTTTTATTTTAATAATTTCTTTTCCAGGCACAAAAGATTAATCTGTATTAGTTTTCAGAACATAAAGCCATTATGGCATATCAGTAACAACAGAATAAGGACTCCAGAATTTAGTCCTGAATCAATAGTCTTGAATAGCTGCATAGTTAGAGAAAAACTGAGCAGTTTATACAATGACAAAAGGATGGGCTGATGGACAGATCAAAGATCCTGGTACTAAAATGAAGAAGATCACAAAAAGATGGGCAACACGCTTTCATCATGACGCTGGCAGTTTTGCATGGAAACACGCTATGCTCTTTGTCAGCAAAGGGCTAAGCGGATTGCCTGAACACAAAATACCTAATTTATCAATTTGCCTATATGTATATACACCTTTACAAGGGATGAAATAGACAATTGTAAGCATGAAACCAGCTGTCAAGTAGTGGAGCTTAACCCACCTGCAAATAAAAGCAAGAGCACAATCGTAAGAGTAATGTTGAGTAAGGGGAAAAAATGAGTACAAGTAAATATGAAGATGTATGCAAATTTGTTATAAATATAAGGACATTTTACCAGATGGAGAAATTGGGCAGTTCATCTTCATGTTCTCACACCCGCAGAGTTGTTCTAAAACTACTCTTCATGAAAGCAAATATAATTGGCTGTGCAAGTAAACTGTTTAAATAAATCTTGATATTATATAAGAACCATCTGAAATTATTTTCTTTACTTATCTGAGTACATCATCTGGAAACACAGAGAAGCTCTGCCTCTTGGCCACTCTTTCTAGAATCACTATGCCCTGTTCAAAATTCTTTATACTTTATTGGAGAAGTGGAACACTGTTGAAGGTCTTTAGTGATACAATACCCCCGACAGCAAGAATGTACCTAACTAGCACCTATTAAAATGTCAGACACCAATAAAAAGGATTCATTTTTGTTTAATAACAATTAGAGTTATTACTAGGAATATGTTTAACGGCTGCTACTAGCATGAGAATAATGTAACCCATCTGCACAGCTCTTTAGAAACAATCCTCTCAGCTGATGTCCATGGCCCCTCACTTCTTCCACGAGCTGATATTTAAACTCCGCCATACAGTTTACAATATCCAAGGAGCACAATGTGGCTGGAGAGGTACTGGCACTTTTCAAATGCAACAATGTATCTCTGTCATTCAATTTTTCTAGGAAAAGGGATGAAATTCATCAGGACAGCAAGACAGATAACTGCTAAATTCAGATTTAAATGCACTGAAAATAAGTTTTAAAATAAACATCTTTTCTTTACATTTTTGTGTCCTGATTTTGTTGATTATTCCCTAATCAGATAAGAGTTCCAATACTTACTATTCTTTATGTAATATTAAAAATCTCATAGTTCATCGATGACGTGAGAATACCAACCTAGAAACCTCAGAAAGTTTGAATCCTGATAAGATGTGCCATTATACTGACAATGACAGTCCTGGTACAACTGAACTTATTTTGCTGAGTAGCACCAACTTTAGCCATGATTTATGGCTATTTTAAAATTAGAACTCCCATGTAATTTAAGCAAAATTATAATTTTAAGTGTTTCATGTAACAGAAATTGTTGCTAAGAATGTTTAATTTGTTCACTGTTATAAAGTTTAGAGTACTGTAATTCATCCAGGAAGGAAAAAAAAAAAAAAAAAAAGGGTCTGTTTTCCTCCACAAGGTCCCATGTGTCTGTGAAAACCAGAAGTTGACTCTTCCATTTTACAGCCCTTCTGTCAATACCATGCACTACAGCCATGACCGTTTCTCTCCAGAAAGAAGTGAATGGAATTATGTCATAAGACTATCAACCCTGTTTTCCAGAGGGGCAATAAGAATGACATAAGGCAGACATCCAGGTGTGGTGAATGTTTCTGAGCTTGCCTGGGGGACCTGATCCCAAGCTCAATTAGATTTGTCAATTAGGCTTGTTTTGCAGTGATGTAATACTGCTCCTTGCAGGTCACTCATTCGACACACCGGAAATATATTCAGAAACAGATTGCTATGGAAAGTGGTCTGGACATGTAACTGAGCCTTTGGTATGGAAGGATATTCAGAAAGTTAGAACGTTAAAAATATTCATTTAATATATTTTTCCCAGAGTTTCACTATTGAATTAATGTTTGCAATGAAGTTGAGGAGAAAAAAACCTTATGTTCACACAAATTTCTTTCAAAGTTGTTGAGATACCACGTTAAAGGGCATCACACATAAAGTAATGGTGGAAAATTCTGAAAAAGAAATACAACTTAAAAACTAAATTTTTCAGTAGTCTGATTTACCCTATAAGTTTATCCACAGCAAGATGAAGGCCATTTGGGACCAACTATTTAGAAAAGCTTGTTTCTGTTTCAGCTGTCTACACTATGCGTTTACTACATGACTAGCCACAGTTCTGTCAATTTGGCAAGTGATATTAGCAGTCCCACCTCTATATTAGTACAAACTGCACAATATACCTTTCAGAATTTACTGCATGACTGAAATATAAAGATGAAAGATCTCAATTATCAAAATCATGCAACAGATTCAAAACGTATAATCAGAGGTTTTGAGAATTTTCATGTTACCAGACCGCACAATTAGCGTGCTTACAGCTGAAAACATGTCCTGGAATACAAGACCTAAACTAAAAAAAACCCAATCTAGCAGTATAGAAGGCTGCTGCTACAACATCAATAAACAAAAGTTAGATTGCAGTTACAGATGACACCGTATAATAATTATACTTAACATTTACCATCAACTTCTCCTGTTCAGATAATTTACAAATAAAATACATAACTAGGTTTCACACCTGAGTGTGGTGAGAAATACTAATATCCCTGTTCCAGATAATCTAAACTTTTTTTTTCATTATTATTTATATAGGTGCAAAGAAACTAAATGAGTTCCTTAGATTCTCACAGAAGTGAGAAATAGACACAATGAGGAGGGTGTTTCTTACTTTCCTCTCATTCTCAAGCAGGCACACATACATACAGAATTTGTTCTTAGTCAAACAACAGCAAGCTAACCAACTTCCAAGTTATGAAGCTGTAAATCTAATTGTTCATCTTTATTACTATTCTTTGCACATTTGTAGCTAGCTTTACTGGGGAAAAAAATGAAAATCTTCTGTTCCAAGGCAAGCAACTCATGCATAATTTCAAAGGAAAAAAAATCCCAATTAAGTGTTTTGTGTAAAAAAACCAAACCAAAACAAACAAAAACAGTCATCCAAACTAACTACTGTGAGAATGTAAATGTTTCAATAACTTTTTCCTTGAGAAAAGTTTCCCCAGTGCACGACAGACTTTCTGGTGCAAAGACGACCAAGGCCCACAACAGGGAAAAATCAAGGAATTCAACTTTAAGCCTATTCCCCAAACCTTTAAGATTTTTTTCAGGAAATTAAATACCTCACAGAATAAATGCTAGAAGAGATTTATCTGAGGACAGCCAGCTGTCCAGAGGCTGGAACAGTGATGTGGATCCTCAGTTGATGTGGATATGCAACAAAACTAAGACTTGTTGCCTAATCTTTCACGGTTCACAGTATTTGAATTGGAAGATCACACCAGTTTTAAGGAAACAAAACAAAAGTCTGCAAAAAACCTTTAATATCAACTAAGTGCAGACTATGAACAAGTATTACAGAATGGGAAATTCTTGTCCTACCTATCTCTCTCCGTATGCTTCTCAACAGATATCCTTAATACATTATAATCTGTGCTAAGAATGGAAAAAAAAAAAAAAAAAAACACACACCACTTTGGGAAACTACAGATAAATGTAAATGCATGCTGCCATCTGAAAAGCTTAACTGTGTCTGTTTAAATCTAACTAGGCATTTTATTTTTTGGAGTAATACCTGATTTATAGAAATGCTGATCTATGTTCTTAGATTCTTTAAAGCCTGACTTTGCGATGAGTATGGCATTCCCAGTTTCACATCTTCTGGCAAATTAGATCTTGAAGATGAACTAAGAATGCCTTACACTTGAACTTCACAATGGTAAACACTGAGGGCAATATCCTGCAGAGAGACACGAGGAAATATCTGAGACATCAGAAGCACAGAAACTGTGTTACATCACATCCCGCTGTTACAGCGTGCCAGGATACTTGTTATAAAGAGAAGTAGCATGACCCAAAATTCATACACAGGTTAAAGGTCTGCACACAAACACACAGGAAACCATGCAGCTCATCAAGTTCATTTGCGCAATGTCAATAGCTTCCTTACCACCACTCATCTCCTCAACACCGTCACAACATTTCCCCAGGCTTGTCTCTTCCCTGGAGCTCTTGCTCCAGGGCTCCCACTGCTGAGACTGAACTTTTTGGGTTGTCGCATAAAACAGCTCCTGGTCTAGATGCAATTGGAAACATCAGTTCTAGAAACAATTCCTAACCCTACTGTGCATCTGTCAGACTCCTGTTATCTGTAGATTTTTCACAAAGCTGGAAACTTTATAAGACAACTTTATAAGAAAAGGTACTTTTCAGCTTCTACAGCATCCTGCACTACAATACTTCTGGGAATTTCAAGTTCAAGGAACAGTGTGATGCTAAGCACACTCACTAAAATGATCCCTTCCTTATGAAAATGTTAAAATACACACAGAATACCCATAAATAATAGCTCAGAGGATGTTTCCTTCTGTTTCTGGTAAACTTCTCCAGCTCTTCCACAAACAGGAAAAACAGGGAAAAAGGGACCTACCAAAAGAAGATTGGTTCAACAGAGTTAGGACTACATCTATAAAGAGTTACCTATATAGATTTATAACTATATCTAACTACAGATCTGAGGCCTCGTGGACTGTGCTTTCTGTCACAAGATCACAAATGTTTTCTCATGTGGTCTATGGCATAAAAACTAAGCAGCAAGCACTACTCACTGGAGAAAGCAGAATGCAAACAACTTTTAAAATACAGGTGAATCCATCCTGCATCAGCATCTTTGGGGGATCTTAGTTGTGGCTGGTTTCAAAGCATTTTATTTGCTTAGAAATTATGGTAGGTCAAATTATTCTAGCAGGTCCATAAAATCTGCATGGAACTCACTGGAGTTTTTTAAGTATGTCACTAGGTAAAACCCTAAACTGACTTTGGGTATTCCCCTATTTGGTCAAGTTGCAGAAATTCACAGTATCTGGGACCTACCTGTTACCAGCCTGAACAGTTGAAAAAAGAGCACTTTTACAGCTTCAGTTGTAGGCCCTTGAGATGCAGTAAAAGCAGGTGTTAATTATATCTAAGATACAAAGTTTGCATACACTGTACACAATCTCAGCAAGGATTATCTTGTTTTATTGTGTTACCTCACGCATAGAGCGACCACATAAATTTGAGCATGAACAACTCACACCCCTGAGTGGGAAGCCTGGCTTTGTCCTTCTTTAGGGCCTCACTGTGAAAGAAGCCAGCCTAATGACAGATATCAGTAAAATTACTCATGGGAGTCCAAATCCCACCCCAGATGGTAAGACTGACCTAGCAAGGACACACATTTGGGTTATGCTGCTAAGAGAGGCTAAGCACCCACTACCCCCATCACCCTTGATCAGGTATCAGCACTTCACAGGCTAAGACTAATACAGTCTTTAAGGAAGGTTTAGCAGGAAAAGTATTTGGGAAATAGAATCATAGAATCATTTAGGTTGGAAAAGACCTTTAAGATCATCCAGTCCAACCATTAACCTAACATTACTGTTGGAGGATCACTTTTATTCATACTTACAGAACTTTCTAATTTTTGTTAAAAACAATTGGTAAGTAGTTCAAATCCAGTGTGCAGTGGTGACATACGTTTTCATTTCTGAAGAACTACTATGCACAAAAAAAATGACTGGGCTATTTACTGAATAGAAAACCTCAAAGCGAATGCTTTTGAGACTAATGGGAAGTACACACAACTAACTCTTCATGCATCTACTGTCTCTCGTCACAGTAGTATCTCAGCACCTTGTGAAGAAGCAGCAGCAAGAACTTCCACAAAATATTTGAATAGACCAAACTTTCCAAGCTGTTTTTCTCCAAACAAAACAGAACAAAATGATGGCAGAGAATTGTCAACGCTGATCATATTGCGGTCTCGTACTGTTGTCTTTCTGCCATGCATAACCTTAAAACACTTATTGTCATGAATTATAATTTTTAATTACTTCCACTATGAAACACGGAGTACTAAAAAAATCCCACAGCAAACTGATAGCAAACACATGTATTTTTTATTATATAAAATTATGCATATGAATCTTCCTAAACAATTAACAGACCAGAAGAAAAGAGCTTAAGATAACTATGATGACTCGCTTACTTATTTGTGAGTGCTAATTGGGGAAAAAATATTTTGTTTGCAGTCGCTTCTACTCTTTTTGAACTTGAGCATTCCTCAGTTGTAAGCAAGGAAGACCTAACAATTCACACTTAGGAACAAAATATTTTTGTGATTAGAAAAACACAGTGTCTGCATATTTGGCATATATGTTCACCACATTCTCCTCAATAAATTAAACAAAACCACACAGACATAGTGAACACAACCTTTGGCTGAACTAGTTTTCAGAATATAAAATAACTAATTAATGCAAAGGAGGCTGCTGGAAGATCTGAGCACTTATTTAACAATAGAGCTGTTGGGAATGGACCACCACTGTCGTTCGTAACACATTTGGGGGAGAAAAAAAAAAAAGCAAAGCATCATCGAGACAGGCTTGCCCGCTGAAATACAAGTGAACCCTGTTCCTGAGGTCAGTGAGAAGGCTGCTGATAACTTTAACGGACGAAGAGCTGTACCTGGCATTAAGGAGGCTGAAGTCCTAAATCAGTAAGATAAACGTTCTAGAAAAAAAGTACTCGTTGGCTCTGCAAGGTGCGAAGAGGCTGTAGCTCCCCGCTCCCCGCGCAGGGGCCGGTCAGGCGCGGAGCGGGCAGGGGGCACGGCAGCGGCCCCACAGCACACGCTGTAGAAGACCGACCCGCACCGCACCGCACGCTAGCCGGGCTGTAAGCCACGCACGCGTGGACCCGCAGGGCTGAAAACGCCGCAGGCAGGCAGTCAGTCAGTCAGTCAGGCAGTCAGCCCCCCGCGCCTTGCCCTGCCATGCACCCCCTCCGCCGTCCCCTCCCGCTCGGGCTGCGCGCTTATCGCATACATATTCATGAGGCGGCCGGCGCCGAGGGCCCGCCCCGGGCCCGCCCCAGGAGCGGGGGTGCCTGGCCGGGGGGCGACAGGTTGCGGTGGAGGAAGGCGAGAGCGAGCCCGCGGCCAGCGGCCCCCGCTCCCGCCGCGGGGGCGGGCAGGGCCCCGGGAGGAGCCGCCGCCGCCGCCGCCACCCTCCGGCGCCGCCTGCGGGGCCCCGCCCGCCCGCTCCGGGCTCCCGGCTGGTGCTGCGGGGCACGGTCCCGCCTGGAAACCTTTGAGCCCCGCCGAAATGCCCTCTGCAACTTCCGCGTCCCCGGCGGCGGCGTGTGCCGGCCGCGGAGCCGGCAGGACGCCGCCGGGGACGCGCAGCAGAGGCAGCCGCTCCATCCCCGCCCGCCGCCGCACCCCGCTCCCACCCAAGCCGGAGGCGGTGGGGAAGTGGGAAGTGCCAGAAAAGCGGGTCCCGGGTACCTTCCCCAGGTGAGGGAGCCGGGCGCGGGGGCTCCGGCTCCGCTTGTCGCTGCTGCCCCGGGAGGGAGCAGGTGAGCCCGGGACTCCCCCCTCACGCACCCCGCCGTAAATGAAGCCGAGAACAAAGTCACCATCTGGGGAGGGGGTGGGGAGCTGTATTAGACGTGGAAGTCACTTACCGGCTTTGCAAGGATCCTTATAATCTATCGCCTCGGCTTTATCCTCTTCGGTGAAATCGTAAGTGTAGTCATAGTCAAGGCCAGAGCAGGAGGAAGGCTTCGCACAGACAGTCCACCCGGCCAGCCACAGTGCCATCCTCCAGCAAAGCATTTTCATCCTCCCTCGGGCAGAGAGGTGGCGGGCAGGGTGCAGATGAATTAGGCGGCCGGTTCAGCTGTCCACGCCGGCTTGGGAAAGGAGGGTAAGGGATGGAGGAGCCACGGGGCTTTTGGGGGGGTAGGGTTTGGGGTTTTTGTTCGTTTGGTTGGGTTTTTTTTTTTTTTTCCTTCTCCACCTGGAGGCTCTTCGGAGAGACGGTGCTCCCTAGGTAGCCCCAGTCAGGCGGGCGCAACACGGAGTTGGGAGCATGAGCGCCGCTGCCCCTCCTGCCCCCAGCCCGCCACCTCGCCGGGGAGAAGTCGCCGGGTGCGTGGGTGGGCGCAGGGGGTGGACTCAGGCCGGGAGATCCTGTCTGTCAGGGCGTCCCCTCGCCTCTGTCAAACCCCAGCCAAACTTCCCGCGGAGGAGGAGGCGGCGGCGGCCGCTGCCCGCGTCCCGCTCCGCGCCCGGCCCGCGCCCCGCTGCCCGCCGCGCCGCCGACCCCGGTCCCGCTGCTGCTGCCAGAAGATGGATCCGGGCTGCACATCAGCAAACTACCACGGGGAGAGGGGGAGAAAGAAAGAAAGAAGGAAGGAAAGAAAAGGGAGCGGGGGGGGGGGGGGGGGGGGGCACTAGAGCAAACCGCGGAGCCCTAGTGATGGGAGGCAGCAGCTATGCTGGAGGGAGCAGAGAAAAGTGTCAGAGCTTCCCTCCCTCCGCACAAACACTTACTCTAAGCTCTGTCTCTGGTCTGTCCCCCCCCTCCTCCGTCCCCCTTTAACTTACGAAAACCTTACAGGCAACTAACACACAGTCGTCAGCATCCTGCTTACTTATTCATACAGTCAGGGTCAGGATCCGGGCTGCTTCTGATCTGCTCCCTTGATAGTCTTATGGAAACACACGCGCATTCACTATATGCCTCTATCTCCATATAGCTTTCTCTCCAGATAAGCAGTGCATGGCATTTCAACAACAACAACAAAAGAATCGAGATCAGCTAAAACAATGCACAGATCGACACCCGGCAGCCGAAAAAGCTCGAGAGAATGGGTGATGAGGAGGACGATGAGAAGAATTAACTGCAATTTAGGAGACGGGAAAATAAATCAGTGGCTGTGTATTTCTCCCTCTGCTGCGGCTGCTTTGCAGTGTTAGCCCCATGAGCTGACGGGTGGGGGTTAAGGAGCGAGGGGGAGGGGGAAAGAGAAAAGTTTAAGCGTCCATAGTTTGTTTAAAACAGAGGAAGGCAGTATAAAAGGTCCATTGGTCTCCAGAAGTTCAGCCAAGCAGCTGGGAACCGGTTCCAAAATGAAAGTAAGAACAAACAAACAAACAGAAAAAAAAAAAAAAAATAATCAAGGCAAGCAAAAAGTAAAATTGCAGCAGGCAGCAGCAGCAGCGCCGAGATCTTGCAGTCGGGCTTTCCTGTTCTCACGTGGATCTCCAGGAAAGTGCTGGAGGTTTATTTTCCAAGCGAAGTTTCCGCGGGAGCCGCCGCCCCGCTCCGCGGTGTCCTGCTGCGCCCGCCGCGCTTCAGCGCCGAGGCGCCCCGAGCCGCTGCCGGCTGCGCGGGGCCGGGTTTTGTTTTAAAGCCCGAGGAGGGATCAGCGCGCAAAGCCTCATTTCAGCCGATCAACCTGGAGAGGGAGGGGGGAGGAGGGAGGAGGGGTGGAGATACGTGCTGCTGGAATAAAATAAGATCAAGCGGGAAAAAAAAAAAATTATATATATAGGTAGCTAAAGAGCTCCCTCCCTGCCTGCCTGCCTCCTCCCCTCCCCTGAGACGGGCAGCTCCAATCCTGCAGAAACGCCTGAAACTGTTTCAGACTAAGGTGAGACTTTTCCGTAGCAAACTCTACTCCTCCTCCTTTTACGAGTTTCCATGGAAAAGGGCGGGGAGGGGGGGAAGGAGGGGTGGGTAGCGGGGAGTTTCTGCTGCTCCCATTTCGCCGGGGTGTCACATTTAACACGGACTTTTGAAAGGGCTGCCGCGAAGAAGTGGCTGCGTCTTTCCCTCCCGTCGGAGCCCGCACAGGCTCGCTCTCCCCGCAGCACTTCCCGGCCGCCTTCCCCTTGTCGCAGGGGTGGAAATCCGGAGCTAGTCCCTTCCCCCGGCTGTGCCAGGAGCGCAGGCAGAGCCGGCGGCGCGGCGCGCCCCTCACCGCTGCCTCGGGGCGCAGCGGCTCCCGGGCAGCCGCCCTGCGCACCCCTTCCCTCCGCGGGCGCGGGGGGGGGACTGGGGCGCGGTGAACGGCAGATTACGCAAACTCCGGGTAGGCACTATTTGCTATCGCCGCTGAGCTGCTCCCAAAACCTGGGGGGGGGGGGGAGGGCAAGCCAAACGCTGTGCTGCCTGCCCGAAGTCGCTCCGCCTGCCCTTGCCCTCCTGCCAATGAAGGGTTAGTGTTGCTATAGATAGGAACTCTCAGCAGTTCATACCGTTAAAACTGGAAAGGTCGGTTAAGAAGGGGTAATAACAGAGCTTAATAACAGAGCGGGTCAACGAGTCCAGCACCGCGTAACGTCAGTGGCTTTGAAGCATCCATGTGTCGTGCTTCCTTACGTTTTTGGCATCCAGGTTGTGTCCACATTACTCCCAACTCAGTCTTGTTGCACCGAAGTTGAACGCCAAGGAATGAGTAGCTGCCACCGAAAGGCTGCAGCCTTCAGCAAGCAGTAACTGTTCTCTGTCCCGGCAGTTCGCTCTGTGTCACGAGGCCCACGAAAAGCACCACACGCCAGATCGCAGAAAAGCCCGAGAAACTCATGGCCTTTTCCTTTCCCCTCTTCCTCAAGGTAATTTCTGTGACCAGCCACCCCAGACAGTTGGAACTGACTCCAGCAAAGTTATCGGAGACCCTTCCCTGTCAGCCCATCAGAGCAGTGTCGAGGCTGATGACTACTTCACTTGCACAGCGTCATGGTTTGGTGGGCTGTGTTTTGCTAAAGAAGCCAGTTTGATCCAATCAAAAATCTGGTTTCTGTTATGTATGCCCACAAAGGAGATAGTTTATCTTACAGAGTCATTAATTACATGCTCATTCCACATATTGGACTGCCCTAACATGGTTTTGTTATTCCGCTCGGTCTCGTTTCGTACGTGCACGCCTTTCAAAAGTTCATTTTCTTTCCTGCACCTATGCGCCTCAACCCCAAAAAGAAACAATCTCTAACAAGCACGTGTGGTTGTCAATAGAGCTGTAGAAACACTGACTTTGCCGATTGCTTTACAGCCTCAGAAGAGGAACGTACAACGTGCGATCCTTAACACGCCAGTCTCCCCAGCGAGGAGATTATTAGAGTCTCTCTCTCCAGCGGGAGATTAACTCTCCCAGCAAGGTAGGCACTGACGTCACCCTCAGCCTCCAGCCAGCAATCTGCCCCCGACCTCAGCATCACCAGCACTAGCGGAGCAGCACCAACCGCTCGCAGCCTTGAGGACAGCTGGCCTTGCAGAGCGCTGACTAAGACAGGAAACAAACTCAGAAATGCTAGATGGGAATCATGCAGAAATCCGGGCACGTAAGTGCCGTAACAAATAAATGTGTGTATAGGTCAGGGTAAAAGCTGTTTCTGCTTGTAAGCCAGAGCAGCTACACATTAGAATTACTGTTTAAAATAAGCGTTGCAGCTCTGCAGAAACTATTCTACATTGCTTAGTTATTAATATTCCCATCAGTCACATTAGTAAAAACCTTTCCTTGTATTAAGAGAATTTTTTTCCTAGTAACCAAACCAGTTGGTGGTGGTTTGTTTTTTTTTTAAATAAACTTTCCCCCTAAGTAACCTGTTAAATATTCAATCTAGCTTCTTTCATGATGCAAAATTTTGAAATATTTTAAGTACAAAATATTTTTTTCTTATCACACATTCATGTCTACCATTCCAAAAAGCTCACATATCTGATAATCCATCTGACAACGCAGTCAATCAAAAATCCATCCTACAGCCGTTTCCAAAGAAACGAACACATAGCCAGGAAGACAGAATGCTTAAGCTGGAAGGAAACCAACCAAAGGAACACAACAACAGCAACAACAAAAACTCCAAGCATTTTCCCTTTTCCTTGAAATTTCCTGGTTTGGGGGTATATTACAGGGGCACAGATAATGGTAAATGCAGTTATGTTAAGTGGTGGTGATTTGTTTGTTTGGTTTTTTTTTTTTTTTTTATCCAGGAGGCTGGAGGCTTTTCTGCTCTTCCCACACACACACACAAAAAAAAAAAAAACCACACTACAAAAAAAAAAAAAGGACAAGTATGTAAGAAAGACAGACACAATCACAGAACTAAAAAAACCCACATCTGAAACATCATTGCTCACACCTCCTCCTCATTCTTTGGCTATCTGTCTCCTGCTTAGGCCTCCATCTTGTGTGGAGTTTTAGGTGGGTGGACACAATGGGCTTATTCACAAACATTGAGCTCAGCACATGCCTTAGGCTTTGAAGGCTGAAGACCATGGCTGGTCAGCTCCTTGGGACTCGTGGGATTTTTCAGGACGCTAACACAGTAAAGTTCAGCGGGAGCAGGTTACCTTCCTGCTTTCATCTCCTGATAATCCCATTCCTTGTCTCTAAGGTACCTACAGAGCGTCTGAAACAGCTGAAACTATGTTTAAGTAGTTCCCAGTTCTCATTGTTATTCTATAGGCAAATACTGATGCTGAAAGTGCATTGTGGCAAACAGACTGACTACAGTAATAGACAAACAGGCATATACACACTCGTAAATATATACTATATAAACTACAATTAAACTTTTGAAGTTAAAAATCAAGCACTCACGATCTTAACAGCAGTGAGCTCACCTGTGAAACCTTGTTTCTCCATTCTCTCCCACACTCATGTATTATGAAAGTTGTCCATTTTATGTTCACATACATTTTTTTCTACAGATCTCGGTGCTTAATTAACAAGAAGCCCTTCGATATTATGTTTTCTGGTTTATTTTTGAAAGCATGCCCCATGCTTTATTTGTTACACACTTATGCAGATCCTACTCTGCATACAGAGTTATTAATTTCCTCATGGGCTTTTTATGGAGCTTGTTGCTACAGTATTCATGTGCTTCAAAAATATTAATTAGTTTAGTTTCATAATACACCCCCCAGATGAGGGGATATTGTGACAGGATATGAATATTACATATGGGAAACAGTTACAGATTGCCTGGTTTGATATCTTGTAGACCTGTCAGGACTTGGCACTATAGAAAACCTTATTTCTTCAAGGCCGGGTTCCCACTGGTTTCAGTTGCAGTAATTTTATTCACTGAGTATCCAGAACTACTTCTAATCAAACCCTGGAGTTTTCAGGCATCTGAAAATGAGAAGCAAATAATTAGCAAGAAGTGTCATTTAAAAGCCTTGAACCAGCTTTATCAAGGAAGTCTGTGGCAGAGGCAAGGGCTAAGACAAATTTCAAGCTGTTCAGCTCTCTGAAGACTGTAGACACCATTTCTCTTCCCCTAATTCCTTTTCTTCAATACTTCCTTCAGTTTCTAGAATAAACATGACCAGACTCCTACCAGCAACAGCCCCATCATTAATGACACCCACATAATTTATCCACTGCTTTGAATCTTCTGCTCCTCCATGCAGTACCTGTTAGCACGAGTAGGTAGTCCCATGTTTGGCCCAGCATTTGAAAAGATGTTTGTCTCTTCACCACTGGATTTCACAGTTATTACTGGCAGAAGAGGGACAGCGAATCTTGGGATCCCTTCCAAACTCTGGGAGAGGGTGTTTTTTAATAGCACACTCCCATCTGCTTGCTTGCCATGTCCATGTTTTGCCTTATCTTGGCTTGTTATTTCTAACCTGTCTTCATTCTCTCTTCAGCCTTGGCTGTTCATCCCAGTTTTGTTTTTCGTATCTAGTTAATGCTAATATTTGATTCTCATCCCAGTTCCAGCTGTCGTAGTTGCACTTTTCTTTAGTCTTACTCTGGGCCTCCTCGCTCTCAGATTCATCTTCAGCTGTGCAGCGTCGGTTTTTTTGTTGTTTTGTTTTTACTCCCATTATCTAGTTGATCCTTTTCTTCTGCCTTCTCACCTGATTTAACTTCCAGTTATGCTAACATTCACCCTCCTTGTCTCTTCTTTACTCCAGGTATGCACCACAAAGTTGGTCTTGCTCCTTGACCTTATTTCACAGTTACAGAGTTATCCTAGCTCTAGCCCTTACCTTGCTGTTCAGGCAGCTTTGCTTGTCTGCAACCCTCCATCTACCTTTTCCCTTTCACTGTTACTTCTCAGGTGCAGTTTCCTTATGCAAACAACTTAATTGTCCCCAAATACATCCACCATTCCCATTGCTGATTTCTTCTAATCACATCCCACATTCAGTTTCTCAGGAGCTTTGTGCCAGCTCTACCATGCTGCAAAATCAGTTCTTCTTCCCCGTCTATTCAAGTCAGATAGCCTTGCCCTCCTCATCCCATAGGTACAACGGAGATGCATTGAACATGTGAAATCATCACTTCTCAAGTTCCAGATCCAAGCAAGGCACAGCTCAAAATGATCATGGAAAATGTCACTGCAGGTGAGATGCTTGGGTAAGAGAGCTGCTAAAACAGCATGTGTTCAAGGCTGACTGTGGTGATACTTAAGACCATAGTCATGTTAAAGGCAAAAAAGGATACACCCCTTGACATAAGGGCTAACACTCTCCTCCTCCCGCTCAAGATTTAACTACATTTCCTACAGGCTAAGCATACTGAAGCCCTTCAGAAAATACTGCTATGATTTTTAATTAGGAGCAAACCCATATATTTGCAAGTTTCATTTTTCAAATACCTGGATAATTTAAGCTCATATTCTAAAAGGAAGGCTAAAGAACAAGAAATTTAAACTAAAAATCAGCTTGTAGCAGATACTTAGCATAGAAAATGTCATGCCAAATCCTTACAATTAAGCGAAGATAACTTAAACAGTATCTATTGTTTATAGATAGTGTCAGGGGATTTTAATATTAGATACCCCACCTTACTCTGCTGATAACATCATGTGTGTTACGCCATCTCCATTTGTAATGCTCTTAAAAGTGCAGAAGAGCATAATACTACCCTGAGAACACATACTGATGTTAAAACAAGTAATCAAGCAACAACAACAAAACCAGTGGTGCACTACTTAAATTAGAAACTGTTCTGTGTTTGCTCAGCATCCCTGATCCTCATCAAGCAATAAATCAATTTGCAGTAGCTGTGGACAGCTATTTAAACACAGGGCCAGAAGAGCTTAATTGTTAAAGCAATGTTCAAAGTTAGAAGGTATAGGAGGTTAGTATAGGAGGTCATATTAAATATTCACTTGTCTGAACCCAGCTGCATTCCAAGTCTGAGGAGGCATCCTGCCCTCCACTTAATTAAAAAACAAAGTCTGTGAGCTCTGGGCTTAGCAGAGCTTAGCTTGCAGTTCTTCAGAAGATAGAGAGAGACTGCCAGATGAAAAACTGACATCTAAATGTTTGCCAGCTTGATTTTGTTTGATTTACTTTATTGTCTAGCATGCAAAAAACCAGCTAAAAGCTGTTTGGTTTGAAGTTTGTAGTTTATTTTTACAAGTTGGTAAAGCATTCGGGGTTCGATTCTCAACTTTGTAAGAGGCTGCTCCTTGTCAAAGTCGACAGCAAACCTGTGTTTGACTTGCATAGGAGCTGAAGAAGATCACTTATCATTCTAGACATTGGTAGCTGGTGAACATAGTTTCTTTGTCAATTATATGATAATGTAAGTATAATAAACTGTAACAATGATATTACTACTCCTAGACCTATTCACCCTTCGTCTATGAACAAATGTTGCTGTTAGACTGAGAAGTGACATTTGTTATTAGACTGACTGGGTGTGCAGGGTTAATCTTACCCTCCAGTATTCAGCATACTGTCACATAGCTGGGAGTCAGCAGCTGATTTTTGACAGAAGAAAGCCTCTAATGAGCCTGATCTTGAGTGACTGCTGAACATTTTGCTCTCCCATTCATTCTTAGAAGATAAAGCAGCTCAGCACCTTGCAGAACAGGATTCACTGTTTTGAGCCATACACTACTCAGGTGAAAACCCCTGTTTTAGTTTACACTGTAATTTATCACTTATGATAACCTCTCTGGCACTTACCACAGAAAACATATAACACTAAGACTAGAGGCAAGGAATCAAAGCAAACAGAGGAACCCTGCCATAACTGGGTTTTCTACATAGACACAATATATTCTTCTAACTCTGGATCACTGAAAATAAATAAGGCGTATCACCAACTCTGAGGAGGAAGAATGGCAATTGTCTTACAGAAAGCAGCAAGAAAATATGATACAAGCACCGTCAATGACAGCAATGTTGTCCTGTAGTTATTAGCCTTGTTTTATTTGCTGTAATATTTACGTAAGTTCTCTACACAGCAGAGAACTCTTACCCCTTTCAACATTGTCTAACATACATTTCATTAATACAGTTAGTATCACACCCACTGAATTTTATGGTGCGGCTATCCAAAAAACCCCTCATATACCTAAGGTAGCTTACCCAGTACATTTTTCTAATCTTCAGTGGCATAAGATCATAAATGTCTATGGCAAAACTAATTTAATTGCATTCACATTATACAGCTTTCCAAAATTATTTGTACTGTGCTTATTATCAATTCTTCTTTGCTATAACAGAACATTTTCCTAGACTAGGCAGCATAAGCTTCTTTTAAAACAAGACACTGATGCACCACGCAGCAATAATTAATAACCTCTGTCTGGAGGATTCAGGGATTATATAGTATTTTAAAGATGGACACTCTTTCACTCACCAAGGTGATAGTTTCATGCAAACACAAATCAATATTTGCTGTAAATAATACATATTTTACAGTAAATACACATATATAGGGAATATACATATGCATTACGATTTGAGCTCAACTTGCAGCCATTTCAGTAGAGTTTTCCTTCAGCACAGTTAGAGCACTAAGCCCTTGCAATTCATTTTTTGCCCTCTCCCCTCAAAGCTACACAATTTGCAATTCTAGAGAAGTCACACATGACTGACTAGAGACAGTTATTGGCAATTGTCTGCACATATACGTGTACACACACACACATTCACAATGTAAAGGACCCAAACCAAAGTCTGAGATCAAACCACTTCCAGTATTAAACCCAAATATGGAACCACCATTTACATAAAATTTTCATCCTTCCCAGAAAAGGAAGAAAGAGGTCCCAGGCACCACTTACACATGCACAATTCTGTGTTGCGTATAATACAGAGTCCAGTCTCACTACAAAAGCAGTATGGATTTACTTCCTGCATGTGCTGCAGACCTGAAGAGGCAGATTTACTAAACACACTCCAGGCTTCTAGGTTTTGGTTTCCCATGCGCTGGCACGAATGCCATCTTCAGATTAGGCACTGAAGCCTGTACTTTATGAGTACAGGCTTAAAACATTGCACGTATGAACAACTCAGAATCTCCAAGTATGGAGGATAAGAATCAAGGTGTATGTTTGTACTTGTGTTTATTATTGTGTAGAACTGCCACAACAGGTAAGATTCTTTTTTAAGTATGTGTGTGCATGTGTATTTTATTTGTTTAAAAATTGCACTTACCATATACAAACTGCACTTAATTCCCAACAATTAAAAAAACCCTAACTCAGTCTACCATAAGCCAACTGGTATCTGTGTGGATCCTCTTTTTCAGCAAGTGCCATGATTTGCCAGTAGCAGTTTGCAGGACAGACATTGCAGATAAATGCAACGAGACATATTATCAAACTCCTTGCACTAGAAAAAACGATAACATAAACCCTCAAATTTTACACAAAATGCTAACAGTAAAACCAGTCAAAACTCTTCCTGGTTTAAGAGTTAACTGTGCTGAAATAATAGCTCATGACTTCTAAATGATTCAAATAGGCTTCAATTTGTGAAAAGCTCTTCTCCTACTGCTTCTCCTTCCTAAGCCCATTTTGTTTTCTCTGTATGCATACATAAATATGCCAAAAGCCATTACTTTTTGCTCAACTGTCTTCAGAAATCGATACTATCTGTTCATTTTTATATTTGTAAGAAATTATTTCAATTGGTGTCAAATGTCAAACTATTTATTGAATTTTTTTTATATTTGCATATTTCAGTTGACTCAGAATAAGGCTGCTTGATATATTTGTCATGAGTTCCCTACTCCTGTCCAAATTCCATTTGCTTTAATGAACAGATTAGTTTGCCAATTGTCTCCATCAGTAAATTTGGATTTTCTGTTGTTATCGCTTGTTGCATTTCTTTCTCTAACTTCCATCCTCAGTGTCACCACAGTAACAGAATATTTGTTTGTTTGGGAAATAAAGACATAGGAACATGCCTGAGGTTTGGTTTAAAAAGCAGTGGCAAACTAGATGAGAAAGCTCTCTTCTGAGACTCAGCCTGTGATTATATTTGTGTATCAGAATTTCCACAAGGCATATTGTTGATGTAGACTGCTTTTTTTAATGTAGTCCTTCAGATAGTGTAGACATAGTTAAGCTAATCAAGTAGTCTGGTAGAGAAGTGCTGAAACACTAGTAGCAGCTCACGGACTTCGCCATGGAAGAAGAGACTGGTACTTACAAATAAAGTTTATTATTCATTCTCAGCAGTGAGCATTTAACGAGCATAATATAGAAAACACTGCCTGGCCAAGTCTCCAGTTAATACCCAGATTAAACTCTGCAACAAAAATAATCTCACCGCACCAGCTTTAGGCCTTTCTTACAGATTACCTGACACATGTATTTAATAACAATTAGGTGCCGTCTTCTTCCCTGACTTAAGGCTCCTGCCCCGAGCAAACCTCGGTTTTAGCAAGGAACCGGCGCCACCGGGAGAGAGGGCAGCACATGGCACATGGCCCCACGATCCCGGCGTTTGCGTGCTGCCCCAAGGACCACCCTCAGCCTGCAAAGCGAGGGCACTGCAGGTGACTCGCAGAGAGGTCTGGCGTCCTCGCCCTCGCGAGCAGGTTGTGATTTTTTGGCATCCTGCGACCCCTAGTGAGAGCCAAGGGCGGCCGGGCAGCAGCCGCCTCTTCCCCGCGGCCCCGGCTCCGCGGACTCTGCGCGCCCCAGCGCTGCGAGCGCCGGCAGGCTTCTGCGAGGCACGGGCTCTTCCCAGCTCACAGGCAAAACACACCTCCAGGGAGCTCCGCTTCCCCCGCTAACAGGCTGAAACGCTCCTATAAAAACATAATAAAGCGTTGCCTTGAGTTGCGGTGAGACAATGCGCCGATTGTATCGCAACTTCACAAAAAGCTGCTGTTTGTGTAAACTCTCATGGCAAGGGAGAGAGAGGCGAGAGACAGCATCCATCTTCTACATACTACCAAAAAAAAAAAAAAAAAAAAATTGCCGGCTACACTTCAGTGAGCTTTTCTACTTAGCTACGTACATGTAATGCCTAAGCCTTTGCAAATAACGATGATCAGTATGGAAACGATATTTGTTTGCCTGATGGTGTTAGGAAAACATTGGTGAGAAGTTTATCTCACAGCATTCAAAACTGCCAGCTAAGCTTTTCGCTGTTTTCATCGTGCTCAGATCCACCAGAACAATGGAGCTTAAAACAATGATTCCGTTCTAAACACATACATGAATTAAAAGCTGAAAATGTAAACACGCAATTATTGAGGAGGAAACAGTATTTCTTAACTTGGTTCAGTTCCCTCAACCAAGATCAACTTGGTATTCATATACATGCATCGGAATCTGTGTTTGTATATACATATAATGTTATATATCAAACTGTTTTAGGCGCTTGGACATAGTGTACACACACTTTTAGGACCCCAGTCATAGTCTGAAAGGGGCAAGTCTGCTGTTTTCATTCCTACAATTTATTAATTAAACATGCCAATAATTCTACCTCACACTAAAAATAAACATGCCAGAACTTTAATATTGTGATTGTCCAATAGCAATGAAAATACACATTAACTAGTCCAAATAGTTCACTTTTTCAATGGAAAGATCTTGACAATCTGACTGGTAAAGCACTGTTAACTATCGGACAAAAAGATTCCAGGATATGAAAAGTACTTGGTTTTCAAAGACACTTATTCATATCTTGTGGTATATTTGTTTTCAAAGACGCAGTAGAGGCCTTGAATGAGGGCTTTTTATTCAGCCTTTTACATCAAAATAATTATGACTTGCCTTTAATGAATAGTATTGCCTTCCGATTTGTAGCGCTCTATGGTTAAAAAACCTCTAAACTCAAAGGCAAGCTTTCTAGTCGTTCAGTCTTCCTAGTTTCCATTTGTTCACGAGTTGATTTGGGTCCAAGCCGCACTTAGAACCAAACCTAAAAATTTCAAAGATCTTCAGCAGTTCAGATCTGGAAACCTACTTTATACTTTCTCAAACAATTTTCTTTGTGACTTGAAATTCTCCCAGGTGTTTGAAATTCTCCCAGATGTTTGCATATGGGAGCGTGAATAACATGAATGTTGGACAGGCCCACAATTGCCATCTCCCATTTTTCCAAAGCTGCTTTTAAATGGCTTAGTGCCTCCTATCCCTCAGTCACTTTGCTAAATCATCATTTTAAGCAAGGTACTGTGAAGCCTTTAAACTGCCTCTGAGAAAATGACTAGTGCAGAAAATTAATTGTTAGTTATACTTTTTCTGTGTATTTAAAACACATATCTATCATATGCTTTGAAGGAAAGGAGGAGTCCACCTTTCTGTACCAGTGTGGTGAAATCTCACAGCTTGCATAACCCATAATAGTACATTGGTGAACAAATACTCCATAAAAGAGCTATGTCTTTTATGTAGTCTCTCTTCAATATGTTAGGCTGATTTTTCTTTAACTTTGCTCCACATATGGGCAATCTATTACACAGAAGTTTTTATAGGCCTGTTTGGCTGAGCACAGAAGCTGCAAACCCCAGTAATACCAATATAATCCTGTTGTGTCACAGGGAGGGAGGGAAGGGGAAACAGCCCGTCAGAGGCTGTAAACCTGGTCCTGTGCAGCAAAGTACATCATGCTGATGGCTTGGTTCATGGCTGTTGGGTCCTTCACAGCCGTATGAATCAATTTGTAGAAAAAATTATTTTTATGCAATTGGAAGCGTACATTACTGAAAGTAAATTATATAATTTTTAAAGCATATGGTTTATGTTCAAAGTTTTATGTGATTTACCAAGGATTGACCTAAGCAGAAGACAAACTTTTATTTTTCTTAACAGTTATAAGAGCTTGCTTTAAATGATTTGTTCTTTTACCAAACAATTCTGGAAATTCTCACAGAAAATGCAAATTCTAAGTTGATATTTACATACATTCTCTGTAGGTGTCAGCATTGCTTTATATTGTTGTAGAGAACAGTATTTTTTTCTTCTCAAAGAAAGAAGAAACACAGACTTGTCATTTTCCAAATGAAAGATAATTTTTCTGCTGTCAGTTTGTCTTTTACTACCCATTTCAGACTAAGAGATTTAATGATTTAATGAGTTGCATAGATGCAACTAAAATAAATGTACAGAAAAAGCCTACATTGTTTTCCTATGCACCTGTTTTCAGTTTTAGAACCTTTTTATTCCATTTCAGTTATTTTCTGAATAAATATCATCCTTATTGATGTAAACACAAGGTTCATGTAACATTTGCAAATATTTCTCAAATGTTGCAAGGAGCAACAATTCAGTGATGCTAAGTAAACTGTGAATCTGTCTTCTTTACAAAGACTGTAGAGGAATACTGGACCAGAAGAAATTCTTGTAAGTTTCTAGGTGGAGTCCTCAAAGAGCCACCATAGGGCAAATATTATTTAATACTTTCATTCATAAACTTGACATACAAAATAAAAGAATGCCACTGAAATCTGTTGATAATACATTATAGAGATGAATTATCCATGCAGAAGGGAACTGTACTATTGTACTAGAAGTGAATGCCCTTGGGAGCCAAAGTAATAGTAATTGGATGAAAATCAATTGTACAGAGTGCAAGGTCATAAAGGGTAACAACAAGAATTCTTTCTGTGATCTCAGGCATAAAGAGTGATCGAAGAAGAGATATGGATTAGTCAAGCAAAATTATTATCGACCTCCTATACCCAGGAAGAGAAATACAGTCCAGGCATCTATGAGGCAAGATGTTTCCACTAAAAAAAGAACAACACTGATGACATTATTACAAGCTCAAGTATATATGAACATTATTTGAAATGGTGCATATAATCCTGACCATTCTTCTGATCAAAGGAATGCAGAGCTGCTCTTCCAGGAGGCTATTAAGAGAGCACTTCAAAATCACGTGAAGGGATATGTTAGCTTCCTATAGAAATAGAGGAAAACAAATTAACTATGTAACAAAAACAGCATCAGCACAAAGAAAAAATGGCTGCAAACTGCTCAAGAATGACAATAACTTGTGAGAGAGATTCTGATGCAGCCACCCAGGAGGAGCGACAAAGCAAAAAATCCCATCTAATTTTCAAAGAGAGTTCAAAAGAGAACATATGACCTGTCTGCTTGTTCTAAGGGTGTGCTGGAGTCCATGTCCCAGGGAGGTCCCAGTAGCTCAATCTTTCATTCGCATTACAGGTTTGAACCACAGTTTGTCATTGATGCTATACCATTATCTATTGATAAAGTCAAATGCTACTTAGAGCCATTGACTGTGGGCAGATTTACTTGGTCTATTTGTAAGTGAAATGGGACAGATGAGAGATTTTTTTGCAGTAGTAGCCTCAGAATCTATTTAGACTAGAATTATCCTTCTTCACTACAAGTGACAAGCACCTTGACTACACAGACTTCTCAGTGTTGGCTGGCTGACAACCAACAATTTCAAGTTACTGACTTTTAATTTACATGTTGATTTCACATTGGGCATTTACTTAAGTGCAAGTTTTACCTGCATATTTGCACAACACACACTTTTTAGAAAATCTTGCTTCTGAAGATTTGTTTACATATACATTTTTCTCTTGTCTCGCCCCCTCCCACCATGTCTCTAATAAATTTGTCTATAAAACAGATGAGCTGCACTGATTTATTTTTAGGCCATCTCAAAAGTACTTAGAGGCTCCTATTAATGGCACAGTAGAACGCTGAGTTTTCTAGAACTCTGAGGCCGCAGGATCTTGTCTCTATCATAGATTTGCCCTTGGGCTGCAGAATAAACAAAGAGAGTATTTATAGCCCTTCTCATACAAAGATTTGATCATTCAAAAAGAAGGCAATGAATTGCACAGTAATTTCTATATCCCTAGGCTTGCTGCTAATATTAGTGTTAAGGAAAAGCTGATGTCACCTGATCTGTCACAGTCTCTGCTTTTGTACATCTCTGGGTAACACTGGGCCAAAAAGGTTAAGTATTATTTTTGCATTCATTTATTTGAACACAGTTCTGTTGTCATGACAGATTTAGAAATACTGTCCTCCACCTGAATTACATCAGATTGCTATAGTTGATACAGGAAATAGGAAAAAAAAAACAAAACAAAGCAAAAAAATCAAAGTAGCACTTTTCAGAGTCTATCCAAAGAAATATTTAAGGAAACAGGCAGCTCCGACCATTTGAAATGATCTGTAGTTTTTACTCTTACTAAATAAGAGAAGGCCCTAAATTATACTCCCCCCCCCCCAACTGTAATTTGATTCTAATGTAAGGTTCAGTAGATTACTGGAAGGTTACAAGTTGCTTGTACTGTAAGGCATAAGCCCAACAGAATAAGCTCTGTGACTTAACTGGCCTTCTCAAAGTCATTCTCTACTCTCTAGAACCGATATGATATCCTTGCTTTGGAGGACTCTGATTTAAGCTACATCTTACAATGTGGCACACAGCACAGCTGTGCTTCTGTGTGAGCACCCCTGGCTGGAATCCTCACTTACTCAGCTGGATTTGCTCCTCTGTGGCTCAAGGTACTTGTGCTGCAGTGGCAGCAATATTTCCCTTCCCATCTGTGCTGGGTACGCACACTTCCATGCTCACAATCACAGCTACATCTGGACCCTCATCAACCCTGGAATATTCTCATAAAGATCACTTTTTATTATCCTGGACTAGGGTTGATTGCTGTGAATAAAAGCCTCAAGTAATCAGCTTTTATTATCCTGGACTAGGGTTGATTGCTGTGAATAAAAACCTCAAGTAAAAACATCCGATATGAGTTTGTGATTTTACCTAGCTTCTATGATGAATAGCTACTTAAAAAGCAAGATAACCTTTTATGACTCTAAAAAAATATTTTAAAATCCAGCAGAACTATCAGAGTGATCTCCCTTTTTGTTATCTCTCCCTTTACTGTTTCCTGTAAGAAACACCAAATCCAAAATCCAAACTCTCACTGAAAAAAAAGATTTTAATGTTCAAATCCTTAAAACAAACTGCTGAAATGCAGAATAGTGACAGATTTGGTAAGTGCTCACATGCAAAAAAATATTTTTAGACTACTATTATATTGCCATTACATTTCATTATGTAATAGGTGAAGAGAAAATGGGAGTGTTTGCTGATTGATCAACCACTTAGAAAATAAGAGTAAAATTTTGGGAATCTCAGCTTGTTTTCTCCATTGTAAAACAGTACAGTGATTTTTAATTCAGTTACTTCAGAGCATGAGGACTAGAAACCAGTAATATCTTGGAAAGTTGAGAATCCCCTTGTGAGCTACAGCATAGAGACCCTGTTTGCATTACTGAAGGTGATAGAGTTCAAAGATGTCAGGGATAAGAAAAAAATTATTGTTTTCATCTTATGATACTATGATTTAGAGAAAAAACATTCACATTTTAGCAATAATTCATCTGAGCAGACTGGCACTTGCAGTCCAAGTTCTGAGTACAGTGTGGATCTTACTCTTCATTGATTAAGCCCTTCTGAAGTAAGACCTAGTTATGCAGGAACAGAGGCCAACTGGGTTACTTCTACTTTGTTCTAGAATAAGGAAAAACTAATTCTGGCCACATCACTGTAGCACTGGCTAAACTGATGCCTAAAAATAGTTGTTAAAATAGAAATGGAAAGGACAACCACAGTGAGTTACATGGAAAACAGACCAGATGCAAGTTGAACACATGAAAACTGATACACCAGTTTCATTTGGACCCTGATTTTAAAAGCACCCCTTGCAACTGAAAATAAACTAGATTATTTCAAAAGATTGAAAAAGAAAACAAGTACCTCACAGACAGTTTGCAGCTACTGTAGTAGGATATACAGCTAAGTGTCAAAGATAAACACAAACTGTCATCATAAATTAGGAAACCTGTAATTAAGATGTTACGTAGTTTGCACTAGTAGTTCATATCCATATATACCAAAGACTAACTTACTATTAGTCACTTTTTCTCATTTTCTATTTAAGAGTTAACTAAATGTTAGATATGTGTATGCAGTGTATACATATAACTTTGTTATTAATACATCAAATAGCTATAATAAGAGTGCAGAATATGAAGCATTGAAAGCACAAGACACATTTATACCACCCCCTTGCAAAACAGTTCTTAATTGTGATTGGACACTGCATTTTCCTCAAAGTGCATGAATGAACAGTGCTCATTGAATTCAACATTTTGTTTGATTTTGGTACTACAGAATGGAACCCATGCCCTCAGATTTCTAGGAAAATTAGGTGTTCACAGTTAATGGATACCTGATAAAAGTGTTTTGTTTTTTCTCCCCCAAAACAGTACCTCACAGGATCTTTTTGGCAAAGACAGTGACAGAAACTCATTCTCCAGGGCAACATACAGTTTCCTCAGCTACAAGACCATCCTTTCTTTTCTTGACATCCCAAGTCATTCAAAACACATATCCCAACTTCCTCAACAACTGAGATGAGTCTTGCAAACAACACACTCTTTCACTACGTTGTGCTGATTCATTCCAAGCACTTTTCATCCTGCACACTGAATGAGGCAGGGTCCTGTGGGAAAACAAAGAATGAGATCATGTAATTAAAGACTATCTCATAACGTACTCAGGGATTGAACTATAATGGCCTCAACAGTCTTAATTCTATTTCTTAATTCTTGAGTGATTAAGACTGCAAGTTATTTTAATATTGTTTTCTGAATATAACCATTAACAGTTCTGAGTAAAGACATTTAAAAATAACCAAAAACCCCAAGCCAAAAAACCAGCCATATGGAACCATACCAACTACTACTATATGGTATGCAAGGAGAATTACCAGTAGAGCCAACTGGACGGGAAAACAACACCACTGCTATTTTTATTGAACATTTTTCTATTCTCAATTTGCCTATCCATTAATGTTTACATGTTTCCCAGAGATGTTTCAATTTCAATGATGTTCTGCCAGATTACACTGTTTTCAAATCCCGCGTTGTGATTCCCACCAGCTCACACACTCACTCACCCCAGAAGGATGCTGATAATTCTATCCATATTGCCCAGGCCAACAGCCTACCTGACAAGCATAGGAGTCCTACAGACCCTGCTCCCAGCTTTTTCATTTCTCTGCTGAGTGCTCTGTCAACTCGGACACAAAATGGTAACTTCATTCTGAAGGAAATTTAACTTTTTTGTGAGTGTACTAATTTAGATACGTTAAGCTTCTAAATCTCTCATAAAATGGACACCATTCCCCCCTTCCCCAGCGGAAGTCTCTGGTACGTGTACAATTTGTTTTCAAGCTGAAAGCCAGACCCACACAATGGGTGTTCATCATTCTTTGACTCTTCCCAAGAGCTGGATCTCCCACAAGTCCTGACAGCTATCGCACAGTAAGAGAGATTGTTTTGAAAAAAACCACCACTCCTCCCTGAAAGCACTTTGTTTTGAAGCTCCAGAGAAATCGATTTGGGACTATCATACCTCATGTTTTCTGTCTCAGCATGCCAGGCCTCTTATGCTTAGTGCTGTCAGGGAGCAGCGTAGGCAGGGCTACTCTGCAAGGTGGGGACAAGCCAGGAGCCAAGGGCAACCCCAGCAAAAGTCATGCCCACTCTGGCTAGGGTACAGTCACACAGCATACGAACACCATGGGCAGAACAGGGTACAGGAAACAGGGTCCATCCAGGCACGCCAGTGGAGAGCACTGGAGACAAGACCAGCAGTAAGGCTACAGCATGAATCAGAAGGGTCCACCCAAGAGATAGGGCTAGCAACAGACTACCTGCAATGCAAGTCCAAGGTCCAGCAAGGGATGGAGAAATGGACAGACAGACAAACAGACCCAGCTTAGCTTGGGAAAGGAGCAAAGGCTCAGGTCTGAGCTTAAATGGAGCCCCAGGGCCTGTGGGCAGAGGCTGTGTGGGCATAGGTCCCAGGTGAGGCTACTCAGGGCCATTAATGCCTATTAGTGCACTCAGGGCATGACAAGCGTCACGGTTAGGGTTACAGTTAAGAAAAGCAGGGGCTGCAGAGCCTCAGCACATTCAAGAGTTTACAACCTCCAGAGGAGGGTGTGAGCTTCTATGAATAATTCCCGTTTGTTCTTTTTTTCCTATATTCATTTGGGGCTTTGTGGCTAATATTGCTTATTTAAAGGATTTACTCTTCCTTTCTTTCTTTAGCTGTATTTTGACTTATATTTGCTTCATTTGTTTGAAGCCATATCCTTCCTTTCTCTGTTCTTTTTGTTTGTCTCCTTTGTTCAAATTTTATGTTTGTTGAAATGTAAACTTCTGGGGACTGCAATATTGAACAAGTTCCTCAACTTTAGTTGAACTCATTAATGTTTGGAACAAGAGTCAACAGAGCATAAAGGATGTAAAAACTTTTGTTCCTCACTCCTGGAGGTTTTTCCATCATATGTGATTGGAACTCTGCTTCCAAAACCTATTTCTAAGTCACATCCTTCAGTCCTTTGAGAACCTCTGAACTGGAAGGACCCAGAGAGAACTCAAGACCCCTATTTTCCTTACGCAGCGAGCTCCTTGTTGCACCTTACAGACACATCACAGGGGTTCAACAGTTGGTCTTTCTTTGAATGTCTCTGAGGCTGTCACTGTGAAGGTCATACACAGTTGTGTTTTATTAAATTAAGAATAATGTCCAGCAATACTGTAAATAGTGCCTTGTTTAAATGCTTACATATAAATCATATAAATGCAAGCAGCTACTGTAACTTGAGGCATTTGTAACTGAAGGTTTCAGTAAAGAAATGTATGTTACTGTTTTGAATTTATAAAGGATCTTTTCTTATCTGGAGCCACAGAATACCTTGCAAACATCATCTAGCTAAAACTCATCACATTCCTGTGAGGCAAAGTAGGAAGACATCAATCAGCTGCTACGCAGTTATATCTAGGGTGAAGCACAGGTGGTGACTAGCACAGCAACACAACAAAGCAATGTGGCACGGATGGTGAAAAGAGGTGTCATAACCAGTTGAACCTTGGGGCATACTAGGGTGCTGTTTCATGAGTTTTCCCAGGATACCTTTTCTGAGAGAGTGCCATACAAGCTTTCACATCACATGCCTTGGATCACATCTGATACGAAAGGTAGCAGGCCATATTCTCAGTTGTGTTTTGGCTCCTTTTTACTACTTAAGAACCAAAAATGTCTGTAAAGCAGTCAGAAAACTCTCAGTGTGAAAGAATACCACTGGGCTTATGGGTGCCATGCGACACTGGACTTCAGATGCACCGAGCGTTCAGAACAGTACAGATATATTGTGAGAATTAAATACAATTGTGCCAAAAATCTTCTGTGTTTCCCTATTATAACAAGAAATTACATTCAGCAACACAGTTGATACACATCAGCTTGGGGTAATGGTAGTACAGCATTGGGGTACTCTGCTGACTGCACCCCTGATGTTACTTGCTGTACTCTCCTAGGTGCGTACAGTCAGATGTGGATAGTCATGAACTAGCTCCACTCACATTCTGACCTAGCATTGCACAAGATTTTATTGTCCCAAAGTTGTTCAGTGATCCAGAAACTGACCTGTTCAACCTCTTTATGAAGCACATCCAAGCAGGATTTACATGCTAAGACATGGTCCCCTGCTAACATGGTCTAAATGCTTTTCAGACCACAGAGTGAACAATGTGGTGTCATGACTTATGTGACTGTACTTGGACACCTATCCAAATACTAGAAAATCCAACCTTAATTAAATTGCTAAAACAAGCTGTTAAAGATGCAAGATTTGATAATGCTGGTTGGATAGGTATGCTTATCATAGCATTTCTACATCTCTTCATTACTCCAGTGGACTGTTTCCAAAATAGTAACATATTTTTAGATATTTTCACTAAAACCCAAGATACATAGCAAAGCAGTCTGGGCTTTTCTAAGTGAGAAGATGATGAAAATTCATAAACATGCATTTGGTATATCATTCAGCCAGTGCTAAATTGTATCTTTTGTATAGACTTTTCAAAAACATTCAGCATGTGAGGTGAGTTCATTACTGTAGTGTAACAGATTGGGAGCAATCTCTCTTTTCACGCAAAGATTTGGCCTAGAGCAAGAAGAATTATCAGCTTTGTCACCACTGGTTTTGCTAAAAGATTTTCCTGATCTTACAAGATAGGACTAAAATCTCTAAAGAATGGGTGTCTTCCTGGTGCTTTTTCTGGTGCAGAGGCTGCTCTTGGGAGAATGTCAAGTAATTGAACTGTAATTCTAATTAGAAAGCACTCACACAAACTCAAGTGAAATACAAAACTGAAACAGTTAAAAAATTTAGTTATGCATAAAGCACAGAAGATATTTAAGTGATGAATGAATCAGAATAAAATGGGGGGAGGGGGAGGGGGGTGGTCCTGGAAGAAAGTAGAGTTTCCTTGTTAGTAGCAGGTCCAGAGGCGGGCCATGAGAATGATCAAAGGGCTGGAGCATGTCTCCTGTGAAGAAAGGCTGAGAGAGCTGGAGTTATTCAGCCTGGAGAAGAGAAGGCTCCAGGGAGACCTTATTGCAGCCTTTCAATACATAAAGGGAGCTTATAAGAAAGATGGGGACAAACTTTTTACCAGGGCCTGTAGTGACAAGACAAGAGGCGACAGTTTTAAACTGAAAGAGGGTACATTTAGATTGGATGTAAGGAAGAAATTATTTACAATAAGGGTGCTGAGATACCGGAACAGGTTGCCCGGAGAGGTAATGGAGGCCTCACCCCTGCAAGTGTTCAAAGTCAGGTTGGACAGGGCTTTGAGCAACCTGATCTAGTGCAAGATGTCCCTGCGCATGGCAGGGGGCTGGACTAAATGACCTTTAAAGGTCCCTTCCAAACCACACCATTCTGTAATTCTATGATTCTACTCTCTTGATGCACCTTGAAACAACAGGTTTTATATTATGGTCATGCTTGCTTACATATATATTTTGACAATTATAAAAACATTGAATTAATCACTTCAACTCATCTTAAGCATTTAAATTCATGAAACAATTTCTTTAAAAATATAATTATTGTATTATAAATATCTGCTAAATGTGCACAAATTGTAAAGTCCTCCCCTCCCCCTAAAATCATTCGATACTTAGAAAATGGTTGTATGAATTTTGAAATGCATGTCTGGGATATATACAGTGCACGTTTGACTTATAGAAGGTCTGTCCTGGTTTCAGCTGGGATAGAGTTAACTTTTTGTTTTCCCTAGTAGCTGGTATAGTGCTGTGTTTTGGATTTAGGATGAGAATAATATTGATAACACACTGATGTTTCAGTTGTTGCTAAGTAGTGCTTACACTAGTCAAGGACTTTTCAGTTTCTCATGCTCTGCCAGTGAGAAGCTGGGAGGGGGCACAGTCAGGACAGCTGACCCAAACTGGCCAAAAGGCTATTCCATACCATGTGACGTCATGCTCAGCGTATAAACTGGGAGGAGTTGGCCAGGGGGTGGTGACAGCTGCTCAGGAGCTGGCTAGGTATTGGTCAGCGGGTGGTGAGCAATTGCATTGTGCATCACTTGCTTTGTGTATTCTTTTAACATCGTTATTATTATTGTTATCATCATTATCATTATTATTATTACTACTACTAGTACTAGTATTAGTCTTTTCCCTTCTTTTCTGTCTTATTAAACTTTCTTTATCTCAACCCATGAGTTTTCTCACTTTTACTCTTCCGACTCTCTCCCCCATCCCATCGAGGGGAAGCGAGCGAGTGGCTGTGTGGTGCTTAGTAGCCAGCTGTGGTTAAACCACAACAAGGTCCTAGAAAGTACAAAAAGAATAGATCAAATTATTCTTCATATGTCAAAATACATTCTAGCAAATATAATTGACTTTTTGCTAAAATATAGGCATTGTTTTATGTTCAGGTACTGAGTTTGAACTGCTCAGAGAGCTTCAGCAAGTCAATAAAAAAGCAGGATTTAAAGAAACTTTCAGCAGTTTTCATTACTGTAAGTGTTTTGATGCCAGTCCATGATAGAATCAAAAATAAGCAGTATTATATTCCATTTTTCTTGATAAAAGTCTTGAGAAAAAAACTGGTATCCTAGCAACTAAACATCAGTTTTCAGTGCAAACACCTCACCCCCTTCACTGTCTCAAGTAATAAAAAGAGAATAATAAAATTCCAAACTTGCAACCAAATCCTAACATAAAACCTGAAAATACAACAGCTCAACAATACATGGTAGATTTGAGCTCATTTTTTTCCTGGTAGAAGTATATGTTCAGACAACTTCCATAATACAGCTCTGTGACTGAAAGGGCAAGATAGCGCGTTTTGTGCTGTTGTCCATTTAGGTCTCTAACTGTGAATATGTAAAACCTTACTGTATCAGGTTTCTTCTGATTACTTTTATTTCATATCCAACAAATATCTTTTTCTGGACTCTTTCCTCCTATATAACGCAGGCTGTCACAAGCCCTGGTTGTGGTCCTCTCCTCAACCTGCCCTCCCCTAAAACAATGCAAACTGTCATTAATACGTGAGGATACTTAAGAACACAGCTCCCCGGAGCATCTAGAGAAAGTGCCACAAATGGGCCACATGGCACAAATCAGTAAACTAGAAAGCCATTTTATAAAGCCAGCTGTACAATAAAAATACATTAATTTAATGTCTTCTCTCTTCCATGCTAAATATTTCCACTTTCAAAGCACTTCCTGATGCCACAAAATGAAACACTATCTCTAGCTTTATCATATACTATTGATGCCTGTTTCTAGAAAACCATCAAAATCACTGTTACTGCTGCATGTGCAACAAAGACTTTTTATTGGTCTAGTATGATATGCACTCATATCACTATTATTTTGAGTACTTCCTGCCTTGTTTTTATTTTGTTGCCATAAACCAGAGAACAATAAAGAGATTTGGATAAAGAGGCTGACACCAGGACATATTTTATCTGCACAGTAATCAATAGTAGCCAGAGCTCACAAGGAAAGCATGGATCACAGATCATTTCCTCCCTTTGGTTTGAGCATGGGTGAAGACCTAAATGTGCTGACTGTCCTTTCCTGCAAATGGCATGCTGAAATGCATGCACTATTTCCAGTAAACTCAAAATTCCTCATTGACCCATTGTATAAAACAGAATAGCACAAAGGAAATTAACTATAAATATATTGGTGCCATCACATGAAAGGGCACACGGATTGAGGGGGAGAGCAGGCTGAGGGAGAGAATTCGGGAAGGCAAAGGCCCAACCCTGCAAAATGAAACGGGTGAGTATTGGTGTCAGGCAACATCTTGCAAGTGGCCATCAGCAGGACAGAAGGTTCAGCTTCTAGGTAGGTTTCCAGTCCAAATATCACAGTGATTTGCCAGCCAAAGCCCTTCTGTTTGGCCTTCTGCTGTACCTGCTGGGACTTGGGCAGAGGTTAGTTGGGGAGACGGCTAACCAGTGCGTCCGGAAACTGCTGTGGCTATATCTGATAGCCGAAGGTTACTTGCGGCTCACGTGCTCGGTCAGTCTGATTTGGAAAAGTGCCCTACTCTCCCAGGAGGATACTGCAACCATCAGGTTATTGGGCAGTACCCGTACCTCTGTGCAAAGCTGCTGCACTGTGATTTCGAAAAGTACTACATTTAAAACAAGAGAAAGAGAAATAAACAGAAGGACTACATAAATTTAAATAAATAACCTATGCAAAATCTATAAAGAAAACTGAGAAGATCAAGAAAGTATGTGTATTTGGCAGTGACCAAAGCAAAAAGAAAATGTTTAATAGTACAGATGGATGAAAAGGCTTATTCAGTGCACTGCTGTTTTCTGTCTGGGAAGAAGAATGGGATACTCCATCTTATAGGGAGAATGAACTTCTTCAGAGTGGACATACAGAGTATGTCAAAAAAACATATGCTAACTACAGTTAAATATCTTTAAATTCCACACAGGCCTCCCAGAAGAGTTTCTGAGAGGATTTCAACTGATTGTTTTTATTTTCTGACTGAAACTTTTTAATAACTTGAGTCAATGTCAGAAAACTGGAGCAGTACTAATATTCTTTTGCCATTATTCAAAAGGTCATGCAAGAAGGACAAATGGTCTGACATCAGTCCAGAGACACAGAACTGAAACAGATAAGATGTTTCATTTTTATAAGGTATTATTCATACTGTAACACAGCTACAGAATCATTCCTTTCCTCAGCCTGATGAGCCTCTTCCCAGGAGATCTCCATTTCGAAATGCCTGACAGCCCCAGCCTTGAGGCACTTGCCTGGACGATGGGAAAACTTTCTTCTTACCAGCCTGAGGTGTGGAACCTCTTCACGCACCCCAGTTAAGCATGCTAGCACTCACTTACATGGAAGACCACCTCTTTCTTGAGCAGCTCCAGCTAGCTTTCTTATGTGTGCAGACAAAACAATTTGGCTGTTTCAGAAATGTTCATTATAACTGAAAATATTTGCCATATTGGATCCAGTTGATGAGTTTGTTTGGATTTATGAACAATAACTGACAATGGCTATTTCAGAAAACCCAGCCCCAAAACTGATCACCAGAGCTTCTTGCCATAACTACCTGCTTGCTTCTTTAAAGTAATTAATAAGAAAATTTTAATATGAAAAATTTCAAGTCCTTCCACATCCAAACCATGCAGTCAGTCTGCCCATCTCACCCTCAGGCAGCTGTAGAATTGTTTAGTTACAGCATGTCCTGCTTCCCTGCTCATCAGCCATGAAAGAAAGTATAAATAAATCCATCTATGAGTGTAGCTGCAAACATGTTGCACACACAGGTACAATACCCACACCACCAGAGCTTTCCTCTGCTGCCTTATCCTTTGCCTTCCTTAACTACAAATTAAAGGAAAGTTAGTAGAGGTGCTTGGCAATCTAATTTAAGACATTGGGTTTTTTTCTTGAGTTACACAAATTACATCACAGCTCCTCAACCTCATGTTACAGTAATACTATATTGAAATATAATAGAAATGAAATTATTACTATTAATTTAATTTATAAAGTTCTGTACTGGCAAAGCACATAACAGATAGGATACAGGTTGAAAACCTAATTATTGAAAATGAATATTTAAGTAACTCCATCATGTAATTTATCCTGCTAACTTAAATGAATCAATTTGTTTTCCTGAAATAAAGTAAAAGGCATATTTTTAGAAAAAAAAAGTCCCGGTCCCACTAATATCTGTGACATCTCAAAAGAACTATATTCAGCATCAACAAGTAGTTAATGTTATAGATGTGAAACTATCCGAAGGTCCAGGTCCATGTTTGAATTAATTCTTTATATACAACTCTGTCACAGGTTTCAAACTTGGGCTTCAGCTTTTGAGCTGAACTAGGTGTTTAAATGAATTTTCAAAAGCCTCTAGGCCCTCAATTTGCCTTGAAATCAAAGAGACTTAGCGACATATCTAAACTTTGAGTGTATTTGGCCCTTGATCACATTTTTTAATACACAAGGGCAACATTTTTATAAGTACTTAAATAACTTAGAATCATAAATCCCACAACTTTAAACCCAGAGTGGAACAAAAACATTTACGTTTTCTTGGCTTCTGGAAGCTCTTTCTACCCAAAGCCATTCCTGATTACAAGAACAGATCTTGATGTTGGACTACAAGGCCATTGGTCCTTTATTTCAATTTATGCCTTTTAACAGTAAGGGTCTGGACTTTTTTTTTTAATGCAAACAAAACCTTTGTGTAAATTTGTAAAGCTGAATACTATTACAGTCACCAAACTATTATTCTTTATTTAAGATTAAAACCAACAGAAATAGTATTTAAAAGTTACTTAATTGAAAACACATCTTGAAAAGTCATTCTAAGAGCTTTTTAATATCTTGTTAAAGTAATGAGTTTTCAGCCACTCTGCACACACGACCCTAGAAAATAGACAGATTTTCTTAATTGAAAATGTAGTATAAGGAAACCAGAGTAACACCTATATAAATACACTGCGAGATTTTAGATTTCCCAGTTTAGGTCTCTGTTTCCTCTGGGATGTTTTCTCACTGTCTCCTGAAAGCAAAGCTTTATAGTGCCATTGGGAAACAATGCCAAATAACTTCACTTTCCCTACAAGCTACGTCATAACTGGAGCTGTCACTTCTCTCAGGTTACAATTGTGCAGTCAATCCACCCAAAACTGAAGTTATACCTGCAGACCGCTGCTGCCAGTGGCAGCTATCCCAGCGGTGGTGGCTTAAGTTAGTTCCTGGTCCCTGTAGGAGCTATGCCACTGGCACCCGGCAGCCTCCTTGGATCAAAGCATTACCCAATTAGAAGTATCTACAAGAAAAGAGAACTTCAAAACAACCCAACGCTTATTCACTGTCTATCATTCCCTGTGGTTTACTATTCCCCAGAAACTAGGGAAACACTCCAATTGCTTCATATTGCATCCTTCGGGATCTATGTCCGTGTCTCACATCCACCCCTGTCAGCAAGAACAGCAGACTCATAATTCCTGCTCGCATCCCTCTGTCCTCACTGTCTCCTTCCCTCTCTCCAGCGAGCCCATTTAACAGTGCAGAGCTCCTTTGATCTCCGTATTCCCAGCTCGAAAGAAGCAGCTGTGTAACTCTGGATTTGGACGGCTTTGCAACTGTATCTCCCGTTCCTCCAAGAACCCATGCACATTGCTTTCCTGCCCCTCTTCTGGAGGTGTCTTGTCAGAGAAGACCAATACGCAAGAGAGAATCACTTACCAGCTCGTATACAATTGTCACTGCCCCCCATAATCAATCCCACAGGCAAAAGTCATGAAACTCTGAGACTGGAGAGTAGGGAGAACCAGTTGTTACAAATTCAGCTTCACTTTATATTCATGAGGCTTTCTGGCTATGTTAACTTTGGCTGAAAAAGAAGAATGTTGCTATAAAAAGACCTCTAAAACATCTAGCCAGTGCCAAGCCCTTGCACCTGTGTGCAAGACCTTTATCACATATATGTATTTCATAAAGATATGTCTGTGTACACAATGATAAAGGTAGAAATATAATAAGAAAGCAGGGTCTTTGGCACAGCTTTAACTGAACCCTCACATGACCCACTTGAAGATCTCAGCAGGTGGTAGCCCTAAATGACTGACATCTATGATCATCTGTTTAAAATGTCTTTGGTAGGGAAAGATAAGAAAGAAAAGACTTGGTAAGTATAATGTCCTACATTTGTTATTTGGAAGAAAAGTACCAGGAGTACAGAGTTCTTCTTCTGACCAATAGGTTGAAAATTTGTTTGCTACTTGGGGAAAAAATAAAACAAGGGGGGGGGGGTGGGGTGGGGTGGGGTGGGGTGGTGAGATTTTAAAGAATAACCCAGTTCCTGTATATCACCAATTTCCTCTTTCTCTTTCAGACATCAGAATATTATTATTTTTGTCTGAATGGAGCTTAATCATCATGACATCATTAAATTCTAGAAAGTAGTACATATGTAAAATTTGTGAACATGAATATAATATAAACAGGATATTTATACATTGCTTTTAAGCCCAAGTAAAATAAAAGTGCACTTGTGATAAATTTCATTGTCTCTTACAGTCATTTATTTCTTACAAGAATCTTTAGTTTACAATTCACTGGGAAACCTCAGGAAAGCAGAGAAATGAGTTGAAATCTCTTCTGATTAAAATAACATTATGTAAAAAATGTTTTTTCTCCAAAGGAAAGATAAACAGTTTCCCAAATGAATTCCTCCCCTCCTACCAGCGCCATGTACTAGCTCCCATGGAGAATTAAACTCAGGACCTTCAGAACAGATGGCAAAGACCTTATCTGCTTTCCTATCACAGCACGGGGCAATATAGGTTTGCCTGATAATGTACTCACATTGAGAAAAAGGTTTCTTGACCCCTCTCAGTATATCTAGATCCACCAAACAAATGCTTTTTAAATGTAATCTACATGTTTAACTTTAAATTTTACAAACTAATTTACAGAATAATTTATGCCATATATTAAACCTCGGATGCTAAAGAAACTGTTTTCATTTTAGTGCTCTTCCAGCTGCACGTTTTGTCAAATCTCAGGCACATTTTATTCTCTGTCTTTAATTAAAAGACAGTTAATTTTCCACACTTATTTTATATTATTTCGGTGTTCATTTTCTATCTATTTCATGTCTTCTTTCCGCATTTGTTCTGAAATTATACCATAGCTTTGGCATTGCTTTGGTCTGTGCTATAAAATGAGTTTATTGTGGATTAGCAGACGAATACAGCTCAGTTCTGACACTGCATCAGTCCAACAGCTCCTTTTGCTCCTCTATTAAATTGTCAGCTGCCCACCTACAAAATTCTTACAGCAAAAACCAATAAAATATTTCCCCCAAACTATGAAAAATACGTAGACATCAGAGCAAAAGCAGCTGTTACCCTGAAATAGAGTCCTTTTCCTTTTCAACTAAGCGATCTTAAACCGGTTAATATTTTAATTCCCAAATGTTTCAGCTTTTATTTGAATGCAACAGTCTTAAAAATTGACACTGTTTTGGATATTACTGTGTGTTTCAAGTTCCTATTAAAATTGCTTTTTAATTTTTAGAGGTTTTTAAAGGCCACAAAATCAAGTTTATGGTGATTTTTAAACAAAAGGAAAAAAATCAATGAAAATGTTTTGAAGTGTTAGGGGTGAGAATCACTAACTGATGGTAGTAGTGATCTGATGGCCTTTGGGGTGCTGGAGCATATGTGTTGCTGGGCTCCCTACGGTTTCTTCTAAATGGATATTTATTTAACACAACCTTAGTCTTTCCTAGGATCCTTGTTAGAACTCACAGGGAACCACAAAGACATACACTTACTTTATAGGAAAAGGAAAGAGAAAGACAAAATAAATTATAAAGAACAACAACAAAAACGCGTATGCCATTAAATTCACTTGAAATATTGACTCATTAATACTTCTAAACCCAGTATTTTTGCTGTTTGGATCACAGCAGCAACAGCAATAGGAGCTGAGGCTTACAAAGCTTGTTCTAATTAACTCACACACGTCCTTTCCCATGGTGGCAAGGAAAATAGGACCATCAGCTGTTTACAAACATACAAACAAAACTTACAAGAGTGTACATGAGTAGGTAAAAAGGGTTGTGATGTATAATATCCCATATAAGTATTGCCTGTGCATCAAAGTAGCTCTGCCCTTAGCTGGGAAGAGGTTAAGGTTCTGTTTACCTACAGCAATATTCTTGTTCTTCTCATGACCTAAATATCTCAGAGTCCCCTGCAGCTACCCTGACTCTGTACCAAATCACATCTGCATCTTCTTCCTGTATTGCTGTTGTACTGATATATTCTTGCAGCCAGGACCCCTGTCTTTATTACATGTGATGGGTTCCTCACGACTTTTGTACACAGTCAGTAAGATTTCACACTTCATTAGAGGCTAACACACACACGTAAAGGAAAAATGTCTGAACAAGTCATCTTAGTACCAAAATCCAAAGCTTGTTTCAGAGAGGTTTGTGGAAGACCCCTTTATCAAAGGGGTACAGTAAGTAGTTTGGCAAAATATCTTAGCCGGCTGTTGTAGTCATCTACCTCTAGACAACGGTAGTGTTTCCACATAACCCAAACACCTTGATCAGATTGAGCCAAGGCATTTGAAAAATGGTTAGCAAAGCTGCTGAGAAAATGAGGCTTTCAGCCTGTGTCTTCCATTATTGCTTATGGGTGAATGTTTTCCACTGTTTGGTGTCTGGGTGCAAACTGTGATTAAAGTGAAAAAAAAAAAAGGGAGAGAAAGGTAGAAGATGAGATAGTATCATAAACAGCATCCTGACACATTGTTACTTTTTCAGATATTTTCTAGAATATATGTGATTATTTATAGTGAATAATTTATCTTGGGAAAAAGAATTAGCATAGACTATTGCTACATGGTACATCTAGGGCAAGCATAGATATTTTTAGTTAAGAGCGTAATTTTTGTGTCTTGCTATTTGTATGAATGTCCTCTTTGGTCCTGAATTAGTGTTTGGTCCACCCTAAATACTACAAGTACTTTCCTCTTTGTGAAGCTTCTATTGTGTTCTTCCACAATAGAAAGGAAATGGGAGAATAAAGAGAAAGAAGGCTGGCCACAAGGCTGACCACAATGAGACTGGTCATGCTTTCAGCTGGGGTGCTAATGCTTAGGGATGGAAAACATATTGGCAAGATTATTTCCCCTTGTGTAATTTCAAAATGGCAATGGATAGAGATATGTCTTATAGACCTATTAGGTGCAGTGATATTGAGCAAAAAAGAAAATATTTCACAAGTAGCAAATCCCTACTTTCAAAGCATGCATGCATGTTCAGTCTGAGAATAGTCAGGCAGCTCTCTAAATTCCCAAACTGATATTTTATAATATTTCTTCATTTTTAGCTCTGTATGCACAGATCTCGTTTGACATTTCCAAATCCTGATTCTGTCTTTTCTTACTTCCAGTAGAGAAGAGCCTTAAGGCATACTTGCTTCTTCCTCTGAATATTATTTTCCCACTTATCTTAACCATTAAGAAATTGTCTTTAATTGTAAAGATTCTGTAATACAGAGGAAAAAGTCACATTAGAAAGTGGTGCAGAATTGAAGGCAAGAATGGCTTTTCAGCTCTCTCACAGCTACATATTGATCCTCATTGGCTTTTTCCTTATGATCAGAAATGTACCCAGCACAGGAAACCATCCACAGATAATATATGCTCGTTGTAGGTAAACAAAACTTGCCAACCCTTTCCTTCTTTTCTAAATGCAGCAAAGATTTTACCACAAAGCCTGTTCAATAAATACAACTACAAACATTCTTACAGCTCTGTAACCTGAAGATCTTCACTGCCTTGCCTCGTGAGGAGGTGCACTAGGGCCTACGGTGGTACAGCCTAACATTAGAGACCAGAGTCAGACAGTCGACAGCCCGAAGGGCAGGAAGTTCGTTTTTTACAACCCATTGTTATCCCCACCGGCTTCTTAAATGCAGAATAAGCAAATGAACTACTTCAGGATTAGATCTGGTAGTACGGTATAAGTAACATTATTTCGCTGGTAACTGAAAAGTTTTTCTCAGAAACGTGTTCAAGAATTACAAGGAAGAGCAAGGAAGTGCATTCAGCTCAAGCAACCAGTTTTAAACAGTTGCACAGCTGACACCATGCTATGCTCAAGGGAAAAATGAATTAGACAGAAGGCTCTCCAGCACCCAGTGACTGGCCGACTATCTGCAATAGAGGCTTTGGAGCATCAACATGACTATAAGAAATGAAAACTCTTATAACAAGAAATAATACATCTTCCCCTTTACATATGGGTATAATAAAGAACAGCAACAAATGAAAATAAGGCTTATTTTTGTTCTATAGTTTTGAAAAGTCATTATACAAGTCCACAGAACTGGAGGATACTAGTACCCTGTGTGCAAAAGCATCTAGAATATAATTAGAACTAGTGCTAAATTGCTGTACAAATTCTGATCCTATCCTTGTGCTTGTATGAGTAAAAAACCTATAGTAATTTTAAAAGGCACTCGGTATCAGAAATGTTTCTTTTTCTTATCTGCAGATTTTACAGGCATATGACCACTTGCATATTCAATTTGAGAACTTGAAAATAAGAGAAAACTGCATTAAATCAGTAACTTACCAAACATCCCTACATAATTTTGATTATTTCAAGTTCAGTAAGTATAATATTTCCAGACTTTACAATGTTTTTTAAAAGTACTTTTGCTTCAAATGGGATTCTCTTCCTTCCCTTTATCAACTTACACTACCGAAGTGCCATGAATTCAATAAAATCAGCCTTTATTTGACACATATTTTTAATCTAAGACCCTCAGAATCTGCTCATCTGTGAGGTATTTTTGGAGAATAAGAAGCTTCATCAGAGCCTGGGATAACTGTCATCCAGGAAGCTACTCCTTTTGTATGTCTGGTTTAGTTCCATTCATTTACTAGGGAATAAATAAAATGTATCAAGCTAGCAGTGGCTGAATGGAACAAACGAAGCCGTCTGCCTTTGTGATCAAAGTACATTTTTAGAAATTGTGTCTTCAGCATTGTTTTCTGTAACCATAACAGACTTGGCTGAAAAAGGGTGGAGGATGTAAGTGGATCACCTGTAGGCACCACCAGCAGACAGCTTAGCCAACAAACCACGTGGGGCCCTGGCTGTATTTTTTAATTAGAAGAACATTGGTAACCATGTGACATGGTTACTACCTTTCCTCCTCCTCCACTTCCTCCTCATCTAAGAATGGCAGTGAGGAGGCTTATTTTAAAGACTCAGTTCCACAGAAATAAAAAACGAAGCAAATACTTGATTTCCTTTCTCTGGCTTATTTTGTTTTCATGTGTAACACTGTACTTATTCCCTGAGTTTCTGAGAATGCCTGGGGGTTTTAAGGTATAGGCATTTTTTTTTTCTCATCCTAGTATCTTTTCCTGTCAAGTGAGAGTGAAATCTCACCTCCAATCAAGTTTTAATAGAGAACAGAATATCATGTGTCCACAACAGAGGTCGTCTTTTGCCCAGTTCTGCTCATGAATAGCCCCTGCTCCAGGTTATTAGTGAACTCCTAATAGATCAACTCCCCTAACCAAGTGTATGCCTCCGTCAATTTTTCTCACTGTTTACATTTCTCCCCAGAAGTGAATAAGATGTTATTCTTTTTATTTCTGTAAAGGAGGATCACCCTTCCACACATGTTGCCATCTCAAAACTTGTGCAGCTTACGGGCTGCATTGTCACTTTGGAAAACACGATGAGTATCTGATCACCTGTCTGCATTATCTGTAACCAAAAGTTTCTTGAAACTCTCAGATCTTAGGCCAACTCTAAGAGTTTATCCAAAATATAGGTGAAACTTACCTACATTTTTGCAATTGTTTATGGTGTAAGCTCTAGCTTTTACTAGCCAAAAGCAATTTAGTGAAAAATTTCTCCCCAAATCTGAACTACTTTATAACTGTCTTCATAAAGACTCCAAAGCAGTACTTTAATTGGGTTGGTCTAGGATGCAGTTGCTGACTGTCTTATGCCAGGGCTTAATTCCATAGTATGGGCAACAGGAATAAATGTGTGACTCTCTTTTTGGCTTACTAGTGAATTTTCCAAGCTGAACATGTTAAAAATTAATGTATTACCTTCTTCAGCTCTTGTCCAGCTGAAAGGCATATGTGACTATCGCACCATAGCTGATGGCTCATAGCGGTGTTTTTCTTCTCCCCTTGAAGAAAGGTAGTTTAACAGCCTTAAAGCAATAGCTTCACTTCCAGGATCAGATTAAGAAGCAGTGGGCTATCAGAGGGAGATTTTCTATCCCTGTTACCAGTCACTCAGTCTGCAAGCCTATGAATGTTGCACACACGTGTGCATGCTTCTCTGCACTTTGCAATAACTTCATAGAGATTAAAAATAAAAAATAATTTAAAACTGAGAGGCACATATTAACAGCTGTTTGTTCAGTAGGCTGCCTCATGAGAGGATACACTGAATAGAGAGAATCTCTTCAAAACATATTATTCTCTTAAAGTGTTGTTTTCTGTGTATGCAGCATATTGTAATCAAATCAAGCCACTCCAGTGTTTATTGGATTAGCTATAATATATCACTAGTAAAATGCAACTCATCTTTATACATTAGCAGTTCACACCCAGTATTAGTTATCTCAAAAAGAGAAAGATGTGTCTAGAAAGTCTGCATGAAGGAAAACAAACATCTCTGATACAAGTTTTGGCAACAAATTTAATATGAAAATGCTTTTTAAATTGCTTTTAAAATGATGGAAATTCCTGCTGACAAAGATACAAATTGTGCAGAGAAGCACATATTCCATCTGCCTGGGCAACATGGGGACCCTTTATGCTGAGTAAAGTGGAACGTCTGGTTCCAGCTCCTTTCTGTGGTCAGGCTGTACACCAGCTTTGGTGAAAAAAAGAACAGAGAAATTTATTTTTTTGTTTTATTTAAGAAAAATAAATGCAAATTTGGTCTGTGTGGCTCCCACCATGCATTAATTTCCTGTGTAAAAGCTGCTTCTATTGTGAAAGTGAACCATTGAGGAGTGAGTTCAAGACTGATTTTGGCATTTAGTGAGAGGACAGAGCTTTTTACAGCGGCACATAGGCAGGTAGACTTAGCAGCTAAGCATGGGCTGGAATCCCGGTAGCTGAAGAGTTAGGTAGTATACTCACAGATAACTAAGGTGAAAAACTGTATTGAGAATGCAAAACGCGTACTGTTAGAGGTTAAGGGAGGAAGTCCATGTGCCCCAGGAGAGCAAGTCAAGAGTACAACCCAAACGCAGGCAAGGCGGGAAATCGGCACAGTACCGGGAGTCGCTGAGAAAGTGTACGCAGGCCTGAAACAGCTGAGGTGGTCCACAGCAGGAGCTGGATAAAAATAATGCACACTAAGAGTGGGGCTACGGGTGAAGGATCAGGAGCTAGAACAAGGGGCTGAGCCCATTTGCAAGACAACATGTCTGCCTGTTGATGCTGTGGTTTGAGGCAGCAGCCTTTTTTAACTGGTTTGTTGGCAGACTCAGTAACTATTAGCTTTTGCCCAGTTTTTCTCTTCCTCACCTGCATACAGAGTTATCAAGAAGTGACACTTTACAACAGTGTTGCAGAAAGCATCCAGAAGTAGGAGCTTGTTCACTGATTGCAACTCACTAAAATTTTATATGCCATAATATATAATGCTTATACCCACAATCACCAAGCCTCATACTTAAGAGCTGATAATATCTGCTGGAAATGTCATTATAAACAAAAAAAGAGTCTCCTTTAAGCAAAAAATGGGATCATATAACATTGCCTTTGGAATGGCATAGATACAGGACATATAAGTTTAGCTAGTATAGGTATATTTTCCTTCATTTATATATTACAGCTCTTTGTATTATGTTTCTATGATTAAAATTTCTTTTATAGCAATATTGTTTCCAGCTATCTTGCTATCTACTAATCTAAAATAACTGCTATTTTTAAGCTAATTTTCAGTAAACTGTAACATTTCTAAAGACTAGAACTTGAATATTTTATAACCATTACATGATAATGTCACACACAGTTCACTGAAGAGATTTCGTAGACATCATAGCTATAAAATTCATACCCCTCACTTATCAGTGAATCAACATATTCTTTGACACCCTGCTACATCAGGCTACATGTTTATTTATAGGTCTTCCTTTTGTATACAACTCATTCTCCTGTAGAGTTGCAAAGCATACAGAAAGAGCTAGTATAACTTGCAGAATAACAATGAAAATAGTACTAAATAAAAACGGGGTTTTGTGTTCATCTAGGAAAGTGCAAACCAAAATATTCCATTTTTAGTAATTCCACTGGATTCCTACTCAATCTATGCAGCTGCATGAAATCTATGTGAATTGCCTAAAGCAGAAAAAGCCATTCAACCTCCATTTCTACTTTTGATTCTTCTAACCCTGAATTTGTGAACTGTAGCGCTATCTCCATTTCAACAAGTCTCATACGTTACTACCGTACAGTCCCAAGCCAGATGGCCTGTAACAACATAGTTACATTTCCAGATTAATTAAAAAAAAAAATAAAAAAAATTACTGGGTCATAATAGAATTCCTCTCAATATTTGTGGAAGAGGTTTGCAAACCTTCATCTCAGTCAGGTTCCATAAGCTAAGCTCTTGCCTAAAATCCTTTGATATCAATGCAGTTGCACCAGCAGAACGAATTAATCAACTGGAAAGCCATACTCTGTTCAGAATTCATTATGCCCTCAGGACCAAACAGAATATTTAGACATATAAGGGGGAAAGATGGTATCCTTGATGGAGGGACAGAACTTTACTGTGCTTGTTATTATCACAGCAAATGTAATCATTAACCATGCAAACATTTTTGTCTGAATGTACCTGTAAAGACAGACACACACAGTGTAACTACAAGCTTTCCCCCAGTAGTGAGCAGTCTTGTCTTCCACTGAGAAAAGCTTTTACATGCACACATTTTTATCTAGTTTTATTAACAGGGTAATATTTCAAAATTAATTAGTTACTCATTTCTATAATGAAGTTAAAAAAATGATGTCAATATCAGAATTTGAAACTACTATAATTTTTGGGACTTATCCTTCAGTTACTTAAACATGCTGCAAACTGAAAAGCAACATTTTCTTAATTTTGAGATCTGAATTTTAAAATAAAAACTGTCACTTGCTTTTTATCTTTGAAACAGATTTGTAATTTCTGCTGAAGTATTCAATATATAATTGCTGTATTGTAGAGCAACACTGTGAGGGCAACAGTAGATATACAAAGGCTTTTTTTCCTTCTGTGAAGATGGGAAGGGGAATCCAAAATACAAAGGAGAAAAGAGTTAGGAAAAAAGTCTGACTCTAGAGAAGAAAAACTTCTGTTTTTCAAAGGATATCCCTTATGCTGACAGTCTGCTGTAGTTTGATCTTGCTAGTGTCAAGTCAAGTGAACCAAGCTGGCCAAAGAAAACTCAGCTGATACCATATTTTACCAGGTCATTGAGCTTTTGGGGGTGAAAAGGAGAGAGGCTGTGAAGCTAATCCAGATGAGATACCTAATCTCGTGTTTATGTTCCACTGTGATAAAGTCATTTCAGAGTACCAGTAAAAATGAAAAGCAAGGAAGTTGAAAAAAAGTGGAAGGACAGAAAAAAAAAGGGGGGGGGGGGAGGAGAATTATTTGATTGTCGTTTTGTTTTGGCAGATAACAACACAAAGTTCAAAGGCTATGAATCTTAATAAAATGTTGCTAGAACAATGAACTTTTGATATCAATAGTGCATGTGTTGAAGGATAGACTAAGTAGTGTTAAAAGGGTGTTCAAATAAGAATGTCCCAGGCCATAAGTAGAGTAACAAAAAATGTTAAGAATGTTAAACAGAAATGGTTATTTTGTTCTTATCTGAATACCAGGTGTAAATAATTTTCTCCATGTCACACTGATGCTTTTAGTTTTCACTTTTTCCAACTCAGTGTAAGTTTTAAGGAGAGAGTCAGAAAATTCATCCATAGCCAGTGTATTACTGCAGCTGAAAGAATGCCATATTATGTCAGCTTCTGAAAAATTCAACTACTGACTTTTTCTAAGAATAATAATTTCTGTGCATAACATGTTTACTCTCCCATAATGCTAAGGAATTCCCAATTTTGTACATCTTGTCAAATATTTTCTACAAATTTTAACTTGCTCAGCTCTCACAAAAAGGGTTTGTAAAGAATCTTAATGAACTTCTCAGTCATTCTGCACCTCTGTAAACCAAGCCAGTTCTTTTGAATAATTGCTATGTTTTCATTTCTTTTTGAAAAAGAGAAAAAAGAAGACTCATTTATAGACAGAAGTGCTTCAATGATGATACATAAATGTATTAATAGCCTCTTATCAAATGTAAGTTGATTATGAAAACTAAAGGGTTTCTAAAATTCCCATTTAATTTAATTTCTAGAAGCAACTCAGCAGTCTGTGCAAAGCATCTGGCAGATTGAAGAAAAACTGGATGTTCAGTGTTCAGCCAATGAGGTCCAGGAAGTCCCCAGAGTTCCTATTTGCCTGCTTTGCTTGCAGCATTGTGATGAATCATTTAAAATATACATAGGAACTTGTCAACAGCAACAATTCTATTAAAATTAACATTTCTGAAGATAATTTTCTAACGTAAGATACATCAGCAATGTTAGGTGAAGAATCCCTCTCTAATGATTTTCCTTGCAGAGTCGAGGCTTCTACCTTATACAATTGATAGCTGTACTCTGTCATACTTTTTAAAGATTAGTTGTATTTTAGTTCTATAGTGTATTTGTCCCTAGAAGAACATTTGCATGGCCTAGTATCACAAATCAACAGCTGCAGCTGTAACACATCCAGTCCCTCAGTAGCATTTAGCAGTTTATACAGTGTTTTTTGCACAGTTTAAATGTGATTTACATTTAATGTTGTTTTACTTCAGCCTTTCCCAGGCACAGAGAAATTTTACTTCAACGGTTTTACTGTTTTCTGTGTTTTTGCATACGTGGCAGATTCAGATCTAGAGGCATGAACCCTTCTACAACAGATTCATTTTGTTGCTAGTTTTTCTGCTGGTAAAGAACATTTGGGTTCCAAGAGCTCCCTTGTTACTCTTCAGACATGGGTGAATACTGCAAAGTAAGTACTCAGAGATATGTATTACACGAAAACCCATGAATTCACCTCAGTGGTATTTATGACCTTTTGTATTTATTTTCAGAAAACATGTGAGTATTTTTTTAGCCAAAATGCTTGCAGAAAACAAGAAGTCTCATGAGTACTTGTACAAAGGCTCACGCCTAGGAATGTTCATTAGGGCTTTCTCAAACCTCTGATTTCCCTTCTTCAGTCATCTGGTCACCGACCACAAATATTAGGCGGCGAACAGTTAGCTGAAACAGTTTGATAGCAATCTTAAATCTTAGCTGAAATGAACAGCTCAAACACATTCTTTGTTCTGTTGTTCACGGCCTATAATCCATAACTGGCCCAGAGATTACTTTTTGTCTCCACAGAGAGTCAGCTAGTCACCCAGTACACTCTTATTTCATCTGCTACATCGCACTCAGACAAAGTAGGAATACAGAAGTCCCTGTCCTATTATATTGCATTTAAACAATTGTTGTGCAAACATGTTTCTGGGAGGGAACAGGATGACCCTTAAGTGGTGCTACACAGTGGAAAACTTGCCACTATAGCAAGTAATATGTTTTCCTCTCTGTTGAAAACTCCCAAATGTCTCTACAGATAATTCATAAAGAAAAAGCAGCTGCTATTATTGACAGTTTGAGCAAAATTTGCTCAGTGCATTCTTAATGAAAACCTTTTCATCTTAGCAAAGATTTTAAAAATGACAAGATGACTGGAACTGGTTCAAGGGACCTGAATTAACCAGACAATTTAAATCATCCTTTTTACACTTTAAACTCACAATTCACACTTTTCAAAAGATAAATTTGACATCAGTTTTCCAATTCACTAGCAAGTCCAGACATTCAGTGTATTTTCCCCAATATATCCACATAAGTCAAGATAGAATTAGTAACTATTTCAATTAAATTAGATATTTGGGGAGAAGACTGAAGTATGTAATTAAACTACAAAAGGAGAATAAAAGACCCTGTGTTTGAATGTGGAGAATGCTCCAGCTCAAATTCATGAAAAGACAGACATCCAAGACTGAAACTCCTTCCCCATCATGTAAGAGTAGCACAACACACATAGCTCTGAAATATATATACTGATCTGAGGTACTACCAATGCTTAAATACTTAATTGCCGTGTGCAATGGTTGTTAAATATAAGAATTCAAAGTACAAGAGTATGAGAGCAAAATACAGTATAAGATGTCTTTGGATCAGTATAATTTAGGGTAATGAGTTTCAATTCATAAATGCACTTGTGAATAATTTATGCAGCTCAAGGTATGTTTTTGCATACAGATAGACCTATTCATATGTAAATATCCTTGTAAGCGTAGTCACCACATGGAGACATTTATAATACTTTACTTTCTTTGTTCGTTGATTTATTTTATTACGTTATGGTCAATCCATATTTAGAGTCCAAATTATTGGCAGATGTTAACAAACTTTGCAACCTTCAATATGGATCTTATTTGAAAGAGAGAACGTAATTATGGAATGTGAACTTCTACTCTACTTTTTCACTACTGTAAGTTTAACAGTTAAAAATAATAAAACAACAAATAAGTTCCCAGCAGAGATTTCATATTATTGCCACGTTTAGTATTTGTTCAGCCCAACCTGACAGACATAGCCAAGTTACAACAAAAGTCATAACTTAGAAATTAGGCCAATTAGCACTTAACACTGGTGGCATAGTTTGATGCTGTTATATTTTTTCAGTTTTTCCTTGATTTCTAGCATGCTGAACTTGATTGGCAGAGTAAATCTCTATCGCTTTTAATAACGAAACTTAGCTCTTGCCCAGAAAAGTGCCTCACGCTTAGATTTGAAACTTGATGACCAAGATTCAAAAGAAAATTTTTTTTACTCTCTAAAAACTCTGAACTTCAGAGTAAAAGCCCTAAAATTTGATATTTTTATTTATGGACTCCTAGCAGATCAAGCTACGTTTCTGGCACATAAAAAGAACAAGTAGTAACAGGTACTTAACTGGCTATGTTTGGATAACATTCAAGCATAACTAGTGACCAGTATCATGCAATGAGTATCCATCTAATTGCGATACTGGATCACAGCAGAAACTGGAAACCCACTATGACTAAAATGAAAACCAGCATGAACATTTATGCGGCCTTTGGAGGGTAAATCCTCAGTAATCCCAAGCTGAATACCTTCCATTTCCTTGCGCTCGCAGTTTCTCAGACTGTAGTTATTTCAGTGGTGGTTATGGTACACCACTGTTCCCTATGCTGTGTGATCTTCCCTTCCAAATAATGCATGAAAAACAGAAGAAAAAGGAAACAGTACTGTGACAATCCAGTACTGGCAGAGGTTTCTTCAAAATAGGGCTTGTAAGACTCAGTCTGTGGTCCAGACATTCCACTGTTACGAGGAAATATAAATCTCCTCCCTTTGAGGGGAGAGCGTATTACAAATTAGTTATCCTTCAAGAGACAAAAGAAGACTTTGAACACTCCTTGCTCCAATTAAGTCAAAATCTTTTATTAAACAGATCTTTAAAATCAAACCAACTTCTACTTACTATGTAACAAAAAAGAAATTTTTAATTTTCATTTTTAAATAAAAGACACTGACTTTAACATACATACACACACATAAGAGGAACTTATCTCTCCCCCCTGCCCCCTCCATCCATATATATCAATATTCACTTTCCTCTGGACTGTTTTTCAACCCCTTGGGATATTTCGCAGTATAATAGGTTCATTAATATATGAATGGCACTAACAGAGGAGCACAAAAAAATGACTTTGTATTATTAATTTAGAAGTCAAGAACAAAAACATCCAATTACAGTTCTGATCAGTCATACTGATTTTAAGTGAGTGCATTTCCATGGATTACTGTGAATTAACACATACATATGCCACTATACTCACTGAGGCACTAAGACAGTTACTTGTTATATATGAAGTACACCTTTTTGTCTAGTTTCCATTGAAACAAGCTTTTCTAAAATTTAAGAAAATTTTGTAAACGTTTTTGAGAGTCAGACATTATGTAGACTGATTCAATCTCAGCTTCTCAGCAAGTGTCATACAAGTGAGAATTCATTTACTATTTCTTATCTGATACATGCTTATTATAAACTTCTTTCCTCCTCAGTTACCCCAGAAAGGTCCAAGCTAATCAAATATAGTTGCATAGGCATCTGAATACTGTGTGCTTCATATACATCTTTGATTTTCTCCATTAGTATTTAGAATAGGCTGAGAGTACCTAGATAGGACAAAAGATTAGAGATGGAAGTTGTCATTCACCTCATATATTAGTAAAAAGCTGTAGAATATATTAGTACAAAACTATAGAATTTCGTTGAGAACCTTATCATAAAATCATAGAATCACAGAATGGTTTGGGTTGGAAGGGACCTTAAAGATCATCTAGTTCCACCCTCCCTGCCGTGGGCAGGAAGCCCCGTCCAACCTGACCTTGAACACTTCCAGGGAGGGGACATCCACAGCTTCTCTGAGCAACCTGTTCCAGTGTCTCACCACCAGTAAAGAATTTCTTCCTAATATCTAATGTAAATCTACCCTCTTTCAGTTTAAAGCCATTACCCCTTGTCCTATCACTAACCTTCTTTTGCAACTAATTTTTCCTAAAGAAAGTTTCATTGAATGTACTCTTTTCTGTCCATATGGCACAACCCACAATAACTATAAGTAATGCAACAATAAGGATGAACATTAAAATAACAAAAAACTTCAGTAGCAGAATATAGTTCAATTTGCACTTTTCTAAATGTCCGGGTTGCAGCTGGGATAGAGTTAATTTCCCTCCTAGTAGCAGGCATAGTGCTGTGTTTTGGATTTAGTAGGAGAAGAATGTTGATAACACACTGATGGTTTAGTTGTTGCTAAGTACTGCTTATGCCAGTCAAGGACTTGTCAGCTTCCCATGCTCTGCCAGGAGCACAAGAAACTGGGAGGGGGCACAGCCAGAAGAGTTGATCCAAACTGACCAAAGGGCTATTCCATACCATATGACGTCATGCTCAGTATATAAACTGGGGGAGTTGGCCGGGGAGCAGCGATCGCTGCTCAGGAACTGTCTGGGTATCGGTTGGCGGGTGGTGAGCAATTGCATTGTGCATCACTTGCTTGGTGTATTATTATTATATTGTTATTATTATCATTATCATTACTATTTTACTTTATTTCAATTATTAAACTGTTCTTATCTCAACCCAGGAGTGTTTCTCACTCTTACTTCTCCGATTCTCTCCCCCATCCCATTGGGGTAGGGAGAGTGAGCGAGTGGCTGCGTGGTGCTTAGTTGCTGGCTGGGGCTAAACCGTGACACTAAACTACCTTTTATCTTTTCCTTTTCCACAAAAAAAGGATTTCTTGATGTAGACATAAAGTTTTCTGAAATTACTTTCCTTATAGAAATGGAAAACAGGAAAAGCCACACAGAAAGTATAAATTAGGAGCACCTACACACTCAACCCAGAGCTGAACATATCATCATGACACCTCTACTTCAGGACACCAACTTAACATATCATTCTTTATCCATTGTGTACAGTTCTTTATTGTAACATCACTCTGACAAGAACTGCCATCACAACAGCTACTGTTACATAGCAGGCAGCTTAGCTCAGACTTGCATGGTGTGTCTACAATACAGCCGGTCCAGCTTGGCCCTTTCCCTTCTTCCTCCACTGGCTGCCAAATTTATCCTCATCCACCACTGACCAAAGTGCAGACCCATCTCTCTTCCCCTTGGGCAACAGCTTCTGGCTCTCTGCTCTCCATCCCAGCATGAAGCAACAGGTTCTGGGTGCTGGGCTGAGAGCAGATGGTCAGCTGCTGGGGCAGCGTTTGCTCCTTAATCCATCATTCGCCTTACCTTCCAAGGAAAACCTGGCTGGCTTGATACGTGAAAGCATAGTGGTCATACTCTGCTACCACAGCTTTAGTAGTGCAGGCAAATGGAAGTTTCGCAACACCTGTTTCTATGAATGCTAAAGAAGCTGAAAATGAATTGCACAGGAAGAGGTGGGAAACAAGAGTAACTTCAGTGAGGAAAGTGCTACTTCAAAGAAATCTGTGTATTTCAACCCCTAAAGAAAAGATCGCTAACTTTTGCATGTAGTTTCACAAAACCAAGAATTGCTCTGAGAGGTAGGTAGGATGTGTGCAGAGCTATACATGTACACTGAATATAGGTCTAATCCATTCACTATAAAAGTAAAACCTGGGTACCTTTAGCTAAGGGTCTTGAATTGTATCTAAACATTCTTTAAACTGTGCAACCCGCTCAAGATTTGTATTATGATCTTAGCAGAAACTCTCAATGGAACTATACTCTCTGAAGTCAGAATTACCTGTGTTATATTTTGATACAGGTCATATATAAAATACAGAAACTGTTATTTTATTGATTTTTAAAACTTTTATGACTCTGATCTCCAGAGGCGCATTATAGTACAAGCAGAAGTAGAATGAGCAATCTGGGTTCATTCTAGAAATGTGCCCTATACAACATTCCTGAATAGACCTTTCTCTTGCCTGATCTTCCAACCAAAATTACAGTGAACATGTCAATTCATATTGCATTAGCATACTGTGACAGAACTCTGAAGACTATAATCACAGAAAGAGGAGGTAATAGGAAAGAGTCATTTCAGTTCACGATAGCTATTTTCAACTGTAGTGCTGGCCAGTTATAGGAAAGAGGTGTGAGATCGAGCTTGAATCACATTCCATGGCACAGTACATGTTGCTTTCCATTTTATTATTTAATAGGGAAAGTATATTATAAGCAATAGAAGAATGTAAAATGTATTAGATCATCTTCATTGTCCACAATTCTTCCCAAGAACAAAACCAATAGCACAAAAAGTAAGAATTAAATGAACTGAATTTTACTTTTTTCTGTTCTAGTATAAGAAAATATTATTTACAAGGTTTTTCAGGATTTTTAAGTGTGCCATCAATTTCTTAAAAGGCATATTAGTACACTAAGAAATTTAAAAAAATAAGTGGAATTATTACTATCCTTCTATATTAATGAATATCAGAACATATTTTAGATAGCTAACAAAGTATACAATACAACCAAATAATTTATTTTTGTTTAACCTTATACTTACCTCTTCACAACTTCCCTTGGCATGCAGAGTAACTCCAATTAACTACAGAGTGTTTTCAAATATGTTTCAGAGAAAAAAGGGAAAGCCTGCTAGAGCTATCAAAATACAGTTATTTCTATCCTATTTTCAAGTACTTGTTTGGCTTTGGAAATGTTAGGAACATGATAAAACTTTACTATTCTGCTAGAGGAATAGGACACAATAGTATCCTACTCTTTCTTAGTCCTTGACTTTGCAAATTTCTGAGGACTGACTGACTTCTCTGGGAACCCTTATGGGAACAAAGATGAGTACTTGCAAGCACCAGGATCTGAGGAGGGGCTTTGCAAGCGTAACCCCATGTCAGGTTACTGTAAGGACGACATGTGCTGAACATAAACAGGCAAACAGTAGCTTCTACACAGCTGAAAGTCCTTATATGTTAGAAAAGCAGTTGCAGAAAGTGAAGGTAGTCAGGCAAGGCACAGGCTTACCCCCATTTGGTGCCCAGGGGAGACTCCAGCAGTTGAATCCTAAATTGTACACCATAATTTCCACAAAATCCCAGAAAGAAGTCTGCCCCGTGCTGTGTGACGCATCTTCCTTTTATGAACAATAAACAAAATCAGCTCTAAATTGGCTGGGATTGTAAATTCTCTAATTAAGGGGTGGCTTTGGTCAAGTCCAGGCAGCTGACCCGCCCAGAGCTGCGAACAGATGGCTAATAACAGCCTAAGACATCCAACCAGTTCTGATGATTTGTCACATTTCCAAGCCGTGGTGACAAGTGGCCCCCTGACACCTGCTGCAGCTCCAACTTCAAATCTTGAATGTTATTGACAGTCACAACTAAGGTAATTTTTTTCCCCATGGGGTTATAGCAAAGTGCTTTTCATGTGGCTATTAAAAGAAATTTTTTTGTCTAAATTAAGCATATGAATGTGTGTGCTGGATGAGGAAGGGGGAAAAAACCCACTATGAATTATGAAGTTATATAACAATTTGAAAAATACTTCGTATCCCAGACACTTTACAATGGATTTCAAGAGAGACATGTTGGAGTTACAAATTAAAATGCTTTGGCATTTTTCCAGGCAATAATTTATCTTCCCTGGGTGAATCATTATATTTACTTGGCTTAGATTACAGTGTAGGGTCATTAAAAAACATGCTGGTTCCTCCACCAGATTGCAATAGCTTGCATTTATCACAGCTGGAACCACACACCACATTTAAAAAAATCAGTTCAATATTGGCTAAAAATTGATGATGAAGGAAATTTTTATGATCAGTCCTTTGCAACTATATTAGAAAAAAAGAAGTGTAGGCAATTTTTATGTTTGTTCAAACCTTATTAAAACAACAGCTTTATCTTCCCAAACCATAAGTGAAGCGTTTGCAGCGTTGGGGCTGACCCTGATCTTCTGTATATTCTCTGCTTAAAGGACATGAGCAGGAAATGGTCAGCTTAAGGACACAATGAAAGGAAACACAGCAGCAAAGGTTTCACTGATAACATGTGATTTGAAGTCAGTGAGCAGATTCAGTCAGTCATCCAGCTGTTCGGGCCAAAGTCTATACAGCACTCTGCTGACTCCTACAAGACTGTGTCACGAAAACATGTGGAAGACTGACGCTTGGCATGGGCAAGGCAGGGAAAGCAGAGTGCTGTCACACCATCAGATGCTGTGGCTCAGTTATTTCATGCCAGAATCAAGGAAGATTATGCTGGTTTAGGAATATTTGTTTTTCTAAGAGTTAACTGGACCAAATAGAAATAGGATGCTGATGTGAGGGTGTATTCATATGTCAGTGCTTGAGTATCACTAGGTGTAATGGAGTTCAGGTCAGAACCAGAACTGCAAAGTATTCCACACCCACAATTAAGGACCAATATTTATTTTTTTTTAGGAGATGATTTTTCAGAAGACATCAGCATTTTAGATGCTGAATGCTTACACTGTGTTTAAAGAGATTTATAAACTATAAAGCTAATACAGTTTATAATTTCTAAGTAGTTCTTTCCTCACACTCTCAACAATAAACTTAGTCAACAATCAGAAAGAAATCTTTCTTGAGTGTAGCAAAGAAGGGATAGATATTATAAGTCTTGCATGGTGTATTTTCATACTGACTTTATAAGCATAGTTTAATCAATTTCTGGCCTTGGATTGCAGTAGTTACAAATCTTGTGCTTGGACAAGGACTATGTCCTCTATATTTTTCAAGGCATGCTAAACTAGAAGGAGAACAGACTGACTTTTTAAAAAAATCCTTAAAATCCTAACAATTTCTTAAATCTATCTTAACTCTGATTTCAAAAGACAATCATTACCAGATTGATCAAGAGCTTTAAAAATTCTGTAGGTATTGACAATTTATCAAATCAACATTCAGGTTTCAATGTCAGCACTATTGGATAGATATTTTCAGTCCAGAATTGACTTGCTCGTCAAAATCAGAGCGCCTTATCCAAAATAGTTAATAGTCTGACTGCTTGAAGGGGTTGTAGGTGACTAAGGCTTCAGACTCTATCTACTGCCTGGCTTGAATTTTTCTGTTCTGTAAGAGCTGTTCTGTAAAAGCTGTACTATTTTGTCCATTTTACATCTATATATATATAAAAATACCAATATTAAGAAAGATAGAAAAGAAAAACATTAAATACTAGAGGAAAGAGATTTTGAGTATGGCATGCCCCATACTCCAAGAAAAGTTTTCTACCCAACAAGTAATTAGTTATGCTAGAATGTATCAATACTTATAAGAAATTCTAAAAGATCATGTGAATGTTCCATTATAAAATTGTTGTATATTTTAAACCTCAAATAGTTTTGCAATAGAATTCTTGTTTTCAGGCCAACCCTCCTCTCAAAACAAACAGACTTGTAAAAAGAATTGAAAGCACATAGAGCTTTACTTTCTGCTAGTTATTTAAGGTTCTGTCATGAGTGTTCAGGGTCACAATAGCCTTTCCTGACCCTGGGGGTGTTCATGAAAAATGATACTAATGCTATATGTGTTATGTGGGGTTCTCCAAGTACCCAAGATGATAAATAAATATGCTGTTTACTCACAAAAATTTGCTACCTACCTATCCAGGCAAGAAGCTTAATATGCTGGCCAAACAGAGAGCACCACCTGTGATAAACATTTTTATTTTTGTACCTTCCACGTAGCTAGACTATATGTGTGTGTGGTCAAGAGAGAGGAGACTGGGCACCAATAAATTAGATGCATAAAATTAAAAGCTATATTCATAACAATGCTATGTCATCAGTGAGTTAGATAAACCCAGTCAAGAGCCTTTTTGATTTCCATTTAATTTTTAAAAAAGAAGGATAAGTTTTCAAGGCTTAGGGAGAACCACTTGCTGTAGGCAACTGCATTTGCATTTGACATCATCCTCCCTCCATTTTGAGCCAAGAACTGGCCAAGAGTTTAGACAGAATCCAGACTAGTATATACTAACAAGAAAACCCATGGTGTATTTCTCTTGTATGGCTTAAGACAGTCTTTTATCTCTGATTAATAACCTAGTTATCAGAATACCATATGCATTATTGCAACTGTTCTGTCTTGACAACAGCAGGGATATCCAGAGCTACCAGCATATAAGATAGTCAGACCAATATTGTGAAGAGTACCCTCAGCTCCATGAAAACCCTAATCTTCAATTACACCACTTTAATCACTCTATCAAAAAAATAAGGTGAGTATTTTACATGGCCCAACTGTAGTCCTGCTAGTGATTTATCCAAAGTTCAGTTTTAGCTGGTATTGTAGAAATAGAAGATCTTGATGCAATTAGGAAGAACAGAATATGCATTATCAATGGTTTGATTTTTTTTTTAATTGCAATGCAAGAACAATAAGGGATACTGGTGGACCTAACCTGTGTGTAACTTCGCCGGTGAAGATGAGATTGGCAAATGGACAGCTTCCCCCCAGAGGAAGACCACAGGAAGTCTGAGGAAGACTGACTTATGATATTTAGAAAGAGAAATACTGGACAGATTCCATATTATGAGTGTTGTTCAACACATGCAAGACAAGGAGAACAAGTTTGGCACCATTCATTAAAGATCTTTTGCTCCTGGAGGTGGAAGATTAGGTGGATAACATGAGACAGCTGCATCCTTTACTGTAGGAGACTTTCAGAATTCATTTAGGCTTTGCCTCAAGTGCCAAACTCTCAGCTCTGCTCTTGAATCCATCTGTCATCATTTCCTCCCATGAGCTTTCCATTCCTTTCACTTTGTATCATCTGCCAGTATGCATCATCATTTCTCCTAGTACAGCTTTTACAGTGCACCGAGCTCCCTGTTATCAGGAGACTTATGGCTGAATGCTTCTACAAAACAGGGTCGTTCAAATGGAGTAAAGACTGGCATTCTCAACTTTGGGGTTTTTTTTGTCCTTTTAGATGGCAAATGCTTGAAGGAACTTCTTATTTATGAGACACAACTTTCAAGAAAACAGAGCTTTGAAAGCTATGTTGTGATCACCACCCAACATGAGTAAGGGTCTTTTTCCTCAAGAGCAGCATTATTATGGAGGTTTTGATTATTGCCTTTGTGGATGAAAACATAAGACTTTCATGCATAGATCTCAGCACATAACTTTGGCAAATGGTTCGTTTACCAACAATATGTAGTTTTGTTCATCCCAAATGACTAATCAGTTTGGATCTAATATATTGAAAATTTTCAGCTAGAAAAGCTTTGGTTTTATAGAAATTAGATTCCTGGAAAAGAAAGGAGAGAGGCTGACCCTCCAGCTATTGGGTAGAAGAAGCTTAAGTAAATGCTCTGAATGTGGGTGAAGATCAGGATTCAGTGTTCACCCCTGGGGTGGGATCTTGCTTCGACCTGTGCTAGTGACTGCAGTGGTGACAGGTGTCCTTGCTCTCTACAGAAAATAGCACTCTCATTTGTCCAAGTAACTAGCCATCTTGTGAAGCACTTAAACAGGTGCCCTACTCAACATGGACACGTGTATATCTGAGTATTTATAGCTTTAAAGCAGATTTAAAGAGCTCACACAACAGGGACTGAGAAAAGCTCACACCATAGTGCCTGGCAGCATGGTAGTTAGAGGAAAGCAATGATATGAACTATTACCCTGATTTCAGCATAAAGTGATAATGGCACTGAGCTGTCAGGGGTAAGTTTCTGTTATTTTAATGAACGTTTATTCACTGGACTGGTGTAAATGTCACCATGGATGAGTGAGAACAGCAAGCGCCATCAGCTTCCTCATCTTAGACTTCATGTTATTAATGTAGTATTCATCTATAAAGTACACAACTCTGTAAACATAGGAAATGACAACAGTTCCTTAACTTTTCTAACTAGTGACCCACCTCTAGCTCAGCATGTTATTCTGTTGGATTTCTCTTAGGGCCGGGACACTGAAAACAACTATGCCCCCCAAATGCTGAAATAGCAGAAGAAGGTACTGCAGGTAGGATGTGCCTTTCTAGCATGAGTCCTTTTCCCCAGTTTGCCCATGGATCCAGGCTGCAAACCTGGCCCTGCTGCTTCTGGGTCCATGCAAGAGAATTCTAGCACATTTCTGCCACACCACCAGGAAGCTGGAGAAAAAAATACAGCCCCACTAGTAATGTATAGGAACTTGGTAAAATACCATATAGAAAAGCAAAATAATTGTCTCACTGTTCCAGAGTTTCAGTGTTCAGCCCCCATCCACTCCAGCTATGCTCTAGCTCCTAACAAGTTCAAGCCCCCCATGCCAAGTCTTCATGATAGATTTTAAAAGGACCGCAGTTCAAATAAATATTTGGCTTAACCAATGGTTTTCTTCACAGGCAAGCCCACAGCTGCAATAGACTATCCCGACACTTGTATACAAACTCCCAAATCTATTGATTCAGGCAACCAGCAGTGTGAGACAAGCTTCTTGTTTCCTAAAGCTATCCAGTGCCTCTCACTTTAAGCCTTCTTCCTGGACCTAGCTGCCAGCACAAGCGTAATAGGGTAAGGTTAATTATGTCATATTCCACATCCTTCCTGGCTGCAGCTTAATTAACTCTCATTTCTCAAACTCTTTAATAAGAATTGTTTCTCATGTACTCTGGATACCTATTCCAAGTAGCACGCTCAGTTTACTCTTTTAAGCAAGTATAGTAAGCACTTTTTTTTCTTTTTTGATAGTTTACCACTGAACCCTTTTAGATAGCCACAGAATCCATGCCTTTTGCCAGCTTTAACAATACAACTTACAGTTTTAATTTTTCTTATAAGTGCACCCTGGATTTGTTGTTGTTCATGCAGCAGCTCAAACTCTTTCCAAAATAGTCCTTCTTTATACCACTTTACTTAGTTCTCCCTGTCTCTGAGAAATTTGTTTCCCAGTACCTTGATTTATTGTCCTGTAAAACCTCTTGCAGCACCTTGTTGCTCAAGTGATAGGGTGAGAAATTAAAAGATATAATGCACAAACACGGATCCCATTTTTTCAAGTAGTACCCACCAGAACTCAGATGATTTATCAAGCTTACACAAGTATGTGGCATTTGCCTTATCCTCAGTTTCCTTCCTTCTCTTATACATACATGATTCTTTTCTTCACAGAAGTGTTTCTTTTTTTATTAACGTTCTTATAATTAATTTTTTCCCCAGTAACTTAACGTATGGGAAGCTTGAATTCTTCTGTTCTGTTCCTGATTATTACTCTCTTCCCAGGATGACACTATCAAAGGCTTTTCACTCACTGCATTTGTCTGCCACTCTAACACATATACCCTTTCTGTGAGATCAAAAGCTTCTAACCCAACCCTGGATGCTCTTATCTTTAGCACCTTTATATGTGTCTTCTTAGCTAATACCTAGTCATAAGTGGTTTACATACTCTTCTAGTGGGAGTTTTCCTCCTTGTGTCCTGAATTTGAATTTACCTGTGGGTTTTTTGAGCATTTTTCTGTCACGTTAAATGCTCTATTTTAAAGGAAGGGCTATCCTACATGCTTTTGGTTGGTAGATAACTCATCTTTTACTGAAACTTCATCTACTTGCAGCTACAAAGCATTCATCTAGGTTAGTAGTACTATTGCCCTTTTTGTTCACGTTGAATATTACCCAGTTTACAAAATGCATTCAGTGCATTTCTTTTTCCAGCTGTCCGACTTGCATAACTTGTGTTGGTTGTCATGCTGAACACAGTCTGGTTCCATATTGTCAGACTAAGCTTAGTTCAACTTTATGTTGTGAATCCCTCTGCTAGCTGTACCTCTCTTCACATTCCACTTTGCTTCCTTACCCAAAGTATTGTATCTTCACAGCTCATTTTATCTGCCTGAGTTAACAGAAAGGTATTAAGTAGACTAAAACTGTACAAAATAATATTACCTTAAATATTTTCCTTCTGCCTAGCATTCATTGGTTGAGCATATGGAGCCAAGCATTCTTTGAACTATCCTCACTTGTCTTATACTTTGCCAAAGAGTTTCAGCTACAATGGGACTTTTAATTTCTCCATTCTCCCACATGAGATATTTGCTTAATTTCTATGCTATTGGCAACATCTGGTTTTCTATGACCACCTCCTCAGAGCTTAAGGTGCTTGCAAGAGAGGTTTTTCCGTACCTTGCAACTTGACCAGAATTGTGATGTTTTGTTGAAGTCCATGCAATAGGATTCAAGAGATTATACAAATACTTTCTCCTTCATTGAAGAAACCCACCAAACCCAAAGTTCTTCTGTTTTTGAAGAAATGCTTAAAAACATGAACCTTCCTCACACAAGACATGAAGACAAATTCAGATAACTGAAACTGTAGTATCTGTTTAAAATCTCATTATTTTTAAACCAGTGTCTTGGTTTCTCAATGCTTAGAATAAGCATGCTGCATCTCATTGTCTCTCCAGCTAGCCACAGCTGCATGGAAAACTGAGATAGCCATGACTTTTTCATCTGCGCTGTGGAAGAGTGAGAAGGACACAGCTCTCAGTGCAATTGTCACAGTCAGGTTTGGGCTTTGCAAAGGGGCTGCATGTAGAGATGATACAGAAGCTTAAGCTCCAGCAGCTGCATTCTACCTTCTAATTAAGTAGTGTATCACACGGAGAGACTATTAAACTGATGCTGCAGAAACCTGTAGCGACTGCTGGCAAGTTTATGGGCAGGATTTAAACTGTTGTTTTTAATATAGAGTGAGCCTCAAAGGTTTTGAATGTGATTACTTGAGAGACCACCTATCTTGACAGTTGATTCTGTTGTATTAGTGGTCAGCAGAGGAATTCAAGTTAATAGCCTAGTCATATAGGCAGGACAGACTTGGCAGAAGGAGATCTGGTGGACAGCCTTGAAGTCTGGAACTTATTCTTCAACTGTAAAATGGGGATAATAATGCTCCTCTACCTCCCAGTAGGGTGCTTAGGCTAAATTCATTATTAGACATTTTCAGTAATGCTTCTGTTTATGTTTCCAAGGTAATGAATAGGGATGGGCTGGAAATCCCTTAACAATAAAACTTATAGAGCTTAAAGGGCAATGGGAGTTAAGGGGTCACAGCACTTGTGGCAGGAACTATAGTTATTGCAAAATCTGGTAGATAACTCCCAGCCCAATCAATTCTTGTCAACACAGTAATAATGTTTCTCCGGTGCAGGCTCAGACACCTATGAAGACCGCCCAGAGATATTTCGTCTCGGCTTGTAGAGAACTGATCGTAATATTGAGACCGAGTTAAAAACCACTCTCTAAGCTGTGTGGTACACTGCAAAAACAGGCGATGATCATCAACTCCATCCTTGCAGCCAAGAGTACTTAAGCAGGCCAGGACTGCATACATGTCCAGGGTGGTAGCAATGGGATTCCTTGCAAATCCCATCAGTCATTAGAAGACAGCTCTCACACATGGCTTTCAAGGTTGAAGAAAGAGCTCAATAAAGACCCCTCCTCTGACAGTACTTTGCACAGGAGCCCCAAGGTTCACCCTGCAGAGAGATTCCTGTGCTGCCTAACAAGCTAACCAGAAACCTCTACTGTATCTGCACAGGGTCAGCTCTAGGTCAGGCTGCACATGAGGCTTCATGCAGCTTGGAGGGAATTAATAAGGAATTTTCATCTTTTCATGCTACCAATAAACAGAGCGTCCAAATATTGAGTTTATGCTTCACCACACTGAAGTGTCAATCAAGCTCTCTTCCGCAAATGTATAGCCTAGTGCCCATGAAAGGGTGGCAGGCTTGTAGAGTCAGCCTCAGTGAAGGGCTGAATCTTTGTTGGCTGTCTGCCCTGAGGTCCTGCTGCTTGAACAAGAGGAGAAAGCAGAAGGAATAAACACGATATGATACAAAGTGTACACAGCCTTCCTCTAGGACAAAACTTTTTGGTCTGTATTTCTGCATTTGTTTAATATATAGTTCGTTCCTTCAGTTTCAGCAGCTGCTCAAAAACCTGTTAAGAACAGCAGCTACAATATGCTATGTTCTGATGTATATGCCGCTGAGATTTAGGTGGCATTTCTTCCTGGTAATATTCAAGGTTAGCTGGATAGCTCAGAGATTGAAGACAAAATAAAAAACCTTTCCACATTTGAATGTCAGCAGAAAGCTATAGTAAGCAATGGTTGTTATAGCTTCTATTTTTTGCTGGACTCTGACTGAATAAAGAAAAAGCGACTGGTGTTAGTCATACCCGGTATATACACCAGTGCCTGTAGCATGTTTTTCCTTTGTATCCAGTATATTCAGAACACAGAAGAGGTTAATGAGCTAGAGAAGCAGTGTATCTTGCACTGAAAACCATGTTAGCAAAACTGTTAAATGAGCCTCCTGGCACTGGGTGGGCCAGGGGCTCCCTTAGTAGCATGTAATGCTTTTTGCATTGGCACACCATGTCAGGAAATCCCATTTCCTCAGTTCAGAGGACTGAAGCACGGATTGCCAGCGTACTCAATTAAATGGTTTCTGCTATGGTCCCTCATTTTTTTTGAACAAAGAAGGGTTATCTAAGGTGCTACCTGGAAAGGTCTTAAATGAGGACTGTCATCACCACTTACCCCCACAGTTTTTTACAATAAAACATCACTGTTGGGTTTAAACAGCAGCAGTTCAGTTCAATTCAGTTATTAGAGGTGTTATGAGTAGAAATAAATAGTGATTTTGTTCATGTTTTTATGTAGACTAAGCGTGGTCCCTAGGTTTCTGGCAAGCTGTCAGTGTAGCCATCTGTTTTACAAAGTTTGTGGTTCTCTCTGGAAACAGACAGCCCAAAGCTAAATTGTACTAGAGGAGCATTTTTCTCTGAACTACCTGCTGTAGATGAAGAACAGTCAGATTTCAGTAGGACACAGGCTTTAAGCTCCATGTAGGCCCAAAGTCAGCTCATTTAAGTATGCAAAATGAACTTAAATTCATTTCACTTATATTTTCGTACGACTCAGCTTCTGTAACTTTCTTGTAAACTTTATATATATATATACACACACAAACAGACACATACAAATAAAGATGTAACTATAGAGAGGGACTGTAAGAGGGCCTGAAGTCCAGAGCCAGGTCACACCAAGATTGTATGATCTTACACAAACTTCTGCTTCAGAGAGCTTATATATTCAAAACCAAACATAACACCTTAAGTATATAAACAAGCAAGCCAGGATGAAGACAGAAGGTATCCGATATGAAATTCTGACAGCAGATGTGCAGTTTGCAGGCTATCAGTAAGAACAGATGTCATTCTTATGAGGCACGGAGGGAGATAAAACAAATCAAACCACTACCAAGAATTTCAAGATAAAAGAAAGAAAAACATTTTTTAAAGTATTTTTTGCAATTTCCATTTGAGCTTTCTCTGCTACCCTGTCTTAATAGCATGTTCCACCTCAAATGTTTTCCTGATTTCAATATAGTTTACTCAATTTTAAAGTGACTGTATGCCACATCAGTTTGAATTCTATTGTATGTTTCCACCATAAATACAGTAGCATGTGAATTGAACCATGTACTACCATAGAAATACAAATAAAGTACCCAATACTGATGGGCTGGGTCCTGTCATCTTGAAACAACTGCCCAGGGCATGGCTAGATCTAGATTTTTTGACCAACACAGCTGAAGTGGTTAGAGCCTGTCCATTGCTTTTCCAAAATGTTTTCGGATATATTTGCCGTTGTTCTTATGATATTAGCTGCCCCTAATGTGGTTTGAATGTCAAGTAGCTGCTGTCAGGGTGGAAGTAGGTGTGCACAAGATGTCTAAAGCAAAAGGAAAACCCCACCTAATTTGTAATTGTTTTATTGTATTGCCAAATTCTAAAAGATCAGCAGTGCTGTGCTGATGTTCCTAAACCTGTAGACACAGAAGTAATTTCATGGAAGTTTGTTTTAAAGGAAAGTATTTCTGACAGTGCCTGAGGATTGGAGATGGCCTTGCACTAGACTAGAAACCAAACTGATGCTAGCCAAAATGACAGTTTCATTGGCGAAGGTGTTAAAATTGAGAACTACAAGGAGTATAACTGGTTATACAAATCTCCCTCATATTAATGAGATGTTTGTTTCAACGCAGTCAGCCTACAGGCACATGCTGTCGTACTGTTACCTTATTCTCTGCAATGCTCTTTGTGTCTTTTCTCTCCCAACATCTTTTGGACTGCACTTTGCACTCAGAAGTCCTATTCAGAAAACATCAGTACACGTTCTAATTCATATTTTTCCACTTCTGCATAAGGTAGAGGGGAAAAATAGCTCTCCAGTGGATTTTGGTGGCCTGAGTATGAGTCTGTTGTGAAATACCAAGCAGTAGAACATAATAAAGGAAGCAGCATCTCATCCTTACTCATGAAGTGCTGTTAAACAAAGGACTGCAGTTTGGGGTCCTCCACCAAACCCATAAGTATTGTACCCTTCAGTACCTTCAGAAGAGAAAAACTGAAACACCACAAAGGGCATAAAACATCAAAAGGAAAGTACAATAGCACATATCAGAGCAACACTGTGATGGAAGACTGCATGCACAGACCAACACTGCTCATACAGACTGATGACAGTTCTCCATATTAAGCCATTTCAAAAGCAACTGAGCAAAGTTGCAGAGGGGCTGCTTTTGCAGCTAAGCAATATCCCATTACAAAGACAGATGTACTCTATAACCCATGGTGCTCATATCTGTGGCAGGTGCTTCTCTCCAACAGCATCCTCACGCATGGTGTCCATTTTAATTAAGATTAAAAGGTCATGTATATAAGGACTTTTTTTTTAATATCATAAAATCAACTCATATTTCTTACTACATTAGAACAGTTTGTAGTGTCTCATGGGAGAAAATAATATGGAAGACCACTCCTTTAAGTTATACCTGTCTGAAGCAGTTACTGTTGCACTGTTTTGCTTTGGCCATTAGCTAGAGGATGTAGGAAGGGCTGTTAAGCCTCTTGGTCTCTGAGATCTGCAGCTGATGACTTGTAGGTCTGTTTCAAATCCAACTGGAATCAGTGGAAGACTTTCCAGTGGTTTTGTTTGGTTTTTTTTTTCTAAATCAAGTCCTATGTGGGCTTGGGCTTCTGCCACAGTATGGAATTGGGATTCAAACTCTTTTTTCATACCCTTTTGCAAAATCTCTCCTTAAATGCTGTACATGTTGGTTTCTAAACCTGTAAGGTAGAGGAAAAATGCTCAGTTTCATTGTACAGATTTACAGACAGAAATTGCTAAGTATTAATAGCACCATATAATTCTTTTCTTATGGAATTCATACTCGGCAACCTCCAGACTGTCTCAGCTGCCCATCTGAAGACATGGTAAACAAGCCTCTGCCACAGAAATTTTCATTTGATTGTTTATTTTCAGATATGATCTACTCTCCTTCCCAGTTTGAGTTTCAGAAGTATCAAATCTCTGGCACAATGACAGCAATCAGGCAAGCTGGTGCAATAAAGTTATGAGCTGTCAACAGTAATTCAGGTTGGGTGGCAATATCAGAATGTATAGAGCCAGATCTGTTATTGTTTTATTTTTAAAGTTGGATTTCAAATCATCACATCAGCATTCATTCAGTCTTGATTAGAGTTCTGCTTCTTCCTTGTTCATTGCCAGCTTTGTCGTTCTCCTGCTGATCTCAAATATTGGACTCCTACAATCCTGGAATTTGGGTCCCCTTTGCAATTGTAGACTTTGCAGGTCCTCGCTGCAGCCCTGTGTAGGGGGTGTAGTAAAACAGTGGGCAGCAGCTATTCATAACTTATTGAATCAAGCTCCTGCCAAATACCACTTCTGAATATATGGTCAGCCTGTTAGTGGCTGGAAAATTACATTTCCCCCTGCTCTTGTTCGAAATATGCGTTTATTTGACATTACTCCACAGGCTGTTATTCAGCCAAATATATTAGAACTGAAGAATTATGCAAAAGCTTTGGCAAGTCCTGAATCAGAAAATCAGCTGTTAAAATAGTTTTGTTAAAAAGGCAAAGTATTTCAAATCTTTTGTACTGATGCCACCTTGAAACTCACATCTGGAAAAGAAAGCGTTTTTGCAAACAAATATTTTCTGCTGAGTAACAATCTCTGAAATGGTAAGATCAAGAAATTAAAACTCTATTTCCTGCACCATTGAAAAATCTACATATTTCTGGTGTGTTACTAACCCCTAACAGCTTACTAGATGTGGTTTTAAATGATGCATCTAAAGGAGACAGAGACATGGTTCAGGATCTCAGATTTCTTAGCTAAGCATACAAAACAGGGTTTTTTTCAATCCTTTTATAAAAGGTTACAAAAGCAGATGGGCAAATGAGGAAATGGCAAGCCACCACTTGGAAAGAAAAAGATAATGTGGTGTTTACTAACAGATGGATAATGGGCCAAGCATTCCTATATAAATTTTGGTTCCTGTGCTTATAGAAATATCCTTAAATTAAAATTAATTGCTTGTTACTATCCTGGAAGCTAGAAAGCCTAAGCTTGAACAAACTTAAGTCCTCTCAACTAGGCAGATAGTGAAAAATCCAAAGGCTTTATTTATTTCAATTATTATTAAGGTAAAGGTTTTTTTACAGATTAAAGTATTCATGCACTGACTTATTTCATTATACTCTTAATATCACCTTTTCTATATCCTTTGCAGCAACCAAACACTAGCTGTCTGGATGAGAAGCTGTACCTCTAGGATGCTTTCACTTTAGCAAGCTGGTTGTCATATTGTGAAAAGGTCTGTTTTACACAAGGATGAGGAGTTAGAAATCAGGTACTGAATGCAGTGGACTCCTTTAGTTGTCCAGGTGATTCCTGAACAGTCTGAAAGGACACGTTTGGTGCATTGGGAATATTCATGTGCTTTCATTCTTCTGCCATCACAGAGTGATCATAACATTTCAATATTAATATTATTTTGAATACTATACATGCCATTCAGACTATCACGGTAGTAGTGTGGAATCTACACTCTTTCTAATGAAAATAAGTATGTCAATAGTACACAAAGGGTAAATACCCCAGTGTGAAGAGTTTGACTGAAATGTAGCTGACTCCATCCAACACAGTTGGGGCTGTTAAAGCAAATACTGGGAGCACAAGTATGAAACCACTGGTTCCCTCATTGTACACATTTATGGCCACTCTGTTTATCAGCTATCTTGTGTTTCTATCTGCTGTCTTTCAGCTACTGTACTATAACTGTCCAGGAGTGTTTTGTACAGCTGATTAGAGAAGGAAAGAAACAGAAAGTTGATTCACCATTGATATTTGTAGGGCTTTTAATATTAGCATTGTTACAAGCATGCCTTTCACAGTCTATTGCTGTATCTCCTCATTTGTTGAAGCTTGCTAAACAGAAGGGAAAGAAGAGTGGAATAGCTCCATCTCCAGTTATGAACTATGACTTTTTTTTTGTTACTGTGTGACCAGCCAGATGAGCAGAAAAACTGCAGCACTGCAGTTGAAAAACGTCATTTCCAGCTTGGCCAAGAAATGACATTTTTATGAGCAGATGTACAACCTTGCTAAAGCAAATGAAAGCATAAGCATAGTTTGCATATATGAGTAGTCTTCAAAGACCTGTGTTAGTCACTCCAATTGTTTTATGGCCATTACAAGTAATGGCCACGGCACAGGTTACAGCATATTTTCTACTGTAGGTCAACAGAAAATTATATACGCTAAAAAACTGGGATTCAAGTGATGAGTGAACAGTGTATGTATTGAGTTACTCAAACACAGTGAGCTGAATCATACATGAGGTAAAAGTTATCCTTGAGATTCAACTAGAAACAGAAAAAAAATACTGTGATTTATTCCATCAACCAAGTATAATCTCAAGAGGAAGTTTCTTGTCTACTAAGCTACTTAGACAAATTTATAATTCCTTTTCCTGTAGTAAATCACCTTGGCTTCAAAGGAGGGAAGGTGAGACTGGCAGATACAACAATGGGGTTCTTGCAGTCATACCATCTTTTCTTGTAGATGACGTAAGCTTATACACCAAAACAAAGGTCAAAATAACTGAGTTATTACTTCTCATTAAGCCTACCCTAATTTATTTGCCAACATAAATTTTCTGCAAATTTTGCAGAAGCATAGATGGCACAAACCCCAGTTTTTATGGTTCTTTCAAGCAGTGTTCTATTGTAGCCTTTTAAGCAGTGTCAACTGCTAATGCTAACGCTTACTGAACTGTGTTGCAAGGGAAGTTCACTTTTGGCAGGCTTGCTGAAAGCCTGTTAACCAAGCACATTTGGCATGGGTGTTTCTGTTTGCCTCATTACTCAGAGTAAACAAGGGAGATCTGAACTGCAAGTTTGGGGTGAAATCCTGGATTCAGTGAATTCAATGGTAAAATTCACATGGACTGTAGTGGTGCTAGGATTTCTCTCTCCTAACATCTTTCTCTACCTCAGTAACAAGATTGTCCTCTTTTTGTGGACAGACCTGGCACAGACCCTTTTAGGAATTATCAATTAAAGGTATCAAGGACAGTGTTGGATTCATATCATTAAAGGCATGACCACATAAGTTAACATGCAAAAAGCTGGGATGCAAACTCAGAGAGCATCTGCTACATGATGTTGTGATCCCATATGCACATTTTTCACCATTAGTAAATTAGATTAAATAATTTACTCCTTGCTGAAAAAACTGTTTTATTATTGGCTAAGAGAGTGAAGATGAGCTGTTACCATGAGCTGGCTGTTTTCTTTATACAGTGTGGTAGTTACAGAATGCATGTAGGTAATTGCTATAATGTATTTGATGTGTTGTAAATTTATATGCTTCCTAAATTCTTACTTTTTCATTTGCTCAAAACTCCAGAATTCATACTGCATTGTAAGCAACTCCTTCTAGTCCTGTTTTTTAACATATCTGTATACATTTTTATAAAACTTTCTTTAAAAAAAAAAAAAAAAAAAACTTTGACTTGGAAATCGAATACTAACTGTATCCAATCATATTCAAGTGAGCTCTCATTCACAAAAATAATTTCCATAACATGTTCAGTGGTACTTTTCTGGTGAAAATGGAATACATGTACAAGACAAAGAAAACCCATTCCTACCAGATAGCTTGCGGGATATGCCAAAAGGAATAACCTTAAAGAAGACGGAAACTGAGAAACAAGACAAAGGAAACAGGTACTAGAATATTTCATTTAGTGACTATATGACAAGTCCATCATAGATCATTATTTATAGGTCACTTTCCTGTCAGCTGTAGGATTTCTGGCCTTAATCATGAGAGTCAACACAGATTTCCGAATAAAAACTTCCAATGTGATAGAGATAATTCTGAGCCGGACAAAAGATACATATGACCATGATTTGCTTCCTTTCTTACATTAAAAATGCCAGGATATTTCCCTAATAATTCCTTGTCATTAATAGTGCTGTTTTCTCCTGTCACAAACAACAAGGAAAAGATTTTTCTATAGCAAGATCTTGAGCCTCGCTGAAGCTGTAGTTCAAGTCATCCTGAAGTTTAAAGGAACTATATTTTTAAATATATCATTTTGTTATAATGCCTTGTTTCTGCTCTGTGCAAACTTGGAAGATCATTTCCCTCTCCTATCAGTTTTTGTTCTTCAGCACACACAGGTATTATTTTCCCTTTTTCTATCTTCATTTGGAATTAAAATTGAAAAAACACCTTTATTTTTTTACTGGTTTTATGTGAAGATACTTGAAAAATATCAGACCGTCCTTGGGAATACATCCCAGACAAACTGGCTCATAGTTCTGTTCTGGTGTAAAGTTACACAAAGAGAGCTGGGGGTGTGGGGCAGGTTTGGAGAGGACTTTTGTTCCAGTGTTTGGACTGAAAACCAAAAACATCCTACGTCAGCCTGAAACAAACAAATAAACAAAGAAACTCCTTTTTTTTCCCCAGACAAGCAAAAAACTGGTGTAAGATACTAAGAAAAGCAATCCAGAACCTTCTCCTGCACACATCAAAGGAGGCATTTTAAACTTATTTTTAATAATAAAAGGACAAGAAATTTGAAGATTAAAACCAGATGCCCATAAATTAAATTGAGAAGGTGGCCCACCTCTCCCTACTGTAAATGAAAGTGAAGTTTTGCCACCTTCACTGGTCCATTATACCATTCTCATTTTCAGTTTCAGATGGCTTTTAAGTGTCCAGTTTCCTGTGTCCATAGGCAATACTGCATGACCACTACAGATAGCCTCTGAAATACTGATTATCCAAATATTACGTTGCTCACCAAGAACAGTAAAAATTCTTATTTCATTCCTTTCTCTGAGCTAGAGAAACTTGAAGAGAGTTTGAGCAATTACTTCCAGTGCCCTGATGACCATGACGCTATCTAAGGGCTAATAGACCTTCATTAGTACATCTTTTTTGTATGTACATGTTGGACAGCAGAGAGAAAGAGAGACTATAAAGAGAGAAAGTAGAAAAGTGCCATTCAGTCCTGACAATTCAGAAAAAGGAATCTGCCAGCAAACTTGCATTACAATTTGTTCATTTTAAAAACATCAGTGAAGTAAGTTTTCTTTGTTCACTTGTTCCTTGTAGTCTGGCTTTAGGTTTGGACTTGGGCAATGCATCTTAGGTTGCAATATATGTTCCCTCCTATCAACAGCATCTCTAGGCCACTGAGGAAACTCATCTTCTGCCTATGCTCTGATGACTATTTTGCATGACTCCTGAAAACAGCCATTCTCAAGGCCCTTCAATCACCAGTGGAAGAATTCAGTGGATAATTTACAGGTTTGACTGACAGTCAATTTTTTTTTTTTTTAAATCTAATTAATGTTTGAATACAGAGGTTCATATCTTTTTTGTTTTAAAAGAACTTCGAGAACAAGAAAGAAAATAAATTTATACATTTAAATAAACCGTACAGAAGTTTTTATACTAAGCTGTAAAGACATTTTATGTTTATTATCTTCTATAAATTCTGTAATAAGAACTCTGTAAAACAAAGGCAAATGGCAGTTTAAGGAAAGGTACTGCTTCCATATGACAGTTATGTTGGTGCTAAACCCAGATGTTCTGACACAACATCAAACCACCCTGCTAATTGCCCTGTAAACCTTCTCCTGGAAGTTGGATAATTTCTGAAAAGACTTGCAGTATCAGGACCCTTGCTTGAAAGTGCTAATTGTCAAATCAATATTAATTTACATCCATAGACTTTAAAAAAAAAATCCATTTACAAGTTTAAAAGTTACAGAAGTGTAAGAAATACTAGAAATAATTAGAAAAATATTAGCCAGCTCTTTTATGTTTTAACTAAATAATTGGATAACTTTAGAATTAAAGAAATTAACCAATTTCTTGAACGAAGACAGATTGCTAATCTTAGTGCTCACAATCATCATTGTTATAAAGCAACTAATACATATATCTGGAAAATTTCTGATAGACCTCTACCTCCTGGCTAGTAAATGTGGTCAGAATAACTGAAGAAAAATGTTAGATACTGCAAAATAGCTAAGTTTTGACAGTAGCAAAATGGTACAGTGTGAACTAATACTAGGCAATGTTAAGACTACGGATTTTTGCCAGCAGACCTGGGTTGCTCAGGAACAGGGAGAGCCATGGACCTTAATTTAGCAGGTGCCTTTTAGAAACTTTCATTCAGGCTTATTTATGCTGACTAAATTTTGTGCTTTTACTGAGGCAGTTTCTTTCACTTACAGAATGTGGATTAACTCTACCAAAGCATAACTTTTCAAAATGTGTTTATATTCACAAGAGAAGTTGTTGTAACATGTATTCTTAGTAAATATTTTTTTGGAAAAAGAGATTCATCTTATATATGAAGAGGGTCCACGTTGAAAAATAAGACTCAAGAGTTGTCTATAATTTTTCTTCGAAGCTACCCCTGCTGAGAGCCAATGCTAATTTTGTTGTTCTGCCTCAGTATCTAGCATCAGAAATGCTGATGAGAAACCTGAGCTGATGTACGTTTATCTGGTCTCTGCACACATCAGATAGATTGATTTGTAAGTTGCAATTATAAGTGCTTGGCACTGTAATTTTGGTACTTGTTGAAACTTGACAGACCAGGAGGAAACATCAGATTCAAATATTCAAACAGAATAAAATTCCACATAAATAAGTGACAGAAATTTAAGCAAAGTTTATTCAGGAGAAGGGTTTGACCAGCAGGCACTTGAACATAACAATAGATACTTGTTTATTTGAAGAGATTTATCTAAAGCGATCCAAAAGAAAATCCTGATAGCCATCAAAGACCATAATAAAGAAAATCATGTGGAACATGGATGTTGTATATTTGTATTCAGTTTCCTCTGGAAAATCACATTAGATATGAAAGTTTTTTAAATAAAAGGCAGGATTTAGCAATGTTGACTCAAGCTTTATTAAGTGGTAATTTCAAACAAGACTTCTCCTCACAAACTCTTATTAAAACATAGTAAGAGTAACAGGTAATTCAACAAGAATAAGAGAGGCTTAATTTCTCTATCCAAGAAACACCACATACGATGTATGTTCTGTAAAATATATTCACCAGTTTATAGACCAAGAACTTGCAAAGATGCCCTATGGAAAATATCCATGCAACGTGGAAATATCCCTGGAAACGTGTCATCACCTAAAATAATTATCTACTATGACTGAATTATTTTCCAGTGGGGCTGTATGATCAACATTCATTCCAAGTTCTAAGCATGTTGAAAAATAATGTGCATTATTTACCAGTCTTCATAATAATAAACTGTTTCTTGAAACTGGGAGAAGGTTCCAGCTTGTAAAGTAGGACATCACTGTAATTCCTAACTACATCCATCTCCAAGGCAAGGAGGCAAGAATAACTGAGTGCTCCCTGAGGTTAAAGAAAGACCCTTCTGTTCTGATCATCCCTCCACAGTGAGGCATCAGCAGGGAAAAGCATATTTACTGACCTGCATTCTAAGGCCCTCATTCATAGAAAGAGTTTTACTTGGAAAATCCCTTAAAAGCATGGATTTACTTTCAGGGATATGCTCTAACTTAACTAAAACCCATTGCCTCTTACAGGTGTTACTTGTATATGTGATACTATATTAAACCAGAGCTAAACATCTAAAACATCCAGGCCCTATAGATACAATCTCTCTGCAGCCAGTATTAAAATCTTTCTTTCTTCTACCTAGCTGCTCTCTGGTGACAGCAGGCGGACTCAGTTTCTGTTCTGCAACATGAAGAGGCTAAATTCCCCACTAATAATTTCACAATGGGCATCTAACCGAACATTACTCACCAGCCTTGCCCATGACACCCATTGAACACATATATGATCAATGTTAGTATTCTAGTGCAGAGCCCTACAAATTTCAAGAGAAAAGTGAAGAAAAATAGTACCATCTTCTACAGTCTAGTTGATTGATGGTATCCAAGCAACAAAATAATATCTCATCTTGTCTGTCTGTCTTTCTAGTTCAGATTATCATGCTAACAGCCTGAAAAAAATTTCCAAGACTGAGGAAAAAAAATTTTACTCGATGGGAATATGTGTGCAGAGTCTTCGAGATTAGCAGAAGAATGGCAGAAAAGAACAACTGGAAGAAACTGCCCAGGGAAGCAAAGATGAGCTAAAACCACATTTTCAAAAAGAGAAGCTTGAGAAGTTTACAGAGACAGAGGCAAAAACTGAGATGCTGTAGACAGAGAATGGAGAAAAGGACAACAGATATATTCTGCAGGTAAGAGACAAGTAATTAGTATTGAGAATATTCAAGTTAATCTAAGTTTGTTGTTTTTTTCTTTAAATCTAGTGAACTTCATTAGCCTGTTTTAGGTTTTTTGGCAATTAGCTCAGCAAGAAAGAAATTCCTTACTTTCTGCCTTTTGTGTCCACAGAATTTCTATTTCTGGTTCTTTCTGATCCAATCTATATTGAGGTCACTTTCTCAGAAGCACAATGTTGAATTCCTAATGCTAAATGGAAAGGCTAATGATTTCATTAAAATATGAGCAATAGCTTAATTCCCTTTTAAAGTTAGAAATATGTTTGTAAATAATGAAAGTACTGATTGGTAGGACTGGTAAAAAATAAAACATGGCCCTGTTGCAACAGATATTTTGCAATGGAACCACTACTGATTTTATTCTATGTCCTAAATGCAAAAGAGCTTGGAGACAAAAGCAAACTATTTCTCATAAGTATAATTTATAGGGAGAATCTGTATTCAGCAGGAGATAAAGAATACCTAAATAAAACATCAGTTCAACAAGTTTTTTCAGACACATCTCATTTCAATTTAAATTTTACACAGATTTAAAATAACAGCTTGAGCAGAAAGCAAGTGTTTTCATCTGGGCACCAGTGAAAATTTTATGGTCCTCTTGGGTTTGCTAATAATGACAGCAGCTCTCTTTTTTTTTTTTTTTTTTGACTGGATCAAAGCCAAGTTATATTTATTTTTAAGAATTTTTTTGTTGTTGTTGTTCTGTAACAAAGATTTTCCCCATCTGGGAGAAAAAGCCCCAAAAAAATTTTGTATACATTAGTGTCAAATTCAAGGGCAAATATAGAAGATTAAATTGTTAGACAGAAAGTAATAACATGTAAAACCATCAAAGCTAAACAGTAGTGCAGAAAGCACACAAGGTCATTCATTATGTTTTCCTTTGCAATTATATCCCTGTACCATGCTACCATACTCACAGCAAGCTGCAAATACAATTTCTAGTTATAAGGCGAACAAAGATTCAAGATATAATGTGTTCTCAGCTGCTCTATATGGGGAACTTTTTGGTCCTATTACAGTTCAGGAGTAAAACCCAGCTCTCAACTTCAGTGGATGTCTCACAGGCTTCAGAGGGAATTGTACCTGCTAATGCCAAAGCTTCCTATGGACAGGGACATTACGCACGTCAGAGAGGCGGTTGTACCTCTGAATCAAGAAACCCAGGGGAGCCTCAGCTGAATGTGTTGGGCAGGAAGAGACTCTGTTGGAAAGTTCTTAAAGTGAGACATTAAACTAGCTAAATCATAATGCTTACCACATTCTCCAATGGTAGCTAAGATAGCAAAATAACTTTTTTAAAAATAATCAACCAACTTTTTCTTGCGCCAATGTCCTTTCAGCCTTTTTGTTTAATAAAATTAGATTTGCTTGTTTGAGCACAATTTACTTTTATGGAAGCAAATTATATATTATGTCATTTCTAAGCATTTGATAAGATTCCTGTCTGCAGCAAAATGGCTCTCTACTTTACAGTAGCTTTTTGCAGAAAGGCAAATATCTTCTACAGTTGGAAAAGACATTACTGCCTTCAGTTTTCCCGTAATCCAGCCCTACATGCGGATCATGTTCTGGTAGTGCTTCTGGTTACAGGTGAACTGCTGTCACAGGAGTCTGGCAGTGTTCAGGGAAGTCTCCTGCAGCTATGTTTAATTCCATGTTCAGAGTATAACTCCACAAATCGATTTCTCCAGCAACAGAGCTCCTATAAGCGTTTTCCAAGCCACACCCTTTAATTCTCCATCTCCAGATCCTCATCAAGGGCTATTCCATACCATATGATGTCATGCTCAGTATATAAACTGGGAGGAGTTGGCCGGGCGGTAGGGATCATTGCTTGGGAACTTGCTGGGCATCGGTCAGCGGGTGGTGAGCAATTGCACTGTGCATTACTTGCTTTGTATATTATTAGTATTAGTATTACTACTATTTTACTTTGGTTTATTTCAATTATTAAACCATTCTTATCTCAATCCATGAGTTTTCTCACTTTTCCAATAATCTTCCGCACCCCACCGGGGCAGGGGGAGTGAGCAAGTGGCTGTGTGGTGCTTAGTTGCTGGCTGGGGTTAAACCACAACGCTAGGTTACCATCCCCAGTGAGCGTTCACAACGGAGGCAGCATATTCTCTTTCGGTTGCTTCTTTTCCATGCCTGTCAGGTCTTCTGCCTACCAGCTCATGATGCTGCCACCGTCCAATTTTATTTTCATTCTTTGTCACGAAAAGAGCTCTTCATAATCTTTTAATAACTGAATATAAATGGCTTTACCAGCTTAGGCTTCTCATTATAGAGTCTTCACTTAAAACTTGCCATCTCTTTACCTCAGAGAAATACAGCCAAATTTATCAGGCAAAATTAGGTGAAGACCTGTTTCAGTTTTATTCCTGGTGATGAAGCATGAGCCATGAGAGGTTACAGAGTATATCACCGTGGCTCAAGAGGACATGGCAGGCAGGCATGAAAAGAAACCTTTTACAGTGGAAATAAGGTTTAACAGTAGCTCTTCATGCTGAATAGAAAGTTCAATGGCAAAAACATCCCTTTATCATAAAATATAAGAAGGTCAGGACCTAAGAACAACATAGCAGGGCTATTTCTAGCTGCAATGACTAGGAAATGGAGAGGAGACTCCTGTGGCACTGATATTCCTGAAGTTATTTATTTTAATCTGTATTTATATTAATCAGTAATGCAATAAACATGTTTTAAATTTTTTTCCTGACTGAGCTGCAATAAATAAAAATGTGATCTTAGATCATATTTATTTCTCCTACAGGAGACTTCACTTCCAGCCTAACAACTCATGGAAGAAATTAATATAATTTGTGTAAAATGCTACCCCTAGGAAGGGTATTTGCATGGGCTGAATCCAATAAAAACATACGGCTGTCTAAGCAGTGATATATTTGAGCAGCTGCATAATGCATTGGGATATGTTTGATCATGGACTTAAAGGATGTTATGGCAAAGCATCAGTTAAATACAGTGACTTCATCTCAATCTCTGCCAATGCAGCACTTCCGCAGCTTTTATAAGAGACGTTTGTGATTTGACATCTGCTGAGTAGTTACAGTCCACTGGCCAATGGAACTCAATGTCTCAGCTCTGAAATGATGCAGGAAATGCTCCAGCTTCAGACCAAATAAATGAATATAAACTCATACCCCCTAAATACTCCTAGAACAGAATAATGACTTAATATGAAAATTAATGAAAGATGATAAAGAAAAGCTCATGAAACTGACCTACCGAACCCATCAGCCCCTCAACATGTGGAGCAATATCCCTCAATGGGTGGGATAGATATATTCGTAAAATAAGTATGTTTTATAGCTCTCAATAAAATTTTTTTAGAGTAAGTTAAAAAAATGAAGTAGGTAGGTAGAATCAGGCACTAGACTAAAGGATAAACAATATAATAGTATAATAAATTATATGGTTTGTAAAAAACCAAACAAACTCTGCTGGCTTGTCATATGGCTCTGTTAGTTCTATAATGTTTCTGAGAGTTACTTATCTAGGTGTATTGATCTGGGGGGCAGTGGTGGAAACAGATGCTGTTTCATTCCCCCCTCTACTGCAGGAGGTAAATTTTCTAATTATTTTATAATGTAATTCTATTCTATAAATTTATGATAGCTGCAGCTTAGTTCCAAATACAGAATAGAAATATCTATTAGCTATTTCTATCTGTTTTGCATTGATGGTCCATGACTTTACCATCTGCATCTAGAAATGGAAATCCTGGTTTTGTTCTTTGTGTTTTAAACATCTTCTGACTGTCTTGGTACTCATGCGTCTTTAAGTTTGTTGTTAGCCAGACACATTTTTAAACTTTTAAGTTATATTCATTGCCATTAATTATTTAAACTAATCAAGAAAATTGTTTTATTTTGTGTTCTATTTTGTAGCACCATTCTAACACTTTCTTACAACCAGGCTATTTTCTGCCCAGCATAACTTCTTTATATTTATGAAATCATGTCTTTTTTAGCATCCAGTGGGCTGTCTAATCAGTTGCCAGTTTCCATGAACACCTCCTCTTTTGGATTTATGGTATCTGCCACTTAAAGCAACATGGCATTAAATTTTGGTAAATTGGTCCTTTAAAGTTCCAAATATATAGACTGATTTGTATGAAATGCAGTCACTAGTACCTACCTGGTCAACTGCTACTTTTAAGTCAGTGATTAACTCTTTTCCATCTTCCTGAGTGAGGTCAAGCATTTGGTAACACCCTGGTGGACATTGATTTTCTGTTCAGAGAAATTATTTCCAAGCATTTACAGAAAATCTAAGGAAAATTGGCTTCTAGCCAGTAACAGGACCAGCATGCATCACCTAAATTTCATTTACTCCACAGAAGGTCTAGCAGGAAATTTTCCAAGAGAAAAAAAAAAAAGAAAGACTTTAAAAACTATCCAACGAACCCAAAAAATACCCCAACAACTTTTCAGAACTGAAGTGGTTTACTCTGAAGACTTAGGGAACACTGGATTCAGGACAGGGCTCAAGTAAACCTTTGCCCAGCCTGCTCCTGGGCTTTGGGTCTTGGGCAGCCCACTCCTTCTTCCCTGCTTTCCTTCTTTTATTTTTTACAGGTCATCATTACACTTGGGGCTACCTGTTGCAGAGCTAAGATTCAGAGTGTGGAAAATCCAGGATCAGACTGAAGCTCTGTAGCTCTGATGAGTGAGAATTCTTGCTTGACAGTGGACATGCTATAAATTCTCCTCAAATGAAGTCCCCCAGGACTTGAGGTGAAAGATTTGAGGACCTCTTCCTACTGCCCATTGAAAATGACATTCACAGGCATAAACCAGACAAGCCTACCAGTTTAATAGAGCAATTGCAGCACATAGCTGGATAGACAGAGTGTATAACAACTTTCCTATAGGGAAGACCATGCATGCTCTGATGTTTCCAAAACAAAGTTTTCTTGGAACTTCTGGCTAATTTCTACCAGAAATTAGAAAATTCCTGGCATCCATCTAGTTCAGACTAAAAACATCTGAGCAAAATTTTAATGGACTAGAAAACCTGCTTTACTTCTCTAGACGTGACAGAAAGATCCGAGATGCTTGTTTGTTGTTTTTTCCCCCTAGGCATTGGTGGTAGATATTTCAGAATCAATTTTTCCTATTTTCTAGTGACAGGTTTTAGGTGCCCATTCTTAAGTAGCAAACCCAGGGACAGGTGCTTTAAATCCCAATAGCTGATGAATCTCAGTTTTCCTACAAAGCAAAACTCTGAGTTCTCAGATTGGCTTACAGCCTCAAAGTCCAGGAGCTCTGCTGTTTGTTCTGTCAGAGGCAGATTTTAAGGCCAGGTAAAATGTAATCCATGGAAAATCTTTTTCAATAACATGGATACGGATAGCTTGTGATCACCTTCTGGGTCTCAATTTTGTACTTCATAACCTGGTCACATGCCAGACTGACACAGTGAGGCATCACTGATAAAAAAGTATGGAATTTGTTAGGGGTTTAAAGCTCCTTTCCTGTATAGAGTAGGAATAACCTAGACATTCCTGGTTGGCAGAGATGACCATCTATTTCATGCAAGATGTAAAGAACAGCTGAGTTGTATTAAACATTAATATTTAATTTAGAAGTGTTAGCAAGTGATTGCTGAAATAATCATATACATGCTTGTTACTTATAGAAAGTTAGTGCAAAAATACTTATGTATAGTTTCAAGATGGTAGGCACATTTTTCCCAAGTCATCTGCATTGACAAATTCTTAGATTTGTATATCCATAGCTGGGTAGTGAAGAGAGATCTAAGTGTTTGCTGAGATAAGTTGACATGTGAATCTGAGTCTTTACATATGCAATTCATTTATGTTGCCTCAAATTTTCAAGGGAGAATTATTCAGGGAAAAAGAAAACCCAACCTCACTGAAGACTAACTGAAAAATATACTTTAGGCAATTATTTTCATTCCTTGGGAATACATAAATGGTACCATAATGTTCAGATATTATTGTTCAGATGGCCTAGAATTAGTGATCCAGCATGTAAGGCCTTACAATAAAGAGAAGAGTTACTGTCTGGCTGACTTAGAAGCAGAAGATCCTTTAAACTGAATAGAACTTTAAAAGTTCTCTTTTACCAAGTTACAGAAACACAGATGATTTGTCTTCTGGTTAGTGAATAACAGCCAAAGAATACTGTACTAAGGGACTTCATTGTGGGGTGCGGTTAAAATATACAGAATATTGCTTTTGCACTATAGTGGAGCTAGCTTTGCATGGCCCCGGTAGATTCTGCAGGAAGAGATAAGGTTTACTGGTATTGAAATGCTGTGAAAGATGTTACCATTTTGCATGAGGTTTATGGCTTCTTTCACCTTTTGATCCATACTTCTTAAAAATATGATGGAAACATGTCAACAATTTCAATAGAAGTTTCAATTCTGAATGTCTTAAGGGAAACCTTTTTTGTTCAAAAGTAGGCACTACGTAAGTAGCCAATATTGACCACTGCACATTCACTTTTTATTTATGTTCATAACAATATGTCACATTTCTAGTACTCTACATTGCAATACCTAACCGTGGACAGAATTTTTTTAAGACTAGTTATGAGGTAGGTTTAGAAACTGAACTAAAAAAGAAAAAAAATAAAATTTGTCAGGTTAAATGAGCAAACATATCTCCCTGAAAAACAAAACACAAAAGTCCCTGACTCCTCAGTGAAAATAATTTGCATTTTGAGAAACAAAATAAGATACTGAAAAAGCTTTGCTCCTCCTAAGTATGCAGCTAACACCACTTCAAAAGCTGTATCAAGTGTCAGTACACCACATTAATAGGCTGCTTAAAAGCAGACATGGACAAGTTACAGTTCCTTGTGGTCTTCTCTTGTTAAAAAAAAAAAAAAAAGTGTGTCTTAAAAATTTTTGAGACTGTCTGGCACAACTATATTTTAATTATTTATCTCTTTGTTCTGTCCCACTATGAAGCCAAATGTAATTTATTTAATGGCTCATAAGCCATTTTTTGGCTAAGTTTTCAGTCATGGAAGTAATTTCATTTCTTGGGTGTTCTATGTTACAACTAATTTAATTTAACTGTGAGTTTCTTCAGTGATAACAAGAATAAAACCTGTGATAACAAGAATAAAACCTGTTCATAGCTGTTAGTGACAGGCTCTAAATATAGGTCAGATCAGCAGCTGGGGTAGATTTCTATAGCTTAATTGATATAAGTGGAGCTACATTACTGAGCGGTCACTGCTGAGTACTTTCTGGTCCTTAACGAATTGGACCTGACAGCACTCAGAAGGTGACCAAGTTAAGCTCATACCTAATGACCTTAAAACGGTTCCTGTTCTTCTACAGCTTGTTAAGTTATTGCAAAGTCATTTAGCAAATACTTGCAAATGTTAAAGCTATGTATTTTAAGCAAGAGTTTGAAAAAAATTACAAAACACTGAAAACACAGATATTTAAATATCAGAATTTTAAGCTTGTGTTGTGGTGAAGCACTGGAACAGGTTGCCCAGAGAGGTGGTAGAGGCCCTGGCAACATTCAAGGTCAGGTTGGCTGGGGCTCTGAGCAACCTGATCCAGTTAACGCTGTCCCTGCTCACTGCAGGGGGTTGGGCTAGATGAGCTCTAAGGGTCCCTTCCAACCCAAAGCATTCCATGATTCTATGATTCATATTTCCCCTCTTCCCTTTGTCTTTTCGAAATGTCTCCATACTTTAAGTAGACAGTGGCAAAGTTTCAGGACTTTTTTTTCTTTTTCACTGTCCTGGTTTCAGCTGGGATAGAGTTAATTTTCTGCCTAGTAGCAGGCATAGTGCTGTGTTTTGGATTTAATAGGAGAAGAATGCTGATAACACACTGATGGTTTAGTTGTTGCTAAGTACTGCTTATGCTAGTCAAGGACTTGTCAGCTTCCCATGCTCTGCCAGGTGCACAAGAAACTGGGAGGGGGCACAGCCAGAATAGTTGATCCAAACTGCCCAAAGGGCTATTCCATACCATATGACGTCATGCTCAGTATAGAAACTGGGGGGAATTTGCCAGGGGGCAGCGATCACTGCTCTGGAACTGTCTGGGTATTGGTCAGCGGGTGGTGAGCAATTGTATTGTGCATCACTTGCTTTGTATATTATTATTACTATTATTATTATATTGTTATTATTATTATTTTACTTTATTTTATTTCAATTATTAAACTGTTCTTATCTTATAGGGGGAGTGAGCGAGCGGCTGCGTGGTGCTTAGTTGCTGGCTGGGGCTAAACCACGACATTCCCATAATTATTTTTCTAAGCTTGACAAAGTTTTGAAAAGTTAGAATAAAAGGCAATGTATACACAGAAGTCCCAGGTGACTTTTTTTTGTTTTTTATTTTATTCCATAGCCAAATGAGGGAGAAAAGGGAAAACAAAATTCAAAAATGGAGATGTAGGGCCTTAAAAAAGAAAAAAAAAAAAAAAAAAACCCACACACAAAAAAACCACCAAACCCCTTTGTGTACATTTTACTGTAGTTTCCCATAAAAAAAACAGAACTGAAAGCAGTATTTATCAAGGGAGAAGATATTTCCAAAAAAAAGCCTGTACTATTCCATGAGAAAAATGCGGTTACTTTTTTAACTAGATCTAATTTAGCCTGAAGTGTTCCTTATCTATTCCTATCAGGAAAAGACTCCTGAGAGGCTATGAAAACCAACCTCATCCACCAGCAGAATTGGAAATTATGACTATGTCAGTGTCAAAATGCAGTGCTAACCTGTGAAGAAGGCACTGGTCAGTCAGGTAGTTGATCAGACTGAGCAGTGGATCTCCTCACCATTTGAATTTCAGTTCTTACTTACTTAAACCAATGATAAGACCAAAGAAAACTAATTAATGTTTCCTTAATTGCAACAGAAAGCAATGTTTTCCTTCTAGTTGTACATAAAATATTCCCTATTTTAATTCTAATGAAGCATCTTTATGACTGCAGGCATGTGACCAAATATAGTCTTCCCAAATTTCAGGTACCAGCCTCAGTTGCACTACTGGCAATTAAGAAAATACTCATGTTTTTGCTTATAAACAGAGCACAGTCCATCTGCCGGGCATTTGAATTTCCAATGCCGAAAACCATTATGCCTTTTTTACAGGAATTCAATATAGAACTTCAGTCTGTGACCAGTCCACTCTAGAATGAAGTATTTACGCTGGGTTTTGTTCAAAAGAGAGAGCAAAGAAGTTTGACAATCTGCCAGGACACTGCATACGGATGTATCACCTGCGTACCATTATGGATGCATTATTTCTATTTGAACATCGCAAGCACACTGAGTATGTGCACACAAAAATTATATAGATCCTACCCTAAAGACCCTGTAACTTAGATAATTTTTGCTGTACATAATTTATGATTTGTCAAGATATTACTAAAGCTGTGTTGAGGAAAAAAAGCAATATCTGTAATTGTCAACTGAGCTGACAATAGAATTACCAAGAAAAGAAAGAGGCCATCCTATCTTTCCAGCCTAGGCCCAAATTGAAGCAATACTAAACAGATTTTCTTTCTGTCCAGAATTCTGTTGTTAAAAATGAGAACTGTATTAAAAGAGGATAGCACTTGCCCTCATTTGTACAGCAGATTTAAATTCAAAACCAGTTATTGCTATAGGGCATAGAGCCATCAGCATCTCTGGAACTATTTATACAGAGAGAGGAAGAATAAGCTGTTATCCACCTCTTCTGCTCAAAAAAAAAACAACAAAAAAAAAACCCAAAAAAAACCCAAACCACTGCTGCTGTTGCTTGAAATGATGAGATAAATGCCTAACAACATGCTTGTCTTCCCTGTAACAGATGCGGGGAAAACTGTATTTTCCAAATGCATGAGTGTGAGCTACAGAGGAGACCTGGCTGTCCAAGCAGACTGTTGTAAAGGAAAGTGAAGCTTTTGTCTGTGGCAGTGTTTAACTCATCTCTACAAAGGAAAACAATAACATTCTCTACACAGAAATGTTGAGGTCTTTGCCGACCATTTCTAAGGATGGCAGCCAAACCCAGTGATAGAGATAGCTCTATATTTTCTGACAATATTTTTCTAAACAAAAATGCCAGTTCCTTGAAAATTAACTGCTTCCCAGGAATACGGCAATTCCAACAAAAATTCTATGAAAACCAGACAGGTCTGATCATAAACATACCTGGTTTCCTTTTAGCTTGCCAGATGAATTCCTCTGCAATTCCTCTGGCAAATTGCTTGAGTCTCGAAAGCCTGAAAACCAACTTCCAGCTTTGGGGCTCCAGAACTACTCAACAAATGGACTTTCTAATACCACAGGTGCTCAGAAAGACCGGGGTTCAAACCCTTCCTGTACTGCTGCTGTTTTCCCAACATCGTGGGGAGCTTGTAAAAGCAGCTGAAAAAAATGCTGATTTCTTCAAATGAAAATTTTGTAGCTTCTACTCCACCTGAAATTTCACCACCTCATTCCACAGTTCTGCTTGAGAAGGATTTTATGTGCATGTGTGTATAATTTTTAGTTTTCCAGGAAACTCTGATTCTGGTTCTGAACCAACCTAGAATCCTAGACGATTCTCAAAATGACTGGGAGTGCCTAAAATGTGTCTCCACACAGTGAAAAAATCCCTAATTCATACCTAAAAATATCAGAAATCTAACTATTGTAGAAATCCTTGGGCCTGGAAGACTTCAACTGCAGGGTCTCAGTATACTAAAGACCTCAGAGAGATATAAAAGTTGCCTCCAAAATTTGTTCATGCTTCAATGCATTATGAATGCCTCTTGTTACTCAAAATAACAATATAACAGAGGTTTTTTGGTGTAAATCCAGATTGAAACTGCAATAAAATGTCAATGTTTGCATAATACTCTGTCAATTCATGATAAGCACATTAGTCAGGGATTCTTGACAATGTGTAGGAACACAGAAATATGAGATTAATTCAATGCACATTTTATTTTTAATCATTGTCCAGCTATAAAGTTATTTTATATACACAACATATCATAGCAGTTTTCTGCATAGATGATCCTGTCCCTTTTGCTTCAGGAAGAGTTACATAGTGCACTCTGTGGGATACAAATTGAATGTGCAGCAAGACAAAAATAAAAGGATCAATATTATCATTTCCCACAGATTTATGAGGATTTAAAAGTAATAGTTCTTTCAAAACTGGAACAGACTTTAATAGCTTAGAGCTAAATGCCTACATGTTATTTGAAACCTTGCTGGTTTGTGAATATTGATCCAATATAATTTTTGTATCTGTTTTTATCAATAATGTATAAATGCTTCAAGCGGCAGCTAGGTGCTTCTGATCAAGAAAAATCAGACTGTGAAATACATTTTAAATGGATTGGATGCTGAAGTACAAGGTTAGCTCCAAGTGTGATCTAAGCTTAGGAATATGCAAATATAGAGAATTGTCACAAAGACTATTCGTTTTATATGTGATGATGTTAAAAATGTGGTAGCAAAGAGTCTAAAGATACTAAGATGAGAATGAAGGTTTTTGAATCCCATTGCCTCTCCGCTTAAAGAGGCAAGGACAAAACATTCAGATACTAGTCCTGAGAGAAACTTTCAGTAATATAGTGATGAGAACTGCATCTGTAGTGATGACAGCAATACCTGCCTTCAATGAGCATGCTTTATAACATCAAATATTTCAATAAAACCCAAAAGACTCATAGCATTTTAAGCACTCCTGCACTTGGTCAAAACATAGAGGGACTAATTTACTCAACATTGGAAGCAGGAATGCCTGCCCTGGCCTAGATGCTTTGAATATACCTGCACTGCAGAATACACTGGGAGACTATCTGAGCCATTTTGGTGCTAGAAGTGTATCCTGGTGTTCCTGCCTGGCACATACGTTTTTCATGCAGGCTAGTTATCTCTGACTGACTACCCCACCGATACAGCTAGATTGTTGCCTTATGCTACGGCACCAGATGCTTAGTGTCAAACTGACTGCTGTGGTATTTGTTCCAGTTTAAGACCAAATGGCTGGTGAAATTAAGTTCACTAACTATGAAATTTTCCTAAGCATCTGATGCAAAAAAAGAACTAGGCAGGATCCTGCAAGTGCTGACCTGGAAATCACTGTTCAGCTGCCACCTGTGCCTACAGTTATCGAAATGCTGTAGCAGTTTTGAGCTGCATTTACAATGCCATAGTAGAGTATCACACATCCTTCTCCCGCAGCCACCCAATATGTATCTATTACTTTTCACCCGGACTCCACTCTAACAGGAAGTACAAAGGTATTGTGTTAAGGAAATGCAGATGTTAATGAGAAGACAGTATGTGCTGGTGTCCTAAATATACAGGAACTGTCAACACAACCTGCTGCAATTCCTTTTTTTTCCAGCCTGCCCAAACTTAATATGCCAGTGTGTCTTATAATGTGCTATGCCCTTTGATGACCTGACTTCATGTCCCACTGCAGCAGCATGCAACCAAAAGACACATCCGCCAGGCTCCCTCCCCCTGCATGAGGGCTTGTATCAGGAATGCTGTGGCCAGCAGGAACAGGGAGGTGATTGTCCCCCTGTACTCGGCGCTGGTGAGGCCGCACCTGGAATACTGTGTCCAGTTTTGGGCCCCTCACTACAAGAAAGACATTGAGGTGCTGGAGCGTGTCCAGAGAAGGGCAACAAGGCTGGTGAAGGGTCTGGAGCACAGGCCTTATGAGGAGCGGCTGAGGGAACTGGGGTTGTTTAGTCTGGAGAAGAGGAGGCTGAGGGGAGACCTTATCGCTCTCTACAACTACCTGAAAGGAGGTTGTAGTGAGGTGGGTGTTGGTCTCTTCTCACAAGTAGCTAGCGATAGGACGAGAGGAAATGGGCTCAAGCTGCGCCAGGGGAGGTTTAGGCTGGAAATTAGGAAAAATTTCTTTATGGAAAGGGTAGTCAAGCATTGGAACAGGCTGCCCAGAGAGGTGGTGGAGTCACCATCCCTGGAAGTGTTCAAAAAACAGGTAGATGTGGCACTTCGGGATATGGTTTAGTCTAGTCTACCCTTGATTGGTTTAGGTGGGCTTGGTAGTGTAGGGTAATGTTTGGACTGGATGATCTTAAAGGTCTTTTCCAACCTAGACGATTCTATGATTCTATGATTCTATGAACTGCATGCCACGACTGCCAGAGACCAGAACCCTGCCCAGCAGGCTCTCAGTACTAGGGCCATGCCTGCAACTATAGGCTTCCTTTTAGGAGAATTTCCAAGTGGTAAAATGAGAAGGTATCAGCAGAGCTGGCACATGCAAGTTACTTGAACAGCACTGGTGCAAGTCTAAAACTGAAAGCCATATACATACAGGTCATGCAGGGCAAGGGATATAAGCCAGCAGAGGGGTACAGCTCAAAATTTCCAATAAGTCCTGTGGTAGAGATGCAGTTTCTCATCATCCATGATCCTTGGTGTTGGGGCTAGAGTTCCACATGCCAACAGCAGAACCTGAAAGCCAGGGCTCTCTGGGTATTTCACTACTGAAACAGAAGATATCTTTTTCCATGGGTAGAAAGCCACCTTCCTGCCACCTCACTCCTCAGCAACAAGTTACAATAAAACTGATGGCCAAAAGTATCACAGCCCATGAGTCTGCGTCCTGTGCTACTAACATGGGGCTTTCAGGGACTCCCTGGGCTCTCCCACAGCCTTGCCAGTCTCTGCAGGTCTCAGCAGGCCCTGAGGATATACACCCCAAACACATTCTTGAGGTCTTGCTGTTCTGGTCAGCCTACTGAAGGCAAGCACCGCTCAATTCATGCCAAGCTGAGGTGCATGCAAGGATCTCCACTGCTGCTGTGGGACTATAGGATCAAGGGAAGGAAAGGTTATATTCCTTACTTGTCACACAAAAGGATACTGATTTTCACTGATTACTGTTGTCCCTTATGAGGGAAGACACTTCAAGAAGAAAACTTTTCCTCACATAACTCTTCCATTTAACTAATATCTTTCTATGAATGGCCTCCTCATACACTAATCACTTGGAAACTGCATTTACTGAGGTTTCAAATTTGATCTTGCAATTACTTTGGGTGTTTTGGGGTGGGTTTTAAAGAAGAAGAAAAAAAATAGAATAGGAAAATCATCATTACTCCGTCTGCCAGTTGGAGTGCACTTTAGACAATCAAATTTCAAATCAAAACCAAAACCTGTATCTACCAAGGAAAAAAAAAAAATCAGACTGTATAGGTACAAATGCAACTTGAATCATGGAGCATGGTGTTTCACATCCCAAATTATTGGGCTTTAATTGCAAACAACACAAGACTCATGCATGACAGATTTCAGCCCAAAAGGAACCATTAAAGACCAATATTTAAAACTCTATCAGCAAAATAATGTGTAATGGAAATTCTGACACGACTTTAGCTAGCCGATGAACTTTTTCTACATACTCTTGCAGCTACACCCATTGGCCAGAATCACTATTGGCCACACTCGGATTGCCAAAATGATTATGTACTGGTGGAAGAATATGCCAATAATAACAGCTTGAGTAGGGCTAGAAACCATTAGCATACCCTATCTGATGTTGAATGCACAAATGCCATTAAAAGACTAATCAGCTTAGGAAACAGTAAATATTAGTCTTTTAAAGGTGCAATATCACACACATCCAAGTGAACTTTAAATTTAGCTCTCATTTCAGCAATTTTTCCACTAAGGAGACCAAAGTTTGATGAGGTTAAGTTTTGTGAATGTGTATAGATAGCCACATATGCCTACCACATTTGTTTGTTTCTCCTCATGAGCTTTATCTTTTTCTACTCCAGAGACATCCCTTCCTGTGATTCATTGCCTGTGTTCTGTTCCAGAAAAATGCATGCCTCCCAGGACACTTGGTTTCTAGCTTGTAAACCTCAGAACATCATATTTTATCAAATATAGATATAAAGCAAAGAATTCTGAATGTAACAGCAGGGAAGCTTACCAGGTATTCCTCATTAGCAGCTTTAGCAAGGCAGGGAAGGGAAATATGGTTTCTATTCAATATTTACCTTTATGTGAGCCCCTTCTAATATGACTTCCCTCTACCGTGTATTTGCCCAGATATTCTCGGTAGAGAAGTGCGTTTAGGCTGTTTTGATTTCTGTGTATTATTATATATTTTGCTGCATATTTTCAACTGAGAAGGCAATATAAAAGGAACAGTATTTCCACTTAAGACATAAAATTAGACAGTTTGTGATTTTCTTTTTTTAGTTACAAGGAAACAATTTAAGTGAAACATAGGCTGGCAGCTCACTGACTGGTTCATGTATTGACTGCATGTTTCACAACACAGAGCATTGGAAAGGGATTATTTTTAGACTCTCAGACAGGAGATATAATAATGGAGGGGTCATGTTTCAACACTACCCTTGTGTACATCCCTCCAGAGAGATGTGCAGCCATCACCTGTAATGTTTGCTCAACCTTCATGAACACAGCAATGTCTTATCAACAACAGCTGCTGCAGAAAAGGCCCAGAGACAGAGAAGGGGTGTTTACTTCTACCTTTTGCAAATCTCCCTGTGAACTATTTACCAGCACTGCTGTCCGGGTGGGACTACCACTCCAACAGTGCTAATTTCACAGCTGCACAGAGACTGCTGAGGAAAGTAGGGCAGAATACACTAAATGTTGGTCTCTGCCTAGTGTTTGAGGTAATTTTTTGCTGCCCTTGCTTTTCTGTACTGGCAGCATAGTGTACAACTTTAACATGGGCTGAGGTGAGTGTTTTTATTAGCCTATTTATTGTCCATGGTAAGAAAATTGTAAAAGCCACTTGCTGTCAAACCTACCAAGGATGGTCTGCAATGACAGGCTGACTAGTGCCACTTAGATTTAGGGTCTTTAAAGACACCGTGTTTCAGGCTTCATATTATGAACCATGACTATTTGCACAAGTGCTCCTAGTAAAACTCTGCCTCCAAACTCACAATAGCAGCTAATAAATTAGTAACATAACATTTCCATTATTTTGGGGTCTTTTCTATAGAGCACTGTTCCTATAAACATAGTTGTAAGCCATTCTCACAGAGGCAAACATGAGAAAGAACACAGGCACAAGTAATTATGGAGAAACATCTGAAAAAACTGCCAAATGCTATCACAGCCCAGCGTGCCTGTGTGTGGGTGAAGGTAACAGAAAGTGAGGCGCTGCTGAAGGCATTTTGTTTCAGTTAGAAAAGAACACATAGTTACTGGCTGAAAAGCTGTACAGATGGGCTTCCATAATTGGAAAACCTGCACTGACATAATATTCAGGAACCAGAGCACAATGGACTTCTTCGGGCCAGGGGAAGAAAAGAAGAAAAAGTTCCAAAAAGGAGGTTCAATGCAACATTATTTAGATCTTTTTTTAATTAGAAGACAGAAAATAGTTTCACATCCTCCTATGTTTCTAATCATGCAATACATCGTTAAAGAAATGATTCAAAGATGCACTAAGGATTTTATTACTTTTTGTTTCTTTTGTTTTTCATTGTGTCTTCAGTAAAATATTATATCAATCATACAGTAAGCTTTTCTCTCAGAAGTGCTATTAAATGTGCTAGGGTTAGGAAACACACATCAGACACTCTGGTATTTCTACAGAAATAAATACATACTGAAGTAGTACCACAGAGCATTAGAAGGGATAAACTAATAGTTTAAACAAGCTTCTGAATGTTTTTTGAGTTTGGGTCTCTTTTCCTCACCTAATCTGTGTCAATAATATTAACTAAAAACAGATCCACAAATATTTACCATGTAAAGCAGAAACACATGCAAGACAGTTCAGAAAGCTCTGTTCAGCAATCCAATATTTGTTTTATTCTGTTCAACACCGATACACTGGGATTGGTGCCAAGGTTATGAATGTTGTTGAATGAATCCCAAAGTGTCCTTTTCTGCTATGTTTTGAATCCCCATTAGTATAGTTCATTGCAACAATAAACCTCACCCGCTTCTCACCCATCTTTCTCCCTGTGGAGCAATACACACTTTACGTAAGAATTTATGTCTACACAGAAACACACTGACAATACATTCCCAGCAGAAAACTGTTGTATCATATCAGGAACAAAATAATTAACACAAGTCATTTCAGATGGAAACAAGATTGCAAACATGTATAGCAGACGGTATATGTTTCAAAACACCAGCAAACCCATCGCCTCAGTAGGACTGTTACCAGAAGGAGAATTTGATACAATGAGTATAATGCTGGAAAACCCAAGGCTGATGTGGCTTTCCAAGTTTCAGAAAAGACAGGTGAAACTGATTTCATTAGTAAAGTTGGATATAGATGATATTGATTTCATTAGTAGAACTGGCCAGTTCTAGTAAAATGATTTTACAAACAGATTTCATCATCACACAGAGGCAAATCCTGCCTCTTTCACATAGAAATAAAGGTAGTAGAACTAGTAGAGACCATCTCTGCAAGATGAGGCTGTGTATATCACATCATCTATTGCATGTTCTGCTGGTCAAGGTAGGATCTATTTTAGCCACTGGGTACCCAAGGACTGATGAGCTGCCAAGTAGCCTGTGGGCAAGGATTGTCCTCTCCCAGGGCTAGCCTTCCAGAAGTCCTAATGCTTCTTGAATATTACAAGTCCTGCGATAGCAGAATAAGTTCCTCCTTAATCTGGTCAAAATTTCTGCTCAAATAGGTTTATTTGCATGCTACCAATAAGAATGTTTCATCCACCCCAGTATGTTTCTTGCTATCATCACTTACATTACTAGATGATATGTAAAAATACTTGACCTGCTGATATAAAAAATAACTGTCGTAAAACATTCACTGCAACATCTACTTTCTTTATAATAAAGAGAAACTCCACCCTCACCCATTCCCAACTTGCATTTACAATTTTTTGGTTCTTTCCTTTGAGAACATAGGAGCTCCGGTACTCTCATGCCCCTTGTGGGTTCACCATCCAATTACCTATCATCACCCAGCAGTTACTCACACCCTGAAGTTAGATTTAGTAGTTCGAAAATTCACTTCCAGCGAAGTTCAAATGAAACAGGTCAAAGGGACACATCACTGGTAACTCTGAGAGCACAGATGTTTAACAGAGACAAGTTTAAATTTCATTCTGGCAATAGTTTAGCCTTTGAACTCACAAAGAGCTTAGCCTGTTTAGCAACAGAGTATCCACGACAAATTAATTTTCTTCAGTTTTTTTGAGTCAGTAATACTTAAATAAGTTTAAGAGTAGTGATATTTTAAAACAGCTAGAAATTACTTTATAAAAGTAATGTAGAAAATTAGTATTTTATCTGTGTGGAATATTCTATTGAGCAAATCAGGTAGAGATGGAAGAAGTGATTTTTATCATCAAAACATTTAATATTAATAACCTTCCATACCTCTCTGTTAGTACAAGAATTAAGTACCTGCTTATGTTTCTCAGATGGAGAAATAGGGCAGAAACATGCCTTTGTCAAGAGACTGATATGAAGTTGAAAATTAGAATGCAGAATGAAATATAGATGTTAGTCACACTATTTCTACTATGATAGTATTGTAAGTCTGAAGTGTTGAAGACACCCCTATAAAACTATAGAAATTACACTACTCTAACATACAACCTTCTACATTCTACTGCATCCTAACACTGTAAACACATTCTAATATCTACCATCTTCTTAGCCATTCCTTAATCTGTGGATAGGGAACCAGGCTGGGGTTTGAGATACCGACATCTTATGCCAGAGGGTCACACACTGTTCTTCAGTGATTATGCCATGTCTCCTTGAATAAGATTCCCACCCATCAACTGCAGTCCTCGTTGAAATATTGCAGAGCTAAATCAATTATTGTTTGTGAAGCGTAAGTGTTATTATGAGTTAAAGATGCAGCCTCAAGGACTGAGACCAGTTAATGAAACAAGAGAGGCCAAAAATGAGGAAAAAATATCTTCTTTCCAGAGGAGCATTTAGTCCACTATAACAGGCTTTACAAATATTGACCTCTTGAATAAGCTCAAATAAAAAGCAAGGGATCCTTTTACACTTTCAAAAGTTCAAGTTACTATAAACTATTCTGCATGTTTAAAAGGTCTGGTTTGCATAACACAGTAAGTCTGCCATTACCTTTCTTTCTCCAATTAAAAACATATTATAATGTAATTTACATGAGATCAAAAAGAATACAGCTTTGTTTGAAAGGACTTATTTCATACAAAGTTACAAAGAATTTTCTTATATATTGTGGGAAAAGTAGAGGACTTACAGCTTGCTATAGAGAAACTGCTTTTGAATGGTTTTAATTTTGTTTTTAAGCTCCATTACATGAAAAATTACTATGGTTTCTAATGGATATTGTACATGTGTAAGAATGTAAAATCAGTCTTCAGCCTACTCCTTTTTTTTTTTTTTTTTTTTAATAGTTCTTTTCTGAGGGCACAGAAAGGAAAATATTGAGTGTATTTACTAAACAGATCCAGGCTTGGATGATCATTCTTTCTATTTTGTCATGAACATACAGGAAAACATGTTAGCATGATTCACTTTCCAAAAAATTTCGGGAGAGGATGAAGGGCAGGATAAAACCTCTTTATCTAGCAACATGGAAAGGGTACAGTGTTCATTATTAACTTGTTTAAATTAAAGCAGTTAGAATAGTAAGTTGGAAGGTAAGACACTTTCTTAGAAAATAAAAATCAAATTCTAAATCACTGAATAGTGTAGGAATACTAATAGCAGTGTTGTATTACTCTAAAATCTGGAAATTGGAACACCCTCCTCACACGCTTGTATTCAGGTATCTACTCTGGCCTATATACTGCCTAAAAAGTTATAGGAGATAAATATATCTTACGTCTTATCTTGTGAATGTCACCTAAGTTCCTTTGTGATTTCAGGGAAAAAAATTGAAACATCTGTTTGACAAAACCAAAGTACTTTCAATATTTCCTATTTGACTTTGATTGTACTGCAAAACTGTCCTCCAATAACTTAAAAATACTTTCTAACATCCTGGAAAAGCATTATTTAGTTTAGGGGATGGGGAAAAGGCAGATTTGGCAAGCTGTTGGATAGGATATTCTGTGAATATAAATATATAGCCAGTAGCAAATAAGCTAATTGATGACTTATGTGACCTCAGAATAAAGTGACCAGGCACAAAACTAGAGCCTGATTCTTCATATGATATCTCAATTTTTGGATTTTTGTCGTAGGGTGCAGTGAGATTCCAGGAAGAAATCTTATGGGCTGGACAGAAGGGCATTAGATTCAGTGCTTTTGAAGATGCAGACTTTTTGCTTTCACATGTGGCTTTTCAACAGATTATTTCATTCTGCTATTAATTGCAGTAAACATTATATTCCTTTTCAGTTTTTGCATTCAAATGGCATCAGGTTTGCTGCAAGTATTACAAATTCTGTGTTGGTAAGAAGAGGTGGAATTTAGATATTTCCCTGAGTTTCACCCTTTTTGCAGATTAACTATGCAAGATGAAACACAGAGGCCTCATGGTAGTAGTTAATTTCTGATGAGTATTAATTTAACATGTATCTTATTTCACAGGATGTTAACAAAAACCTGAGGGTGCAATTATACCCTTTAAAATATTTTTCTTAAAACTAGATACTATTTAAACAAAGGAATATTAAACATCAAAATTAGATTAAACTGAACTCTTAAATAAGAGTATTAAGAAAAAATACCAGAATGCCAACAGAGTTCTGATCCAGGCAAAACGAAGTTCTGTGGCTGCCAACCAATAAAAACTACTTGGACTGTATATTTTTTATGAGTAGTCTGTATTCAGAAGAATAACTCTGCTTCTTCTCTGCAGCCCAGATACTAATTGCAGCACATTACCACCTTTCTCAACAGGAACACTATGATGCCTTCAATACGAAAATCAAGCTCTTGGAAGTCTCACATTTCACTCTCTCTTTGTAGTGTGGTTTCAAATCCCATCACATGAAAGGCAAAACTATAAATATTAAAATGGAGCAATAAAATATTTTCATATCTTCCATTACAGTCCTGGGAGGCAATGAAAGTGCTGAACTTTACTGGTGTCAAGGAAAATTTACACCATACAGCACCTTGCAAATCCTGCCCTCTGTTTTCTACACCATGGTAGTTAACTATACTGTATCTAGTAGGCAATGAAAATTAGCTAAAAATATCACAATATCATTAAATACATATCCTGATAAACGAGAAGAAAAACAGTGAAATCAACAACTCTAAAAGAATATTCAAAGTCATGTGAATAAATTATCTACTCATTGACCTAGTTACAATCTAGTCAGGAAATTCACTCATATCTAAAGGGAAAAACACAAAAATCAGAACTTTGGAAATATACTCAGAACATTTTTCAGTTCCATGGCATCTTTCATCTTGTGATTTCTTACCAACATTAATCCTACTTGTGAATGCTATCATTCCCTTTTATATGGAAAAAATAGATACGAGCACACTAAGAATAGTAAACACAGCCGCAAATACCCAGGCTGTGATTGAACTCATTCAAGCAGGAATAAAGTATTGTTTTCTCAGTTAAAATGTGCTATGGACTTATTCTTTGAAGTTATACCACTACCTCAGAGGACTGTTTCCTCCTTCTCTGAGGGATTAGAAGCCAGGATATACAGATTCCTACAGAGGTGTCACAGGAAACTGGAAAAAAAGAATGTAAAGCCCTTACCTTTTCTTTTTGAAAGCAGAAAAAAGATCTAGTTCTTCAAAAAAACCCCAGATTTGGATGAGGATGATGCAAGAACATATTACAGAAGCTAGATGAATTACAGTGATATTTACACTGTATCTTAATCAGAGAACTATCCTTTCTTCATGAAGATATTTTACTTCCTCAGAAAAATAAAATCAGAATAAACCCCATAGATTCAGAAAACTTTTTAATATAATGGGATTCTAGCAGTCTAGAAGGATTTAGCTGTGATTACTTATGTAACATGTAGGGGAACGATCCCTCTAACATGGTGAACAGCAAAGTAGGCAGAAAGGAGGAACCTAACATGTCTAACCTAACACATCAAAATAAAACACACAATAAGAAACAGACAACAATAATGATTGTATCTACTGGACAATAACTCTAGGTCATCTCAGTTAACATACATTAGTGAAAATTTGGCAAAGTGTAAATAATGTGTGCTAAAACTACACTGAGAAAACTGAACTTTTTTACTGTAGACGGCTTTTCTTTCCATTTTGTTGTGCTTTTATAATTTTGCCTCTCCCCAAAAGATTGAATTGAGTGCTATATTTCTGATTTTTGCAAATAAAATCAATGAGATAAGAAGAATTATTTTAACTATAAACCTGTGGATATAATATTTAATAATGCTGGCACTTTTACAAAATAACTACATCACAAGTTGAAAGCATTGATCAAAATGTAACTTGATTTTTCACAGAGGTATTTAGTAAAGAGAGAATTTGCTTAAAATGGGCCACAGTTTGGAAACCTGTAGCTTGTATCAAAAAATAATATAAGCCAGTCTGGGCTTATTTAAAACTCCACTGTTGAAACATCTTTTGTAGGTAAGAAACAGAGGGAGGGAAATTTAAGAAGAATACCAAAGTGTTAGGGGACAGTTTATTTAAGTTTAATCTATCATATAACAGACTCAAATTCAGATGTCAATGTAACAGGTTATAAAGAAAGTGGGCTGATTAGATAAACAGATCAGTAGATCGTTTAGACTCAGAATGAGATGAAATCTTTTCAATTTATGTTACTAAGAGAATTATTTATCTTGGCAAGAGGCTGACAAAAGCTTCTATAACAGCAGTACAGATAAGCTGACATATTTCCAGTTTCAAGAGAAAAAATAAGAGCACATCTTGAATCTGTCCAGTTGAAGGCAAAACTATTACTAAATAGCATCAGAACTTCACACCAAGGCCATAAAATGAGAGGAAATGTCATTATCCAGAGCAGACCTTTTCTGGCATGCTGTTCACTTTTTGACAACAGGACTCATTCTTCCTAGTTAAAGCCTAGTTAAAGCCACTCAGAGCTGAGTGGGAGCTAAAGACATTGGAGATGAGAGCTTCAATATCACATGAGGATTTGGTTTTAATTTTCAGCTACCTGGCAGCCGCTGAAATCCACAGCCCTTTGCCAGAAGCCCAGGTTACTAATGCAATGCTGTGGAGGAGTCAGAGGTCTGACAAAGGCATGGGGCAATGCTCTGTCTCAAACTACTGTCTTCAGACTTGACAAGATGCAAAGGAAAACAGCATTTTTTAAATCTTATCACTCCTTCAGATTGGAAGAAGGTGGAAGAGAATTACTCTGAAACAAATCTCCTTGTGATAGTATTTGTGTGGGAAAGTGGTATTCACCATGAGTCAAGGGCTGAGCAAATGGTTATATAAAATAATTTATATTAATTCAGGCTCTGAACTAGAAAATACCATGTGGGAAATATGGCCAGGCTGAAACCAAGTCAATATTTTTTTAAGTTCATTTTTAAAAAAAATTAAAAATAGAATTGATCTTATGTGAATTCAATATTATGTACAGACTTTTGAATCCCATTTTTCTTTGCTATAATTCGTGTTCATTTTAAATGCAAAATGTAATTTTGAAACAAATATTTGAAAGTCTAAATCAAAAAAGGCAGAATAAACCACAAAGACTTTACTGAAATTGTTCATCTTTACAGGGTAGTGTTTTAATATCCATGTACATCAGCCATGCTACTTAACTGAGGGTTCACTAATCTAAATTCACATATATTCTTGCATCTTCCAAAACCTTCTCTCTTTTGCACAAGTGTTTCAGATACGTCAGATCAGTCCAAATGGCACTAAATAGTAAAGTTTAGGCAACTAGCCCAAGGAGTCCTATAGGCACAAAATAAGCATTTCGGTAGCCAGTCAGATGAAAAGCTTCCTGGATACTACAGCTAACACAATGGTAGAAATAAGACACGTAAAGAAGGAATTTAGCTAGAAACTGAGAAAGATTTTACTGGAAACCCCATCCTGATCTGTTAGTTAAGACTGGCAGTTGTCAATTAGAGATAGGGTGGAGTGGAAATCACAACTTCACTGAGGTCAACAGCAAAACTCTTTTGACTGTAATGAGGCCAGTATGATACCTACATCCTTTAGCACAGACTTCATTACACATGCTTTCCTATGACACTATAATTTCAATATAAGAGCACTTCAGAGGCATTTTCCACAACAATGTATGGCAGAATACAAACTATAAATTAATGTAATCCAAGCCTTCACTGCCTACAGTAAATGAGTCAAGTTTTTCCCAAAGCAAAGTTTTTATCCTGAAAACAAACATTAACTTCTGACCTTTGTAATTAATCAGCCTTTAAAACTCTGGTAGTACAAGGCGTCCTTAAGAAAATATATTTCTTTCATCTCTGTGTGGTGGTGTTACATAGCTTTTCCTGAATAAATTGGCAACTTCTGACTCACTCATATTTATGAGAAAGACTCTGAGTAGGCAACTTCTAGCACTGGTTCTCAGCATTATATTTCCTTCTCTACTGAAAATAAGGAAGTATATTACGTAAGAAAACAACAAAAGATGAATAACTTATTGCCCTTCTGGGTAGTCTGGGATATTTACAAATCTACATCCTTGCTGATGCAGTAAAAATACAAACTAGTAATCTTGAGAGACTTACTGCCCACAGGGCAGCACTGCTTTTAATTTTATTATTGTTATTTATCTAGTCATGGGAGAATTGCAAACTGAAAGAGCTCGCTTCAGTTAATCCATTTTCCATCCATACGGGAGCAGATAACATGTTCAGTGAGACTTCTGAAATATTTGCTTCACTTTTTGGAGGCCTGTCAACTGTCGTGTGCAGTGCTACTGAAAAGATTCAGACAGCATTTTGTTTCCTGTGGCTCCTTCCATTTATTAGGAGGAATATTCCCCCAGTTTCTGTGCTGGAGGAGCACTTTCATTCCCAGCCAGAGAAGAGCTCTAGGTGGTGCTCAGCACCTCCTCTGGCTGGAGGGTCCTCACAGCAGAGGGTTTCCTCCTTCTGCCAGAGCTGCCATGTCACAATAGTGGCTAGTATTCTGCAAACAGACAGGAAGTGCATAATCATGACAGAATCTGAGGGGTTTTTATTTAAAATAAAACAAAGCAAAAATAACCACGCCCCCAATCCTCACCAATCCTGACCTCATAGTTAAAGAGAAAAATCTAGAAGCCATTAAACCTACAAAAACCGGGAGACAATAAAGAGACTATAATATTTCTACAGGAAAGCTCTTCTGATATTTAAGCAAGTCAGATCTTTCTGGAAGGGCTGTGACACATTGGGTTTACCTGCTTGGGTTAACAATGCAGTCTTCTTCAATATTAAGTAGAACATTGTCACCAACCCTTCCGCATGAAAATCTGCAAAATCAAAATCCATCTTCCTTGTAAAGTGACAGAAAGACACGAGTGTCACTGGTGGTTCAAAACACTCTCTTTCCGACCAATTCCACCACTTTTCTCAAATCATCTCTCTATATCTGGGTTTGTTCATCTAAGTAACGGTTATAATGCATGTGTGATATAAAAATGTCAGTGTGAGTCTTGCATATCTTTTAAAGTGTCGTTAGAGTTTTATACAAAAAATGCACAAGTTTGCCTTATTGTACATATTTTAGAAAGTCTGCAAATGGCAAAAAGCTGTCATAATGCTAGCAACAATAATTTCAGTTTTGTTCATTTCAGTGATAACAGTTTTCATCTGAAGGACTGAATCTCCGGTGTGTGTTTGCTTTTATAGACTTTAGATTAGAGTTTCCTTTTTAACTTCACATCTGCAGACTGCATAAAACACACATTAACTTACTTCTTTACTAAAATAAAACTATAGAGAATCCTGGATAAAAGAACACAGGCCCTTTCCCTTTAGAATTGGCAGTTCCCAATTATTTTTGAGCAAAACCAAATGCAGAGCAAAATGCTTTCCCAAACAACTGAGTTTCACTGACTGGCTCCACACCAATGAAATCACAATGACCTTTTCTATTTGGTAGGCAGTAATAACCTAGAACTACCTGAAATAAGGAGAGTTGCTTATTATTCTTATCACATCACAGATGCAATGCTAATGTTTTGTTGCTTGTGTTCCAAACGTACACAAAGCAAATGCACAGCTTTTGCAAACAGCAGCACAACTCACTCCTATCCTACTGTCTCAGAAGTGACAAAGAAAATTTCCATGCTAGTATTAAGCACAATGATTTTACTAAGTCTGAATTTGCTGTTATTAAGAAGTAGTGATAAGCCAAAACTTCACATTCTCATAATGTTTTTAATTTCCTTCAAAGTTAAAAGTGTTCAGACCGCTAAGGACACAATGCCTATTCACAACTTTGGCTTTAGAGGAAATATTTCTACCTTTAATATTAGAAATGTATTCCTATTTGAATAAGAAGATCTTCTTGATCTTTCAGAGACATCTCTGACAACACACATATTTTTATAGAGTTACTGTGTGTACTTCAAACAAGAGCTGATCCAGTCAGTGAAAAAAAAATAAGCTAAACCAACTGCAGAAAAACAAAATCGCTATTTATACCACTGGTAAATGAACTGGGGTCCCATTTGAATGTGCTATACAGGCTCTGTTCAAAACCTTCACTCAGCAAATTTCTCATTAATAAAGGTACAATCTAAAAATAACAGATGGTATGCTTGAGAAATTTTATGCTCCCAAATTAATCCATACTCCCAGTAATACCCACTAAGATATACTCAAACATATCCTGTAACCCACTTTTTATTGATACATTTAAAAGTAAAATCAAGTATTTTCTTTATATTTCTCATGTTTATGCAGCTACAGTACTTTTGCTATCCAACTTACTGGAAAAAGTGAACACTGCCAGAAAAATAATCAACAAAAACCTTATATGATTTTGAAAAGCCAGGGTAGAAATATCACTTCTGAGCTCTTCTTGTCCAAATAGATTGAATAGCAGTATCTAACAATGTTAACATGTAGAACACACTGCTTGATATGAAATTTAGTAACAACTTTTTCACCATCAAGAGAACAAAAATACATTTATGTAAAAAATATCAGTATCTCTGGCTTTTAATTTCCTTCCATTTACTTTAACTCCTCCTTTCTAAAGTTGTTTCTATTCACCCTTTATACTAATAAGATTTGGATCTCATATTTATTGTTCTGGAATAAATGGTGAACCCACATAGTTCCTTATTTATAGCTCAGGCACAATCAGTATATGGTCAAGGTCTCTGGCCCTGTAAAATGGTTTCTATATAGTACTTTTTTTTTTTTTTTTTAAATAAGAATAAATCCAGGTTATCCCACAAGTTTTCTTATCTTCAGAATGAATGAATGTATATGAGAGCAGTCTTGGAAAGAATCAGATGATAAAAGATTAGGAATTAATTAAATACATGTAGAACTGTTTTCAGAGAAAGGGTTAGAAACAGCCATTATGACACATCTGACAGCTTCTAAATATTATATTTCATAATGCCTCATTTTAGTATACCTACAATTTAAAATGGGTAGAAGATTTTAGGGTCAGACCTTGTTATATAGACTATCAAGTCAAAAATATGTTGAGCAATCTTACCACAAAAATGTTAAGTGGAGAAGATTGACTTGTGAAATGATGACAATGAATACGTTGCCAAAATATGCAAAGTATAACAGATCAGACTAGTTAATGCACATACAGTAGTTCCAAAGATGCTTGCAATTGTTTCATTTACGCATTTACTATAAACTTTGAAAATATTACATTTCTCCCCTCAGTTTATTTTCACTGCTTTAAGTTAAGCCACTTTATTATTGCTACAAAATATCACAGCTCACTCATTTTGAGAGGATTAGGATGATGATGAAAACTCATGATGAAGTTGATGATGAAAAGTTCTATAATATTATAGAAAGGAATATTATGGAATAGAATATTATCTCTTCTGCTGTGTCATTCTTCATGCAGCTGTACAGAACTTACTTTCCTTATCTGCCACCTAGCCATATCTACAAATACCCTTACATTTGTCCATTCCCTTTACTTCTTAAGGTATTTCTTCAGCGTTCTTCTGCTTTTCTGGTATTCAAAACCCAAAGTAGATATTATCACATCTAATTATACAGGAATGAATATCACCTCATTGTCACAGCCGGATAAATCCTGTCTTTTCTTAACACAGCTCAAAGTTCAGGTCTTATATGGATGCTAAGCTCTATGTTGTACCATAAATTTTTCTTTCACTAGAAATATTTTTGCTGACTTGCATTTTCCCAGATTAGCTCCACCACTTCTATACTACCAACAAATTGTTAAATTTCCTAGATCTCATTGTATAACTCCCTAGTGCTCCAGGTTGGTTGCCAGTAAAAGCATCTAATTTTCTTACTGCTTTAGTAAGAAAAATACTGCCCAGAACGTTACTGATTTCACTGCCTGCACAGTAATAAATGAACTTTCATCAACATTGTAGATTTATATGTTGCCTCAGCTTGTAGATAGCACCAGTAAACATCAACCACATGAGATTTCTGGTTTGTAAATCATTTCTCTCTCTCTCATTTCTGTTTTTTGTAATACTTGAAGTATGTAAAAGTGTCCTGTACTGTTAACACACTGATAATCAGCAATGCAATTACAAGCCTTACATTCAAATTAACACAATGAAAACATCTAGATTGTAAAATATGTGGTCTTGCTGTCTAGCTCACTGGCTCCCACTGCAACTAATTTTCCCCCTCAGAAACAGGGGGAAGAGTGTGGGGCTGGGAGAAGGGGTTGGAAAGTCAGTCCTAAATGAACAAATTATTTCAAATAATACCAAAAAAGTCATTAAAACAAAAACAAAGAACACAAACCCTAAAGCTTTTTTTCTGCTACCTGTCTGAATCCATTTTGAGTAAGCTGGAAGGCGCTGACTGGAGTGCAGCCACTGAGGGCCTGAGCCCCTGTAAAGCCTATTCCCACCAACCAGGGTTTCTAAGGAGGTGTTTGTTCCACTTTTGACAGAGTAATTTTATTTTAGCAGAAACCCCTAGTAACCTCAAAAAGTTGTATTTAATCTGGATGAAGGCGTATTTTAAAGTAGGGATATTTTCTTTTTAGCTGGCAGCCACAGAATTGTGTCTTGCTATGGAGACTTTTGTATGGTAAAGTTATTTCAATCACTTAAGAAACCTCAAGATTTATTTAGTAAAGGGTATCTACCTTTCATCTTCATTGAATTTCACTCTGCTTCAGTATGATAATTGCGTGTCAACTTTCTTGTTGTATTTTTTGGTTGAAATGCAGTTTGCCTCCTGGATTAGATAGCAGCTACCGATAACAGAGCACCATCTCCTGCTTCATCAACTGCAGTTCACTACTGAGGCACGCTGATGGGAGAGATTAAGTACTGCACTGAGCCCAGACAAACTCTGCAGCGATGTTGTGGTTTAACCCCAGTCGGCAACTAAGCACCACACAGCCCCTCCTCCACACACCTGGTGGGATGGGGGAGAGAATTGGGAAAAAAAAGGAAAACCCATGGTTTGAGATAAAGACAATTTAATAGGACAGCAAAGGAAGAGAAAATATAATAATAATAATAAATAATAAAGGAATATACAAAGCAAGTGATGCACAACGCAATTGCTTAGCACCTGCTGACTGATGCTCAGCCAGCTCCCGAGCAGCAATCGCTGCCCCCTGGCAAATTCCCCCCAGTTTCTATACTGAGCATGATGTCATATGGTATGGAATAGCCCTTTGGTCAGTTTGGGTCAGCTGTCCTGGCTGTGCCCCCTCCCAGTTTCTTGTGCACCTGGCAGAGCATGGGAAGCTGACAAGTCCTTGACTAGCATAAGCAGTACTTAGCAACAACTAAAACATCAGTGTGTTATCAACATTCTTCTCCTACTAAATCCAAAACACAGCACTGTGCCTGCTGCTAGGAAGAAAATTAACTCTATCCCAGCCAAAACTAGGACAAGCAACTATTACCTTGGCACCCCAGGAAATAGCAACAAGCCTGGCAGAGAGGCGACTCAGAAAGGCTGTGACACCTCTATCATGGAGAGGGATGCTCTCCACTGAGGGAACACTGCTGTGCAGCCCTGGGGTCTGGGGTGCATGGGGGCCCAATGGGACTGATTGCTCATAAATGGTCTGTCAGGCCCCTGAATCTTCTGCTACCTTTTCTTCTGTTTTCTGCATTGGTGCTTCCTTATCTGAGCAGGTAAAATGATCTTAAAACTGTTTTCCCAGGGTTAGACTTTGATTGCCTCAAGAATAAAACTGGGCCTCTCTTTCTGTGTAGGTTAAATTTCTACAAACCACTAATACTAGTTCAGCAAGCAGTAGAAATAACTAAAATCCAAATCTTGATCTTTTTCTTTACCTCTCCTCCCCTCTTCATTCCCCCCACTACAAAAAAAAATACTCAGACAGTTCTGTTTCTACTTTCCAGATGTGAACAACTGGATTAAATTCTATGGAGAGCTTTTAAAAAATCATAACAAGTCAATGGGTCACAGTCTTCACATCATAAAGGAAAAAAATGCTAAAGCCTCATTTCTGAGACCAAGCAACATGGCTGCAGCAGCTGCAAGGTCACAGAGATTGAAACAGAACCATGAAAAAGAAACCACAGCCACAGGAACGACAGCAGAAATGGCTTGTAATTTTTTTCCATCATAGCAACTGGAGAACTGCATTCCTTTCTGTAAGCAAAGCTGGCTCAATTGCTATACCACCAAAATTGTTTCCCCGGTTTGGGAATGAAAAGGCTTTCCCACCTCTGTGAAGTTTTCGATATTTGAGTCAAGACCATTGAGATTCAACAGAGCAAATAATGCACTCTGAAACTTGTGAAGATTATTTATTGTGACAGTTATTCATGTTGAAAATAAAAGTGCCTTGGATGACAGAACAACATAGATAACACCAGAGATGTTACCCAGAAATATCAAAACCTGTTTTCCCTCACCAGCTTGGATTCTTTCTGCCAGTTCTCTGAAAGGTAACAAGAAGAAAAGAGATGAGTCAAGCCTATACACTCAGCAGGAAAAGTCTGATCTTTCTCCCCCCACCTCTTTTCAAGAGGCTAAATAAAGCTACGGCATGAGCAGCAGTCTTAAGGTCCAGAGTAAAGCTGCATGAACACCACAGAAAGCTTTGTGAAAAGGTATTTGAAGCAGAAGCATGAGCTTACTTAACATTTAAGACTTTGGCTTTCTGTGAACAGTCTTAATAATAAAATTGTTGATTTTTTCAATACAGACACCTTTGAAAAATACTAGGTCTCTATATGACTAAGTAAAAATAATGCTATGTATTTTAGGCAAGCTATCATATATGATCAAGTCTAAATGTAATTTTTTTCAACTAAAAATTAGTTGATTTACTAAAATCTAAGTAGCAATGTGTTCAAATGTTCTGCTTTTTATACAGTCTCTGGGACTTAAAAACAAGGAAGAAATTTCCTAAACCCTTTTACTGTACTGTAGTGAACAAAGGTAAGAAATGCAGAAAGTCTCGTTAAGTAACTGGTGCTTTTTAAAATTATTCTGTTCCCTAAGAAACTATTTTTAAATTCATCTAAAAAAATAAAGGAATAAAAAGGTACCAAAGGTGGTATTTTCTAATAAGATACTGAATTTAATTTGGAGAACAAATCACACTAGTTTAGAGTAACATTTTGCTGTATATAAACTTGAATTCAATGCACAAAGAAACAAACGCGTCTTGAATGTACAAGTATACTTGCTGTTTCTGCAGTGAAATTCTGTAATTACATACACCTAATACATTTATTGTTACTAACACTAAGACTTTAATGTAAAATATTTACACTTCCCATCAATAATTAATCCTGTTTAGAGGAAGATACATATAATAGCAACACTATTTCATACTAAGCGCTTACATTTTTAAGAAGGCTGCAGGGAGAAATAGCTAAAGCTATAATCACTTTAACTTATTCTTTCGATGAAGCTTTTCATTTAGAAGCAGGTGGTATGTGAGCAAGTAGAGCCTGACAGCAGCACACCTACGCTTTTGGAAAAGGGCAAGGGAAAAGCCCATCCCATCACACTGAAGGACTAGCTAAGCCAGCATGGAGCAATTGAGGGGAACTTGTGCCGAACCCAGAAGAAGTGGGTGGATAAACGGAGTCCAGGTCCTTGCTAGGCTCTTTATCACTGCATGAGACCTTCTTTCTGCTTCTAGCTACTACATCTGAGTAAATATCAACATGGAGGTAGAGAGCTGGCAAAACTCTGGCTTTACTAACCCAGAGAGTGGTCATTGGGTATCAGTATCCATCTGAGGAAATAGTTCTTCTCTGTTAAAGGTAGCAAATAGCAGCTTTACTGTGCAAATTTTGTCCTTGGTGATTGATTCTGCATTTAAAATGCTGAAGGCTTTCTTATTATTTCTCTAGGAGACAGAAATCATCTACTGAGCTTTTAAATTCTTAAATCATATTTCAAGTTTTAAGCTAGTTAGCCACAGCTCAGGCCAGATCTGTACATGGGTCACAATTCACTACTGGCAGCCAGACTTACTAGTATTTTATGCCTCTGCCATGATCTAAGGAGTCATTATCACATTTTAGAAATTGCATTTCTAAAATACAGCGTACCTAGTCATTCTGCTATACGCTTAACCCCATTAAAACGCTCACTGCTCAGAAATCTTTGATCATGTAGAACTGGCAACAGCTGGTTTACAGAAAATCAATACCAATGCTACTAAATGAAGGTGATTCACTGTCCACAACAGTTTTATTTTCAGAAGTGTTTGATTCTTGATTCACCAACTTGTCCTTATTGTGCATCATTCATGCTTAAATATTGAGATGTTCAAAGTTCTCCAGGATACAAAGTCAGGAAACGTGGCATGTGGCAACATGATATGCTTGCTGAGCCTCAAGGAAGCAATGGAAATGAAGCAATGCCTAAGATTTATTCACATTTTCATGGTAACAAATGAGAACTGTATGTATTCACTGGCAGGTAATTTAAGTGCAGAGAGATAGCTATGGGGCAAAATGGAGCATCCTACTGCAGAGGGTCACATATAGCTCTTCCGGCATAGGAGTTTAGTCTTTAATCTTCTCTAGCTAAATCTGGCTTATTTTTTAAAAACTCATCCAAGTAATATGATGATGAGATACAAATCATAGAATCATAGAATTGTTTAGGTTGGAAAAGACCTTTACGATCATCCAGTCCAAACATTAACCTACACTACCAAGTCCACACTAAACCAATCAAGGGTAGACTGACTAAACTATGTCCCCAAGTGCCACATCTACCCGTTTTTTGAACACTTCCAGGGATGGTGACTCCACCACCTCTCTGGGCAGCCTGTTCCAATTCTTGACCACCCTTTCTGTAAAGAAATTTTTCCTAATTTCCAACCTAAACCTCCCCTGGCACAGCTTGAGCCCATTTCCTCTCATCCTAAACAAAAGGAACCTCTTTTTAATTGTACGAGTTGTACAGCATTACATTTTTTGGATTTACTACTCAAAATAAGAATGAAACACGAGTATGATCCAACAGTGTCAATGCAAGAGCAAGAGTTTCAGTGCTTAGCCCATTGTTCACTGAAACTGGAGGAAAAAGACACCTAATAATTCTTTAATTCATAATGGAAATTGAACGGAGATTTAGGGACATATATCCCCCATACAGAGAGCCCCAAATAATATGAAGAGCATGAGAAAAAAGAACACTGGCAGAAAGCTTGCTTGTGACAAACAATCACTACTCACAGAACATTGTTTAGAGATTTTTGAACAATTGGCTTTGATTTAAAACTATGCTTAATGTCAATTATGTGCGAGTTACATAGGTTAGTGTTTTACCCTCTGGCAAGGGTTTAAAGTCTTAAAAGATGAAAATTCAATCTGTAAAAGTAACATCTACAGTTATGTTCAAAGGTAACAGCCAGACTTCCATCATCATCTTTGTCATCCTTCAATTTTAGCAAAGTGTATTCTGAGAAGGATACAACCATGCAGAAAATTATACTGGCCTGCCATTGTGATTTACTTTCTAAATTTGTGAATTATCTCCCAAAGACTATATTTTCAGGAGTGCCTTTACAACTAATATGTCACCTGGGATTGAATTCAGGTGTAGTACTAGCAAGCAAATACCACAGGCATCGGTTCAAGCATAAGTTTAGAGTCAAATTTCAATTTGATGCGGATGTTAATCTTTAAATCAACCTCATGCAAAGCCACTGGGAGGGCAGGAAAAGGTTTATTAGTTCACTGCAAGAAATCAGTATTACTCTGGCCTTGTTTCCATATTAATACCTTGTTTCACAACTGGCACGCTCTTGAATCACATGCTAAAAAGCTTTCTTTTGCATTTATGCTTTTCCCTTTTTGCATTAACTTTTCATCTGCTTTCTGCATATGACAGTAGTAGAGTAAGGCAAAAATGTTTTTTCATTTTAGTATTTTTATTAAAAGAATGGAAAAATGTCATATGGGGTTTTGAACATTTGTGGCTAGGCTCTGGCAGATGTTTTAAGTTCTTAGACCAAAGAACTTATAGCAAGGTCAATGTTAGAAAGTTAACCTTTCTTGACTCTCTTCATCTTCAGCAGTAAGTTCTGACTACAGATCAATGAAGATCAAACTTACATTAAGATGACCAGCAGCAAGGTATACTTTGGACCAGTGGCACAAAGAGAGGCTACTCTTATTTGCAGCTCTATGAGGAGTCAGCTGGAATCTTTTCTTTGACTTGATTTCTCTGACAGTTAAAGGCTACTTATCACTTTCTTGACAAAACTACACATTGAACCTTTAGCAAGTGCTTAGCATTCAGAAATTCACCAGCTGAAATAATATCAAGCAAGTATTTGGTGACCCTTTAATATTCTTTCCTATGTAAATAATTATTTTTACAGACTTTCTTACAACTCAAAACATACATATCAGTGCCTTGAGGTACTGCAGTCTGAATTAGAGTTCTGTAACTAATAGTGTTGCTATTCAGTGCGTGAGCTGAAGTCGTGGTTCATCAAAGTCCGACCTCTAATGACAAGATCCGCAAGCTGAGTACAGACTAGTTGATAAGAATCAAACTTCACATTTATTTCAAGACCATTAATCTCAGATTTGTCTTTCTTCATAAGGTGACATACCAGTTTGTTATAGGGGAGAAGAGACTTGATTGTCCATCTTAAACAAAAACGTTCTTTCCTGAAACAAAATGGTGTCTGATAGCTACTGTTAAAGGCAAGCACATGCCTTAAAGCAATGTCAAAAATGTCAGAAAAAAATTGATTTTGCTCTAGAGTTAATTTGCTTAAAAAAAAAAAAAAATTGCTAGTGTGGTTGCCTTGGATTTAGAGTTATACACTAACAACTTAACTACCACCACTAGATGCATGAATGTCAAGTGGAATAAAAAGACTAAGAGGAGTATTGGAGAGGTCCTTTTCTTCAGGTAAAGTCATTCTCTTCACTGTTAGCTTTCCAGCAGGAGCAAAATGTCCTTCTTGCTTTAACCTTGGGCAGTCAGCTATTTTCCCTGTACTCAATAGACAGCTGGATTGCAATGCTGAAGAAAGGGAAGGAAAGGATCCATTGGCAACAACTACAATTTATCAAAACAGTGAGAACTCCCCTTGGGTGACATGGAAGGTAGCCATCAGCACCAAGCTAAGCAATAAACTATCAGCTAGACCTGCAACTTCACTTTAGCACCAAGTACAGAGGAGATGGGTTGTACTTCCTATCAACAGTTAAGTGGAAGAAAAGAAGGCAAAATAGCAAGCATATGTTTTAGCAAACACAACATGATCACAGCCCTACATAGTACCTGGCTAGAAAGCTGAAACTGAGACAATTTCACATGAGTAAGAAAATTCAGAGACTGCTTCTGTTTCAGCTTTTCCAGCTCATCTCTTCCAGTTCTCCAGTTATATATTTCCTTTACTTTTCCTTACTTTTCATTCATTGCCAGTTTTGTGGTTGCTAATGAAAAGTAGTTGTTTGTTTAGGGTTTTTTTAACAAAATAAGAAGAAAAAAGGTTGAGCAGAAATTTTCCCAAGTATGTCAACAAATTGTACAGAGCTTTAGTCATTTCCAGGCTGATGGTCAAGTAGGTATAGCTAGTCTTCCCTCAGATGTCCATCCTTTCATTTTCATGCATCCTTGCTAGAAGCTACCAACCCAAGTAAATAATAAATGAATGCACTTGCCATCAGGAAGAATAAATAGAGTTATCTTGAACTATGGAAACTGCAAAATGGATAAGTAAAAAGCAACAGTATGTAAATATTGTGTGTCCTTAATTTTATCATCTATAATAAGATGCTAAGCTTTGGAAACTTTAAAAAAAATTGAAAGAATGAGAAATGCTGTGGGAAATATGATATATTTTGCTACTGAGAAGCAGCTAGCTTACTAAAGTAAATTTATGTTCTTCAGGAGAAAGTATACAGGTACACTTGGTAGAAGCAGAATTCTTCATAAATCCAAAGACTGGACAAAATTTAGATCCAAACTTGAAAATCTCAAATATGATAATTTTAAACTCGATTCATTACAGAGTTAGAATCTTCTGTTCTTTGGACCTCTATGCATCTCAGCTAGCAATCTTCTGCCCCTAAGTCTTCTGTAATTACAGATTGCTCATTAGAGGAGCCACCCTTTCGGCATGCAAAGAGGACAGGGTACCTTGGGAAACCTGCTCTGTGTTCACAGTTTTTAGGCTTACTGCTCTACAAACAATAAACTCCAACTGCAACACAGACACAGAACCAGAGCTCTAGATCAATGTGTTGATTCTATTTATGTGATAACAATGTATAACCATAGCAATGGGAATCATAGAAAAATACCTCTACATTTTCCATGTCTCTCTTCTTCTTCTGCCCTTAATATCAGCGAGCCCAGTCATTCGTTGCTCATTCAGTGTTACTTCCAGGGTTGGGTTTTAAAGGCAAGGAGGGGTTATTTTTTTTAGCTAGATATATGCCAAATTAATAAAAAACACTGAAGACTGTAGAGAGCTCCTTTTACCAAAATACCAGAGAGTCAAAATTTTTCATATTTGACATTAGGAAAGTTATTAAACTTTCTCTTGGTCTGAGGTCTTAGGTGTTCCAGCTACTTGCAACATATGAGGATGACATATACTAGCATATAGTATCATATAAAATAATATCTTTGAAATAAAATCAGCTAATATACGGGATTCAGCATTCCTGTGGAGGTTTGTGCAACAAACCAGAATTTCCTAAACTGAAGACAAAAGCATCTGGGATTTGCTATAGCTGGGCAATCTGATGGGGCTTCTTTTATGATGAGCATATGAGAAACTTGTTTAATGTGGCAATAAATCCAGGAATTGGTGGAGAACATTACCACCATGACATCAGGAAGCATGACATATCACAGCCATCAATAACATGCCCACAAGCTGGAGAGAATGAATTTGCCATTACAGTTCAGACTTATTTTACTTTAAAAACAAAACAAATCAAAACCAAACCACACCCAGGGAAAAAAAAAAAAAAAGAAGGAATAACATGTTCATCTCCCTGGGTATCTCCCAATTTGACTGTAAAGTTCATGCATTTTGCTATCCATTCTTGGTACTAAAACACCACCAATGTTTTTTATTTCTCCCACTCTATCTCTTTCTCATTTCCCTTTTAACCTTGCTAATAGGGTGTAATTACCCCAGTGAATTCTAATCTTGTAAAACATAGCCACGGTCCGGTTGCAAACAAAAAGCAATGCTAGGTAAGTGGAAATTAAACATTTGCCACCCACTAACTGATAAAGAATAATAGCTCTTTGCTTATGGTAGTCAATCATCTGATTTACAACCCCCACAAACAATCTTGTTATGCGATTTTTGTTGGTTGGTTTGGTTTTTTTATTTGCTGCTATTCTTTTGCTCTCCCAATCTGTATACCTAGCTCTTAAGAACAAATGGTAAAATCTGAGAGAAAAGAGCTTCATGTAGAATGTCTTTTCTATGACCATCCTTCCTGCCAAGGGCACTTAAAAACACAAAACAGAACATCTACAAAAATCTTTTTCTTATTTTAAAAAATATATTGAATTATGTTAGCTGAAAATTGGCCAGAATAAATACTTGATCCTGTGATTATTTATGTTTTCTGTTCATAACATGCAAATTAAATAAAAATTTGAAAATAATTCTTTTGTTGATAACATACAAATAATAAATCCCAGCTCCTATTAAAAAAATCACCATATATTTTGGTGGGAAAATTCCTGATTCTTAACAAGTAACAATCCATTTTTATATTTTTTTATATAACTACCTGTTGAGTTTCACTCTGAAAGATGTCCTGAAAAGTTAGATTTAAGGAATTTCCATCATCTTCCAGTGCAGGCAGTATTATTAGCAAAAGCTGCACATGAATACCATTATGCGCATTCAGATTGACTCACTATACAATCAGAAAAAAACAAGTAGCAAAAAACCCTGCATGTTTAAAGATTCACGTACACAAACAAAATCACTTATCAGTACTGTTGTTTTTCAGCTATTTTCTAACTTCAGGATGCTGAGTTTGGGGGAAACAGTCATTTTGGGAATAGGATGGTAGTGTCACCCTCATATGAGATCTACAGCATCTCTGCCATCCCCCCAGACTTTTCAATGCAATTCTGTAGCTTGGCATCACAATATCAAAGCTTGTCTTCACATGGGATCTCAAAAAGTGTTTTCTACGTACAGCATGTATCTCAACTTCTTATAGGCAAAAGTTTAAAGATGTTATAAACAAGCAAACTTCAATTATTTGTGGCTTGCAGTCTTATGAATTTAATAATTTTTTAAAACCATTTATGAGCATCAGTAGACACAACCTCTTGATTTTTGACTGCTGTCTCCTAAATGGGAGAGGTCAGGCTGTCCTCAACTACAACGGTTACAGTTACCCCACAGACTTCTCAACTTCTCATCTGGAAATCAGGCTGCCTTCATTTCTGGTAGACCTTAAAGCAGTGTCACCCTTGGGCCTTATTCTGAGGTAAGAAGCACTGTCAGAAACACCATCTTTAAGAGCTACCCCATGAAAGCGCTTGCCCTTTCCATGACTGCCCATTTATTTCCACTGCTGTACAGTGGTTAACTGCAACTCAGTTATGCCAACGAGCCAGGTCTGGGACTCCACTGTGAACCAGATGAGTAACCTGAAAGCACAATTTATTAAATAATGCCTATTAAATCCTGTTTATGTTTTTTCACCTAAATCAATGGGGGTTTTTTTCTTCCTAAACTACTTCCTAAGGAAATTACATAGGCATTTTACATTAAATGTGTTTACTTCTTAAAGAATCAATGCTTGAAGCTACAATATAAAAGTCACAGTTCTTGCTTTGAGGAGTACTTTTCTTACAAAAAGCAGGAGACACAAAGTATGCACCATTTTTTCTGTAATAAAGGTAAATTCCTCCATTAGCCTTTTCTCTGTGCTGTAATGTATTATTAAACACTTAAAGATATTGCTGATGGAATGTACTACAATAATAGCATAGCTGGAAAAGAGTTCTACTTCTTTTTCAGGATAATTTATTCCATATTGGGCCAACTGGAAAGCTTTTCAAAGACTGTCAGCACTGTTAGCTCTTTTCTGTTGAGGCAAAAGCAAGAGTATTGGATGTGTATTGATTTTATGTTATTCTGAGACTACAAGATTTGGAAGCTGGAGAGAATTAGATATGTGGGTATACCAAAAAAAGAAAAAAAAAAAAAATTGACAAACAATACAGAAAACTTATCTAGGCTGTGAAAGCAATTGGTCTGGGGTTTCTTATCAGCACTTTGATTTCATTCCTTATATTATTTATATATCGAGATTAAAAGTCCATTGATGTTTAAAAAAAAAAAAAAAAAACAAACAAAACCAAAACCAAAAAACAAATGAATGAGAACCTAATATCATTTGTATTTTATTCACATTTATTTGGTATGTGGTCTCTTGTATATTTAGAGGTCTTAGGTTTACATCACAGAGCTAATCAGTGTTACAATTTACTTGCAAAGAATATTCTTGAAGGCTTTCTCCAATATAGATTTTTGCTGTGGTTGCCTCATACACATTAACATCCTGAAGTGTTTAGTTACTAATATGTCTAGGCTTAGTCAACAGCCCGTTGTGGGGCACATGCGTTAATCTCATCTAAATGTATATAAGAAGCATTTTTGACAGTCTATAGGTGACCAATTACAAGTCTCAGGGGATGGAGACCCTTTGCACTGAAACATACACAATTTATAAAGAAATTATACTGTTGAATAATAACACCTTGAGGAGTTTACTCTCAACCTGAATTATTTTGTGGATCTATTTTATAACACATCCACACAAACAGCTGTAACCATAACTGAGATGACAACAAAGTGAAATATTGGTAACCAACCAAAGCCTCTCACATCAGTTTTCCCTTAAAAGAAAAGATACCCTCAGTCACTGACAGGAAGATGAGGCCTTCTTTCCAGTCATGGAGTCATCTGCAAGCTAGTCAAATACATAGGATGAAGACTGGACTGCAGACCTGACTTTTATATCCCAAGGAAGGGGAGGCTGTTTGTAATTTAATAGGAGGTATATCAAAACTTTCCACCAAAAACGTAGAGGTAAGTAGGAAGGAAAATCTGGATCTGAATGGAATCCCTGGAGGGCTCCAAGAAAAGATTTGGCTATAAAAACAAATGCATCTCTCAGGGAGTGGGATGCTTCTGTGGAAGGCAGCCACAGAATAAGAATCCCAACCCCAAACAGCCACAAAAGCATCTAGCAGAGAGCTAGACTGCATGAGACATCTTTTTTGTTTGATTTGTCACTAAGTAGATTGTAATGGTGGGGTTTCCTTTTACTTCATTACCTGTTAATAAAATTTGTAAACCAGATTGTTTAGTGTATGTATGAAATGATAACATATTTCTATCTGTATTTTATCTTATAGTGGATTACCATAATTTTCAAGCAAGTAGTTAGCATCAAGATATTCTTCACCCAGGATGGAGTGAGACTACAAAGGTAGGTTTTCAAATACCTTGAGATGTTCCCTGCTCCCCAGAAAATTCCTTTTCTGCCAGGAGAGAAGCAGTACGGAGACCAGGTTTTTCCAAGACAGGAAATAGAGAAATACAAGAAGAGAGAGGCATGCCTGATTTCCCAAAATCTCAAGGGAGTTTGCAGTAGACTAGATCCTTATTTAGAGAAATAACTCTGATTCATGTGACTATTGATACTGTGTCAGGAAAGACAAATTATTATAATAAATATTCATCAGTAGTTCTATCACAGTTTTATCTTCGAAAAGTGACATCAGTGTCATCAATGCTTTTATTTGATCACTCGTGCAGAATCTGGCCCATATTAGGAAGATAAAATTTTCTTATTGGCAGACAAGTGAACTGCCAGGAAATCTTCAGCCCCATCATAAATGACATCTTGATTTGTTCATCTTTACAGTTAAGCAAGAAGTTCAGAATTTTGGTAGATGAAAGACAGCATGCTCAGCACTTTACATTAGTGACCTAGCATGCAAGAGAGGCATTAAAAATAAAGCCTGGAACAGGAACATGAATTTCACAAAAATATTCCTGGTACATTTTTCCCAAACATCAGGGATATCAGATTTTGAAAACTAGTCAAAACTAGATGTTTATGATTGCTCTGTTTATTTAACTTTCAGGAGTGCTTACTAAATATATCCCATAGAGTTGAATTTACTTTATTACCTGTTTTCTTGAAGAGTCAGCTTTCTTTTTTAAGTGAAATGTAACCTTTCTGTCCCTTTTACAGTGAATGGCCTTGACTGCTGCCATGTAAATCAATAAATAAATTCATACATATATTGTTAGATGGGCTTCAAAACTGTCAGGAAATATTGTGCAGCTTTACCTGATTTAAGCATTTTGCTGAAACACTCAGAAAGGAAAGCTCTGCATCTTTCATGCCACTTCCATGAGGGTTTTAGAGACTTAAAGACTGCATAAGTGAGAAAGTTGTAGCTGGATAATAACCATGCAGGGTGATTTTTTTCTAACCCGATTGCCCATTAAACCTACATATTCATCTATTTTACATGTCTCAACCCCTATAGGCACAAGACAAGGTGTGAGCCAAAGCCCACTGACCTCAATAGGTGCATTCTATTCACTGAAATGGTTTTGGACAAGACTCAGAATGAGCACTTATTCACTCTTTTACTAAAGTTGCAGGTTCAGAGGTAGAAAGGCAAACTACATTGCCAGTTTTGAAAAGATGGTCCTGTAGAACTATAGTTCTAATTTATTTTTTTCAAATAGGTATTTATTAAGCACCTATTTTACACTGTATGCTTACATTTCCATAGTTAACAAGCATGGACCTATGTGAGATTACTACCTATACAGTGTCATACATGCATGTGGGACCTGAAACACAAATATAAGGATAATGGAATATGGATTTATTGACATCAAAGGGAGCTGTGTCATTGATGTAAACAATTTCACCATGGTTCCTACTTTTAATCTAAAGTTAGACCAGAAGCATAACAAAAGAATGAGAGAGCATGCCATTGGACACCAATGGTAAGGAAACAGAAGAACTATACTTTGGGATGAACTTGTTGCAGAAAATAATACTGTTTTAAATTCCACTCCAAATCCACAGCAATTTTTATTAATTACTAAATTTACAATCTTACTGATGGTTTAGATCAATGTGATAAAATGTGCATTGATAGTATTATACTTATCACAATCACAATCTTAAACAGCACGCTCTAATAAACAAGATATTTTGAAAATATAAGCCAGTTCTATTATTCATATAACTTATAGTATGTAAACATGCTAAGGATTTTTCTATATATTGCCTCAGAATTTAAACTACAGTCAATCAATGGAATACATTTTATACATTCAATAATGTGTGATTTGGGCCCCTAGTACTTTGATAGAATTGCAGTGGATCAGATAAATCTTCTCCCTCAATAAAAGAGAACACTTAGATAAATCTGTTTATAGAAACTATGTTAACATCAACAAGTGGCATTGCAAAAACCAGAAACCTGTGAGTACTTTGGTCTTCCAAATGGTTCTTCCCTAAAGCAAGTGGACTTACATATATTTAATAACCTGTTTGCTTCATCACACTGCCAATAATGATGTATTCCCATGTACAGAAAAAGGCTATCACAAGTATGTTATAAAATGCTCCAACTTCCCATCCTAACCAAAGATGTATTAAAAAAAAAAGAAAAATGAAACAATGATTTATTAAAATAGTATTTCTAAATTTTATGATAAATCCCAATAAGGAGTCAGGTAGATATTTGGTAAAACTAAATAACAGTGAGAAATAGAAAGGAAACTCCCTATGAGTGGGAAACTGGATGGATGTCAATATCTGTGCATGAGCTGGCAAGCTGTCTTGAACAACTGAACAAATTTCAGCAGTTCTCCTGGTAGTACTGTAAACAATTAGACAATAATTATCTGCCCATATCTGAAAAAAGAAGACAATGTATTTTTCAAAGTTAAAGATCACATGGATGACTTTCTGACAGCAGATTACTAGCAACCAATGAAACTAATTCCTGGTATATGCTTAAAGGTAGTTTCATCATGTTTATTCACCTTGTAAACATAAAAAAAAAAAAAAAAAAAACAAAGCAAAGAATAACTTTGTACTTGGAGGGGCATTTTGCTGACCACTTACGAGCAAATGAAGTCATTATGCAAATGTACAATCACATTTGGCACAAGGAATTTACTAGAGTAAAAGTACTCATTTCATTAGCTTATCACATTGTGCAATTCATTTTCCAATGCATGCTTCTGCTTATTATTAATAATAAATAAAACAAAAGTCCTGTTTTGTGGAGGTTTCACAGCTGGCCCTTCATAAATCTAAAATGCCAATAGCTATCGAGTATTGCAGATACGGCTTAGTGAGAACATTCCAACTGGTTTGGTCATACTGTAATTTTTGTTTCAGAAATATGGTTTTAATACGGTTTTACTAGGGAAAATTTTGAGTGGTAATGCTTGAATTTTAAACTCAGACTTCAAATTAAAAAGTGATTGTGGGAAAATAGGTGGAATCTGTGCTGCTAAACACTCCCCATTAAGTTCACACCCTTGAGAATATTTCTAGTACCACAAAAATATTCTCACAAGTGAAATAATGCTTCTTTGTTCCATGTTAAGCAAAAGCCTCCAAGAGAGCCGTTTTTATAGATGAAGGGGGGAAAAGAAAAATCTTTGAAAGAGAAAAACATCAGCCAGCCCATAAATCAAACAACATTGTGGCATTATGGAGAGGAAGAGTCACCCTGATTGCTAGCATATTACAAAAAAGGAGATAGAGGTCTTCTAAAGGTTGTGTGGGTCCATCTTTAAATTTTCTTGTATCTTGTCAAACAAACTTCATATGCCTATTTTCAGAGCGTGATTTTCAGCTCTTTGGAACACTCTCCATGTCCAAAATCTCAGTGAGCACCAGGACTGAAATATAAAGCTATCTTTTTGCTCTGGAATCTTTTTTTCTGATCATAAAATCTTCAAACATAAAGCTGGGATGGAAATAAGAAGGTAATTCATTAAGCTCTCTACCTCCATCAAGCAGGATCAAACTGCATGTCAGCTACTCCTGAAAGGTTTTTCCTCTAACTTCACTGTTAAAGCCCTTAGCAATGAAACCCTTTTGCAAGAATCTATCCCAATACTCCTTTAACCTTATGATTAGCCATCACATTTTGCTAAAATCTGACAGAAACCCTTCATGCTGCTGCTAATTTATTGCTTCTTGCTTTATCCACAGCAGACAGCTTTAAGAGAAACATTTTACATATTTGAAGACTTAACATGCTTCCTTCTTGCCTCCTCTAGATTCAACAAAGGTTTAATCAGCCCAGTCCTTTCCCAGTTTCATAGGTTCTGATCATTTTGGCTGTTCACCCACCAAGAGCCCATCCCTCCAGAAAGAGTGGTGCCCCAAGGCTGACACTGCATACCTGCTCCAAGGCCCTCTCATCTCTGAGTAGAAGTTATTGCACACCCTGTCACACCTACAAAGATAAGAACAACACTCTCTAAGGTACTATCCAGCTAGCTAATTAAAAGACTTGACAGCGGACCACAGAAAATTGCTAAGTATAGTCTTTGAGTCTGAATTCATCTTCTGATTCATCTTACGTCTAGACTGTATTTCCTTTGCTTATGAAAATATCCATGGCTCTACTAATGTAACAATATTTAGAATAAAATAGAATAGACTATTTCAGTTGGAAGGGACCTACAGTGATCATCTTTACTCTCTCAGTAAATAAATGCTTCCCAGTGTCCAGTCTAAACCTCCCCTGGCGCAGCTCTGAGCCATTGCCATGCATCCTATCACTGGGTACCAGGGAGGAGAGATCAGCCCCTCCCTCTCCACGTCCCCTTCTCAGGAAGCTGTAGAGAGCAATGAGGTTGCCCCTCAGCCTCCTTTTCTCCAAACTAGGCAAGCCCAAAGCCCTTAGCCACTCCTCACAGGACATGCCTTCCAGCCCTTTCACCAGCTTTGTTGCCCTCCTCTGGATGCATTCAAGGACCTTCACATCCTTCTTGAACTGTGGGGCCCAGAACTGTGCATGGTACTCAAGGTGAGGCTGCACCAGTGCTGAATACAGCAGGATGATCACCTGTTTTGACGGCTGGTGATGCTGTGTTTGATGCACCCCAGGATGTGGTTTGCCCTCGTGGCTGCCAGGGCACGCTGCTGACTCACACTGAGCCTGCTGTCGACCAGCACCCCCAGATCCCTTCCTGCAGGGCTGCTCTCCAGCCACTCCTCTCCCAATTCATACTTGTGCCTGGTGTTAGTCTGTCCTAGCTACAGGATCCAGCATTTGGACTTGTTAAATTTCATCCCAATAATCATAGCCCAGTGCTCCAATCTATGTAGATCCCTCTGCAAGGCTTCTTATCCCTCAGGAGAGTCAGCAGCACCTCCCAGTTTGGTATTTAATACCTTTTCTCTATTGACAAGGGGTATTAGCCAGTCCTGGGTGGAAATGAAATAGATTTCATATATTTTTGTCAAGCCTATTTTGACTACAACTTACCTCGTTTTGTTACTCTGCTTTTTTAAAGTACTTAGAAATACTTGGCTTGATTTTTAGTTCCAGTGTTTTTCCATGCATTGAAGCAAAGCTGACTCATCGATAATAATTCCTTTTCAGTCCCTTTAAAGATAGACACTAACTTCATCATTTTGTGCCCTTCTGGAGTAATATCCAATGTCCCTGATGTTAAAAAAAAAAAAAAAATCAAATCTATTCTGTTTTTCTGCTAGGGAAACTGTAAGTACTAACAAACTCTCTGCTTGATCCTGTTAGATCATGTCAAAAAAGAAGTAATTTAATTTTTCACTTAAATCAGAACTAGATATATGAACATAATTCTATATATTCTACATAGCTATACATAACATTAATAAATTATTTTAAAATAGAAGTTAAAAGATAAAACAATAATAGTTATATTTTAGGAGTTCCCAGGTAAGAGGAAAATATGAGGATTGGTAAAGAGGGATAAATATGTAAGATAGAAGAAGAAAAGAAAAAGAAGAACAGGAGGGAAAAAGAGCTAAAATTGGCAGGAGAAAGAATCAAAAGGAAAACAGAAGGCGTCACCAAGTAGTAAATTCTATAAAAAGCCATTTAGGCAACAGACAACAGAAATAGCATCAGTCACATTTTTACAGCAGAAAAAAACATCAGCATAAAAAAAAAACCAACACCACAACAAAAAAAAAAAAAAAAGAAAAGAAAAGAAAAGAAAAACAAAGGCAGATGAAAGTAAATAGAACAAAGTATTATCAAATCTAGATTTAAAGTGGCTTTTAAAATGTAACCATATTCAAGATTTATTCTCTAGGATAAAGACTAAGAAAAATGTTCAAAACTGTATTTAAAATAATTTGAACAACTTCAAAAGTACTTAATTTTTGTTTTGCAGCTTCAGCTAGTATATTATTTCTTATTTGGATCACAGTAAGACAAATTCCCCAAATTAGCACAGCTTCACCAAAAGAGAGAAGAAAAAGAAAGAAACAGATTTAAGGATACCAAGGTCACTCTTCCTTATGTTCCTTGGCCACACACTGCTTCTGAATCCCTTACACCAGCAGAGCTGGCAGCAATATTCTGCTCAGCTTCTCATTAAGCAAAGGACTACTATCGGGTTACAAAGACTTTTTCTACTAGAGAACGAAGCCCTGTGTTTGTTCTTAATTTTTTTCTTTGCTGCAGCCATATTTAAAATATAGGGAATTCTTATCTGGAATGAAGGAGGCTGTTCAGTTTACACTTAACACAGGATATGCAATAAAAAGTTGACATATGTGTGTATAAATAATTATGCATAGAAAACCCTGACTCTTTTATAAATTCCAGGCATCAGATGTTGTAGCATCATCTTACACTGTTTCTGTGGAAAGCTTCCCTCAAATTTCTGTGATCCCTATACATCGACAAATCATTACTAAATTGTTTAGCTTACAACCTGCAATATTTTTCAAGGTTTTTTTCCCGCCCCCCCCCCCCCCCCCGCCCCCATCTCCCTGTGTTTCATGGAAATTTCCAGTAGTCCTGAAATAGTGTTTTGTAGAGTCCCCCAATCATTGTACTTGGCAGATCTTTAATGACATTGCTGTTGGTATTTTGAAGATCATCCAGTGACTTTTGCAGAGTGTCTCTGTATCCAAGAGACAATGGGATACAGCACCCTCCTGTACCATCCTCACTCCATGACAGAACAGCACCAAGCAGAGCAGAGTCTCACACCAGATTCTTTTTATGTTAGTTTTACTAATTCTGATAAATAAACAAGAAAAGACAGAATCCAAAGCATGTGGAAAGGCAGCTCTTTAAAAGATCAGTTAAGGAAGCATAAAACAATAACTGGAAAACAGAGATTATGAAGATAAACTGAAGTTGTCCTAGATGGCATTTGCCAATCTGATAAAACAACATGCTTCCATCCCTGCCACCAATGAATGTGAAAGTATTGTTTGCAGAGCACAATTTATCTGCTGTGATGAGAAAACTGATCAGCAAGCACCCAGTAAAATTAAGAACACAAGTGAGATTTTAAGAAAGAAGCAAATAAGGCAATAGGGAGGATACAAAGTTGCTGACACTGAATTTTTGCATCCAACACTCCTTTTGCTTGAGCCAAAAGGCTATTTGCAGAAAATAATAAATGCATAAAGCCAAGTAATGTGTCATGTTATGATGCTGTTACACTGCTTTTTTGTGTGAAACAAAACCCTTTACAAATGTTAATTACACTCAGAAATCCTTTATAAAAAAATTATTTTTAAACAAAATTTAGAGATGGAAGAATAATATCACACAGAAGTGAAACAATACAAGGTCACACAGCAAGCCAGTGAAGTGACTGGTCACTTAGTCACTTCTCCTGTTCCTGAATTATGCAATGATTTCCCCAAGATACCTCAGGGTGTTATGAATAGGAATATCACAGAGAAGAAAAAAATTAAAAGGACACTCTCAGTCCTCATTTCCATGAGATGGGATGGTCGCTAATTACTACCAAGCTTCTTCATTCGGTATGTGCAGAGGACTATGACAATCTCTTTTTCCAGGTTCTTACATATTCACATTTCCCTTTCTCTATTTTCCATCTGTACTAGCTTCACTGTTCAGATTCAGTACTGAGGACTCAAGGCAGGGGGGAAAAAATCTTCAGGGCTATCGCCAGAAGCTTTTCAGGTGGATGTTAACATACTCAATACCTGGGAAACTACTTGCAGAACTGAATGTAATAGAAAGAAGCTAAGAAAGAAACAGGGAAATTATTTTAACATACACCCTGAAAAAGAATCAGTCACATTTACTAACAGAAGTTGAATTAGCGACTTTCTCACAGCTTCCTACTCATTAAGGCAAATGCACGATTTGATATTCTGAAAGTGCGATAACTTGCTGATAAAATAGAGGAGCTATGACACTGGTCATCATAGAAGCAGTTTCCATAGCAGCAGTTGCCATGCCACTTGAACACAGAGCACCAGCACGTTTGGGAAGAGCACGCGGTGCGCTGCACAGTACCAGCTTGCTCAAAGTTTGATGTCTCATTCTTCCATGCTTGCAAAAAGGAAGATACTTTAAACAAATTAGGAGATGTGCGCCAGCCTGCCAGACTAAACCCCAAGCAATTACGGAGAATAGAAAAGTGGTCCAGGGTACGTGCTCAGTGATGTGAATACATGATTCAGTGTCCATACAGGATATCTACACATTGGCAAGTAGTGCAGAGGACCTGTCATTGGTGCTGTATGGGTTTTGGGGTGCTTACATTGGATGAGCAGTGCATTCTAACTCATGTGCTCCCGAATACAAACAAAATGCAGTAAAAGGAGAGGATCACCAGAAGATCACTTTGGAAGGATATTTTTGATCCCAACAAAAAGGATAATATAAACACATCATTAGCTCCAGTTGAGAAGGAAATCAAATTGCATTAAAATCATGTGAAAGCTCCTTTACTAGCATATTGGAAACATTGCAAAGAAATCTCAAAACTCTACAATGGCAACATTTCACAATCTATTTAAGGTAATAAAAACTGTGGTGACTTTGTGTGGTAAGCATGCTGAGGCAAACAAATGCTTGAGGGCTGCCGGATGCACTTTCTACTCTAATTTTCCAATTTCAGATTCTCTTGAACACTCAGTTGGGTGCCTAAGGGAGACAAGTCATTTTGCTGCTACAAACTTTGGATGAAACTTTTTTCCTGTACTCCAAATTAACTGACAGGTTACACAGCCTGTGATTACAAATCTTCTTACTGGAATTACTCACACCACAGTTCCTCAAAACCTATTACCCCCCCAGTCTGTGTCAAAGAGTTGGATGAAAATGGAACAACTTTTCTGTGTTCCCTTAAACATAATTGCTTGTTTTTTAAGCATCAGTGTAACCTTGTGTGTGTCTGAAAATTTAATTCTGAAGAAGGGAGGTCAAGATAGGAAGATAGAAACAAATTTCTCTTGCACACATAGGCTGTGATACACAGTCTGTGTCAGTTCCTTCACCAGAACTATTTCATTGCAGACACTGCACAGCATTAAAAACGATCTAATTATGCTAGTTATGGAAAATCACTAGAAGCTAACCATCTTTTAGAGTAGGTGGAGCCTCCTACATCTGAACTGCATTAAGTAGGATGAGATGGACCTCCACAATCTGTTCTCCAAGTCTAGTCCTTGGGAACTGTCTTCTATCCCATTTTATAGGAGCTAAAAATTGATGGGACAGTTCCCCAGGGGAGATAAGCAGGGAAATCATTCTCTACTTCCATCAAGATTTTAACAAATGAGTGTCTGTCCCGTTTTAAAGAAGAAAAAAAAAAAAAAAAAAACCAACCCAACAACTAATCATCACATTTAGATTAGAAAACATTGTAATGAATGTTTATAGTTTATTAAACTGTTATGAGGACATAGCATGCTATTTATAAAGTGCCAGATTTGTACAAATACAGAGATTTGGCAGTCGTCATGAGCAATCATTTCCCTTTTCTTCCTGTTTCTGGCCCTGGATCTTTGAGGCGCTGAACGTTCAGGCATCTTGTGGAGAGCTTGGACAAACTTTCACAATTAGATCCTTCCAGGATCAGACTGAATAGTAATTGCCAAGTAATCCTCCTAGCCATCCTCCTAAGCTACCGTGAAACTGCAACGCCGCTCCACAGAGCCTATTTCACCCCAGCAGCAGCACACCAGATTCCTCCTACCATGACTTACGGCATATCTTTGGGCTTTACCAGTGCCTCCTGCCCACTTCACCCTGCTGATCCGAGAGCCTGAGGAGCTAGGAACCCATCTCGACAAACAGACATCTGGAGTCCTCCTCTTCCTCTCTGTACAGTGGGAAGAAAAAGGTTGCATTGCTCCACTGGATACCCCAGTAACTGCTGAGGTAGGGCTTCAAATCCCTCCCACTGGAGGTAAGGAGAGAGGATATTTAAATGGACATTAATAAATAAATAAATAGCCTCAGTAATACATTGCAGAAATTCTGCTGGTTACTCTGGGGTTTTTAAAGCTTACTTTTAAATTGAGCAGAGGGACGGGGTTCCAGGCTTTATTATTCCCTGCCCCAGAAGCACTGGTGTGTGGAAATGAGCTTTCCTGTCAAAAAAGAAGCAAAAATCTGTGGGACAAAGCAGACACCAGAAAAATATACTACACACAAAAATGTGTGATGTTTCCTGTAATACCCAGGAAACTGAAAATGACAGCATCAAGTCAGATAGTGACTTCTATTTGTGAAGGAGCACCCTTTAATATCAAGGGCAGGAATGCCTGCTTTCAGGTGGCATTGAGGCAGAGTCTGTTGTGCAAGGGGAAAAGTATCATCTTGGCTTCTTCAAAGGTCATTCTTACTGAGCTTTTTATCAACAGACAACTTTCTAAAAATAATGCAGCAAGTAGGATCACTATCAGAGAAAGGTAGAAAATAACCCTGACGTTAGGATATTCTGCTCAGAAAGTCATTCCTAGATGTGCTAAATTTATTGTGCCATTGGACATGATGAGGTCTTTTACTTAAACAGTGAAACATTGAAAATGTGATAAATCAAATCTAAATGGGGCTCATATTTGCCAGTTTTCATTCCATATGGGCAAATGCTTCTAGAAGAGTCAAAAATCTGTAATTATTAACTTGCTTGGCTTCACTGTTGAGGTTCCTGGGTTGTTCTGTTTTTTTTTCTTTTTTCCTTCCATTGACATTTTTAAATAGAATCAAGGCCAGATGGTATGGAAAGAAAAACCTGAAGCAAAGAGTAGTAAATTGCCTCTCAGGTACTGATATTTTCATAGCTACAACATATTTACAGATGACTCAACAGTTTTGGTGTAAAAGCCTGATCTTTTGTAAGAAACTACATAACTTCAGAATCCATGGTTTCAGTTGGACTTTGCAATATGTGTATTAACAAATCCATCGCAGGCAGACAACTACACAGACATACCTGCGCATGTGGGAGACAAACACAGGCAAATCAGCTACCAAAACATGGGAGATTTGTGGACTATAAGCAATTCCAGCGCTGCTATCCACAGACCTCTCAAACACTGCTTTCACTGAAGTTATGTTTCTCAGCCTGCTTTGCATTAAAATACATTATATACATAAATATATATATATATTTATCTACTGAGTTGTAAATGCAAACCATTGTGGCAACATGCTATGAAATGATCCTTGGATTTATTTCAGAAGAAAGGCTGATCCCTCAGTTAAATGGATTGAGAAATGCAAGGGTATTATACCAGTTCTATTTGAAAGCAACAACTAATGATAGCATAAGTTCTGAAATTGGATATTTAGGTTAAATCTAAAGGGGAAGAAGCCCATAACATGTTTCCAAGTACAGCATTAAAATAATTTTCTGATGTTACTTTTGTTAATTTTGTGGATTTTTTTTCTTTTGTATCTTTTCAAGACCAGACCCACTGTTGGTTGGGTTTTTGGGGTTTTTTTTTGTTTTTTGGTTGTTTGTTTTTTTTTTTTCAGGGGAGTGGAGTTTTAAACAATACTGCTTTCTAGGTGAGAAACAGACCTGCAATATGCTTTAGGCTAAAATGTGATTTGTTTTGCATCATTAAGTTATAATTGTAAGAAAGACAGCTTTAAAGGGTTCCCCTCAATCTGTGAGACTGTGCCAAAAAAATCAAAAGAAATCTTCATTCTAATACCCAGTTCCTGCCACAAACACACTGTGCAGAACTGACACAGATGAAATCTCTCTGAAGAAACATTTACTAGTTAGCTGATGAGCCCTTCATGTTCCATGAGCTTCAAATTATTTAAATACAGCATTTTCTTTCACTATTTTTGATCTCCAGAGCACTTTATCTGAGGAGCAGGCTGTGGCAGAGGAGCTAGCTCTTGAAAGTAGCCTTTTTTTTAATCACCTCTCTGATGATTAGGAGTTAGTTTGTTAAAAGATTTTTTTTTTTTTTTTAAATAAACACTCACAGAGAAACAACATTTGATTGGAAAAATAATTCCAATGCTGAAAGGCAAATCGACCATAAATTCAAGCAGAAAATAGATGAGATACTGAAAGTAGTTTCCATGGAATCAGTGAAAACTACTGACGTAGGAAATAAAATTCTGTTCCAAAAAGTAAAGTCATGTTACCCAAGAGCATTGTAGACTTCACTCGTGCCAAAGAGCATCAGGAGGTGATGACCACACCATTCTAGGAAGTCCTGAGCGAGCGAGGACATAGTATCAAGTGGTAAGACTGCGGGTGAGACAAAAACATTTAAGATTGTATTGGCTCTTTATTCCCATGAATCACAGAGGAGCTGATTCGTTATCAGCAGTAACAGCCTTTCTCCCTAAGAGAGGGGGATGATACAGGAAGCATATGCTCCAGGCTATTTATGAGGATGTTGCCAGAAACGGGTGTAACATTTTGAACATGGTGACCTGCACCTTTAGATTATAATTGCATGTGAAGTCATAAAGTAGACAGAAAGGACATGCAAGAGGGACACAGAAAGGAAGTATAATAAAAGCGATTAATACGTGATAGTTTCCAATCCATTATTTTCTCAGGAAAAGAATAAAACAGCATATTGCAGAGCTCTTGGACTCCACCTTTTAGTTCCTTTAGTCAGGAACAACTATATTCAGCTCAAATTTCTGTTTTATCTATTGTAATGACAAACATCTCATCTAGCAGCAGAGTTAACATTTGCTCTAGAGATAGCTATGTATCTCTGGCAATGATTAGGGAGCAACCAGGGTAAGAACTGCACTGCTGGGTTCTACGTCAACAGGGGCTGCCAGTGCTTACTTTCAGGTACCTATGAACTGTTTATCCATTTCTAACAACACTCAGAATAAACTATCAGTGAATTTGTGCCAATTTCTTCATAACTTAGGGAGTAAGCTTCATAACGTAAGAGAGTAAGCTGAGGCGAGGCGGCTGAAATGCAATAACATTTAAGATTCAGCTCACATTCTCAGTTATATCAGACGTACAAAACTGTTTTAAATTAATATTCACTACAAATTTCCTTTGTCTTTGCTCTGAAAATTCCCAGATCTACTTCCTCCCTTGCTCCAAGGGTCACTGGAGCTGTGGGTATTCAATACTGAAGACTGTATTTTCTCTGGGTTTATTTTCTATATTACCCTTCTATCTATATCCTGTCCAAATAATACAACTATTTTACTCGATTGAGTTTCTAATGACAGGTGGGTTTCAACATCCAAATGCTAACATTTAGGTCCTTGCAGAAAACATTAATTTTTACTTGGCTTTCAGATCAGCAGTAAGCACAAGTTAAAACAAAATAAGAAAAAAGTTGGATAGAAAAACCTTGAAGAGTCTAATTTACAAAAGAATGAGAAACATTTTAGTAAACCTATGCATATTTCTGGATGAATTTGTCACAGTTAAAGTGCTTGCTAGAGAGACATGGAATTCTCATTCATTCAATTTTCCATAGAAAACCCTTATCCTACAAAAATTATCTTGAGGTACCAGCCAAAAATCCATGAGCTGTTACACACCAGAAGTGGCTGTGGGTTTTTTACCAGATTGGATGATCAGCTGGCACTGCTGTCTGATCATATGGACTTCTGCATAGGAAAGCAGTTTTTCTTTGCACAAATACATTAAACAAGAGTTTCAGACATAAAACCACAAATAGCATTGATGTGGTGTTTAGCAAGGAGGAGTTCTCCGTTAAGACCTTCATTCCAGTTACTTATTATGGAAGAAACAGATGGAATTCAGTTTTTGCCCAACTGTTATGAACCATGAATATCTTTTCAGTCAATGCTGAGGGAGTACAAAGATGTAACAAAACAGTCTGGAGACCAAAACATAAAATGATTAAACGCGCAGAATAAATACAACCATCTCTTGATTTGTTGATTCCACCATGACTTCCTCATACATACTAGGCCACCAGCTTGCAAAAATCTAGTTTTAGAACTTTGCTGCTATATATGTTCTGGCATAAGCATTTCAATCCAATTAAAAGCCCTAAATCAAAACCACTGAAATCAATCAGCACATCTCCTTTGATGTCAAAGGTTTCATTGGCCCTAAGAAATCTGAGCTTCAGGTCTTTCTTTGCCATTCCTGCAGATGGTCTTTGGCTTTAACCTCAGTTTTCTTACTTGCCTTTCATACTGTTCTGCCATAGCCACTTTTTCCTCCAAACCTTTCTTCTAATTGAGGATATGAGCTTTCTTGTTTACTTCTAGTGGCTGAAACCCATCCTTCATAGTAATTATACTTTTCTTTTTGGGGTTATTGTCAAAGCTTCTGGGCATTGTCAAAGCAGAAATATTTAGTTGCAACACCACTCCATGCTTTCCATATTACCTGTGCAAATCAGTTACATTAAATGTGTTTTAAATTTTCAGTCATTTAAGGGGGGGAGGAGGGGGGAGCAGGGTGGAAACTAAGCTAAAAAATATGTTCACAGTCTGTTTTCTCGATGCTGAATCCTTCTCTCTCTGAAGCCACTTGGAGGTTAGCCACTGAAGAGGAGATTGATAGGGCTCTAAATCAACTTTTCTGAGATGTGCCCCCATTTTTTTTTTAAACATCACCCGGATTATTTTCCAACATTTTCTTCTACCATTCTAGAATACAATATAAATCTGAGAATTTTCTCTTTGTTGCATGTTTTCCTGGAAAATTCATAGTGGGGATTTAAAAGAAGAACATCAGTGATATATCCAAGATGTGTATACATATTTTTCTTTTGAACTCACATCTAAGGTGGTCTACAGTACTCTATGATTTTTCCTATTGTACACAAAGTGACTCATTTGGGCTTTGGCACTGTTCAATATTTTCCTGCTGTTTGGGGGGGGGGCGGGGGGGAAAAGTGAGTGTGAAGAAGCCTGGGCAGACTGGCTCCATCTGCACTTCCTCACCAGCTCCCAGGCTGTCAGAAAGTCAAGGACAGTCAATGCTCCCCATGTTCCAGCATCACTTGCTCTTAACGGGCCATTGTTTCCCTAAATGTTGTTATTGTTTCAGGTTGTCACTTAAAGGAGATGTTGCATGTATGGTTACTTCAGAAAGGCCAGGTCGCTCTGCCCTCAGAAGCGCTCTTTATAATTTTACCTTTTGCGGAGGATGGCTGGCTGGCGCCGCTGCTGGCTGCAGTTAAAGGACAGCTGTAAAAAGCTCTTCTTTCACCTAGTGACTGTTAGGGTTTTTTATTTCCCCTCATGCTCCATGCTAAGCTGTGAGGTTTGCATAGCCACCTCCACCACTATAAAGAGGAATGTTAAGTTCCTTTACAAATTAAAAGATGTTTCATAGCTGATGTTTGGAGGAGCCAGGAGTGGAAATTTCTGTGAAGCTACAGAAAAGCTTCTGTGGGGAGTAGGCAATCAGAGCAAAAGAATTTGTTGAATTCTGTATAGATCATTAGTTAATTATAGGTCTTAATCATCTGTATATTGCAGAAAAAAAAAACATGCTGTAAATCAGATTCACTCAGCCAGTTTACAGAGCTGCATAAAACTGAGAAGTAAATGTAGTTCATAATCATCTCTAATCTGGTGGCACTGTTGCAAATAATGGTATTCTGAAAGCAAATATGATGCATGTGACAACTTTAATAATACTGGGGAAAACAAAATGCAGATGTTCCTTAAGTTAAGGAATATCTAAACAAATATACAGAACATTAAAAGAAAGACTAAAAAGAATCTACCATCTGGAATAACCTAAAAGAATAATAAACCTGACAACCTGAACTGAACATTTAAAATGCATTTGTATACTTTCAGAATTTCTGTGCTGTTATGGGGAGGGGGGCAATCTTTCTCAAACAATCCTACATTCATCAACCTCTCTCATTATCCAAGGCTCTCACCACACTTGTCTCACAGGTGCCAGACCACAGCACAAGCCAGCAGTTGGAGTCCTTCACCTAAGGACTTTCAGCTGCTGTGGAGCACCTATTATGCCCAATTTAGTTCTTCTGACACTTACATTCATCCTCAGAGGGGAAAAAAAAAAAAAAAACCCAAAACAAAAAAAAACCACAAAAACACCACAAAACCCACACAAATTTATGTGACATGAAATATAATCAAAAAGAATGAGATTCAATTCCTATTCTAGGAGATTCACAGAATACTCAAGTTACAACTTTCTAAACAAGTTTTGGGAATTGTCCACAAATGCCCTCATCCAACACCTAGTGGGATCAGGGGGAATCCTTCTGCTCATCTGAGATGATTTTTTTTTTTTTTAAATAGGGACAGTCTATATCAGATTAAATCACTTTTAAATCACGCGACTTCTTTCCCTTTATTTCTGTTAAGCAAGTTATTTCTGCTCAGTAGGGTTGTGTGGCCTACTACATGATGCAGAGACAGGAGACAACTATTAAATAAGGCTAAAAATTGCTTGCTCCCTACCACAGGGGTCTCTCTCACTACCAAGTATGAATAACATAAAATAAGCAACATCTATACATCGTATTCAGTTGGAAGACCCCATTGAAGATTTAACTTGATTTACCTCATGTCCACAAATCACTAAAAAGTGTGCAGCCTACCAACCCAACCATGCAACTGAGCAGTGGAAAACTGTCAGTAAGACAAGCAATGGCAATGAAACTAACCAAAACTTGTTTTTTAAGTAACCACAAAATAATCTTCTAGGTCTGTACTCTTGATGAAAAGATACAAAATTACAGCTGCCAGCCCAGCTAGCTGCTGGGAAGACCCACGTGACAGCAGGGCTGTATGACAGCAATTGTATTCATTGTCACTAAGATGACACCAATTGTCCTTACGGCAGTTTGAGTCTGCAGTGGACCCTCTCATGCTCTTTCTGCAAAACATTAGTTTTCCAAAATAAAGTGTGCTGCAGAGCTAAGAGAAAAGAAATGCATGAACACATTCACCAGTGTGTCTTTCCTTGGAGCAGGCTTCACAAGCTCAAAAAGAGATCAGTTTATGGTTCTGGGCCATCTGGCCCCTCCGTTGAACTGCAATTCAATAAACAGAGGAGAACACGTTGGATAATATAGAGAAGGCAGACCACTTGCTTTCCAGAAGCAGGAAGTATTTGCACTTGCAGCAATTTCCAGGACCCTGTAGCACTGGCAATATAGAAGGCCTGTGGCCAAAAGCCCTCTGTTCTAAGTTGCAGGTGTCAAGCTGAGCCAGGCGATGCTTCAGTCTATACAGGAGCTGTCAATTTGCTTTTCTGAACCATCCACTTCCATCTTCCCTGCACCTGAAGGGATAAGCAAGGCATGCATTGGTTGGTGCATACAAGCCATCTAGGTTATGCGTTCAGTGCCTCTTGTATAGAGTTTCTTTGCATTTCCCGACTGCCACATCTGCTCATTTTTCATCATGTATTTAGATGTTTAGTGTTTTGTGGCAGGAACCATCTGTTTGCTGTGAAGAATAGCTAATGAAATAGGTATCCCATCCCTAACTGAGACATCTGGTTGTTACTTCACTATTAATTACAAAGAAGAAATATTGCTTTTCATTTTTTAACAGAAAATGTGTTGGGTTTTGGGGGGGGGGGCGGTATTTTTGTGGGTTGTTCTTTTTTTTAAAAAAAGAAGATCTCTAATGAGACAAATAACGCCCTATTGCAGAATGGCAATAGAAAAGTCACTGTAAAAGAAGCTTGCTTACCTCCTTCAAAAGCACATTTATATTCTCACACCAAGCTGAAGAACACCAAAAATTAAACTGTTTTGTGACCCCTTCCTCTTACATAAATGTCTTTCTATTGCGCTTTAGAATGGAAAGGGTCTGATGAGTAATTTTCAATAATGAAGAGGCACTATATTCATGAGGAAGTGGGGGTTTCTTTTCCAATTAAAGTAACTAATAGTCTGCAATAGGACAGATATCTGAATATAAAGTAATTGGAAGACTAGTGGCAAGGGGGAAAGTACGTACTTAACAGAAAGGAAATATGTATTCTGGTCCAAATAATGTGTCCCTACACATTTACACAGTCTAGCTGATGCACTAGAATTAGATTAACACAACATTGCTCATTTCCAAGTGCAAAGGCTGCGTGCAGAAAATGCTTAATGACAATACTAAGAGCAAACTTGCTGAAGTAGTAAGACACAGATGGCCAGAATGCAGTACTGCAACACCACAGGAGTCAAGTTGTGCTAGGGCTGAGATGAGATTTCCCTGTGCGCTGATCTGCTCTGTAGAGGACAAAGAGTGATTGTGTCTACTCTGGAGAAAAAAGGAAACATTAGAACAGCTATGTGCAACAGATTTAGGGATGGAGATGTGCCAGAAGAAGGTTCAAAATTTGTTTCTCTTGCCAATAATGAGTAAGCATATAGATTAACATATAGATATCATCTTACTTATAGTTAAAAGAAGAATGAAAAAAAAGAAACCAACCCTTAAATATCTCTGTATCAAGAGACCCTGGTGACAAGGAACACATCAATAAATTATTTGGTGCTGCTGGATTTATACTGTAGATGCTTTGGGCATTCTTTCCAAATTCATAGTATGACTGTGTCAAGATGCAAAAGTTTCTTTTGCTCTAACTTGATATGAACAGGATTTAGGGATTGTTTCAAAATAAAGATTATTATGAAGGAAGGGTGGGGTTAAGCACTGGGAAAATCAAAATCATCTCACTGGCCTTACTATAAAATAAAAAATTTGGATGACATTGGGGCAAGTCATTCAGTTTTGGTGGATTGGTTCTTTATCTGCTTAATACTGAGATTAGAATAATATTTCCTCCCTTCTGTTTTTGTGCGACTTGTGTGTTTCACTCCCTTGAAGCCAGCGTTTCCAGCAAGATTGGCTTCTCCTAGCATAATAGCTCACAAAATCTAAGCTGGGCACTTTAGGAATCATAATTCTAACAAGAAGCATGTTTGTAAACTTATCATTTGCTAGTAGATGAATTGGACAGCAGAAGAAAAATAGCTCAGAGGTGAGCATAATAACAATACACAGGGACTCGTTTTTAACATTTCTGTATGAACACTGTTATTTCCATACAGAACTACCTGTGATATCTTCAAATACTGCACTGAATACAGATGTAACATGTTTATCCTCACAGCAGGGTGGAATTGTTCAGCTGGCATGAGGCATTGCAAGTAATATAAAGCAAAAAAGTTTCTGGATTACAGACATTCATACTAAAGATTTAAATGGTCCCATGAAATCAAAGTTGATAAGCAAGTTTGCCCTGCCATAAATCTTGAATACAAGGTACAATTACTGCCACTTCAGAGCAACAGGTATTGCCCTTTAGTGTTGTTTTAGGTTGTTGGACTCCACTTTTCAACTATGATCAGCGAAATAAGGTCTGAGGCAGGCAGAGGAGAAACAGTACATTTACTTCGAAATGGAGAAGCAGAGACAACACAAAGTGTTTGAGCAGCACTTTCTAAGTAGTGGTCTGTTACACCTGCCATCAGCACATTTTCAGATGTGTTCCTGAATGAGGGAAGATAGTACATAGTCCCAAGTTATTTACACACAATATATCAGAAGCACCTTAATAGAGTAATTTTTAAATGAGTGACATGTCAGTGTTTAACCTTTTTATTTAATACAGAGAGAGGAAACTACTTCAGTTCCATACATGTAGACACCTATATCCCAGAGACATTTTAGAAGTTTCAAATGAGACAAACTTTCTGTAGGTTTCTGGTCGGTTTTGTCAAGAAGTTATTCAGAAGGCTATGAAATACTTTATATAAAGTGTCACTCAAAATCACAGGAAACTCACTGCTCTACTACAATCAAGATACTTCTATCACTAAATTAAAGCCTATATTCAAATACCTATTCTGGGTGCTCCAGATTATTGATATTTCATCACAGAAACTTCTATAAGGTAAGTTCTACAGCCTTACAGCATTAAATTGAAGACAGTCATAATGAAACATGGAATTAAACCTATAATCCATATTTGATTGCAGAATTTTGCAATTGTCTTATTCATCATGCTGAACTTTTCAATGCTAGACCATAGAATATGCTGGGGACAATCAACATTGTAATCAAACATCCAGACACACAATCGCCGACATTGACAATATATACGTGCCTTTATGATCTGCTATTTAGGACTCCTTCAAATCCCAGCAAAGGTCATAATCTGTCTCTTGTCAGTACTGCCATGCACTCAGCTAGCTGAAGTTTCTGTCAGCATTAACAAGGTCAAGTGCTTAACAAATATAACAGACAGAAAAGTAACATTTATGGAGATTTAAATATGGATTTATCTACTTAAATTATGGACCTAGGTAGCTCATGTTTAGTTGTAAGCAGAGAAAAATTATGAGTAAGGAACAGGATAAGTAAACACCAAATCAGGGTTTTTTGCTAGTGTAAAAATAATTGTCGGGGTTAACAGGTTTGTCCTGTAAGATACTACTCTGGTCTGGTGCTCACTTTCTCTCAAACACAGTGCAATCTCATAAAAAAAAGCATATATACCACTGAATGTGGCTATATCACATAATAAGTAATAACAGTAAAGACAACACCCCTTTATCCACTATCCATAAAGCCTTCCTTTAAGCAGTCCCTGCTCTGAAGATACCATCGAGCATCTTGTTTCATAACCCTTAATCAGAATATTTTTTATTTCAACCTTTTTCTGTGATTCCGATTTTTCTACTGAAAACAATAGAGGTAGTTTAAGTACAAATCAGGTTGGTTTCTTTTTAATCTGTTTTCGAGATTTCCTCACTGCTGCATAATGTGTATAGATGATTTACAGTCTATGACTTTCAAGTACTCTCAGACACAGCTCAGAGGCTAAAATATCTTGAAGGCACATTCACCAATACATGGTAAAAACAACAGATTAATACCCACTGCCTGGTGCCTTTGAACAGGCTGAGAGAACTGTGGTTTCAGCAGGAAAACTGAAGTCATTCTCCTACTGAAGTGATAGTATTCAAAATAGATGTCTTGCAGTGAACCCCACCAGTCCTTTCCTTATGTCCTTCAGTCACCTTTAAAAGACTATTTAGGTAGGGAAGAGAATTGACCAAATTTAAGGACGCACAAACAAGCTGAACATACAAAATTAAGAGTGTACATCGGCCTGACAAGCGGTTCTTCCTTAAGGAAGAATGAGTGACCACTGTCTCACATTCATCATTGCTAGAAGCATCTACACAGAATAATACAGAGTCCTTCTGGATCATCACAGTCAATCAACAAATAATAAACATACTGCTCTGAGCCATGCTAATTCACAGGAGTTGACATTTGGACATTTATTTAGATAGATACAGGTTACAGAACAGGAATCCTTCAAACCATTTCTACCTTTCTTTGAAGTTGTATTCACTTGGTCAATAAGATAGAATAAGAATATTATTAATAAATCACCATATTCTGTTGTCTGGCTCCTTGTACAAGCGTGTATTTTTCAGTGTTGCTGTTTTCCAAGTTCCCATCTTTACATGATTATTTTGCTCCCCTGCAATCTTTCTTACTTTCTTCTGGATACCCTGGGAAATGTCTGGATTCTGCATGATTAAAGTTAATGGGAGCTTTGCCATCAGCCTCAGTGAACATGGGATCATGCTCTGTGCCAAATTCCATAAACCTTCCAGTAAGCCACAACACCTGTTTTCCTTCTCCTCCCGTGCCCCATTTCTATTCATTGCACATTTTTTCTCTTCTCTGGCACCTATTAATCCATGCACTCTATCCAATCCATCATATTCATCTTTCTTCACCAGTTATGTTGTCGTAGCTCTATGGCTGGAATTAGTAGGAGAGTGCGAACTCACTTATAAAAGTGCTACTCTTTATACTGCCAAAATAATGTCAGTGCATCACAGAACACAAGTCCAAAATGGTATGCAATATCTTTTCATGCATCTTGATCTGATTTTAATTTTACTTCGGGTCCCACTTGGAAAATCACCACAGTATACATTTATTTCTAAAATGTTCTTATACCCAAGTGTTAAATCTTTGCCATTGTTCAGTTTGTTGAATTCCAGCCTCCTCCTTCCTAGCAAATGTAATGAACGTACTTTATTATTTCTGCCAAAATGTTTCAATACTTAAACTTTAGCAGTTCTTCATTCCTTGTGCTAAAACCCTCCCTGGGATTTTTAGTTTAAGTTCTCCCAAGTTTAATTAAACACGTCTTCTAAAAACACCTTTTGAGACAAGTAGAACAAGTGAAACTATCTTAGGAAAGCATAGAGCTTCAGCTTTAGATTAATAGTGACTAAGCAGAGCAAAAGCAAAGACCATCATCTGGGAATGATCACTCGGGTCAACAGTCTCAAATACGGATTAATCACGGGGGGGAAGGGGAGAAAAAAAAAAAGGCACTTTGGGAACAGTTGGTTCCTTATTGAAGCAAGACCTACTGCTCTGCCTCTTTAGCATATCCTCTCATTTGTTAAGACCTTTCATTAGTTGTGTGAATGTAATCCACTACTTCATCTCCAAAATGCGTGACAGGCCAAGCAGCAGGTGAAGGACATCCTTTATTCAGCTCCTTCTGACTTTGACTTTATTAGAGTGATACATCATTCAGGGTTCAAATTAATGTCTATCCCAAGGGATGTATTGTATGGCTTGATATTTACTCTAAAGTGTTCTTTGAATTTGCTCTCTATAGAAACAAAGTATACTGCCATTATCAGAAAATTTATCTTCCCCTACTGAAGACTGTTCTGTGAAACCAAGGCTTCTACTCCTGGTAGTTTATAAGATGTAATTTTTTTCTCCTCCCACATTTTTCTTGGGAAAAATAAAGCCTGAGCAGCTACAGTACTAAGTAAATAGCAAAATAGTGTATGTCCATTCAAAATTTAGCTAAACACACACAGTTCAGAGTACAACTGCTAAATGCTCATTGCTTACTTACTGCTTTTATAAGAAGTTAGGACACTGCCTAAGAGAGGCAATGACATCAAATATTTCATAATAGTACCACTGGAGCTGATTTTTATCTCTTTGCAACTAATTTCCAAATACAAAATCAAGCAGCTTAATACAGTCCAACATCAGCACCAGATTGCTGGGGTATCTGATAAATTAACCTAAACTGATGTGGCAAAGAAATTGCACTGCAATCTTGTTGCCTCCACTGTACCTTACTTCATTTTTAATCAGCTGGAAAATGACATCTTATCATTATTGTTTCTTCTTCTGAAGATCAGACTCAAGACTAAGAGAAGCAAAGTAGTTCTGAAGCACTTGAACCAGAGCTAAGAGTTTAAACAGCAACATCCACCCAAACAGTAAACCAGGTAGGTAGATTCTTTTCAATTTCCACCAGGTAGATGTAAGAGCAAAGTACTGAAGCACCACCCTCAAATGCAGAAGACAGAGTTTTCTCCTGAGCAGCACAAGCACACTGGAGACGCAAAAGGGATCCTAGTGCTTTCACAGCAAGACCCATTACCATTCACTGGCCTCTGGAGCTGCTATTCCTTCCCGAGCTGCTGTTCCTTCCCCACCATCCAGATCAGGGCAGCATTCACTGCGGATGCCCTGATGCGGCTACATGTGTTATTCTGTGCTGCTTTTGTTCCCTTATCTTAACTTCTATGAGCAATTCTTCTTTTCAGCCCTCTGTTATGCACCTGATTCTTTTCAGTAATTAATATGCTTAAAATTAAAGAGTGGTTTAAGCTCTTGGGAAATTTAAAAGTATGTTGGGTAGTATTCAAGTTATTTTATGGGCTCGGAGATTGTGAAACATGTTTTTACTGAGACATTTTATCCAAATAAATCCTTTATAGTTAAAGATTATATTTATAGGGATTTTTTTCCCCCCCTATTTAAAAAGAAGGCAGTACTCCAAATGTTAACCTTCTTGGCTTTTTTTTTTTTTTTAAAAAAACACACACAATTGACTGCAAGATTCAGTTTTAGGTGTTATTAAACCATGGAGAGAAAGATCTGCTTCAGGGTAAGTTTTATTCTGTGTCACCATGTTGTAAAATGGTACTTCTTGATATATTTCTCATCTAAATTTCTATTTTGAGGGTTCGTTCTGTACACCGATCAACATCAGTGTAATTGATATTCTGCCAACCCCTTAATCCACATCCGTGCACACACGCATACTATAAACCTGCAAGTTTATGGCAGTGCAATTTACTTCAGCATCAACTGAACTGCACAAAACCTACTTGCACATCAATGGAATCACCCATTGTGGATTGGTTTTGTGTAGACAGGGAGTAAATCACCTGGTAATCTAATGAGGATGGATTGTGTAAATAGTTCCACAAAGAGCAAATGTGCATAGATAGGGCAGTAAATTGGAATGATCGATGGGACAAGCACCACAGTAAGATCAAAGGCATGAGGCTGCAGCAAACTTTTTAATCACCAGACCTTGCGCTGCCATTAACCACTTCCCGTAAATGCTCTCTCAGCACTCTGGATTGGAGATTTTCCACTTCTCTCTGCCTTACACCATTCAAGTTCAATAGGATACAGCCTCCAGCAGTGCCAGAAATCAGGTGAAGTGCAAACAAGATTCCTCTGAAGATGTGTCTGCTTTAGTTAGGCAGCTCTGCATGCTGCTCCGTGAGGGTTTTGCCACCCCGGCTTCCCCCCAAGCTTGTCTGCTGCTCACAGTCTTGTCTTTCACAGGAAGGTTTATTAGCTAAAATTGTGACTGCACTTTTGGGGGACCAGGGCAACACGCACTGACACCTCCCCATCCCCAAACCTTCAATGACGTACCATGCTTTGTTTCACAAACCACCATGGCAATTTTTCCAGAAGAGCTTAGCTCATAGAATGAGCACAGGATGCCGCCTGCCTCCTCTCATGATCTTATCATCACTGTGCTTACAGTGCCTGTCACTAATCTTGGGTTTGTTGTTGGCTTAAGTTTCCAAGTTCTCCCTCTGCCTTGAAAAGCTGCTCATTCTCCATTTGTTCTCCTCAGCCACTGCCTCCTCCATCCCCAAACACACTACGTCCATTATTCCCTTCCCTAATTTCTCCTAACCTTTATCCTTCCCATATCAATACTCCATAGCCCACTTAACCCCATATTTTCTTCTCTGCATCTCCTTGAGTTTGCCTTACTACCCACCAGAAACTTCATCCTAAACCTGAGCTCCCTTCCCAGCTGCCCTCCATTATTTCATTTTCCCCAAATGTTTGTTTCATTCCTCAACAGCAGTCAGCTGCTACAGCAACACCTTCTTTCTCATCCATCTCACTGCTCTCCGTCCACCAGATAGAAAGGAGGACAGTTTAATTACCTGGAGCTTTGCAAATACTCAAATTATCAAATGATCTCTGCTGGTTCTAAATCTTTTCATAATCCTAAAGATGTTTCACCTACCAGCAGTCACAAAATGCAGCTTCTTAGAGAGGAGAGAACAAAAAAAAAAGAAAAAAAGACGGGAAAAAATGCTCTTTTCACCTAATTCATACATACCACATCACAATTTTATCAACATTTAATATTTTATTGTTTATGTTTACCATCTCTAATCCTTTATCTTTGCATGTCAATTTCCTTCCACTGAAAGAAGTAACAAGCATGTTGACTGTACCTCTTCAGAAAAAGGCCATCTTAGCTTTATATGCAGCATAAATACAACCTTTGCTTAGGGGAGGGAGAGGGAATTCAGCATACAACATAGGCATGATGCATTTTTTAATAACCTTGTTTTTAAAAAAGAACCAGTGTATTAAATATACCAAAATACTAAAGAAACTTTGTACTGAGGAGAGAGACACACATATTCATATACTGAAGAAAAAGAGAAATATTTTTTCTCATTGTAGGTTTTAGGGGTGGTGCTGGTTTGGGGTTTGTTTTGTTCTGGTTTATTCCTCTCCTCTCCAGTGTTTAGGGCATGAAGATTAAAGATTCTCAATAAGATTTTTGAGATAAACCTGAATGCCTGATTCACTTCAAGAACATAACCATTACTATTATGTCAGCAATTTAAAAAAAAAAAAATCATTTTGGAAAAACGTTTCAAAAAACCCCATACTTCTTCACTGCCCACATAGTATCCTCAGGCACGTTTAACAGCAGTCTGACGTCCAGATACCATAGGTCTTAATGAGCTCATTCACAAGGCAGGCTCCCTGAGTAAGCTGAGACGTCAAGACAAACGCAAATGCTTGAAGAAACAATTGCTCAACAAAGGGTTGCAGGATTTTCTCTGAAATGTACACGTCAAATTACTGGAAATGTGGAGACAAAAATTATTACTGCTTAGATTTTTTGGATTTATCTTGTTTTTGAGGCAGTAGCTCTGTCTCTCTTCTCTGGGAATTTCAGTCAGCTGCTGTGTGTTCTAAACTTAAGGCCTTTGCAGATCACCATAAGCACTACTGGCATTTCTTACTAAATTGGTCAAGATTTGCTTTTAACTCCATGGTTAATCCATTTTACCCTGGAAAACAAAGTTGGATAGCAAAACCGTCCACTCTGAACATTGTAACTAGCCAGATGCAAAAGATTTGCAGTGGGAATTATTTATACAACTGGTTTCCTTTTTGGAAATAGAATCCCATAATTAAAGAGAAATCCTTATGGGCAAGGCTTTGAACTTAAAGGAAGGGAACTACATCACCAACCAACCCAAAGACTTGATGGGCCAGTGTAAATCCAACCTAAACAGAAAACAAATACATGCCACTGCCATCATCACCACAGTCTGACTGTACGTCTAACTTACAACAAAGCAAAGAAAGAGAAAATTCACATCAGGTTTGTTATGTCTCACATTACAGTTTAACAAACTGTAAAGAGCAACAAAATGAAAAAGAAATTTCAGCTGGAAATTACAAATCAATATTGGGCTGAGGTTCTGTAACTGCCACAGAGACACTCCACAGCAAAACAGTTATTTTAGCATTTCAGTCATCCATGACTTATTAGATGCTTCTTAGTTTTGGTTTATGTTGGGGAATTTGTGATCAAAGAGGGACACATGCAAATTTTAATTTTTTATCTCAATAAGTCAGTCATTCTGGAATCAAATCAGTTTACCAGTGAAGCCAATTTTAATTTCTTATTTTCCTCTTGCTTGAGAAAGCCACTCTGCAGAATTTGCTAGTAAGAACTGTGAAAATTACTTATATGGAAGACTTATATCTTGAGGCTAAACCAATTACACTGACCTTTCACTCCTTACCTAATATACATTCTTTATATGTTAAAATAAAATAACATATGGAATCTCTCCTGCTTTTTTCCAGCACCTGGAACTGTGCAGTACCTTATAAAGCATGGAAATTATCTGATATATAATATTCTGATGGCATAAGACTATAGCCCAAAAACTATAGAGTGAAACAGTAGGTCTGCACAGGTTGTCTTGCTTTTCTACACTCAAGTGAAGACCGGTCCTCACTTGCCAAATAGAAGTTAATTGTGTAAAATTAATCTCTTTAATATATTAATCTCTTGTTCTATATGAAGGTGTGAAGACATCTGTTATCCAAGGCTGCTAACCTTATACCTCAAAGGAATCCCTCACTCAGAAACCAAAAGGACAAACATCTTCGTGACAAAGTGTCAAATCAAACAACAGAAGTTAAAATACATTTTCTAACCAGCTTTAACCAGTGGTTAAAGTACAGATATTTTTAATATATATTTAATAGGCTTTAAAAATGCACATTTTTAACTTGCTGACAATATCACATAGAGAAATGTCTCAAATGCAAGATGCCCCATGGTATGTGCGGCAATAGGAATGAAGGAATTTATCCCGTGACCCCTTCAGCAATCAAAAGCACCAAAAGGATTTCATGGAGAATTTTCAACCGACTTTTATCTAAGGCCATACTACCCAGTTAGGGAAGGCATTTTCCATAAATTAATGACTTAATTCAGTTTTCACTTTTGCTTTCTGTTTCACTTTAAAAGAGAACCCTGAGGCTAGCAATACTGCAGTACAATGCAAACCCGTGCTGATTTGCAATAGAGGGCTGTGTTCAAGGATAGCTCCGCTGTTGACCTCAACTGCAAGAGTAGGTCCTTGCTAGAAAAGAGGCTAAGGAAGGAAGCGTAGCACAGGAGCTTTCATCACATTAGAAGAGAAGAAGGAAGAGGTACAGTCAGGATAAATACGTGACAGCAATTAGTCCTTGCAATGCAGTGTTAAGCATTCCTATAGTTTTAATGTGTATGCTTACATTCAGATACCCTGTTGAGAAAACAAATAATTACTTGATCTTATGACAGGGTCAAAGCATGAATATAAAGAAAGAGAAATACCAAACCGAGTCCTCACAGGAGAAAACAAATCTAAATATTTCTGTTAATTCCTTGCAAGCCAATATATAAGTTCCTGATCCCTGAGAGTAGTTCTATACAGAAGCAAGGCAGGAGGAAGGAAAAGGTAGCTAAAAAAAGCAGATGGGTGGACAGGACGGAAATAATAAACAGAGAGAGAGAGAGAGAGAGAGAGAGAGAGACTGCTCTAGTGGGGGAAGTACTAGAAAAATTAACTGGGAGATAGAAAATGAAGACCTGAGAAACAAAGTTGAACAGCTATATGGGATGTAAAAAAGTATTTGACAGGGTAGATTCCTGAGGGACATGTAGAATTATTGGTTGTTGCGTTGGGTTACAGCAGCTTTTCATACCTAAACACCAGAAATACTGAAGAACACCATCTGGAGTGTCCCACTAATCCTTCATTGACTGAAAACAAAAACCAGAATTTCACTAACTAAGGAGCATTTTATTCTGATTACACAATAAAGAAGGCTGCAAAGGGTATGAGTTGAATCAAAACTTAATTAAAAGTTCAACATGCTATAATTGCAACATTAACTTTTTGGCTTGTAATTCAAAAGCTGCAACACAGCGATTTCCCTGTTTGATTCTTGATGACAGCAGGACTATGAAAGAATTAATTGGAATTTCTGCTATGCACCCAGGACAGCAGATCCCCCTTAAATTTTATTTAAATCATATGTGAAAAAATAAATAATTAAAAAAAAACGCAGTAGAGGAAAAGTTTCTCAGTATATTACATAGCCTGACTGAACATTCAGATGTATTAAACAATTTTGTACTGGCCATATTTGAATGCGACAAACACCTAAATATACAAATAAGTACAGTACAGTGTATGTTAAATCAAATATTATCACAGGCTTATCTATGCCTGGGCTAAATCCAGAAAACCACAGCAAAGCCTGAGAAAAAGGTGGACCTGGAATATACATGCAACAGAGCTTCCTTGTGTCCCAGAAACATTACTGAGCTATTACACAGGTTTTTGCTCATCGGAAAAAGAGGAAATGAAAAGGGAACATCTGCAATGTCTAAAGTATTCTGAAGGGAATATACGGGAAGGATGTTTCAAAGCTATTTGAGCTAGTGTCAAACAGGGATAGGAGATGCAAAACTTAACGAAGGACATTAAACCACATACTAACACAGTTTACCTTATGAAATAATTATTAAGCCATGTGATAAATATATACACAGTTCTGAAAATTATGAAAGAAAGAACTGGGAACAAGCAAGAATCAAACTCAGTGGATGGCTAGTGATCTAAACTGGCCCTGTGTTTTTTCCTTATGATAGAATATTTGCTAACAGTAAGAGTAAAATAGTTAAGGTAAAGCTATTACTTTGAAAGAGCTTGCAGTACCTACCTCAAAGCACTTTTTGTTGAATTCAGTGGTAACCTCTTTATGCAGGTATTACATTGCCATCTAGTGTACACGGTATATATTGTAAACCCCAGGAAACAATTACATCGTATATAGCAGCTGGATTTTCCCCTTAGCTGGCTGTCCTCAGTGCTTTTTATCTTGCAGAAAGACAGGTTTCCTCCAGGCTACTCAATCCCAAGAAACATATGACTTGTGTTGCAAAGCAATTCAACACCATAAAGAAAGCACTACTCTAGAAGGAGCTGCTCTACTGAATCCCATTCTGTTGTATTTAGTGGGTACATCCACCTAAAGTTTTAGGAATTTCAACTGTTCTCATGCAGGAAAAGGTGCTTGGGATTCAGTGGTCCTCCCCTGGAGGAGACGCAAGTCTTCACCCCTAGCAGCAACACAACCACCCTGCTCTGGAATGACACGGCAACCTGGACTGTGCCTCCTTGCCATCCAGGGGCTCATTGGTGCAGCTTAGCTGCTCCTGCATATATTGAACTTGATAACAGTTTAATTAGTTATAGAAATTAAAAAGACCAATTGCTCCACGCAGAAGCCATGGGGTGTTCCCACCATGCTCCCCAAGGCCTGAGCCACTGCCCCAGGTGGCCGCATGGGAGCCTCCCAGTCCAACTCCTGGAGGAACTGAGATTTCCCACCAGCACGCCCCCCTGTGCGGACTGTTAGCAGTTACATATCCCACCCTTGAGTACTATCCTTCCCTGCTTTACTTGGTATGGGTACCTGAATCCACTAGCTGCGAACACTGCTAGAGGCACATCACACCCAATTTAACAACAGGAGACATTTGGGCACTTGTAAGAGCGGAGCTTGGCCATTTTGAAGTCTTGCAACACTAAGTACTGAGCAATGCCCCACCACGCTTTTGAATGCACAGGCCACACTCCAGTTTAAGAATTAAACCAGCTTTTAAACCAAGACCTCTGAAGCACGCATTTCTCCAGTCTTTATGGTAAATTTTATCTTTTTTGGAAGAGTCCTTTCAAAACAGAAACAGGCCCAGTTCCAGAATACAAAGGTTAACTTATAACATAGTCAAGGCTACAAAGGAACAAGTAAATGCACCGGCACTGTATTCAAGAGCCCCTGGCCACCAGGTTCATGGGGAGGCCAGTCTGGCACTGAGCACTCCCACCTTCCTGCCCAGTCGTTCCCTGGGCTCCGGGGTGCTCCAGTGAACACCGAGTAAAAAAGAAAAAAATGGTTTCACACTCACCCCATCTGCCAGTTCACCTGAGACAGAAACAGGCTTTCCACTGGAAAGAGAGAACAGGAGGGAAACCTTCAGATAATCAGAAAGGGAAGCGGTATCTCAAAACCATGCCTCTGCTTTCAAAATCAGGCTTCCCAGTTATGGAACTGAAGAAGCTTCTTCAATCCCAACATCAGTTGCAAATACCATGTTTTACAAGAATTTGCTAGGGCTGTTCCTTTCAGTGCCTCACCATTTTAACAAGATATCAAAGGCCCGATGTAATACATAAGCAGCAGATTCTACCTTCTTTTTGCTAGCTGTTGGGGCTTGAATTACTGGTTCTCTTTGTTAACACATTCACTTGCTTTACTGGGCTTATCATATGATATATTGCACAGGGTGTAGTAACATTAAATGTATTTAATAGCCTGTAGGCCTTTTGTTTAGCCACTACATTACACACTTGTATTTGTTATTACTACAATTAAGATTCAAAATACATCCTTTATCAAATTCAGTCTTGGTTTGTAACTCACCCACATATATTACTTACCCCATGCTTCAGGATACAAACATGCCTGCAGCCCATAAAGAGCTGAGCTAGGGGAGGAGGCTAGCTAGCACCCAGATTCATTTCACTTTAAAAGAGCCAAGTTAGCAAAACCCAACTGTTTAAGCTAACCAATGTCATTTTAAATGAAACACTGCACTGGCTCGGTCAGCAGATCAGAGAGGCCAGTCCCTTCCAGCAGGGAGGGAGGGAGGTGAAGGACAATTAGGGTTGATAACTTCTCTCGTTAGTGCAGCTGTTGGGCATTATGCCAAGAGAAAAGGTAGCAAGTATAAATAGAGTTCCAGAGTGATTATAATTCCTTTTTTTATAAATATGTTGAGCACTAATTCAGCAAGATACTGATACCTGTACCTACCACCAATCATGTAAATACTCCCATTCTTTTTAATAGGACAGCAACTCAAGTACAAAGGTGAAGCAAGTACTTAAGTCTTTAATGTAATAATCTACAGATACAGAACTAGAGAAAGATTCTAGTACACCTATTCCATGCCCTCCTGTGGACTGTTTCCCTCATTCTATCACTATCTTTACACTTCTTCCAGACTTAAATTCACAACTTTTTATAGGCAGACTCAGCATCATCTAAGTTAGTTCAGGCATATCTGTAGCCTTTTGGCATGTAGTCAGAAAAAGCTGCCATTGCTGTAGTTAGAGCTTTGTACTTTCCCCATTTACTAAAATAAAAGCACTTACAAATGATTACCTGACCACCAGCTTATTATATGATTAGTTGATAGAATAAATGGATGTTTCCTTCAGAGAGCAAGATATAAAAATAGGGTAATTCTTTCTATAATGAGTGATAGTATCTATCTATCTGCCTTGTTTTTCTAAAAGAAAAATGAATTTTTTTTAACTAAAGAAAGAACTGTTCCAGACAGAAGAGAGTATATATAACTGGATCCTTTTCCAACGATTTTGAATGGGATGGGGTTTTTTTAAGCCAAAGTGGAAATAGCAAGATGTTTACATTAAAATTCAGAGGAGAAAGAACTCTGGTTAGATGCCTAATAACATAGAGATTTCAACAGCATCCTATTAATGAGCCTCAATTTGTTTGCTAGCTCTAGCAAGGCTATTCAGCATTTAAGTTAGCAGCCAGCCTTTCATTTGAACTCTACTAGCATGGGAAAGATGTTATTCTAAGGAAGTAAAAAAAGAAAAACTTCTAAAGATGCTGTCCTACTAATTCCTAAACTAGAGCAGAAGATGAAGCTTGTACCAAGAGCACTTCTGTGCCAGTTTGATGTCAAGCATCAGTAGCTGGCTGAAGTCAAACAAGAGGTTTCTCAAGCTGTTCAGACTACAACTTTACAAGAAAGTGTTTGCTGATTGTATGGTTACGCACAATTTTTTCACAGTAAATGTATATGGAAAAACATGATTTCTAGCCATTCATCTACAGAACAGTTTCCCAAAGGCCATAGCCTGTTACTGAGCTTTCACCACAGCTGATGGCAAAAGTTACCACTGAAATTAGCTGTGAGGGATGTATTCCTTCACCTGGAAGAAGAGGATTTCACATTTTTGCCCTCAAAAATGATATCTTCCATATAAATGTCTGCAGTGTTTTGTATGGTTACTATATTTCTTTCTTAATAAAGGAAGTAGTAAAATATTGGAAGCAAAATTATAATACAGAGGAGAAAATCTTAGTGGAATTTCCTATGGCAGTGTGAGGCTTTTATTCACAAAAGGGGCAGCCATCTCGAATCTAATAACCAGATGTGTCCAGAACTGAGTGCTTCCAAACATTTCAGGTATGTGAGGTTTCAGAACATGACACATTATGCCAAAAATGCACGCAGGAGAGGAAACAGGTAATTGGGAGGGAAATGCGCAGTAGTAGCACATGCCAAATTGCCCTTGCTCAGTGTGTGAAAGCTGGGAAAGAGGATCTTTGTGGTGGAAAGAAACAGGGCACAAGGTCATTTTCTACACCCAAGGATGGCATTTGTAATCCAGAGTAATTCCACTGAAGTCAATGGTTTTAAATATAGAGTGGAAAATAGACTGTGGCTGTTATCCCTTTTCAAACACAACGGGAGTTGGAGAGTCAGTTCAGCACATCTTTAAGTCTCTCTTCCTCTCTAGGGACAGCTAGGGTAAGGGCCAAACAGGTACCTAAATAACTGGATTTGCTAACTTACAAAAAGTGTTGGATTAAGGGGTGATACAGAGGATGGCACCTCATCAGCCAAAATTTGTTTGTCCCATCTGTCTAACAGGAAATGCTACCCAGCAGCAGGGGTGGTTTGAGTCACAACACATTTCCCACTTCACAGAATTTCAAGGTGGAAACATAATAATGTAGTCTTGGCAGTAATAGGTAGAATAAATGTCCAGATCCTGTTTTAAGTTTTGGTCATCAAGTAATAATTAAAGGCTATTTAGGGCATTTACATAGTTCTTAATTTTATGCTTAGATTTTCCACACACTTAGAATCCAAGTTTTTTGTAACATTTTATTTTTAGCTTTTCAAAGCCAGTTTTCCAAATATTAAAGACCTTGGGGGGAAAAAAAGCTGTAGCAGGAAGTGTTTGCACAACTTGATTTTTATCTTTTGGTTATTTTGATCTGCAATATTCTAAAGGGAAAACATTCTTTGGAGAAGTATGACATGGGAAATTCTTTTTCCCCATTTTAGGCTCCTGAGTGCATTCCAGACACCAAAAAGAAAAGAAAAAAAGAGAGAGTTTATATTTAAGTATCCATCGATTTCTCAGATAAATAACCATATTGTAGCTTTCTTGTCATTTTTTGTCCCAGGTTTCTGTTTTGTTCTTTTCTCATCCCCTAGGTAGAAAGACAAAGTATTTGAATAGCTAAAGAGAACTACAGATTTTACTCTACACAGTCATAGCTGAGTCCTCTCTGTTTATATCTTATTCTGATTCTGCAAGTGGGAAATAATTAGAATCATAGAATTGTTTAGGTTGGAAAAGACCTTTAAGATCATCCAGTCCAACCATTAACCTAACATTACCAAGTCCATCACTAAACCAGTTAAGGGTTGTGATACATTCCTTGAACTTACAACCCAGATGAGGGTTGCAAGACTGTACGGGAAAGGCCTATCGTCTCCACACAGCTAGTTCCCATCATGTCTCTTCATGTCCCTTCTTTGTAACCTCATTGTAAACAAATCATTGTGGGCATATACATTATGAAGAGGTAGAAAAGACATTGTTGGTATAAGCAAAATGAGTGTGAGCTATTACCTCAAAATATTCCAGCAAGTTACTTCTTGGCTGCACACAGCACAGATTCACAACTGGTACCCATTGGTACGCCTCCACTAGCTTCCCTATAGTATTGCCCAGTGACAGCCACTGTGGACCTTCAGCCCAACCTCAGCATCCTAAAGTTTCAAGGCATAGTCAAGTTTCAAGGTTTCCAACATAGTACCTAGAAGAAATATCTGGACACATCAAAGGAAAATATATGCTGAGATTGACAGGATCTCAGTCATGGTAATTGTGACTGACATTAGAGGAACTATTGCTAAGGAATATTACTTATTTAGCTGGTGACAGGGGAGTGTAGAGAAGAAGAGTAAATCAAACAGAATCCCCTTTAAGCTTCCCCTCTTCCCCCTCCCCCCCCCCCCCCCCCAATAATCTACTCAATTATGAAAATCCATAGTACAATTGTGTGGTGTCTTGGAGAAGAACCGGTTTAAAATTAAGTGTGGTGCATCTTTGTTGTTTTCATTCATTGTACATTCAGCATTCCCATAAACATGCAGCTTTCAAGCTCTCAGCTTCAGCTGTAGTCAAGAAAGAGTTTCACTGGATGTGATCCTGGATATTTGTGCTCTTAGCTGCTTAGCTACAGTTAATGAAGCTTATCCTGATATTTCCTCTCATTACTAAGCATGGCTTTGATTCTAAGATTAAGACTATCCAGGTCCTAATCCAAAACTATCAAACAATAAAGCAGCAGCACAAACTATTTGGATTAACAAGTTTTTCAAGTATTGAAATTGATGTGGTAGGGGTCAGGGTAGGTCAAACAAAGCCATTTCATGGGCCATCTTCTCTTGGAGGAAAAATATGCCTTGCAAGACAAAATGAGAAATAGAATATGAATAAAACCATGAGATAGTCCTGAAGTCTGAGCTACCTACAGCTGACTGTAACATGCTAAGAAAAGTGCTGGGTCTTGCACCCCCCACTAGTTTAGTGAGAGAAAAGGCTGTTAATTTGTTATTGCCCAACAGATACAGACGTCTGAGATAACCCCTATTGCTGTTTTATGAAAGACTAGGTGAAGAAAACACTTCAGGTGAAGCACTGAAACCCAGAGAAGACTAGATATATGTGTATATTTAAATATATAGAGATTTATATAGATATATAAGTATGTATGTATATGTATATAAATAAAACATTCATAATCTTTGTTTCCCTTTTGTGAGTGCTTTTTTATGGTTTGCACAATATCCAGCTAAGTATCCATTTGTCTAAAAAAAGTGCAAGTTGTCATAGAGTAGTGTCCTCTAATAGAAGCGACTTAATGGTATGAGGAACTGAGAGTTAAAGGAAGCAGAAAAAGCATGGAACTGCAGTTTGTGATCACACCTTTCTAGCCCAGTCTTCAAGGAGAAGAATTCCTGAGTGAAGATCCGGCATGACATGAAATATAAAGACTACTCATTGCTTTCAACAATTTCTACCCAAAGGCACAGAATAACAAAGTTGTTCATTAGAAATGATAAAGCAGTGCATGTACTGTGACTGTATGACCTTCTATTACCAGCAGCAGCTTAGTTTCACCTTTTAGATAATAAATTTTGTCGTATCACAATCTCTTTCACATTTACTGACCTGGAAACCAGCACCTTCTGCAGTGCACAGGCTGTATTAGGATTTTAGCATGCATCTCAGGGACATCGGAATGAAAAAATTGAGGTTGTAGAGAAAGAACAATTACAAACTGCTGAAGAGGCGGGGAAAAATGTATGGCTTTGACATCCCATCCCTCTCCATGGAAGTAGATGGATTTGAGAGGAATGGAGACTTGCAATACAAATAATTTTCTTGGATATTATGGGAGCTGAAGCTGCTGACATTATCAATATCATGCAAGCAAGCCAGTCTTTAATTAGTAAATTCTAAGAATAGTGTAATCCCAAGAAAATTGAGACACATGTAAGACTGAAGGAGGAGAGAGCACCCTTTTAACCATTTTGATTGATCTTAAGATCAAACACATTCCTACAACACTTCAGCAGGTTCTGTTACATTTGAAAATTCAGTTCAGAATCAAAGCTAAAAATCTCACTTGGCTTCATTCAGAGCACAGATCATAAGGGAACTAACCCAGAAGCAAACATGGAAAATCAATACCCAGATACTTTCAATGGCATACAGATACTGCCCACGGAATCCAAGCCTGAATTCTCAGAATCATGTAATAAATGCATCCAAAAATGCTCTGAGATTGATGAAGCAGAAACTCAAAGGGATGTGTGATTATCTAAAGCCTCGGGAAACAATTAAACCAGATGGGACAATCAACTGAAAGGGCGTACCCATGAAGAATAAAGGATTGGTTCAGCCAAAGAACACAACCAGCGTTTAAGCAGTCTTTCAAAAGGACAACAGTCTTATTTGAAAAATATTCCTGTGATGAAAAACCTACTGTACAGCTATATGAACAATTGCATACTGAATTAGCCTTACTAAGAAAACACTGAACATTAGTTCTGCTTCTGAATTTGCCTAGTTTCATCTGCCAACTATTTGATCTTGTTCAGTCTGTCTTTGCTAGCCTGCGGGTTCAATTATGTGGCTACATTAATATAAACTATGAAACTAGTAAAAATGCTTTTAAGTATAAGTATTATACCATAAAATATCAAAAATCTGAATTGATGTTTTTACAAATGAAACATTCAAGTGGAAGCAGAGTAGTAGGTTTTTCAAAATTTGACTGTTTACCTTCCAATAACCCTTTTTAAAAATTATTTATCAATCTACCATTTTCAAAGACACCTAAGGCATCTAGGAAGTTTTACCCTAAGTGAATTGTTTTGGTACACAAATATTCACTGCAATCTTTTTACAATCTTTTCAATTTTTACTTATTGTATTTTTATTTTGGAATTCATAGTGTTTTCTGTTTTTATCTTGGCTTCCATTTTCTCAAATTTAAAATGAGGTGTTTGAGATCAATTAATTTTGAAACAGTCTGTGAACACATCTCCATATTTAATTGCTTTGCTGAAGCAAAATTCCACTGGATAAAAATGTCATTCTTCCGTGACACTTGTTCAAGTGTATTATATGTAATTTTTTTTTTTTCCTTTGGACTTTGTTTTCCTGGCAACTATTTATCTGAGAATTCTTAACATGATGTGCCAGCGACTTATGTAAACTCACAACTAATAGTACTGAATATTTTTCACGTTAATTTGAATTTATCTTGGCATCTTGTAATACCATCCAGTGCATTGGCAACCAAAGATTGAATGACTTAACTTGGAATGTCCTCCAAACTTTGTTTCTTTTCAGTGGAAATCCCCTGCAAGCTATGTCCAATTTTTGAGACATTACAAAAATGATCAGAAGGTTTTGCAGATGTTTAACATCTTGCATATTACCACGTACGCTAACAGGCATCTGATGTTGAGGCCTGTCAGGTGTATATGGAAATAGAGAGCTGAAGAAAGAACCTGTATTTATTTGGAAGGGCATGTATCATGTCCTGGTATAACAAAGTTCAGAATCAGTTTCTTTTCATTTAGTCTTTCCGTTTCCTGAAGAAGGCACAAGAAAGCATTCCCTTCAGAAGTTTTTTTTTTTTTTGCAAAAGCCCTACTAAAATAAATAATTCAATAGGATTTTTAGGTCAAAATGCAGTAAAAGATTCAGGTCTACAGGCTTCAGCACAGTGTATGAAGGGCATCTGGTGCCTCAGACACGATGCAGGGCAGCCTGCACACCGAGCCAGCAGCCACCATTGTTGTTCTCATATAGCAACCAGCTACATTAGAGCTGTGTGTGACATATTTTAAAATATTCCTGTAAGCAGTAGCTGGACCCCAGGCTTCCCCAGCCTTCGAAGGTGTAAGGTGGCTGCCTGGCCCTCCCTGCTGAGGGGCACCTGCTTTGTACCCTGGGAGCACCTAGCTCCATAACACAAGGGTCTGCCTGGCATTCACTTGTCTAACATAGACATCTAATTTAGACGTGATTCATATAACCAGGAGTCTGTGTTCCCTTTATGGCAAACAGAATAGGTGCCTTCAAGGATTTCTGAGCAATTAAGTGCCTAAAACAGCCTAGAGAAGACGATGCACATTCTTGCCCTGCTCCTTTGCTCCTACACACATTTATATACGTATGCACACAGTGAATCCAAAAGATAAACTTTGCAGCATCCAAGTCTTTTTTTTTTGCAGTAAGATCTTTCTGGGCCCTAAGTTTTTATACACTAAACATCTGCAAAAACTGTCTCCCAACAGTTTTTATTACATCTGTTAAAACCTAGTAACGCCAGGACTGGAGGAGTGAAGGCCCCTCATTTGCCACACAGTAATAATAACTGCTGTGCAGCACAAGCCAGTTAGTTGTGTTTCAGCGTGCTCCTGCTCCCAAAGCTGCTTCTGTATTTTATCCAAAGCTTCTTTAAACTAAAAAGCATTGCAGCCCCCCTAGGAAACACAAAGCAGATATGCTGATATACACATATACAGGGATAAATATCACTATCATGATAAACCTTCAAATAAATTATCTGAATCTGAAAGGGAAAGAAGGTGGTATTAGGTTTACTGCTATTCCTTTTCAGATTGAGTTTCTAAGACCATGTCTCAGAAACTGTGTCTCAGACCATGACTAACCTATGGGATCCAGGAGCACTTCCCAGCCTCCAAGTCTTAACATATGCCTGCCATGCTCTGACATGGAGTCAGAGGCACAGGTCAGATCCTTCCTCCTATACCACCAGGGAGGTGTAGCAGCTGTCTTAGAATAGAATCATAGAATCATAGAATCGTTTAGGTTGGAAAAGACCTTTACGATCATCCAGTCCAAACATTAACCTACACTACCAAGTCCACACTAAACCAATCAAGGGTAGACTAGACTAAACCATGTCCCAAAGTGCCACATTTTTGAACACTTCCAGGGATGGTGACTCCACCACCTCTCTGGGCAGCCTGTTCCAATGCTTGACCACCCTTTCCATAAAGAAATTTTTCCTAATTTCCAACCTAAACCTCCCCTGGCGCAGCTTGAGCCCATTTCCTCTTGTCCTATCGTTAGCTACTTGTGAGAAGAGACCAACACCCCCCTCACTACAACCTCCTTTCAGGTAGTTGTAGAGAGCGATAAGGTCTCCCCTCAGCCTCCTCTTCTCCAGGCTAAACAACCCCAGTTCCCTCAGCCGCTCCTCATAAGGCCTGTGCTCCAGACCCTTCACCAGCCTTGTTGCCCTTCTCTGGACACGCTCCAGCACCTCAAGGTCTTTCTTGTATTGAGGGGCCCAAAACTGGACACAGTATTCCAGGTGCAGCCTCACCAGCGCCGAGTACAGGGGGACAATCACCTCCCTGCTGCTGCTGGCCACACTATTCCTGATACAGGCCAGGATGCTGTTGGCCTTCTTGGCCACCTGGTCACGCTTCTGGCTCATGTTCAGCCGGCTGTCTACCAATGCTGCCAGGTCCTTTTCGCCCAGGCAGCTTTCCAGCCACTCTTCCCCAAGCCTGTAGCGCTGCATGGGGTTGTTGTGACCCAAGTGCAGGACCCGGCACTTGGCCTTGCTGAACCTCATACAGTTGGCCTCGGCCCATCTTCTCCCTCCACTGGAGGAAATCTAAGCATGCAGGCCAAAAGCAAGCTACTGGTGGCGTCCCCGTTCTGGAGACCTGAAGATTTAGGATGCCAGGCCATGCCAGGCAACCTGCCTCACAGTGCAAGTGCAAACTTAGGATCTTTAGACACAAGAAAGCCCTGTAATCCACTCCTGATGGGTCTTGGCACAAGTGATCCTTGAGCTGCTCAGGCTGGACTAGTTTTTGACACACCCACAGCGAGAACTGGAAGCAGCCAAGGAAAGCCACGTGAGCGGATATTTAGTGAGCTGAAGGGAGGGAAGTCAGACTGTAATTTTGTACTACTCTTGGCAGCCAAGTCCTTTCTTGAATCTTGGCCATAGTTTCTGAAATGTGTTTAATTTACCTTTTGTGCGAGAGGTGCTGGAATGTGGAGGAGGGATGTTGGTTCTGCACCCTTGGACACCAGCACACGTACCACAGCGGACCGCAGAACAGATGTTCCTCTGAGTCCAGGAACTGGAATCTCACATTACTGGACAGTATTGCAACACTGTGAACCCCTCTATTGCTGCCATGCTGCAGTCAGGTGAGAAGTTCATCTAGCCCTATATTTTGCCCTGACCACATCCTCAGTGGGTGAATGTAACAGATATGTCACCCTGATTTACCCTCCTATCTTCCACTGAGCAGCGATTCAAAGGCTTAGTGAGCTGTAGGTTGCCATTGGTCCAGCTAATCTCCATTATTTCTACTTTAGGTCTTGCAATGACTCTCAACAAGTTCCATGACCAATTATGCACTTTGTGAAAATGGACTTCATTTCTTGTTTATTATTTTGCATCTTTCTCCTGGAAAAGATGAAGAACAATTACTGCTAATGCAAAATGAGCAGCCTTGGCACCAGATAGTCCTGACTACTCAGATTCCAGGCCTGAGGGTCCGATAAAAACCTCAGTGAAACTAACGGGAATGTTTCCAGAGTAGCTTTACCTAAAGTCTAAAGGCACAGACATACTGCACTCCTAGAATCCCACAGGCACATAATCCTATTCAGCCTTTTAGTAAAGAATGATTAGCAAAAAGGTCTACAAAATCTACTTATTTCACAATACTAAACTGCTTCCAGTGCATTCCCAGATGTCAAATTCCCTCTACATTCCCAATGCAGGAGCCAAACTCTTTAGCTTCTCTTTTTGACAATTTCCACTCTGCACAGAGGGATGCATGATTACAAAAATCTGTGGTGCCTTAACTGAATATGAAAGTAGGACAAAGATAAAATAACATGAAGCATTAACCATTAATTCAGGGAAAATCTAGCACTGTGATGAATGATTCCTAATCATGGATGTGTTTAAGTCATTGCTGAAGTACAATGCCTGGGGCATGGAGAGGCAAAATAAGGAGGGCTGAAGAAAGATCAGCACTGCAAGGCCATTTAACTCAATATTCTCCCATTATCACCGTTAGTAAAAGCAAACAGTTGTTGTTTCTAAATATCTCATTTTTATACTGCCTATTCAAATACTTGCTATACTGCTCGAAACTTTAGCCCCTAGAGGCATAGGATTACCTCAACTTCTCAGTTGCCATTTTCTTCTCCCGTAAAGCAGGCTCTAAAAATTGAACCTTGAAGCAAGCTCACTCAAAACCCTCACAAGCTAGGAGGCAGACAAACCCACTGCAGTTTTTTATGCCATGACTTTCAGAAAATCTCCTGAGTGTTTTTGGTTTCTGGGTTTAATTATAGAAGTTAGAAATACTGGAACAGAGGCTGTGTCAATGACCAAACTTACAAGTCAAATTAACAAGCAGTAAATTATTCACAACAGATGTAGCTCTACATAAACAGAAATGTACAGGGGGGATAAAATACCTGCAAGGAGACGATCAGAACAAGCTGTTTGCAAGGTTCAGGAAGGCAGAAAGCAAGCGCTGCAGTGATGTTTCTAGGTCCTGCGTTTCCAGTGCTAACTACAAGTAGGAAACAGGCTCTCCAGGAGCAGGCTTACTGAGAAGCTCTAGATGGCTGCTCTAACTCTTAGACAGGCAGTCATTAAACGGCTGCTATGCTACAGCCTCCGCAGGCCTGAGTCAAGCTAAGCTCAGATATGGAAGAGAATCAGGCTTGTGGAAACCGTGCCTTTTAACTTCAACTCCTCTAAACCTGCCTGTCATCCTCCAAATCCTCTTCCTTTCATGGGCTGGCTCATTATTAAGTGTTCCTAACACACCTGTTAGATCTATTAAAAAACCTCAGAGAAAGAAACTTGGTAGCAATACTTTCTTACATACTATCTCAGTTTTAATTTACACTTTAATGTATGTAATTATGAGCTCAGGAATAGCCAGGACTATATGTGAATTCACATATATCAACGTGAACACCACAACCTAGGAAAAGGGAAACACAATTCAGATGCAGTGCTTTTATTTGATTTACTGTGTTATTATAATCCTGATCACTGTAGTTACAAGCAATGCGTAGTACCACAGGTTTGCAAGCACACTGCACACTGTGCTTTCTAATTCTAAGTATTGATATGGAAAAAGAAGAGATTTGTAATACTGCGGAACGGAGAGACACGCAAAAATGTATGCCCTATCCTCACCGACCTTGCATAGATGAAAAGCATCTCATTCTTATCCATGACTTTACTTGAAAACCTGCATGGGAAAAGCGCGCAGAAAGATGTATACTCCAAAAGGAGGATGTTCTGTCACAAAATTAAGGGGCTATGGATGGCTTTCAATGGGATACCAACACTAATCCCAGTCTCGTTTCTCTGTTCAAACCGCAAATTAATCGGCACACGCATCTCACTGAGGATGTTTATGGCATACTTTGCAGACATGCACAGCCAAAGAGGTCACATTTTGAACCTGTAAATTACTCACACATTTTACATTTTAAATAAACCTGTAGATTTATTGTACAATAGTACAGCATGTGCCTTTTTAACCAAAAGCTCAGCATCACACAACACTTTAATCTTCCATTTAAACATACACAGTCCTACAACACAGCTCAGTTCAGCTAGGAAAGCTACATAATGAATTAATTTATTGAGAGTCCTGGCTACGCTGTTCTTAAGGATGTTTACCTACAGAAAGAACAGTGGCAGTGGTTCTGGTGTGGTAACATTTAATCACTTCAACCTGTTCTCAGCACAGTAATAGCAAGCAGTCATCTAGAGCGAAATGAAGAGATCATTTAAGGGACACTACATTTAATCGCAAATGCATGAAACAGTAGACGAGAGGATCTCACACATGTAATACAACTAAGGATTAGAAATGTCATGAGATCACTTTGATGTAATGTCTGCACAAACTATGCCACACAATCCACCACACAGGAAGACCAGATGCATGACAGGCATCGCATCATGTAGTAATATTGTTTGGATTGAAATTGTTAGGTTTAGAAGGGGCAGAGCAGGGTGTTCTGCACAAATATACACTTGCCTTATTACGTTAGTTTACAGGTCAGAAACACTCCTGTAGCCATTTGACCACATGCCAGCAGTCTCTTGTTTTAACTCATTTTTATACTGTTTGCTTTGATTTTACCTGGTTCAGTCCAAAACAGTATCATGACTTCCAGACACAGAGTGTGTTTTGTGCTACGTATCCTAGCCTTTCAAATGGTCATGAACAGCCAAGCTGGTGTAACTGGGCATGCTTTATGCACACTGCTGTGCACAGCTAGCCACAAGTTGTTCAAGACATGTTCAGATAGGATTCTTCATTTGCCACAGGGCTTCCTCATCGCAATAGAGATTCCAAGTTCATCACTGCCTAACGACTTACAGCAAGTGAAGTTCCCCTGAAGTTTGGAATTAAATCTCTACTACCCAAATGAGCTACAGATTACACAGCAAATTCTTCATCAGAGAAAGTTAATGCCTTCTTATTGCTGTTCAATTTATCAATGTGTGTCAAATGTTAAGCCTGTTACTTTAAAGGATGAAGTGCTATTTTTATTAAAGAATTTCAAATTCTCAAAAACCAGTAGATTTTTAAATATCCAGAGGAGGTAAATTTGGATCCTGCTCCTGAACATGTGATTTTTCACTTACGGCAGGAGCCTGATAGTGCATGGTTGGTTAGTTCTGAACAGTACTGAACTCCTACAGCACCAACTAAAATAATATGCTAATCAAAACACAGACAGTGATACTAAAGAAACAGGGGCAGGAAATCTATATTGAACATCTGACCTTGAATGAAAATAGACCAGCAATAGTGTGTAAGCTTTCAAACAGATGAGATGCTTAGCTGCTATCAAGTAGCATACCAGCAGTGGTTTCAGAAGAATTATACCAAACTTGCACCCACTACAGTTCATATGTATTCCCTGACTCCACAAATTTCACTCATCTTAGACAAAATACTAAAGCAAGTTAATTCAAGTATACTAAAAAAAAATGGGAGGAAGAAGGGTCTTTTTAATTCGAAGCTGCTTTTTGTATCATCTTCAAGTATTTTGGGAAGATTTCACCACACTGATAAAATTTTCATGTCTGTCTTGCTTCTAGCTTTAGGTAAGTCTAACCAGCAGAAGAAACAAAGTTGGAAACAAAACCATTCTTGGCTTGTGAGACTAAATGCATGTCCTCAGTAGACTTCCAGCTCATTGTCTAAACCATAATGTTTTGGTAGCTTTCGGTGAACATATGAACTTCTGGCTGATGATCTAGACACCACTGACACATGTGAAGATTGTTGAAAATGTAGTTATCTAATTAAAACGGACATCACCTGAAACAATTTTTTTTTCTTGCTGTAAAACAACACAAGCAGCATATTAACAAGATGCACAAGCTCTTTGTCTTCACCCATTCACAATTTTTAATTTTGTTAATAAGTAATGAGAAATAATTAAAACCTGATCTTGAAATACCATTAACAGTTTAAGGAATAAAGCTCTGCTATTTCCTGAATTCATTCCATGCCGTCTTTAATACACGAGCTTATGTAGATTCCTTCTGCTTACTAAAATGATGTCAGCTTATGTTTCTTACATATTTAAATAGCCCCAACACCAGAGACATACAAAATGTTATACTGAACTTTAATCCTTGTAAAACATAATTACACCACACACTGTTATTATAAATCTTTTCAATAACATCCATTATAGAACTCAGTAAAGAGCACTGTCTATTACTATGCACTGTCAAACATTTCTGGCAGTATTGGGAATTGACTACAGCGTATTACTTTTTTAAAATTAAGAGTTAACCTACATATTCTGAACTTGCAAATAATACACAACAGATTGTACTTCCATATAGGCTGCAGAGACATTCACTCATTTTTTTCTGATTTGTATATGAGTAAATTTTCTATAACAATATGAAAGAAAATTAATAACTTATTTATCTAGCTAGGAGGCTAGTAGTTATTCATAATCATATTAATCAAAAGATGACTGAAAAATTCAAAGTTAATTATTGTGAAGTGCACAAAATCTAGAATATAGGGACTTTCCACAGTACATTATACTAAGTCAACATATAATAGATTAAAAGCTGTAAAGCCAAAATCTTCATTTAAAAATTTAGTGTTTCTGACATCATCTTCCACCATTCCATCAACTCTTCTTTCTCCTCTTCTTTTCTTTCAGACAATGACTCCAGTTCAAAATCAACCTGGGTAAGAAAAACAATCAAAACCATCAGTAAGATTTGTAGAGAGAGAGAAGTGTAGGCTTTTAAGAGTCATTTATTGAAAGAAGTTGTTTAACACAGACATGGGGCTTAGGGATGTACCTTCCATTTTAGGCAAGGTTTATTTCAAAGTCTCTCAGGGCTGATTTAAATATGTGCAATACAAGCATATCAGTACAGTAAACTTATCTAAAAACTGCACACAGGTGAGCAAGATTTCCAAAAGAAACCAGACACCTGTCCAGACTTTGACTTGTCTAAATACTTCAAAAAATATGGGCCAATGAAATTAAAATGGAATAATAGCCAGCCACATAAATCTTCTAGCATGGAATAAAAAGTATCATCAGCGTCTCGCTGTCTAACACCTAGCAGTGCAGACCCCCAGCATATCAAAACACGTATTCAATTTTATGCCATCAAGAAGATCCAGGGAGCTTTACTGACACATGGCTCATTAGTGTAGAGATGATGTGCTAGTTTAGTATATCCTAGCATATGATACACACTAGAGAAATAAGCATTTATTTTAATTGTTGAGAGTGGAATCCACACCTGTACAGAGGATGATTTAAAAGTCTTTCTGAACTCTTAGAGTTCAGTAAGTAAGTAAGTAAGTCAGTAAGTAAGACCAGCCTAGGTCTTACTCACTATACATGTTGGGTATCTAGACAAAGAAGAGCTCCGTGACTATCTTTCTGCACAGAGCTGAACACTGGTTTTAACCTACACAGGTAGTCACTTGACAATTTAGATAAAAATACCGAGTCTCAATGAAAAACTCAACATCTCTTAGTTTTTATGTTGCACTATTTAAAGATATTCTGTAGTCTTCTATCTGATTGGCTATTCACACATCAACCAATTAAAAAAAGTATAAGTATCTCAATATTACCCCTCGCTGTGACTTTTCATTTTCAGTAAGACCAACAGAAGATGAAATGAGTTTGCAATGAGATTACTCTCAGTTGCTTGTGCAGCAAGTACTAGAAGATTAGACTTCCATTCTGTCTTCTAAATTAGCATATTCTGAAATATTATGAAAAAATCACCTCCTGCTTACATGTATACCATGAAGGAAAAAACGTAAGAGACTTTTTTTGTTTATATATAATAGATGATAAACCAACGTACACATGAGGACTTACCACAACTGCAGGGCTAAAGGGAACAGCCACTTTTTTAGTTATTGCTAGATAGCCTGGTGCTGAGGCTGTAAGTTTGTAATTTCCAGGAACAAGTAATCTCCAGTAATCACCATCCTTGGCTATAGAGAAGAAAAAAATATCCAAATAAATATGTATAAAACTAATTATGCAGCTAAGGAGAAGGGATTGTATATCTTGTAAGTGTCTTTTGTATTCCTGTCAGCCCTTTCCTTTTGTCTGTCTGAAAGGATTCTTCTGTAAGGGCTGTATAAATAGATCATTACAGATTTTCTTCTTTTTAGGTAACAGATTTCAACTCTGAAGTTGAAGCCTCCATGAAAGATTTTGCTTGCTGGGGCTGAAGGCTCTCCAGCACACTGAAGAAAAGGACAATTTAGGACATTATTCTACTTTAGAAGCACTCCTGGCCAATGTGCAGCTCCTATTAAGTGTCTGAGTTTCAGCTGGTAACGCAATGTGGATTTTTAATGCCCCTCAGTATTCTGGAAATCCGAATTTAAATAAATTTTATTCTCATAAAATGTAAATAAATAGGACCACCTTTCTCAATTTATCTTGCTGCAAAGGCTATAAATGATCATTTCCTGGAACATTCCACATGTATCACCCCTGGAGTATCATTATCTACATGTTTCAGTATCCAGGCAATGCCTAGGGCTTCCTTCTTCCGTTTAGCTAAACAAAGAAATGAAAGTTTGAACCACTCAGATCAAAGAAAGGCTCCTATTGCACTGAGTGTTGCTGCAGACCATCTTTTTCAGTCACAGAATAAAAATGCATCATCCTCTTCTCTAGAAATGACCCTCTCCCATTTTCACAAAGAATCAGATCGTCCCTCCACCAGAAGTGGGCAATCATCTAATTTGTCACAGGCTAATACTCTGAATTTCTCTGTCTCCATGCAGAATTTCAGAAAACATTGCAAGACTATTCTAAAGGTCAGTTAGCAGTGCCATTTAAAAAACTTGGCCACGCTCTTACTTAAATGCTTTTTCAGCACATCTGCAGTTACACAGCGCACAGAGGGAAATATCACTTAAATGTCTGCAATTCGCACGGTCAAAAAATGTCAGTAGTCTGTCCAGTTGTTCCCAGACTTTTCTCTTCATAAAACAGAAAGGAAAAAAATTACTGCTGCAGATAATGATCTATTCTAATTCCTGGCACTGGAACAAAGCTGAATTTTAACTCATGAACTAAGGAACAGGGAAAAAAAGTCAAAGAACATTTATCCTTCTTTTTGAATGTGCTAAAATTCAAGTACTTGTTTTCCTCACTGTTTTCACCATACATGATTTCCAGCCTCATACACACACAATGATGTGAAAGAATTCATGATTAGATGCTTTTTTGTATCGTAGAAGCGTGAGCTGTAGTATCATATGCATCACTCTCATACCTCAAAATATCTCTTTGCACAGCTTACCCCCTTTTTATTATTCATGAAAATTTATGTCCAGCCTCTATACTTTTTGTCAGTGAAAGAAGGTGGCTAATGCTATCATAGACTGTTCTCCTGCTTGGCAGAATTGTGGCTCTCTTTGCAAGTGATGTGAGAACAAACACAAATCGAAGCCAACTGAAGGGTCCATCAGTCCTGTTTCATAGCATTCTGCATCTCCATAACAGTATAGTGAGACATATCATTGAGAAAATTACCATACTGTTAGCTGATATATAAAGCATTGGCATTTTATTATTGTTTTTCTAATTAATATCTTGTACAAACAACAAAAAAATGCCATTCAGAATAAGAAACCATAGTTCTACAAGGAAGACTGCAAGTTGGCATTGCGCGAGCTACCTGTGAATTCATTCCTAGAATAAAGCACACCACCACTAAAGAGGTGACACACCATTTTCTATAAACACCAACATGATACTTCCCTCTTTTAGAACTGCCCTTCTAAAAAAAAGGTCACATAATTGTAAACAGCAGAGTATTTCTCTTTACAGGAGGAAGTTAACATAAACTGAAAATCTGTCAAGAATTTACATACCAAAAGGTATGATTACATCATAAGTAAAGTAACTGTTTTGGACTAAAATTTAGCCTTCAAACTCAAAATGGCACTGCTGACAGTACTTTAAATCCTGGTGGAGTTGTGAAACACTACTTGCACCACAAATCAGAAGACAAACTGAGCATGAATAACCAAGAGCTGCCAGAACCAATTTGTGCCATAGATCCATGAAGTCCCAACAACCAATCTCCTGCTACTTTGAGAGCAAAATACAAGAGAAAGATTCATGAAAACCTGCACACAACAAGCTTCTTGATGCACAACATGTTCCTGGCTTCAAAATTTTGCTCCCTTTAAGCTTGAGCTAATAAGACCTGAAATGGATCCAGGTTGCCACGCAGAGGGAGTGACAGTATATTCTAGCACTTCTTGTTTTCCTGAGGTACAGCACTCACCTGATGTAATGTCATGGCTTATCCCCTCCACGGAAATTGTAGCATTCGCTATTGGATTGCCCTGAAGATCTTTAACAAACCCCTTCACCCCTCGATGAATCTAAAATAAATAAATAAAGTCAGCAACACATGGGAAATCACTGGAAAATTCTTAAGAAAAGATAGCATTTTCATCAGTGAAATATCAGTTGACAGCTCTAACGATGCGTGTTATGGATCCCACAGTCTACTTGATGACAACTATCAAGGAGAATTACTAAACACCATAATGGAACAAACAGTGAAGAGGAAAAATAATTCAGCTGGTAGTTATACCAATTCTCAGAAATATGCAGCAAATCATAATATATCTGAACACTAACTTGAAAGTCTTTGTCACTGGGGATTAATGAATGTGCTGAAAAGCTTTGACAGACAGACTGAAAAAGCTTTTTTTAATTTTTTTTTTAGTTTCATCAGCTGTAAGAATTTAGGGCTAATAATGGACATAACTGCTTAAAAGTGAAACATTAACAAGGTTAAATGTGGGCACTTGGACTTTGATGGGCAATCCCTGTGTGAGATGCTTAAGGTCTCTATTGTGTGCCCAAAACATCCAGGTCTTTGAGCTAGGACCACACAGAGTCACAACACTCCCCACATGGCCTGGGGTGGGTCATGTCCTACTTCCTTCCTGCCTCTTAGGCAATGTACTCCAGGCAACAGCACCAGCAGAACCTAATCTGTCTGTTCCCCGCATATACGAAATTAAAGCACTGATCTGACTGCAGCATATGGAGAGACCAGTCCGGCTGGCATTTCTTAAGCATGGTCTGAAAGCAGACTGAGCTCCTCAGAGGCAAGAGACTGAGGACCAACTACCTTTTCACAGCTTGAGATAGGAAACTCTCAGCACTGGGGAGAATGGGACGTTTTGACCCTGTGCAGAGATGCATCTCACTGGGAGCCTGGAAATTAAGCGGGGAAATGCTGTGGAATTCAGGCTTCTCTCTGATTCTGTGATATTTGAAAAGACTTGTGGATCACAAATTCTATTTTGAGACTTTGATGCTCTCCTTTACGAACCTATATAGTGTATACAGCTGCTATAATTTAGATCACCAGATTCCTCTAATTTACACTGTGGGAGAAACCTGACAACAGATTGGTTTAGAAAAGCAGAAAGTACATATTTGCACTGTCCTCAGCAATCATGGGGAAGCTGGAGCACAGAGCTGGACCTCTTATCCTGTAAGAGGATAAAAACCAATGCCAGATAGACCGTCTGAACTTCAAGCATAAAGCCAGCAGCTCCACAGGAGCAGGGGAAGTTGGCAAAATAATCTCTTACACATCAGTAATTTGCAAATGCAGTGACACCATAGTTTTCCACGAGTCAGAGAAAATTAACCCATGTGCAAAGGAGCTGAACAATTTGAGATGGATCCCATCATAAATGGGTAAAAACCTGCAGTGCAGATAGAGTTTTTCCTCAGCCCACACACACCTTACTAACAGAACTGTATAACAGACATTTCTAATATTCAAATATTTCAGCTTTCTCGCTAACTAAAGCATTTCTCCACAAATAAATTCTTAGAGAAATGAATGTGTTAACTCGGCCAGCACTGCTAACTAACTTTCTCACTCTTACTCTTCTGATTCTCTCCCCCATCCCATTGGGGTAGCGGGAGTGAGTGAGCGGCTGCGTGGTGCTTAGCGGCTGGCTGGGGCTAAACCACGACAGTGTCTTTCTGATTTTGCAAGCCCAGGTGTGCAGATGTTAATGAAATCAGATATATTTGTGATCTTTAACTACAATATCCAGGTTTCAGAAAGTCGAAACTCCCACACTGCTTGGAACCGTCATTTCAGTGCAGCCTGTTACATTGGCATGAAATGACTAAAAAACCCCATAGTAACAACAACAACAAAACAAAAAAAACCCAAACACACACACATACAGATCTTTTTCTGGAGTCTTAACTTCTAACAACCCATCAGCACAAGACTGTCTAAACCCATGACTAAGCTTTACACTTCTAACCAGATTTTGTACAATTTTTAATGGAATCATCACACTGACAGCTTTACATTTAATATCAGCAGCTCATGCAATCAGAGAACAGTGGAGTATCTAAAAAAACAGGATTAGAGATGTCCCTCGACATTACACAGAGCTGCCAGGCAGTTCCAGTCTAATCCAGCCATCTAGGCTCCCTGCACATCCAGGGATTCATCCCACGTCTGTAGGCACACCTTGCTGTCTGTAGAGGGCAATCCATCTCTCTTAGTATACACATCAGTGCTGCGGGAATGAATTGTACACTCTGGTGATGTGTATTTCTTTTCATTGAGGAAGCAGACACAAATCATTTAAATTAAACGCCTGGCAGCTTAAGGTGAGATGAATTCCATACTACAACATCATCTTTCTTTTCCACTCAACTTCTACATATTTAGAAAGATCACACAGGATTTACCACCTTAGAGACATACAAGAATTTTGGAGCACCAATTGGATTAATATGAAATTTTGAATTAGATGTTCACACAGCACAAAGTTTAGAAGTTTTATGTACAACAACTAGAGTTTTGCCATCCTTTTTTTTGTTACCTGCTCAATGTAATTGATAAGGGAGTTCTTGTTGTCCTCCCAGTAGCCCTTCAGAGTTTCTTCAGGTGGGAATTTTTCACAGCTAAGCTCCACCGTGATTTCAAAGCAGTTGCTGCTGAGGTAATTGAAATCCTGCATTCCTGCAATGCCAGAAAAGAGAGTTAGTGATGCATTTTGCATTGTTCTAAAGTAAAAAGAGTAAAGGGGGGCATGCAAGATGCTGGGGCTGTTAAGAAAAGAATAGCTATAAATACAGTTGGTGCAATTCTATTTAATCAACTTAGTTCTGAAATCAGAGGCATTAAATCAGAGAAACCAACAAGACAATTAATTCCCAAAAACACTTTCTTCCCACAGAAAGTTTAGAAAAGACTTAACACCTGGCCTGTATACTTCTACCTGACACATGTTTTTGGATAGCTGACATATAAATTACTTTTTTTTCCTCTTCAGGAACAGAAAATTATTTCCGTTTATGGCTAAAATATTTCCAGATGAAAGTAAAAGGTCATCACTTTGTAAACCAAGAAGAATGACAATTAATTATAAAGCAAATGCATGAAAAATTGCCTTTGAAAAAGAGGTTTATAAAGACTGGTCAAAACCATGGGGTATTTTTTCTGAAAATACAGGGCTTCAACTTAGCAACACTTTACAAGAAAAGCGTCTGTTTGCTAAGGAATATTCTCTGTCAAGCTTCTTGGCTTAGATTCCAAATATTTATGATTTTCCACCAAAAAAACCCCCAAAACCCAAAAGCAAACTTCCTATAAACTTCATTTACGTAGAAATTTTTCCATGGATAGGGGAATTTCTCACCCACTCAATGCCTCTGCAAAATCAATAATCAACACATTAAAAGAAACATCATTATTGATGCAATTTTAATAATAGGAATTTAAAAATATATACAGTAGCATCATCACTAGGAATAAAAACTTGATGGGAAAGATGCACTCTTACACTTTTGAGCCCCTTCTCTTACTACATGGAAACATTGGCTGTTTTCTCAAATCTCAAATAACCAAAGTGGTTTCCAGTTTTATAACTGGATCAACCAGCTGGAGAGGGACTGTGGCTGTCCCCAGGAGGGTTATAAATATATTCTTTGCAGAAGCTGATGTAGAGTTAGCGCTTGCCTTCCCAGTCTGTCTAGCTAGCAGAGTCAGTGGATTCTCAAACGGAGAACCGAAAAGAAAAAGGCTACCAAGCATTTTAAGCATCCCCATGGAGGTGACTGAGGGATTTAAAAGTGCTTCAAACACAGCTAATTCATTCAGCCCTATGTTCCCCCATGCAAGCTACACAGGAGACCTAATCCAGCCTCTTTACAGAAGCACCGGTGTTTTGCATCGGTCCAGAAATGTCCAGAGAGCTGATGTCATATCTGAAAGAGAACACCGAGGGCAGTGAACAGATTGAGTCAGGTGGGATTTCGCCAACACATTAGGGTGAGCCTATTTTCTGCCAACCAGGCAACGAGATTCCTAACTACTGATAGGAACAGATTCCTATTCAGATTCCTAAAAGAACATTTTTATTTCTAAGCCTTTGTTAGATGGCTGAAAAATGAGGACACAGAAGGCAAAGGTACTCCTGGGAAAGATGGCTCTGATGTCCCACCATGCAGAATGCAAGATGGACCATTCAGCAGTATACAGCGAGAGAGCAGCGGAGTCATGAGTAAAATCCTGACAGCAGTGCTGATTGCCAGGCATCTGTTCCAGACACTAGATAATGTTGTTTTTCTTGATTTTTGCCTTTCTTCTACAAGAAAGAAAGAATCCACGAAGAGAACTGGGAGCTGAAGGGTATGATGTAATTTTACTGTGGTGCCAACAACTCTTGACCATTACTGCTCCAATTCTCTGGAAGTTTCTCCCTCCCCCCCCCTCCCCAAAGCAAGGTGATATGCAGGGATGCCCTAGTTTCTCAAGAACAGAATAAAGAAGCAATATATTTTCCTGCACAGTTTTGTGCACAATGTCCATATTCTATAGTTTGTTTCCCAGCTCCTGGCCTGGGCCACAGTTTATGTGTGTTGCTCCTGAAAAAATTCAGCTTGCATCACTGAGCTGCAGGTGACGATCTGAATCTCTGGGATGGAGAATGGGATGAAGATAGCCTAGATCTAAACTGTGGCCTACTACCTCTGTAATCTGGAGAGCATCGGGCTGGCTACATACGATTTGCACTCTTTACCTGCCTGTTCAATGCGGAGATTAGGTGCAATATCCAAGAAATCAATACATTTCAAAAGATTTATTCAACATTGCAGCAACTTTGCTGCTACTGGTCAAGCTCTCTAACCACCCTATTCCTTCTTGTTATGCACACGGCATGCATCACATGCATGCACACCACCACACTCCCAAAGCCTCTCGTTTTAACAAAAGATAACACAAAACTAACTTTCCTATACTTTAACAGGGACCACTCTGTGAAGATGAGAAAGAATTAGAAGACCTCAGATATAACTGAGATTCATGCCCTTCACCGCTGACCAGGAGGACTTTTCTTTGAAGCTGAGCTACACAAACATTCCTCTGTTGCACTGCTCTACTGTCCTGAAGGACTACAGTGTCGCTATGTTAGTACTCAACATAAATAAGCTTAGAATATGGGACAAAATTTATTTCTTCAGCTTTTAAAAAAGGAACTCCAACCTTCACAAAGAAAGTGGAGTGCAGGGTGTGCCCCTGGCGTCCAGACATAAGAATTACTTAGACTTTGGATTACAAACTACAGCACTAAGCTGGTTCAGCTTCTACAGATATAAAAACAGTAACTTTCAGCAGGACAGGATGAACTTGAGCCTTGTGCATAATAGGGAGAACACATGCCTCCTGCATGTGTCACATAAAATCCTAAAAAAAATTACGTAACGTAGCTTTCAAAACTGGTAACATGAAAGGCAATTCAAGTTAGGAACTAATTAATTGCGGGCCAAGAGTGATTTGAGAGTATCTGAAAATAAAAAGACATTTAAACAATAGCCTAATAGTACAGCAATGTAAGCTGCTTTGAAACGCTATTTTTGTAATGACATGAATCTTGATTAGACTCAGGTGACTCTGTAATGACAGAACAAGCAGAACAGGCATGTGGCTAGCCACTAATTCATTACTATCTGTTCTTCTCATTTATATTTCCAAACAGAAACGCCACACAATAGGTACATTAAAAAAACATTAGTGATGTTGAAAAGTTATGCACTCAACAGCTAAGGAAATGCCAAAATTAAAGCTGTCGGTGCAAATTTAATTTGTCTTTCTTATGCATAAGTGAAATCATTCATTACATGCTGACAGGGAGAAGACCAGTGTTAAAAACAGCATGGATTTTATGTACAGGACTGTTTTTCCCTGGGGTCTGGTGACTACCAAGGCCTTTCCTGAACACAGAGGAATGACCCCTTTGCCTTTGCTTGCTGCTCTCTAAAAAACCTACAAGGATCAACTAATTACAGATGACAACTAATACAAAACAAGTGTAACAGGCATCCCAGTTTCAGATTTAGCACAAAGATGCTGTTGGGTGAGCTATTTTCTCTGTGCCCCTGCTCCACAGAAGAAAGTAACTACTAAGCGGGTAATGGTGAGAAAAACCTTACAGTCAAGAGCATTAAGGGACAGAAGCAAGCATCAAATATTCCTGTACATCATCTGCTCTCTCCACCCCAAAACCTGAATGGAGAACTGCTACCTTTGCCTGACATCAAGGAGGAAATCCTGAAGTTTTACAAGAGGGCAAGGACAGAACATGAATGCAACGGAGGGTTCATCCTTACTTCCAGTTTGAGACAAGGGCTGCTACCAGACTTTCCTGCCACCAGACGTTCAGCTTTCCTACTGAAAGAACCCAGGTGTTCAGAAAAACATATGCAAAAGCAACCCATACTCACAGGAGAAAGCCACCCATATATTATCCCTGCATGCTGAGGAACCAATGAAGACTGCTGCTGGCCCACCATGCAGTGCTGTCTTCTACAGAAGGTAGAAGTTCCTGTGGGCGAATGATACGAGCAAAGAAATTGATGCAGCACAACTAGGGGCACCATAATAAGCTCTATAGGGCAACAGCAACCTGAATAATTTATTAGAAAGAAAAATCAGCCCTTCCTAGGTCAGAGCTCTTGGTCTGATGAGGTACTGTCAAAGGTAGCATCTAGGAGAGCGCAGCCTCTCTCATTTAGTTCAGCTGGCCTCCACTCTCTCCTTTTTCCTTCCCTCACCACTGCTCTACTAAAGCCATGCGCTCCTTTCTACACCAAACATAGCTCCAGTACCTACTCTTACCTATTTTCTCTCTCTATTCCTAGTCATGTTGCTCCAGTTCTCCTCGTTTCTCTATAAACTTGTGGCAAGTCCTCTTATATTTTGCCTCCATTCAACCCAGGGAGATCAGACAGGGATGCAAGCCTAACCTGCAGATGCCCACAGGACGCTGAGCTACTCTCACGTCCCCTCACAGGGCCCAGAACAGCCCACAGCAACCCAAAGGTGCAAAGGCAGAGAAGCACCACCTTAGCTCCAAACCGGAGCAGATGCCATGCAGACAATGTCTTTGCAAAGTTTCTCCTGATAAGTTCTGAACTCTGGTAAGGATATATAATGAAATAGTTTTCCTAAAGCAATTCAAATGGCTTTTCAACAACTTATACCACTGCTAACTTTGAGTGTGTTATCATACGGATAGCAAAAGGTCACTGATACAACAGAGAACTTACATGCCACATTTCAGTTTCCAGACAGAGTTTTTCAGACTAAAGCTTCCAAGAAAATTTTCACTTGAACTAAGCAATATTTAGTTATTTTCCTTAGCACTAGACATGGAAACAACAGAACTGTTTTTGCAGAATTATTTTTGGTTTTTTAAGTCAGCCTGTGGCAAACATTACCACGGAGGTTTCGTTCAAAAGTCACAGCTTGCCAGCTGATTTCTACACTTGGAAAAAGAAAACAGATTTGTGCTGTAAGGTCCAAAGTATATTGTCGCGTCTCTATTTTTTGTTAGCTGCACCATAGGATCACACATCCTGCTTAGAACTAGGATTTCTGTCTACTAACTTCTCTACAAATACATGAGAAAAAGAAAGGGCTCACTTGGGGAATTTGCAGTCTAACTTAAAATAAGATCCAAAAGGAGGAAATAATTCAAACTTTCCAACAAGTTTTTCCGATGGAAAAATGTGCCTTTGGCATGTGCAGTTTAGTCAGGATCAAAGCATTTCATCAAAACAATGGAAAGACTGGGTTTTTATAGCATTTTCCTAAGGAAAAAAACCCTGAACTTAAATATGTCCACTTTTTTATAGTTAATACGTAATATTTCATTACGATAATTTTTGGACTGAATTGAAACAAAATTTAACTATTAAACCTCTCAATATTTTGTTTATAGTCAGTTTTTTTCAAATTACGCAAACTCTGTTTTGTCAAGGGTGTTTTAATGGTTCCAACTTAAAGTCTGTGGAACGCTTCACACACAGGGAAATGTTTGCTTTTCAGTCATATTCAGAAATATCAACATTTTACGTTATAAGCAGATACCTGCGGTACCACAGCAGAGGAAACATGCTGCCCCTGTGAAGATTGGGGATAACAGCTCTAAGAATAAACAGGTGATTGTTGGCTGTGTGAGCACTACTAGTCATTGTTCTGTTTCTAATTTCTTCACACGAGCTTAATTATTTTCCTCTTCTACTACACTCTTTACTATAATAGGAACAGAGTTAGGCTACCATCTATGCTGTCTAATGCTTTGAGAGATTCCTACTCATTGCAGGCAAAAAATTTAAAATTCGCTCACAGACTGTAATTGAATATTAAGAGGAATGCAGACAATAAAACTGGTACGTGTGTTCAAAGTTATCTGGTACAAATCAACAAAGCCAATGCGCAGGCAAATCACTCCAAGGCAAGCTGAGTTTCTAGCTCAGAAATCCCCAGTTTAGTTGCACTCCGAAGTTCCGTCCGAGTTTAGCAGACACAGAAGACTCAAAGATTTAGATATCCTAACACCTTTTTCCTCAGTTTACAAAGAAAACGACATATCAAAATTCTCAGTAAAAAGAAATGAAATGTTTCAGTATTTCAGGCTACTTTTCTAGACTTCTCCTGGAAAGTTAGTTTTGAAGTGGCCATAGTAACTCTGCTGTTCCTCTTAGCACAGAAGGCTCTACCAAAGTCTAGGAGAACACTACCTGGGCAGGAATCAGGCACTAATTAAGCCACAAAGTATGGAAATGCAAGTATCTTCACAGCTGGATTTTGTTCCCATGGAAATCAAAGGCCAAACTCCCATTGTCAATAGCATTGCAAAGTCAGGCCTTTTCACTTCTTTCAAGGTTGGATGCTTTCATTATCGAGGTTAAAATGGTCAGTAGTCTGCTTTCTCTCATCAGAGTTTGTTAGGGGATTTCTTACTTTAAAAAAAAAAACAAAACAAAACCAAACCCTTAAGCTCTCATGATAGCATAGCAATCACTCACCCACTGTAGAACTATTAAATTTGCAATGACCTGAACCCTGACTGAAGAAACACTGTAGAAAAAGCAATGAAAGAGGAATATTTTAATAGGCAACACAATGAGCTTTATGGGATTTTGTAGATGTACTGTGGTAAGTGATCAGCCTTTGATTTAGCCTTAACCTTACCAACAGTTGTGGATAACCTGGTACTATGCCAGTCTGTAATTAAATCAGTGAAAACTAAGCTTAAAATAACCACCAGTGATACTGAACCGCCATGCAGTGGGGCTCACCTCCCGGGACACTGTACCATGCACCGCCATTAGTTGTTCCATCCACAAAGCTGCTGTCATCATCATTTTTACGACATGGTGGTCTGTTTGGATCAGACATAGCAGGATTGAAGGAAGAATAACTGCGAGCCAGGCTTTGAAAAATAGCGTCATCAGGGCAGGAGCTGTATTCATGAGCACTGCCTAGGGAGGAAAAAAAGTCCAGGAAGAAGGATTATTAAAAGGGCAGTCATACCGACTGGGCTCACAACCTAGTTTACCAGCTAATTTAAGAGCTAAATTGCCTTGATTAAAATATCTGAGGGACTATGATTCCCTCAGGTATTACATCATTTTTGTGATGTAACTCTACTGAAACAAACTATCATCTTCAAAACCAGAAAAAATGGCCATACAGTGACTAGCTTTAAACGTGTGATTAATTAAAATAAGTCATTACAATGCAACGACATGATGTTTACAAGGTCGACCTTAAGTAGCAGTGAAATAAGTACAGAATGTAATTTCTATCTCCTACTATTTCATGCTAACTTCTGTTACATACCACTCCGAGTCTCATCATAAGGATAGTTTGCAACAAGGTCTCCTCCATGAAGATTGGCAGAAAGCACAAAGGGAATATCCATAATCCAGTGAATGACACCTTTCGTTTCGGGAGCAAGCTACAAGAAAATAGCATTACCAGCAGTTACAAACTGATAATTCAATGTAGAAACTTATTCAATTATATATAGTGGGCTTAATTATTATCACATATATTATGCAAGACATTTAAATGAACAGCAATTTTATTTTGGCTTCAGGGAGAACTGAATCAGTCCTTTACATCAGCTTTATAATTATATTAAGTTGATTAATATAAGTCTAAAATTGGTATAAATCAGTTCAGAATGAGACCACAAATAAAGCAATCTCAATCTTTTACTTCTTCCCATCACGGCTAAAAAAAGCCTACCAAATTTTAAACCAAGGAAAATAAAATAATTCAAAATAAATGTTGGTAGGATGCAGTTTATTCTCTGTATAGAAAGTAAAATTACTTCATTTAATAATTCGAGTTTGAAGACAGAATATGACTATTAAGACCACAATCCTATGGGACTGCAGTCACAACACTATACTTTCTAGAACCTTCTCTGGGGGTAAACACAAGAAGATAAAAATCCCTCCAGATATATGCCTGTATATTTAAGGCTTAAGCTTAACAAAAATGCATGTGTTATATGTGAGAATAGCTACCTAGCCAGCAATGTAATTAAGCACAACACACAAGTGAATTTTTGGCAATGGTAAAAATGCCTGCAAGAATAGCTTCAAATCAAGGGAGAAGGCTACACAACCTCTGTTAAAAATAGAACATGTTTTGAGTGAGGAATTGTCTAAGGATTAAGCAATATGGATCAAAAGAGCTTACTACAGCAAGCCATTTTAAGAAAATCTTCAAGAAGCATCAGATGGATAAATTTAACAAAATGAACAAAACATTTTGAAGAATGTAAATCGTAAAGACCATACACACAGCTTTCAGAGGTTGCTATGTGTCTGCTTGCATAAAAGGGAAGAGATGGGCATGTAAGTGACCCAATATTCAGCCCCTACTTGCCTTAGGATTCTGGTCCACAGCTTTTTTCATGTTTTTCAGCAGATGGTTGTTTGGGCCACCTTCTTTCTCATTAACATAGACTATTCTATCAAGATCAGGGAAATTTCGGTTTAGATCTATCCCTTGGGCATTACTTCGACCAACAAACCAGTCTTTAAGTTCACCAGGCTGAATGAGGAAAGGGAACAGAAAGAGAAGGAGATGAGTAGATTCAGATTGCATATCAAGCTTTATATGGGTATATTTAGCCATGCAAATTTAAATCATGGGTTTACATCTCTTGTTCTCAAGAATAAGAAAGAAACATGTGAAAGTAAAAAGTTCTGAAGCACCAAGAGCTGAGTCACTCCTATTTCTTCCTAAAGCTCTGGGGGAACAAACCCAACCTCTATTTCACCAAGGGTTTTGGAGGAGACGATCATTCTCATAGTGGCAGATCTGGACTAAGGATGGGCAAAATTAACCAGCAACATCAGATTTTCCAGTGCCCGCTGAGTCTTCCCCCGAGACGTGGCTTTTCCCCATTGCTTCATGCCCATGCTCATGAATTACAGACCTCATTTTAGTGAGCCTCAGAGCAGCTGTAGATTTATCAGCCAGCCACACAGAATGTTTGCACTTGTTTCAAAGTTCCTCTAAACAGCTTCTTCCAAAGTTCCTCTAAATAGCTTCAAGGTAAAGAAGGACCTTAACTTTTATTTACCTAAGATTTTTATTTTTATGGTGTCTGTCAGCTTCATTCACTGCAATGGCAACACTGAATAAAGATGCAGTGAGAATTTTTGCAAAAATCTTTTCTTTAAGATGATTCCCTAAAATAGGTTTGGGGTTGCATTAACAAAATGCCTTCAAAAGGCATAATTTTTCCTAGCTTGCCTCTCAAAGCTTTCAGTACTCTGTAAAGTAGGTTTAGTTCAATTATTGGTTTTAATATTGGGGTATATTGAGTCTACTGTCACACACTGTGTACAGAATCAAGATACTTATAAATTAGAATAACAATGACATTAAAGCAAATTGTATCATAAACGGTATGTAATTTGTAAGGCAATCCTGTAAAAGCAAGTGTACTTTGACTAAGGAGCAAAAGTTTCAAATTATATTATTACAGCACCTCTACAGAGAGAGATTTCAAACAAGTAAAATACTGCACCAATTTGGAGACAGCTTCTGCTTCGTTGCCACGAGAGGGAGACATATGACCGAATATGGTTTAAAGAGTTCTGTGGTTTTGGGGTTTTTTTAAAGACTTCATGAGAATCAGTTTAATCAAGATCTTAATACGGTTTGACTTATTTAATCATAAATAAATAGTCATATAAAGAGAGTCAACATTTCCCTATTAATTTTAAAAATATACCTTGTAAAACAAGAAAACTCTTATTTTTGTTTAGAACATAATACACACCAGAAATTGTATATAACAGGGTCCTATTTGGCCTCTATTTGCTAATTATGCATTAACACATTACATGTTTCTTGGCTGAGTCGTCATTCTAAAATACATGCCAAATTTTCTTGACTAATAGCTTAATTAAAGCACCTCAGGCCTGAAATTCAGAATCGAAGTTACTCCTATTAAAAAGATGGCTCACGAAGTTTGCTTGTTTTGGGATCAAGCTCCAATGAATGTGAATAATTCATGTAAGTGCATTTACATGAGAATATTCTTAAAGGAAATATCAACTTTCCCTTTTCTACCAATTTTGAAACTTCATGTATTACTAGAAGTTATTTGTTTAGGAAGCAGCTCGGTCAGTGAACTTAGATGGAAGAATATGCATGAAACATAAACATCATTATATTTTAAAATACAGTAAACTTACTTACAAGAGAGATGGTTATTTGTTGAAAAACCAAGCATAAAACCTTCCTTGTTAAACAGAACAAGCCTACTGTACTATTAGGAAATACTTCAGTTATGTTCTTCCATTCCACAATCACCACCAGGAGTTCATGTACCTGTAAAACTGCTAGTCCAAGTGTCATTATGATCCTAAGGTTGATATAGACATTGATAACTATTCTTATACACATAGCCTTACAAACCTGGGATGCTGCCTTCTCAAAGCCATCTGGGTTCAAAGATGGCATGATATGGATACGTGTGCTATGGATCAAGTTGACAATAGTTTCATTTCCTTTCTGGTATTCATTACACAAGTACTGAGCCAAGAAGATGAGCAACTCCCTTCCGACAGCTTCATTCCCATGCATATTCCCAACATACTTAAATTCTGGTTCTCCTGCAAGACAAAGGAAGAACACATCTTAGAACAACACATAAAAATCACCCATGGACTGGATCACACAGCACACCTGAGATGTGGGTATCACTATTACTACAACTGGTCACAGTATCTCCAGGAAGCTACAAGCCTCCTTCAGAAAAGTGGATTTTTTTTCTAAACTCTGGCTAAACAAATAGTAATTTATACTCAGCTGTTTGCCAAAAGCAGAGAAAGAATATCAGAGGACAACACAGTATGCCAAAATAAATGCTAAGCACGGCCATTAACATTACTACTGTTAAGATCTAATGCAACTGATTCCTCAATACTATAAAAGGGTGCTTGATTAGGTAGATTTTAAATATATAAACTGACACTAACAGAGCTTCTTATCTTTAATGTTCTCTTCAAGATTAGGTTAGGCTTATCATACTATACATGCGTTAAACTGCAATTCTTTTACCAAAGCAACAGCTGTTGATCCTAGCGATCTGAAAAATCTTATTCAGCAGTTGCTTTGGATAGTCAGGTCAGGCATTATGAAGCAAGTGCCATAACCTAACTCATAAAATTAATCATTCCCATCTAACATTCCAATAAACAATCCAGTATTATGCATATATTTAATGGTGATTTAATATATACTGTATATTCCTAGATAATATGCAATGTATAATATGTATTCAATATATATTTTATATATATTCAATATATAAATGAGCACTCCAATATTCCCAGTTACTCCTTAGTCGCATTCTCATGACCCTAGGCATGAAAAACACACAAGATAGGTCTTAAAGAGCTGTGAAGGATTCACCTTTTAAAAGACTACATTTTGGGACCTAATTCCAGAGAGGTTTTAGTATAATGTAAATACCTGAATGAGATTAAAAGGATTGTCCTGGAACTAAAATGAAGAATGTGCTGTTTTGTGGGTTGAAGCCCTTTTTTCTTATTCTTTTCCTTTTTAAATGCAGTTCTTCTGCTGTAACAGCTTTAATCAAACATTCTGTTGATTATATGCTCTGAATAGTCTTTGAACACACTTTGCAATAGCCTTTAGCACTATCAAAGGGACAAATTCAAGCCAGGAAGAGTGTTACACAAACAAGACCTAAATAATTGCTAATGGAGCACACAGCCATATCTACTTACGACTCTTCAGTCTGTGCTTGTTAACCTTAATCCAGTGATAAGATGCTAGCAGAGAGAGGGCTATTAATACCATGACTTCTTTCCTTCTAGCTAAGATGTTTTTGCACATATAGATTCGTCCCTGAAATGTTTTGTCAGATAGGTTAAAAAGTTTTTCTAGTTTCAGTGAAATAGCTTCGTGTTATGTGATAGACACAATGCCATTACTGTGACTAAAACCCTCCATTTCCTCTTTTGGTATTAAGCTCCTATTTACTGGGGTTTTTTTATCTGTTAATACCAGGGAAGGCAAGAGGTCTAATCACCAAGACCATGCAATCAACCCAATCCATTAAAACAGATGGATACTATTTCATAAAATACGCAGCGGTACACATCACATAGTATCATAATTAGAATACTCATGCATATGTATATCGGCATGTTACTTATGGCAAAAGTGCTTCAGAAGCTAACAGGCAAATTTGTTACTGCGGCAAATATGACCATGGCTGCATTTTGCATTTGTGGTTTTCCCTAGGACATCACTAACAAAAATAATTTCTCCTGATTCCCAGCCCTGTGCATTCATCACCTACCTTTCTCTCCCACTTGAATTTTACAGGCCTGGTTCAAATGAAGAAACAGAAACATATGTTTCCCACATGGTACTGCTTGCCCCCCTCCCCAAAGAATCATTAACAGTATTTAGAAGGGTTCGTGAAAAAAGGCACAGAATCTACAGTGAACCAAGAGTACAGCCTCAGCTACAGCACACCTTCAGTGGTAATGACTCAAATAAGCATTAAAAGCTAGAAGGAGTTCAGGAAGAGGTAGAGAGAGTAATTGGAAATATGGGAAGTCTTTCCTGTGAAAAGTGATTGAAGAGATCAGCCCCAGATCCTTTGGAAGAATAATAGGGGACAATCAAATACACCCACCGTTATGGCTTGGAGGAACCGGTCTGGAAAGCAGCGTGTCCCTACACCACAATACAAGAGACAGTGATTTTCAGTGAAAGGGAACAATGACCATTTTTAGACCGATAAAGAAAAATAACATTACTGATAACACAAAGAGTGAAAACACTACTCAAAGAATCCCATTGGCAATGAGGTGTCAGCAGAACTCCAAGCTTTGCTAGCAAAACGAGAGTTAAAAAACTGATCTAAAAACGAATGCAAAAGAATGAAAAGGGAAAGATAACAGAGAGCTGAGTAACAGCCCTGCTTCAAAACTTAAGTTTGTGTTCATATTTTAGCTCCCCTAGGCATTTTCTTACACCTTTATCCGAAGCAAAGAAATCCATCTCCTATCGATCCTCTGGCTGCGGAGAACAAGGCTGTGCAGTCCACACGCGTAGGAACTGTTCTCTGCCAGCTGCCCAGCGCTGCCTGTTTCCTTACCTCTGGGCACAGCAACTGAAGAAATACTGGGTTTCTGCTCAGTATCAGAAGATATTAAATTTCAGACTGCATCCGACAATTTGAGGAAAACTCTTATCACTTCAACAGTGTAATTTACATCTAAAAGAACAATGGAAAAAGAAACGGGTCCTTCTCATATCTAAACTTTGCAACAGCTCCAAGGGAAACAGATTTGATTTTTATTGTTTATTTCAGCGGAAACAAATTAATGCTACAAGCTGACTGCAGGAGAACTAGCAGTTCGCTCATTAGTTGTCCATGCCCATCATGGGAAAAGTCAGGGAGTCCATTCTGGAAAAAGGGACAATGTTGCTAAAGTCAGTAGTTATCATCACAGTAACCCAAAAAGCTCAGGGAGCTTCCACAGGCTACTATCTGCTGATACGACTTTGAAGTTAATGAAGCGCTTAATTTGCATTTCAGCCTTTTGTATTATAGAGAAAAAGCTGCAACTCCGGGTGTACCTTCTGGAAACCCTTTTTTGGAGCCACTTTCACCTAAATCCTTTCCTAATCATCTTTTTCTCTAGGACAATGAAGTCCAAGCTGGAGGGCAGACTGCTAGCTGAGGCCATTGCTCTGTTGGCTGAGTTAAGCAAACCCAGCTGCCCGAGTTTTAGTGAATGACTCTGTGATGCAGCCAGCATCCCAGGCCCACTACAGCTCCTGAAGGAACCAGCTCCTTCTCCTCCACCCCATGGGCTAACACCGATACCTCAAACACCGAGGATGCCAGCTGTCCAGTCCTTAAGCCAGCACTCCGGACTCAATGGGTTCCCTGGTCTATCCATTGAGTATCTCCTGCCACACAATCTCTAAAAGCTTCAGGCTTCTCTGGAAAACAGCCCACTCCGTGGGGAAAACAGCCGTCACCTCTTGCTAGCATGCTACTTAGCTAGAGGAAGAGCTGCTCTTCCCATTAATCCTTCACGAGCCATTTAATGCAGACCTTAATCACCCTTCATAGGCTTCTGTAACAGTAATTGCCTCACAGAATTATTTTTTTTTTATGAAAAGACTCTCAAATCTCAATTTGATGAAGAACTTTTAAACAGTTTCTCCAAATGAGCAGACATGCTCCTGTTCCACTGCAGAGAACTGGAGGTAGCTTTAAGGGAGAAAGAAGCATGAAGAAATATAACTGTTTTTTCTCATTTATTTGACACCCACAGAAAAGGAAAATTGTTTTAATGGACTCCCATGATCCAAGATATGACAAATACAAAGGAGTATTTCCAGTGCTTGAATATTGAAAATTCTTATTTAATTTTATTCATTTTCTGACAACATCTTTTCAAACTATAATCTCTCATTCACAATAACAAAAGTATGTCTTGTATAACAATGTGAGCATGACATTTTTAAATGCTTAAATGTAATTTCAGCCCAGATAAAGAGGTTTGTGATAACGAATGAATGGGTGGATACTAATATCTTTCAGGGCAAGTCATAAGAAATTAAATGCAGCAATCAAGTTTATAAATATCTCTGGTGAAACCTAAGTCACCATCACATCATCATGGCTTTTAGAAGGCTTTTACATCCCTCTTAGATTGACTGCGTGGTACGTTACAACCTGATAAATGATTGAGGAAAAAGTATTTTAAAATGTCATGCCTTTCTGGTGCCTGACAAACATTGTGAAATGTCACCATTTGCTTCTGCAGGTACTGTCAGCTAAGGTCTTCCGCAGTTTCCTAGGAACAGCATGTATATCATTAATATTACACAGGTTGTCCAATTAAAGATGACTAACCACTGCCATTTTCAGGTCAGGCTGTATTTGTACAGTAAAGACAGTAATTTTCTAAAATGTAGGGACAAAAAGTTTAGCACCTACTAATTATATATACTATGAGTCAAGGTAATGTCATGCCACTAGTCATGGTCTAATGTCAAGCAGTTAACCTTAAAATGTACAGTATTTTACTCTTGGAAGTGCAAGCCATATGGAAGAAAAAAAATCAGCTACTGGAAAGTTGAAGTGCTTAATGAACTGTTTTGCAAATCAGCCTCAAATACCCTTAAAAACTAAAGTCCTTCTTCTGCTTTCCTGATTTTTTACAGAAAAGCTAGCAACGTTCCTGAAATAACAGACTTAGTGTTTTTGATTACTTACAGTTGCTTGTCATTTTTAATATGGCAACCAGTAAACTTTTCTTGTAGATAAATGGTGTGGAAAATCTCAGAACCTCTGCTGGCAAGAAATTAATTCATTAAATGTGACTGAAGACTTTCTTATGCTCCACATTTTTGTTAGTAGTTCAAAGAGAAAGAAATTCTCTGGGGATGAACTACATGCAAAACCAAGGATTACAAAATGGGTTTCTCCTTTCATTATGAAAAAAGTAAGAGAGGGAAGAATAAATGAGGAGGTGAGACTGGAAAGTGAAAGAATTAGAAAATTTAGATTTCTAACAACCTGTAAACTAAATGTCTGTAACCTGCCTCAACAGCATTTCAATAGAAATGTCAATCTCCATGACTTGTGTGAAAACAGCATTGAAAGATAGAACTGCAATGCAGTATTAGGTTCTAAATCATTGTATAGGCCTTATGTAATTTTAGGGTGACATTTACTAAGATGTAGTGTTGGTCTAACCTTGCTGAAAGAGAAACTACTGGTGGCTTACATGAAAGCAGAAACGCGTCACCACTGAAAACCTTGGAAAAATCCAATCTTTCACTTTCTTCCCATTAACTGCTAGAAAATACACTAAGAAGAAAACAAGAGGAAAAGAAAATCAAGGCTCTTTTGGCAATCTCCTGCTTTAAAAAAAAACGCATGCATTTTTTAACAGCTATGATTCAAGAGTGGTCTCAAGCTCTTTCTGGAAATTCTTATAATTATTTGAACACTACTGCTTAAAATTAAAGTTAACAACAAAGTCTGTACAGCACATTAAACCTGGACCGAAAGCTCACTAAGAACAGCTATGTTTCTGCTGGCTTTGACACATAAAAATTAGGATGCCATCTCCATTCTACTCGGTATAAAGTCTGTCGGTTGGTCTTCAAAATAGGATCTTATATGTCTTTGCGCTGGAAAAGAAATTCTCCAGACGGATTACCTCATGCTCAAGACAGTTATTTCCACCAAAAAGGTTCTGCGTGACTCGATGCTTTTTCTGCAGGTTTCCAACAGCCTACTCTCACCCCTGCAGCTCCAGGACTTGGCAGAGCCTCCTACGAAAAGTGGGCAAAGCATCTGCTCCGCTTCTCCAGTGCCCGCCTACAGCTCTTTGCTGGCACAACCCAATGCTGATCTTTCCACAACACCCTGCACTTACACTGAAGCACCGCACAGTGTAACGCTGTGTTCGGTATTTTGGGTAAAGGCCACTTACTTTACCAGAGAGTAGAACAGGTTTTGTCTGCTAGATTTGTGTTACTGTGCAAGAACTGATGGTGCTATCTAGTAGAATTGATGATGATTCTTTAAATTATAACAAATCATTTGTAAAGCAAAATGAGTTTACTTGTTTAATCAAAACCTTTAACTTAATAAGAAACACTGAAATGTGATATGCACAAAACCCTGATTTTGTGTGTGTTAAAAAGCGCTCTCTGAACTTCAAAGCAGATTTAAAATTCATCGGAATTTTAGAAGTAACAAATAACAATCAATATATACAACTGGATTAACCAGGTTAGTTTTACATTGCATTGCATTTTTTGTGCTCTAGGAAAACTGAATATGACTTTGCATTTACAGAATTCATTACAGTATTACAGCGGCAGGTATCATTAGCTCAGCATTGAGGATGAGATTCCTCAGAAACCAAACATGAAATGAACTGTCCTGAGCCACCCTTACCAGTGTGTGGCAGAGTATGAGACATGTACATTTTTTTCACCTCCCAGTTTTTGCTCTCACTGCAAGAAAAAAACCCAGACCAAAACATACCCTGGGATTCTTTGTGAAGGACACTGGCAGTACAGAGATGACACAAGTAACTCTCTATACGCTCATTGCGATGCTGGGTGTGGGATACAACTGACTGAATTAATCTTTTCCACTGTGCTCAGTAAGAGGAGGGGGGGCGGAATCCATTTATAACTATCTGTGGCCAAGCGAATTTTCATTTCAAAGACACTCACTGTATTCCTCGGGTTTTGTTTGGCACATAGAGCAAAGATACATTTTTAATCCATCATCAAAACAGACCTTCTGATGAAGAGAAAGTTGATACATAATTTAGACGTGTGTTTATGATGGTTACTCATCAAGTTCACTTAACAAGCTTTCTCTCTTCAGCAAACTCTAGAATCGGCTTTTTCACTTCAGCTACAACAGTACCTGCCAGCCATCAGAGTACTTCAAAAGGGCTGAGCTCATCTATGTCATCCCTTTGCATGCAACAAATATATGGGAAATTTCAAAGCTAAACTAGTTCAAATGCCTCCTACCAGCGGGAGAGACATTTGGGCTCTGCTTTTCCTCATCCTCATTTCATGAAGACAAGAAATAAAAGTCGCAAATAACCCATTTATATCCAGATCCCAGACTCTAAAGTCAAAGAGGTAGGCAGAAATGCTAGACAAAATATGAAGAAACAAAAGTAGCTCTCCCTTTTTACCAGAAATAAACAAAAAGTCAATGAAAAGGTGTAAATAATTCTTTTCCATTAAGTTATACAGGCCAAATGCAACATTGCTATGCAGCTTCTCTCTGCCAAATGGGTGGCCAAAAGCACGGAATCGCAAGCACGAGCTCGCTCGGAGGCTATTTTCAGGCTGGAAATGATGGGCGCTGTGATTACCCCACCAGTGCCCAGAGGAGAAAGTAAATCTGCAGCGGGCTGAGGGCGTGACGTCACGCCAGGGTTCCTCCTCTGCAGCCTCATGCCGCAGTACGCGCTGCGAAGCTGCGGTTCAGACGGAAAGCAAGCTAGGGCAGCTGCCAGGGCTCCGCCACCTTGGGCACCAGCGCGGGCAAGGGAAGCGCGCTCACAGAGTTCATCTTCACCTAGCAAAACTCTGCATGTTCTCTCCATAGCGGAGAGCTATTTCTGGCTGAAAAGGATTACAGTTCCCATCACAACGACATTCTGGGTCCTTGGGAAATAGGCTTTCTGTGCTTAAGGATCTAGGAATAACTAGTAGTAACCCTCCCTTGATCTCCAGGAGCCTTTCGGAGGCATCGCAATGGCGCTTGTTACTCCACTGAGGCTACACATAGTGGATGCTCCTTCTTTGTTGGTAACTGGAACATTATTTTATTCCACTGCTGTTTTGTCACAATCTGACACTGTGTGAAAAAACCTGTGGGCTGCAGATCTGTGATTCAGACAGATGATGCTGAAGTGCATTGGTCATTGCTAACAGATGGAGAGGGATAAAATCTCCCCATAAATGTACACCTGTAACAAGTCCCTCGTGTAGACAGCATGTTACAGAATATGAGTTTCTTTCGCACTGGCGTATTTGTTCACCTTCCCTTCCTTAGACGAGTCCTAATATTTATTGATCTTAGCTTCTGTGATTATTGACCATGGAGTTTACAGAAAGAGTTATAAAGTGCCCTTTTAAAATAAATTACATTAAGAAAGACATAGGCAAACTGCAAAAGCTAATTATGCTGTTACCTTGCTCCTTTGTGGAAAAAAAGAATGAAAGATTGACTTGTGATGACTAACAGAGGACACCATTTACGTCAGAACATAAATGACCTGATTTATGCCAATATCCTCAGAAACCAGCAAATATACCCAGGTAGCTTCTTTTAGTCCTAATACTATTTAAGCATCGCCCTTTTGGTATAAATAGTTTTTAAAAAAGAGAATTCTGTTATTATAGAAGTCAGGGTTTGGGTTTTTTTGGCCAGAAAACCTGTAACTGCATCGTTGGCTTAGAAACCTGGTAAACTGTGTGAAACCCTGATGAAAAAGTGGCTTATTGAGATCTGTTCTTTTGCTGCACTTCACCTCCAGCCTGATTTTAGCAGTTAATATTCTCTCAAGTTTCTGCATTTAAGGTATGAATGCTATGTGATAGCCAACAGTAAATCTTGATTGTACTTGTTCTTGACATAGCACCAGTTAAATCAGGTCAGTAGAAGGCAGAACGAAAAAACGGTTAAGTGGGCAGAGAGTGATCAAGATTGGTAGTCCAACACTATGACTTCAAACGTTGCAACACCTGGCTTCAGAACTTTCCAATGGTATGTAAAATTTTATTTAAAATTGGTATTGTACTTTAATGATTTATTTATAGCCAGTTTAGGTAGAAATGCAGACCTGGATGCTTGGAGGGGGTCTACCTCTTCACACTCACATATATTTGAAATATAGATACCCTTTAGCAAATGCCCCCCATATCATCTTAAACATTAAAAAAAAAAAAAGAAAAAAGGTGATGATTCCTAGCAAGACAGTATAAGGAGAGGAAGCTAAACTGGTGCAGACACTAATAAGATCAAGCTTGGTGCATAAGTGAATCATGTAACAGCTTGTTGACTCAGGAATAATGATGGAGATGACTGAGCCAGACAAATCCTTTGTCTCAATAGCAGATGGAATTGGATTCAGAAGGCTTTCAGGAGATGTTTTGCCTTTAGATGAGGGAGCTCCAGACAAAAAATCCCATATGGATACTGACCCCAACACTGCAAGCCACAGCACAGCTGTACAGCTGTGAGACACAACAGCCTTCACAAGATAGAAATAAATGCTTAACAAAAAATCTGCAATAGCTTTTAGGTCTGCTCAGGGACACACACCCTAGTGTCCTAAAAATAGACAGATTTTTCCTCATACAGGGAACAAACATAAAAGCTTGGTATTTTCTCAGCTTTCCTCAGAGCTTCCGCTGGGTTTTCCCTCCAAAGAGTAATTAATAAGACAGTTCTCCGTCAAGAGAAAGGAGAGGGAGGTACCTGTTGCCCATATGGTCTACAGTCAAGGACAACAGAAATTGCAATCCTGTCCTTCAACAGCACCTCTAAGTGCAGAAAGTGAACTGGCAGCTGAGCAACTAGGTATTTTATAATGAGCTCTATGCATGGCAATGGCGCTTGGTGCAATTTGATATAAAATGAAGCTACCTAGGGTTTAATCTAAGTGCAAGCAGAAAGGTTACTTCAAAGTAAGAAGGCATGTTTCTCACAAAAGGGTGAATAATAACCATGTTCTACAATACCCACTATGCCTCCAATATGCCAAGCACATTAAAGTGCAATGACCAGCAGGATCAGAAACTGAGTAGTTTTTCCTAGCACTGCCTAACTATTTTTTCCTCTGATCAATACAAAAAGCTACAGCTAATCCATCTTTTGTGGTTCCTTTCATCTCACTTAAAACTTTCTCTTTTATGATACTAGCAGTACATCAGACAATCTCTTTTCTGCCAATGCAGAAAGAAACATCATGTTATTGAAAATGTACATGTTTCCAAGGGCAAATTCCTTCACTAATAGGAGTCCAAAGGGCTTTTATTACTGGTATCAGTGGTATATGGCATCAGTCTCAGTGTATTCGCCACAATTCCTGTGTAGTCATTTATATTTTTTAGTAAGTGTAATAAAACACTAGGAGCTGAAAGATTTTGCCATACTTCTGTAATTCAGACCAACATTAAAGCAGTGAAAGTGAGAGGAAAACTGTGCTCTACTTTCCAGATTTATTGCATTTTATTTCAATTTTATGCAGATGTAGAACGCTGGCGAGGTATAATGAAGAGGTATAATAAAGTCTGGCACTTTTTTAAAAGCTAGTTTCATGCATTTTGTACCTTTATTTATTAACATATATTCTGAGATTGCTGAAATTACTTTTCTCATACATACTGTCATTCTGCATGGCTAGAGATCCCATGAAATAGCTAACCAGCCAGCCCACAGAGGAGAGCATAATACAGCCAAAAAGCATCTCCTGATAAGCCCTACAGCAATATCTTCACTTTGAAGTCTCAGGCATTTGGGGCTTTTTGAGAAGAAAAAAATCTCTAATAAAGAGAAAAGGAAGTCTAGGAGATACTGATTCCAATCAAATAGGACAATGTCGTGTCTGATCCAATATGCATTCGACAACTCTTAGTTCAAGGACAGTAATTCAACAAACAGGGGAACAGTACGGGGTAGTGTGATAAAATCTTTTCGGGCTCTATACAAGCACTCCTCTACTATCGCGAGTCTACATGGGCATGTACATCTTACAGACAGGCATGAATGTCCCTCACTGAGAGACTCAGGCACCAAGGAGGTCATCCGCAGGTCATGAAAACACTTTTCATGTTTCTGTTCACTAACATCTTCCTAGATCTAAAGCACACTTCTAATTTTAACTAAAGAAATTGCATTTGCAGATATTCAAAATCATATGAAAAGGCAGATTTGGCACAGTTCACAAACAAAATCAAAACCACATGACTCCAAGGGAGAAAGAAACTGAACCCTTTAGGAAGTGACCCAGTATTCCCTGTCTTTATTAACCCTCTTGCACCTTATGATTCAGTAGTTCATTCTTATTTTATCAAACAATGTGAAGGAAAAGCCTTTTTTATCAAACAATTATATTTTTGCATTAAAAGATAAACTTAAAGCTGCTTGGACTGTTCTGTAAAATATTAGCTATCCAGTCTTTGCCATATTTTCTACTTTTTTTTTTATATCTATTTTACTTAACTTTCTCTTTCATCTTGGGTTTAACATTTATGATCACAGTGTGATGACTGCCAACAGCACGTTTCAGTATATTTTTTCCAGCTGTCTGCTAAGCCGTAAAGGAAAAATAGAAGTTACAAAATGTAAAATAATCTAAAAAATTGTGTTCAGATTGTAGAAACACAGAAACGGGAAGGCAAAGGGACTGAAGATTACCACATTGTCCATTAAAGACTGCACTTCATGAAAGGCAACAGATTTGGGAAAGCTGCCACCGCATACAACTCACCAAGACATGCTACTAACCCAGCAGGTAGGAACAATAATTTTCTCCACAAAGCATCCAAGTGATATTTGACCTGATATGGCTCCTCTTCTAACCGTAAAGACTTCTATACTTACACAATAAAGACGTTTTCCCTTTTAACTTCTCTAGTAGAAAAACTACCATTGAAATGACATTGAGAGCTCAGCTTTATCATCTTTTCCCTTTATTTAGGACTTGAATAAGTGAAGCACATAAAATATATGCTTAACTTCAGCATATTTACGACAGAGGAGTTAGTCTGGAACGTAAAGTCAAGCACATGCTCAGGAGTTTGCCAGAATAAGGTATTACGGTCTCATGCAAAAGCAACAACATTGAGACAAGATTTTCCACTGACTCCTGTAAATTCTGCATCAAGTCTTTATTTCTGAAAAATTTCTTTCTGGATGCAATTTTTCCATATTTGGTTTCTGTCCACATTTAACAACTTTTTTTTTTTTTTAGCAAAAGCTTCTTACCTATTTATAAATCATCTGGGGGTGAAACCATATAGGCCTTATTAAGACTTTTTTTTTGCAAAGATATTTTCTTTGCACTTGTGTAACCCAGAAAACAAATTAATCTTTTATTCGTTAAAATTCTCCAGTTGGCTTGTTTTCACTGAGGCCTTCTCTTCAAACCAGATATGAACCAACAGATTTATAAAAGCTTGAAAACTCCATCTTGCAGTAGGCAATATGAAATTTAGAATCATGATACTATTTGAAAAGCTACTAAAAAAGTTGCATATAAAGTATCAGTGCTAGGCACACGGTTGTAGTGTGGTGTTGATGCTTAACTGTCTACTCTGCAGACTTGTATCTAACTGTACGAAAGCACACTGAGGTTAGTACAACAGTAAGACTTTCTCTTATTTTGCTTAAAAAGGGAGACAAAGTAAAATTACATTTATATTATACTATTGCTATGCTAAGACAACTATTTCAAACTCTTCAGTGCTAGAGAATGACTTTTTTTTACACAGGGAAAACAAAGCAGCTCTTAGCAATAAGGCTATGCTGGGAACAAATGTGTGCTCGACTCTCAGGGTAATCTTTATTTCCCTCACTGGACGTGGTAGTCTACTACTGTAACACATGAAAGCAACAAACTCAAAATCAAGGTTTGCTCATAAAATATTTCACATGGGGAACAATGCTGTTACCACATCTCACGCTGTTCAGAAGGCCCAATTAGATGCAAATAATCAACTCAATGTGTCAAAGGAAACAGGATATGAGGGCAAACCTAAGTCTTTTATGGCAAGAAGAAAAAAAAAAACCCACCGCAAAAACCCAAGAGAGAACTTCAGGAACCATAAGAGGTTCCTGACTAGGAATGGCTCCCCAACTTCCATCAAGATGCTGTTCTGTCATGGCAGCACAACTTACAAACTACCAAGCTAAAACATAATACTGTGTAATGTAGGAAAACAGAATTTATCAGGCTGAGCTATGTATTATAGACACCTGTAATAAGCAGTTCATGCTTTGGTTTACAGCTCTTTACAACCAGGCAAAAATAGTCTGACCATTAATTTTTTTCCTAGAAAAAGAAAAATGCCTATTTTAGATCGCTTGACAATGGTGAGTGGCTTGAGTGGTGTATACAAACATGAAAAATTCTGTATAGTTTATTGTATTGATCACTAAACAACAGGTATTTTAAAAAAAAAAAATAAAATTGGTCGGAGACAACAGCCCTCCTTCCCGACATGTATGCAAGCACAATTACAAGGGATAGTCGCAGTGCAGAAAGCCACACAGGGATCTTAACCATGGGTTACTCAAAGCTGCCACTCCAGCGGTGCGAGACTTTCTATGCAAGTATTAATACCACTGTCATGAATCCGTAACAGTCTCTGTGACAGGACAGACACCACTGTGACATCACTGAACAAACAAAGATTGTACCTGCTCTCAGAGCATTTGCTATCTAGAGCAAAAGAAGAAAAGAGAAGCATATGGCAAGCACAGGGCAGGTGATGATCTTGCCACAGATCTCATTAACCCCTTTTCCTCCCTTCCCTTTAGGAACTGCTGTGACAAAAGTAAATATTACGGAGAGATCTGAAGAAGGGCATCAAACCATGACCTCTGACACTTGTGGGGAAGTTGTTTGCTACCACAGGGGCAAGTACAAGGATGGTGGTTTGAAAATTTGCTCAGTGGACCACAGAAGTGATCATTAATGGCTCAGAAGTACAAATTAACATTTTAATGTTTAGTAATATTCTGGCAGTTAATGTCTCAACAGCAACAAAATTGAGTACCAATCCTAAATGATGCTCCAAGCCTTTGGACTCAAGGAAATCTCCAAAATAGGCAGAATAAACAACATTTAGCTCAAATAGACAACTGAATACGAATACATCTTTTCTTAAGGAACAGTTCATTTTGCAATGTAATGAAAAAAAAGAAGAAACAGAGAGATTTGTATAAGGAAAGCAAGACATGAAAATGAAAATCAGTTCATTGTACAGTTAGTATAGAAGCAGGTGAATTTTGGCAGAGGAATACGTAGCACTAACGTCTCATTACACTGCAATTATTCCTGAGTATATTGTTAATATGTTTCCACTAAACAAAAATTTAAGGGTGTTGTTATAACATTTTTTGAAGTCTGGGCAGCTGTACTGCAGAGCTCTTTCAGAAATACCCTAACAGATGTCATTTTGGTATCACATCGATGTGCATGAGAGAAAGCAGGATGACATGTGACGTTCAGCTGCTATTTGCTTATCATTGGGCTTTATAGCTGTATGTTTCTATTTAAAGGAAGGGAGGAAATTTGCCATCTTACGGCTTTATTTTAGGATTGCTGAATTGTGATTACACCCACAAATATCCACCTACAAAGGAAAAATGCAAGTTTTGTGAGAAGCGATGTCACACCTTGTGAATATAACATTTTTTCAGGTAAATTGGACAAAACTAGAGAAGACTAGAGCAACCTGATCTAGTTAAAGATGTCCCTGCTCACTGCAGGGTGGGTGGGCTAGATGATCTCTAAAGGTCCCTTCCAACGCAAAGCATTCTATGACTCTGTAAGACAATGTGTTTTCATTGTGCCCTTTATGTGTAGTGTAGTTTCATTTAAGTCCCATGAATATCCCAAATCTCAACATACAAGAGTGAAAGACGACTATTTTTTTTTTAACCAGGTAAGTGAAGAAGATAGAGAAGCTAGCAAGGTCTATGTGGATACTGTATATTCTCCTCCTGCCTGAAGACTTTGCTCTAAAGCATCCTTCAGGGTTTATCCATTTATTTTTAAATAACTAACTCCTGATGCCCTTTGTAGACTATTCCCTGGTCTGATGAACCTTCCAGGAAATTTTTCTTTAGCACTTTGACCACTATAACAATTCCTTGCACTGAGCTACTTGATACTTGTGTCAGCTGATGTAGGTTTCTCACTGCCATTTTCTTTCACTTCTCCTTTAATTTCTAATCTGCAAAACATCTTGCAATTCTACACAAGCACCCTGTCTTGGGGAAAAAGGGGGGACACGACAGCATGAAGGTGATGCCTGCACTGCATTTCACAGCTGAACTCCAGATCTGAGCCAAGGTTTCAGGATGAGGAGGTCTGAGCCAGGAATGGCCACGCTGCCCAGAGGGGCACCACTCAAGTGTGACCCTACAGCCAGCCTGAATCAGCCGTTACGCCCCTGAGGGGTCTGAGAAAGGCAACAGTCACAAACAGGTGAAATTCTGCAGCTTGACAACACAGCACCATCAGCAGAAGAAAGTCGACTTGCTGTTCAGTATCCCACCGTGGCTTACATGGATTGAAGCCCTCTGCCCACGCAGAGTTTTTAGGCCTCTTCCCTCAACTCCATCTCTCTTACATAGCGGAAATCCTAGCTACAACTAGACAAAGTCTCTTTTTCCTACAAGTGAACAACTTAAGGGACTGCAAGCATTCTGGAGAGCCAGCATCCAAGCACCTGTCAAAGGAAAAGGTCCATGCTGCAATAATTTTATTTTTAAACTGAGTCTGCCTGTTCAATTCATCAGTAAGAGAGTAAATGCTGATATTCAAATTTATTGTGAGATTTCAGAGTCACATCTTTCTTAATATGGAAATTAGAGTCTGTAACAGTTACTGTTTGAGTCTACAAACTCCAAAAGCAGTTCTGGCTTTCTGAAGGACTGGAAACATTAATTTGTGAAAAAATTTAACTTTCTACAGAAAACGTAAATGTTTTAGCACACCTGAGATTTTACAAAACAGTGTCACACCAGGTTCCTTGAAATCCTGCACCAAATTGCCTACGAACTGAAGAAGGATCATTGCCTGAAGTAAGCAGACTCCGGTTCAATACTGCACTTAAACTCATCTCTGACAGTGAGCAGAAAAGTAGCCTGAACTAAGTTTAGAGAAGAGCTTGCACAGAAGTCACCATACTGGTTCACAACAGTGATTGACTGATTGATTTTAACTTCAGTACTCACTTTTTAATAAAAGGAAGGCCCAGATATTTGAAAGTGCAAAAACTCCACACTTCAAATGTATAAGCATATATGTAAGAAGCATGTGGATAAGACCTAGGTAAGTAACATTTCCTATTTTTTAATGTTTTTTTATTACATGTGGTGCTAGCTGTATTATTTGATATAGAAAGAGGCTTTTGTCCTTTGTAAGTTTGCTGTGCTGGACTCTTTGTAATGGTTAGTTCAGTGTTCTTACCCTTTCAGTTTTGTGGTATGGGATTGCTCTATTACTCCGAGATCTGACTGCAACTAGTTATCAGTCATAAAGAAATAACAGACGTAAAGATGATGGACACAGCCAAGTTTGGATGGCAGCAAACCACAGAAGCAGCACACTACTGGGCTAATGAGCCATGTAACACAGATGTGTCTTCCATAAATAATTCACTCTGAAAACAGTGTTCTTCAGCGACACTGTACATTTCAGAGCACTAAAGAGGCAAGACAGATTGCCCTCAGAGCACATTTTCTATGTTAGATGTCTCTTTCTGTTAAATATAGGAAATTTAGCTTTTACTTTGGCATCAGTATTCTATGCCTGGGGATACAGCTACTGAACCTGCCACATTTTGCTGGCACAAATTCTTCATGCTATTTTTTTCTTACACAAACCCTGATGTAGGTAATTTCACAGAATTATTCTAGAAGCAGAATACTTGGTAGCAGACCAAGCTAAACTCCAGTTCCTAAAAGGGCCTGTTCAATGCAAGTTGCTACACTGTCATACTAGCAACAGGCATTTAAGGATCCTAACAACTCTGTCACCCTGCTATGCAGGGGAGGCTAGCTATGGGATTTGGGATCTATTCTGCTCTCCATTACATGGTGCACTTCAATTGCCTTCAAGACGAATTGCATTATACCTTCATTTTTTAGAGTAATGAATACTGACATACAGCAGAGAGAAGACAAAATTTATTCATGTATGCCCTATAGTATATATGGTTATCTACCAGAAAAGCAGAGGTTTAGATACTAGGAAGAGAATCTATGACTTCTTATCACCATGCTTAATGTACTATGCCTAATTTGCCCTCAAATCTCTCCACTGGATCTATACATGCAGAAGCTATCCACAAAGCAATGAAGCAAGTATGGGACAGTTCAGCATGCCAAAGGCATCCTATCAAGGTTTACATAGTAGCTATAAATCCTACATTACATCGTAGTGCACACAAACTTCATTGCACATCATAACAGGCTCGAAGCAGGTACAGAAGAATATGCTTTTTCTCCTTTAAAAATTTTAAGGCTATGGTATTATAATTATTTTCATCAGACATTTCATATATAGAGGGTGTTGCATTAAGACAAAGTATGTTTCTTCCAAGAACTTCCAAGCACTCATCTTCCTTCAAGAAACACATTTGGGTTTTTAATTTGTCTTATCCTTTTACTGCATGTCAGAAATGGAGGAGAAAGAGGCATGTTTAAACTACTAACTTAGAGAAGAAGCAACTAACATACTTTTAAAAAAAAAAACCCTCTTAAAATGAAGAAAACTTTTAATGCATGCTAATATTTTCCTCTGGAAATCACTGTAGAAATACAAATGCTGCTGTGCTCCTGCAGTACTTACGTGTCCTTCAGTTTGGAGAACAGGAGGCCAGAATTTCTTGAGGTTAAAATACAATGCAGAAGATAATCACACTGGACTTTTTCCACCAAGTCAAAATACTTCAGAAGTTATTGTGGACTTCAGGGACCATTAAGCTAAGCGGCCATAAGACGTCGATTAATAAAGACAATTACAGAGAAGAATACAAGACCAGGATAAGCTACCCCAGGCAGACAATAAGATGAAATGAGAAATAACATACCCTGTCAGGCTCTGAAAGGTGTGAGTTCAGTTCTGCTGCAAGGCTTGTAAGCGAACAAAGGGAGTAGTCTCACAGCATCACAGCGGCTGGAAAACTGCACTCGGAAATTCAGTCACTTACCCTGGAGGCTATTCCATGATTCAAGCTGATGCCTTTGAGAACAGCAAAGAAGTATTTTGAAGAAATAAAGGGGCAGGGGAAGTAAAGGGGGGGGGGAGGGAGGGGGAAGTTACACGGCATGGGACCCAAAAAGAGGGAGGACAACAGGCAGAAGGTGCAAGCCCCCCAGCCTGCGTTCAAACAGTGCTCTTCTGGAGCCAGAGAAACAGAGGTGCCAGGTGCTGAGCAACCTAGACACGTGGCCCTCAATCGAGCGGTGCCTCAGCGTTGCACGTTCCTGGAGACGGGATGCTGGCTGGCCCAGACCAAGCGCCACGCTCGGTGACAGGCAGCACCACAAAGTTAATGTTGCCGTGACCTCATCAGAACCTCATTAGACCACGGCATCAGCTTTCCATCATCATTCACCCAGCGAGATCACACCACCCTGAGCACCCTGCTGTTTTCACGTCATCTAAAGTTGCAAAAAATCGTTATGCTGGTAATCAGAAGGAAAAAAAGGGGGGAAAAAAAAGTCTTCATTGGTTTATCATGCCACAGACCTAACAAGACTGACAAGCACTGGCCTAAGAACAAACGGGGAGGGAAGAGTTCTAGGAATCTGCTCATATTTGGTTTTGTAATTTAATTTCCTAATTTGAATATTACTAGATGTTTTTCCTGTTTTTTTTTTTATGACTATTTTCTTATTTCATGTTTTCACCTTTTTCTCATAAACCATCTCCTCACTGCTAAGTTTACACATTTTACTGCTTTCTCTCTGATTAGGTATTCCACACTGAAAAGTAGTTTCCATATGTGACTGTCCTGGTTTCGGCTGGAATAGAGTTAATTATCTTCCTAGTAGCAGGCATAGTGCTGTGTTTGGGATTCAGTATGAGAAGAATGTTGATAACACACTGATGTTTTTAGTTGTTGCTAAGTACTGCTTATGCTGGTCAAGGACTTGTCAGCTTCCCATGCTCTGCCACGTACACAAGAAACTGGGAGGGGGCACAGCCAGGACAGCTGACCCAAACTGGCCAAAGGGCTATTCCATACCATATGACATCATGCTCAGTATAGAAACTGGGGGGGTTGGCCGGGGAGCAGCGATCGCTGCTCGGGAACTGTCTGGGTATCGGTTGGTGGGTGGTGAGCAATTGCATTGTGCATCACTTGATTTGTATATTATAATAATTATTATTATTATCATTATTTTATTGTTACTATTATCATTACTATTTTACTTTATTTCAATTGTTAAACTGTTCTTATCTCAACCCAGGAGTGTTTCCTCACTCTTACTCCTCCGATTCTCTCCCCCATCCCATCGGGGTAGGGGGAGTGAGCGAGCGGCTGCATGGTGCTTAGCTGCTGGCTGGGGCTAAACCACCACAGTGACCTCAGCACTGCTTAGTCCTAATCCTTACCCTTTGGTTTCCATCCATCCACCCTGAAAAATATTCCATTTGGCACAGTAATTAGCATCTATTCACTGGAGACCTGTTGGACACCCAAGACAGCAGCAGCTATGTCTCCCAAGTTACTGCCAAAACTAATATATTTACATTTATTCTCTTTATGGCCTTGGCAAGTGGTAAAGTATAACTAGTGCTTGGCCTCCCAGAGGACCATAATGTTGGGGTTTTCTTCAAGCACTAGGAACTGATGGAACATCACATGCACTGGGACAACGATGGGACATGCATTGTCCCATTTTATTTGTCAAAAGGTGAAATTATTCTAGCTAATACCTCTACAGGCTTAGTGCTTTAAAATTACACATTGCTCTTTCTGAACCATTTTTAACCTTCCTCTCTTACATTTTTATGTCCATCATCACAGTATTCTTACCCCCTGTAACCAATTTCTACTTCCACTTAATTAGCTGTGCAGGACATAACTCTTTGTACAAAAGCCAGCTCATTTTTCCACTGTTGTGTTGACTTCACTACCCAGGAACAACGCATCCATCTTTCTTATAAGTAGAATAAACTCGAATTAAGGAAAAAGTATCCTTGATAGTGATGTTTTGGTCCACAATATGGACCAAAATTATCTTTCAATTACAGATCACTCTCAAAAGTCAATTTAATCAAAAAATCATATATACTGTGATGTCACTTTTACTAGAATTATGAAGAGTTTTGCCCAGTTCTTTCTCTTCTGATCATTCTAAAAATGATAAGGCTTAATAATTAACTAAAAACCACTTCTTAATTCATTGCTTGCATTCCGTTTATCAGGGAAATGTAATACCATAGAGTGTATCTACAAACACTGCTTATGATTGCTGGTTCCTGAGGAGATCCCACAGAGACACAGGTTTGAAACCACAGTCATGACATTATGGCAACATTATGAGTTGAGATGTCAAATGCAGTTCAGCACTTACATGGGAAAAATCAAAAGGTCAGGAATTTCCTTCCAGAGTTCTGATTTAAAAAAAAAAAAAAAAACCCACAATAACAATGTAGGGAAGGAAGGAACAGAGAAAAATTATAGTTAAGTTTTATATTAATTCCAAAGTTTTCCTTGAAGAAAGAAAAAATGAACTAAATCGTAGTAAGTACAATTATATTCAATTTGACTACTTTAATAAATTATATTTATTTTCATTATTAGGGAAATGTGAAAAAAGTCAATTTTAAGAAGTTTAATAACGTAGTGGCATCAACAAGACAATGAGAACAGTCAACATCACCTTTGTGATATCAGCTAGGGACATTATTTCACACAAAAATATCAAGGAAAACCTAATAACAGCATGTCAATAACGTGATCAGCATTGACAAAGCAAGATTTCTTTGCTTCCTTATTTTCACAGAATACCTGGATATTACAATACCGCCAATCCCATTGGGAATTAATGCCTCACATTGTTAAAGATCCTCTTTCCAAGGGTGCCAAGCTCCAGATTATTAGGAAACATAATAAAGTTGTATCTGTCCTCGTTAAAAATTCTGTGACGCTGCCTTAATGAATGTGGTGTTTATCCTGTTCCTCTCCCCAGATTTCAGTTTCAACAACCATACTGCATGAGGAAGTCTTGTAAATGGAGGCATGACAGCAGCATGGACAAGCTTAATCTACCGAAGTGGGCGACAACAGTGATGGAGATGCAGGTTTAAGCACCCAAAGATCACAGTCATCTCAAAAGACCCTCAGGAAAAGCTCTGTTAACATAGAGGAAAACCTCTACTAACATATCTTCATCAATACCGTTGGATTCAGCCACTTGACTAAACAAGTATAAGTATACTTTCTGGTACAACCACACTTTTAGTTATTTGGTAGACACCCTACGAAGGGATGGGTCTGTGCATCTCTTTCTGAATAAATTTGTCCTTCACCCATATATATTACCCATATATCAATAATTAAAAATAATGAAATTGTCCTTGAATGTCGTCTTAACTCTTCAGCAATTTTAGAGTCTGTTCAAGTCTTGGTAAATAGGCTTGCCATGATCCTTCAGAGTAAACACTACTGAACAAATCTCACAACATGGACAGATCTTTTTAACTGGCATCAAAACACTTCTTTCTCTTTTGACGTAGCCTACAGAAAATCCTTCCTAGAATAGTGGGCACTCAGTAAACATTTTCTGCTACTGCATTATAATTGTTCACATAGCAACACACTAACACTCTTGGGAAAATTTTGTTTCTTTTTATCTAAAGAGCTTTCACAGACTTTAACATTAGGTAGATTCTTTTATTTCTTTTCTCTATTTGTAGAGAAGTAAATAAAACAGTATTCAATATTCACCATATGCCACTAACCTATCTGCTCTTACCCCTTCAATACATGAGAAAGTTTTAGAAAGTTACCTTTGATATTTTTGTTCCCATTCTCTAAGACCACTTCCTTTTTAAAGTTATTTATGTTTATCCCCTTTGAAATTACGGAACTGCAAACAAAGCGAGCTCTTGACTTGAACACAGTTTAGGCTTAGTAGATCTTAAAGGCTTTTGAGCCCAATGTGAACATTTGAAATTCTGTTTTCTGGGGGTATCTTTCATTCTGTCACCTACCAATAGCATTCTGGTTTGCCTCGATCCTCTGGTGAGACAGGAGCACTGTGTCTGCAGTGCTACAGATACTGGCCTCACTCTTGCAAGTCGAGCAAGCAGGCTGGCCTGAGAAACCTCCCCTGAGCATACTGTAACTTTTATAGAGTTGCCATGAAGTTCAAAAGATCTTTTTCTTTAACATATAATAATGCTTGAAGTTTTAAAGTACAGGTCAACGTATGCCAAGAATTCACCTGCAAAAAGACTTAATAAACAACTGGAGAATTTTGATGCACCAAGAATGGCAAACTGAGACTTGAATTTCAATTATATTTTCATGCTTTTCAATTGTACTTTCATGCTTAAAACTCTGATTAGTAGTTGGGTAATTTTACATGATTCTTCATTCTTATTAAAACTTATTTAACCAAACTATATCAGAGAAAAAAAAAAAAAATCTCTTTCTTTCCTCAAGGTGAAATCTTGCCACTGGAGAATTATGACCACTCCCAATACAGAGTCTTGACCGATCCAGGAAATCAAGGAATACAAATAAAAGAGACAAGAGATGTGATTTTTGACATTTCAAAGTCAACAAAATACATTTTTGTTTTGTAAGGCTTTGAAAATACAAAGTAGCTTTGGAACGGGTTTCTTGCTTCTTTGTTTTTGGTGTTTGGTTTTTCTTAATTGCCCCAAGAGCTTAGTAAGAGACTGTTTTTTGAAGTAGTCTGAAATTATAATTGCTACTAGGGATAGCCAAGGAAACAGGAAAGACAACCAAATCAGAATACCAATTTTGCACACACTGCAGACCACTAAAGCTTTGCTAATAACATCAGGAAAGGCAGAACATCATAAACTAGCTATATTACTGACTAGTAACAAGGAAAGAGCATGGGCTTCATGTATTGTATCTGTTAAACCGTGCACACTGTTAACGATATAAAACAACTTACAACACAAGATCAAGCATAACTGTGTGTATCCGTATATTATCTTCAGATGATCTGGGGGTCATTTGGTAATCAAAGAGAAGAATTAACAAAATCTCAAAACCACTGGCTACTTCTTGGCCTACCCTGCCCATAGAAGAGCAACGAAGCTGGTCAAGGGTTTAGAGCACAGGTCTTATGAGAAGCAGCTGAGGGAACTGGGCTTGTTTAGTGTGGAGGAGGCTGAGGGGAGACCTTATCGCTCTCTACAACTACCTGAAAGGAGGCTGTAGTGAGGTGGGTGTTGGTCTATTTTCCCAAGTAACAAGCGATAGGACAAGAGGAAACAGACTCAAGTTGCGCCAGGTGAGATTTAGATTGGATATTACGAAAAATTTCACCGAAAGGGTTGTCAAGCATTGAAACAGGCTGCCCAGGGAAGTGGTTGAGTCACCACGCCTAGAGGTATTTAAAAGACACGTAGATGTGGTGCCTAGGGACGGCATGGTTTAGTGGTGGACTTGGCAGTGCTAGGTTTATGGTTGGGCTCGATGATCTTAAGGGTCTTTTCCAACCTAAACAATTCTATGATTCGATGAAATTAACTCAGAAGTCTCCATGAGACTTCACTGCTGTGGCCAATGAATGCCATCAGTGCTGTTTTAAGAATATTAAAATTGAGTATTTACCATGCTGCTTTTTGCATTTAATGTCATTGCTTTATGAAAAGGTAACTGCAGCATGAATATGAAGGGCTAGAAAGTTTGCCAAGTATCTAGTTTTTAGTGTGGAATCCTATCTAAGATAAGGACTAACGTAAGTTTTTCCGATCTTTAAATTTACTTTCTCCTCTTAAGCATTCAGTGAGCTTTAAAGATCAGCTCAGCAACTACCCCACTGATCAGTGCACCTTCACTTCCACATTGATAAGCTTCCACTACAGCTCCGAAGGAACACATCCTCTATGCAGCCAATGGTTGAGAGATTTAATTTTTCCTTTCTACAAGGACCTTTTGGAAGATTTTTGATATAAAATGTGCATGAATATGCACACGCAATCATGTATGATTTTAACCTATTATAAGTTATTTCGTATTATTAATAATGGCTTATGAAGGCACATACAGCCCACCCTCTTGTCTCGCTTCCATAGTACTTAACAGTGTAGGTAATATGTTAAACTCTGGATCCCTTGATGTCACTGGCAAAGCTTCAATGGACTTCATTGTGTGCAGAACTGAAACCCATATAGATTTTCATGCTATTTAATTTTGACTGCTTTCCTGGAAGATGCATTCATCACTGTAAACCAGTTAATGGGAAAGCTGGAAGAAATAACTCTTGACATACATTTCTTGAAATGCACTCAGTGCACTTCTGATAAACTGTTTCAGAAATTAAAACATGCTACCCAATTTGCCAAGTAAACATAAAGAGAAATTATGCTGCATTAATCTCAATAGTTTTTTAAACAACAGAGAGTAACACAAGGGCAACCAAAGGGAAAGTAATAGAGGAGGATGATGACTGCATTGAAATCAACCTATCCCTCACCTAAAGCAATCAGTTGGAAGAGTTTGATCCACACTCCTGGTGAGACTGCTCATGAAAATCTGAATAACTAAATCAGCATTTTTCTGTAAAAATATTAATGGTGAAATTATCACAATATTTCATTTGCTTCCTTCCACTCCTATACACCAGGTAAGACCCTGCACACTCACTGCCTCTTGTACTCCTATGCTCTGATTCTCAGAGGTTTCTATTCAGACACTAACTGCAATGACAGATCCCAGTTTATTACAGACTGCAGCCATCAATCATCAGCTGAACCACTGATGCCATTATTTGTCTATTCCTTTTATGTATCTAAATGTAAACATGATTTCTATCCTGTTCAAAGCTTTGAAAGGGACGTGTAATCACAGAGCTATAAATGGCATAGGAGGATCCTTGCCTGTGGTTTTTCTCTGGCATTTTTAATGTACATTTCCTTTTACAGCTGCAGCTGCTTCAATTTTCCTGAGATTCTGCTAGAGATCCTCCTACAGAAAGGACAAGTTCTGCTCTAAACCACAATGTTAAAAACAGATTGCCGACTAACATGCCATGTTCTTGTTGTAAATTACAGCTACAGTTTCCTTCTAGATAGTATAATCTTGATAGACACTATAATGCAGCCTGAAGGGTGGACAAAACTGAAAGTCTACAAATCTGCACCAAAACCACACTTTCTTTAGTCTCTTCCATTTCCTCTGCTCTGTTTCACCTTTGCTGTATTTTGAGAGGCTGCTTTTAAGACAACTGCAGTGATAAAAAAAAAAAACCTGAAGAAAAATAAAAGATAGTGAAAAGAAAGGAGGAGGAAGAAAGGAAACAGAAAAATGTTTTAAATGGATCCCTGTATCAAAAAAAAAAACAAAAACCCAACTCAAAACAAAACCCAAATGCCATTCACAGCTTTCCAGGATGCAATGAGTTTAAAATAGAACTGGGAGCTCATAAAGGTTTCGACCTACTTTTTTTAATACCAGCAATAGGGTAAGGTCTCTCTAACTCAATGTCCATGCAATTAATTTTAATAGAAATAGTCTGGGAAGTGCTCCCAGATGACAAGCACCAGCAATAAGCAAATTGTAAGCTGTTCAGCTCTGGATGCTCACCAGTCCTTTGCAAAATACAGCTCTCTTCCCAACTCTGGTTAGTAGAATGATGCTCAAGGTCCTGCCTCACACCAATCTACTTCACGCTGGAAAAAACCACATGATCTGTGTTATGTATTTAAAGCAATTTAAAATAAATATTGCTACAAAGTGAATAAGGAACTTATAGAGACACCATGCTCTGTTCTAGCCAGTACTTAGAGCGCAGCTGAGTAAGAGCAGAAGACAATGTCACCAGTCATTAGTGAGGACACTAAAGAACCCTTAAGCAGGACCTGCAACAGGAGACTCCACCTCCTCCAGCCATGTCAAATTCGTATTTTTGGTTTAGATTATCCTAATCCTTTCAGTTCCTAGGAAGGATAAAATGAAAAATGGATTGGATTGCACTAATATCTGCAGTTTCTGTGGTGTTTGGGCAACACAGACATCAAAGGATTCCGTCCCACAGATTCCTGCAAGCTGTGCAAGCACTATTGCTCCAGGGTCCCAGAGGGTGAACTGAGGTACAGGCAGAACAAATACCTTTCTCAAAGTTGCTCTCAGTGGCCTGACATAGTGATTTCACTGGGATTACTGGAGTAGCACTGGAACGCTATCCAAAGGTGCAATTTACCTGGGACAAAGCTTAGGAAGCATAAATCTAATAGCAGCTCTGTTTACATTTAAGCAGAGCATTTCTGGAGCCTTTTATTGATTCTTTGTACAGGAGACATTTCTCCTTCTGATGAGTCAGCTGTTTCTAACTACAGGTTTCTGAAAGTGCCCCCATAATATGGAATTCTGTTAAAGTAACCCACTGAATATAGAAAATGTATTGTTAAAATAGATCTATTGGATCTACAGATCTATTGTAATGGTGTTGCGAGAAGAACTTGTCATTAGCCATTTATGGCTGGTTATTTCAAATGAACATTTCCATATCATTAGTTTTCAGGGCTACCAGTAAAATAGATCGCAAAATATATGACAAATTCATCTACGCTCATTTCACTTCACATTAACAATAAATTTAAAGAATTGGGTTGGACTCTCCAGACAAGAAAGCCTAGTTCCAACTATTTCAATTTCAGACAGTCCAAGTCATCAGACTTTGCAACTCAGTATAATGTTAAGTAGCCCAATCACTATTACAGGTGGTATTGTTTCTCAGTTCGATCATCTTTCCTCACACTGAGATAACCTGTGAGTAGTTTAATCAGCTGCAGTAGGCTCATTTAAGTGCTATAGAAATGTACCAAGAACGGAAGTGGCATTCCATCCTTAGAAATGAATGGAATGAAGGAAAAAAAAAAAAGTTCATTCCCAGACTATAAATATTGAAATGCCAGATTTCAGTATCTGGAGAACTGAAACAAACCAAATACTACAAAGGCATGAAGTAGCATCCGGCCAAAACAGACAGCTCCAGAAATTAAGCTTCTAAGTAGAAATAATTTTCAAGAAACTATAACTTCTGCTTATAAAACTGGAAACCAGCAATTATGGCTATGCTTACATTGCTAAGGGCACCCAGGAGACCTCTCGTGCCAAGTGGCATTGGTGGCTTACGCCCTCATTCCTCAGGGCTAGTCCCTTCTGATCATCCCCACGGTTGGACAAGGCTACAATGGGCCCCACCAGGTGTCTTTAAGAAGTAATTACTTGTCGGTTTATCTAGTTCAAAGTGCCTGCAATCATGTGAGGGCTGTGTCACAGCCTCTCGGGCCAATTTTAATAGCACAAGACTGTGAAAGTGTGTGGCATGCCCTAGGTGTGCTGTGAGAGTAGGTAGATGACACTGTGAGACATGACAAGGTAACACTGGAAGACGTCTCACGGGTAACAGCAGCAAGCAGTCCTGTGGCAGTCCGGTCCATATCACTGTGAGGTGGGTCTTGGGGTGAACTGATCCCCAAAACTGCACCCAAGCTTTGTCTTAGAGAGAACCGGATGACCAGCTTCAAGAAAAACCCTGGGAGCGAACTGACTTGCAAACAAGGAACTGGGGCTTGAGAGTGGGCTGGGGAGATAAGTTATTTGGCTTTCTTCATGTGCCCTATATTCATTCTGACAGAGTGAAAACAGAACTAAGCTGTAAAAACATTAAGCATCAAATATAATCATTCTAAAGCTATTCAAAGGAGCTAGAACATCCACAGCTATGTATTTCTTGGGTCTTGCATTTGAAGTGAAGTTATATAAAGAATTTATTTTGGCATCAAAGTCAGTGCTCCAGAATAAAAGCTTAAAACCTAAAGATTTGCGAAATAGATCCCAAGTCCTCATCTCATTTTATTATTGTACTACACAGTACACCACCAATATCCAATGAATATCACATCAATATCTGTGGACAAGTGTTACACAGCTGCTAGAACACTATTATGATTGCTTTTCATTAGTAACTTCAGAACACCAGTAGCTTGAGAATGTAGAAATGCTTCCATTCCTTTGCGTTCATACAGTTTATTATCAAGATTTAACTTCAAATAGTTTTAAGTCTGTCCAGGAGAACAAAGCCTCCAGCTAGTTTTCCCTCCAGCCACTTTTCCTATGATGCTCAGCCACAGACAGACCTCTACACTGGAACTCATAAACTCCGACAGGAACATTTTCTGGCTATTATTTGGTTACTTTTTAACCATCCATCTCTGTCTGGGGAAAAATTCTTGAGAATTATTAAGTATCATGATAACAATTATCAAAGAAAAAATAGTGAAAATTTACAAGTGCCAGAGGAATGTCAGCACTATCACATAAGCTCCTTTGGAAGATAACTCCCACTCCAGAATGGTATTAAGGAAAGCTGATGAAGACTCACAACTATAAATAGATCAAAGATAAGGTTTATCTTAGTCTCTATCAAATTGTCTTTCTTATCAAATACTTTGCTACAAAATACGCTTTCAATGGTATATAGTCAAACTAAAAGAAAATATTTCTTCTTGAAAGCATGGACTCTGAAGTAACCTAGAGGGCTCTGTTTGGTTAGACCTTATTTTGTTCATTTAACTCTATGACATAGTTTTCCTTAATACACGGTACAATGAGCAGTACGATCTCATGCTTGTTCAAGGTGGTGGAGCTGTAGCTCCCAAGCAGCTTTGCAGTGTACAGTGAAAAGGCTTATTTTTGAAAAGAGAAACGTGGCTGCCTCCACATCCACACCTGAAGAAACATGCCTAAATGCATGTTTGTGCAGTGAATACTTTAAATGCGCACTGACTGAGTATAAAACAAACTTCTGAAATTCCCTGTGCTGCTTCCCAAAGCCCCAGTTCATCTTTGTACACGCTGTGTCTTTTCAGAATATTTTTAGTGCATGAGGCAGCTTTTCAAAGACCTCTTAACTCTGGGAACTCATCTTACAAGCATAAATAAAACCATGTCGGCCAACTCCTTCCATAGCAGAACTGCACCTTTAAATACCACTCATGCCAGATGGTCTCAGCATATAAAGCAGCATGAGACAACACATTAATGCTACTCAAACAAGCAACTTGTGCTAGCAGCAGACCAATGAAATCAGTCTCAGGCTGCTAATCCTCTCTGTCCCCATGGCAACATCTATTTCAGACAACTCTTCAATTTTCAAGTCAGATGAGCTTGCTGGCTTTTAAACTTCTCTGTTCAGGGGGTCTTCCGTTGTCAGGTACTTTTTCACTTTGTATTGGCTACCGTTACAATACAGAATTTATTTTTATCAGCTGTTCCATGGAGTATCAAGGAACAGATGCTCCTCTGTTTCTGTTTATTTATAGACTTTTTCACTAAAGATTTGTACTATAAGATTTCCACTGAAGATTTGTACTATTTACTTCCACTATGGATTTGTTCCCCTAACTGCAACACATGGAAACCTTGCAAATATAGATGTCTGTTGTGACTCTACCTACCAGCACTGGGAGAAAAGGGAGAATTGATACCTTCTTCATACTCCTCTGCTATCAAGGCGGATTTTTAAACAACAACAACAAAAATTGTCTCTGTAGCAGGTAAACACGGAGAGAAACTTGACTCCTCCTCACCTTATGTCCATTAGCATAGCTCAGTCAGCACAAATGTTGGGGCTATTTGCAACTAGGAAAAATCTGGCAGGAAGCAGGTAGGAACAGCATCTTAAAAGTAGATTAAATGCTGAACCACATGCCGTCTTTCAAGTACGTGTGTATATATATATTTATTTTTATATATATAAATATATATAGGGTATGTGGCATAGCCACACACTAACCTGCAGCATGGAAGATAAGAAGCTAGGCACATAGATGAGAACCTGAGGCACAGGGAGAGGGTGGTCTTATTTAAAAAGACAAGAAATACATGGCAGAGCCAGAAAAGAAGTCAGACATCCTTTATCACAAAACCACTTTTCCTCTCTGTGAAACAGCCTCCTACAATGACAATGTTTAAAGCTTAAACATGTGATAGCCCAGCTCCCAACCCCACAGCTTTTTTCTTCTCTCCATCCCACTATGTACTGATGTCACCAAAAAGAAAGATGACATTTCATTCAGAAAGGCATAAACTTTGATCACTCATTCCTTAACTGCAGGCTATTACAGAATCAAAGTCATATTTAGCCCTCTTTTTTAAGGGCACACACGCAAGTTGGCTTGAGTATTAGGATTTATAAGCCTCCTGTGCTTGTAACAAAGATTCAGATGTACAGCTCCCAGTGACTTCAGTTTGATCTGCAGATGCTCAGCAGCTGGGCAGGAGGAGAAATTAAACCCTGTCTACTTTATATCAGTGGAAAATCTGACACAGAGAGTCAGCTTACCATAGCCATAAAGCTCCCTTTGAAGTAACGATCTTTTACATGTGTAAAAAGTGTATATTTAGGTTGTAGACTCAGCCTGATTTTGCTTATAGTTCTAAAACTGTGTTTTTGTGCAATAAGCCAAAATGCAGAGCCAGCCAAAACTACAAAACCCCCAGTTCAACATAGGAAAAAAAGGTTAATTTTGAACTATAAATGTGCAAGGAGTACACTGTTCATAACAGTGAAGGACAGCAATGTGTAACTGAAAGACAGTCACACCGTGGGCTCCCTTTACTTTTGAGGGACACAAAAGTAAAAGGACATTCAAATGACACGTCTTGCAGCTAGAAACCTCACACTTTCTTGATACCAAAAAAAATCTACTGGATCATTAGACTGGTATACCAGCAAGGATGCCTTTGCCAAGAAAACAGCTCATTAAACCTTGGCCGGTTGGATGTCCCACCTGATCAAACAATTCTTTCCACTTGCCTTTAAGGCAGATCCACACCTAAGGATAAGTATTAAAAAAGGCATACAATGACTGTTCTCACTGCAGGCAGGCTCTGCAGCCATGGCAGTGTCTTTCTTTGGTTGTAAATTAGGCAGCTCACGCTCCATGGTCACGAACAGCTCCGTACAAAGAATGACTATCTCCGCTTGCTCCATGGGACTTAATTTGTAAGTAAACAAGGATGTCAGGTTTTGCTCAGCATTCAATACAACAACTACTAGGAAGCAGCTACTAGCTTATACAGTTATAAATGTCTCACTTCAGAAAAAGAATTAATTAAAACCAAATGTTTACTGCCTTTGAACTGCCAACCACAGATTTATGATACAAGATTCTCTCTCTTACCTAGCCATTGTAGCTACACAGACACATTTCTAATGTGTGCCTTCGCATTGAACCAAACCCGTCTGACAATCACCCTGTTACCTGCTGCTGTCATGGGAAGATGAGTCCGGTGCTGAACCAGCTAGCACAACATTAGCGCACTGCAAGAAACCTCCATTCCAAAGGGAAAGGCCCTATGGACCAAGACCACACTTTTAGTCTAGCGCCCTCATGCCCAACAGTCCACCTGAAAGGAGTAAGCAAGGTGACAACTTCAGTGCCACAGGGCAGCTATCATGTCACAGTACATACCATCATTTCTTCATAATACAGCAGAACTCCGATTCCAAAATCCCAAATCCCAGCAAGTCAAGTGGCTTTCTCCAGTACTGTTGTTCTACAGAGCTCCTAACCCACTCCTTATACAGCACCAGATTTCAACCTTAAACCTAAGATAACACACGCAAATCCACGGCAGCCAAAAGAGCTCAGTTGATGTCACACTGCCAAACCTCCCTACCCTGCTACCATTTTACTGATAAGGACTTTTGTTTTCAACCTTTTAACTACAAAGACCCTTAGTGTCATCATTTAGCCTCAGTATACAAGAAAGTAAGCTTCCAAGATAACATTCTGATCCCACTGAATTCACTGAACCCTGGCTTCTGATTTGCAACTTACTCCAAAATGAAGTATATGAAGTATACACCCTTTACTCCGCTGCTCTTGATTCTACCCACTATTGCAATTAACTGACCCAGAAGCCTTAAAGTACACACTGCAGTTTTCACTCTTCCTTGATTCCACAACATTTTAAGAGAATTCAGCTACAAACCTTTTTTCCAGTTTAATTCCCAACTCAACAGGAAAAAAATAAGCAAGAGTCTGCAGTAATACATGCATGGGACTTTTGTTTAAAAAGAAAACGTAGACCAAAAAAAGATGTGACACATGACTGTTTCTTTTAGGAGGAATACGAATTAAATAGGTATGAAGACTTAACAATATAAATTAATCTGCTGAGAAAAGATCAGATAGGGTTCATAAATAGTATGTTTCACAAAGCAAGCATATAATGCACAGTAAGGTACCTTACATGATGACACACAAAGAATGGGATTCATCAGGTCTTAACCATAAGCTCTTGCACATGTTCCTAAGTTAGAAGCCTACCCAATGTCGGCTCCTCTTATAGTCAGTAGAGAAAAAAAGACTTTTTCAGAGGGCACTGCAGCCCAGCCAAGAGGTCTACCTGCTAATCAGCAAAGAGAGATTATAGCATGTAGGCTTCTAAATCATATACCACATTTGAAAACAGAAATTAGGTGGAATGAACACAGAATTAATTCTAAATTAGTTTTAATACTAAATTATTGGCTCAGCCTAGTAGCAACTCCATTTTTACAACCAAATATTTGTGTTTATTATGAAATACAAAGACCTGTCTTGCAATTTTCACCCTCTGTATAATTTAAAGGCTTGAGATATTGGTCACTAAATTATAGAAAAATAATTTACTTTATTCAGGAGAAATTGTTTAAGAATCAATACAATAGCAAGGCCTTTTTTGATAAATCACATGATTACAATTTACTGCCTTTAACAAGATGTCTCACAAGATCTTAGGAAATCACTGTGCTTTATATACTTCTCATTAATTCTCTGGAGTTCGCACTGATGTCACTGTAATAAAACATCCCTTTAATCCTAACCAACAACAAAACAGGCTCACCTCCTGTTTTCATTGGAAACTGTTAAGGCATTTTGCAGATGTGGGAGGTGATGACATCTCTTCCCTTTAAAAGAAATTAAAGTAATCAACTCTTTCAGAAGGAGTGGGATTGTCAAAACCAGCCTGGGTCAGACTGACAAACTCTGAATGCTCTGCATACTCAGACTAATTTTAAGCCTGAAAAATAAACCAACTGCCTTCTCTAGAGTCATGTTTATTCTTAATGATTACAGCCCTTTTTGCTACAGCTTGATTGCCCTTTGTGTTTTTCCAGCAAATAAAAGAGACGCTTCTGAGATACAGCAGCTGGGATCTATAGCGTTTTCGCAGGTAGCACACAGCCTCTCCTAACCCTTTTAAAAATGATCTAACAAAAAGGGAAGTCTTTAAATACCTCAGCCAGTGAAGCAATTTGCAGTAGGGGTATTGTCTCTCTAGGAAACACTGAAGAGACTGCCTAGCACAGCTGCCTAACCACACTTACTGTGAATTTCCATTGACTTCAATGGGAATGTGAATGGCATTAACAACTAGCTGCAAATGCAACTAGAAATGTGCCTACATCTCCTTGACTTCCACCAGTTTTGTGAGCACAATTTTCTCTTGGTATTCTACACCTCTGTTTCTAGCTGAACATTAAAACTGAGATAGGAAGGTAGGATGAATTCAGAAATATTATTTATTTAAGAAAGAAAATACTAAGGAAGAAAAATCTGTTTTCATAAAACTGAGTGTTACCAAGTACATTCTAAAAAAATATGAAGTTGTTCAAGGCTCTTAAAAATAAAACAGATGCTTTTAAGAAATTCACTCAGCATGTACAGCCAGCCATCTTACTGCCAGCAAATCCTACAGCCCTCTTGAGACCTGTGCAACCTACAGAATCTGTGAGGGACACTGGACATCCCACTCTGAACGCTGGCAGCATTAAAATCGTGCTGCTACAGGCTATCCCTGGCCAAATCCTGGCTGGGAGACTCCAGTGGGGCTACCCTAAGTGGCATTACAGCCCGTAAGGGATTTTGCCGGCAAGTTAATTACAGCCTCTCAGTCTTCTGCAGAATGAGCGAGGTACAACCAGCCCCAGATTTGCACTCCCAGAAGGCGCGTCAGTAGCGTGTCCTCTGCGGCGTCTGATGGGAAAGCCAGAACATCCTCACAAGCTCCGAAAGAAAAATCTGTTCCCTGATGCACAAAGGAAAGAAAAAATCCAAATGCAGAAGGCTATGTGAATAACAGGTTCAACCACGTTTTAGTCTGCATTTTATTTTACGCACCCCTGCAGAGACCCCAGCAGCTGCCCTGCTCACAGGTTTGGCACTGTGGGTGCTCGTTACCCTGCTGCCCGAAGAGCAGCTCACCTTTAAAGAGGATTGCAAACCTAAGCTGTGACAGAAAAATGTAACAGCATAAGGTGGTCAGCACAGCATCTCCTGGACTCGTGATACAAAGTGTTTTGCTTACATCCACCCATTTACAGCCCTACCTTTATGCAATGCAGCTGGATGGATATGAACTCGGTGCACTGGCGTTTACCAGGGACCAGCCCCAGATCCTTCAACACCTCCCTCCAGAAAGGGAATATTAAACAAGTGGCCATTGATAAAAACTGGCATTTGCTTAAACCTCAAGCATGCAAAAATTAGGTGTGCACTCTAATATCTAGTTTTAATAACAAGCTCTTGCCATATACAATTTGTATTAATGCTCTGCAAAACTGGGAAATACTACCAGGGCCCAACAAAGAGCTCACAAGATTTTTCCTTCCAAATTCCCAGCGTAAGGAAAAGAAGCTTTACAAAATCAAATGCAATTACTTGTAAGTGATAAAATTAGAACGGCCGCATCTGATGACATCACTGTAACCAAGAGACCGAGCTGCATGCTTTCTAACATCACCACTGCTAAAATGCCCTACCACTGACCCGAGCGCTGCGTTCGCCCGTCTGAAGCGGGGCAGCCCGCAAGGCCCACAGGTGATATCGAGCGGTCTCCTCCTTCCTGCGCTACCACGCTAAGACAGCACAGCAGATTCCTGCCCCCACTGGGCTGAAATCGCGGCAGCCTCCTACACGTTTGGTTCTTCTTGCTGCTGCTGCTTCTCCTTTTCAAAGAGCAGCACTTGCTCGTGGTTCTCTGGAATGGCTGCAGAGTCATTTAGACCACAATCATCTAAAAAAAATATTAAAAAAATGGGGTTTGTGCACCCGTGAAATACAAACATTACAAGCAACAATTTTTTTCCCTGTGAATTTGTCAGCTTTACTTGTCACAATTTCTTATCACAGAAAATATTAGCTCACACGGCTGCCGCCACAGCCGAAGGAGGGAGCGCTTCAAATGACAGAAAAAAAACCCAGGTATGGTTTCTGTATTAGTGGACACATCTTGGATTTCCCCATTCATTAATACACAGTAGAGACATGATTTTCACTTCTCTTTTAGTCACCATATAATTATGTCTTTGCAGAAGGAAACGGCTGCAGCACCGCAGGGCTGGAGGGTAAGAAACTGAGAGCCTGATGTTGGGCGCCTTTGGGGGGGCCAGTACAGGCGCTGCAATTTGGAAAGTCAAGCAGCTTATTTAGGCTCAGTGCCAGCACTGACCCACCCAACCCATTTCCTCACCGTGCCAAGTGGGGTCTTTGATAAAGTGACGGGTCCCAAGGATTACTGTAGCCGAGTTGCGCCTCGTAAAATCGACTGAAGTCACACCCACGGGGTCCTGCAAACGCCCCAAGTCACAACTGTGCCACTCACCTCATGCGTGGTGTGCTCCTGCCTCACCAGCTCACAACGTTTTGTTGTTGTTCGAAACTGAAAGTCCAAAGTATGGCATTTTCTAGAAAATCAGATGTTTCACTCAACCGCAAATAAACCTTTTCCTTCTCTTTAAAGTATTTTTAAAGATGCTTGTGGGGAGAAGGATGAACCATAAAATCATTAACACTGAAAAAAACCTTCTAAATTAAATGCTGCTTTGAAAAAACATGAAATATTTTGTTTCCAAAATGCCGTTACTCTCCTATTTTCAGGATTTCTGCTTCCTTTTCTGTAGCATGGAAAATTTGATGAAAATGTCACAAATTTGCAGATCATTTTGTTGTAACAAAATCTGTATTTTCATCCATCCTCTCTCCCCTCCATTTGATGCCAAAGTAATTTTCAGAGCCTGTATCTCTAACACACATAACCAGTCAGTTAATAAGCCTTATTTTGAGGATTTCCTCACAAAACTAAACACTGAAAAATAACCACTATAAAAATCTTAGTAATTCGTTAAAAAAAAGTAGGAGTTGAAAGAAACTTTTATCTGCAATTTTTTCACATTAAAAAAACCCCAATCTATGAATCTTGCAAGTGTCAAAATGTTTCATTTTCACATTCAAATTGAAGCAGTAGTGGATGGGACTGATCTTGCACCACCAAAATCAATGGTACAAATGAGTGAGGAGTGGCAGCATGCCTAAACAAGTGGCTGAACAGTAATGGTAGAGGAACTGCTTCTGGCATTAATCAGTTCTAAATATATTTCATTGCTATTAAAGAATACAAACTTATGCCCCAAATGAGCTTAGTTATGGTTATAAAAAAAGCCTCAAGAGATCAGCATCCATTGGGTGTTTGTTCAACAGAACATCAGGTATCCGAAGCAAGAGCCTATTTCCTCTCTCATGAGCAGTTAGTATTCTCCTGCACCTGAATTAAGGCAAAATATTGTTTACTTTGTCCAAGAAATCATCTGTGCTTTACTGTCAACTGTCCTCTGTTTTCGCTTGGTGCATCATCAACTTCCCACAATCTCTTTCTCCTCTCTCTATCTCACCTCACCATCCACCATCTTCTGTCAACTTTGCCAATTTTTGGCAAGCACAAGGAAAAAAAATTGTATTTTCTCACGTAATCAAAGCCACTCCAAAACGTTTTGATCACTCCAATCCAGGGTCATATAATACCTTCTACACCTAACCACTGACATAGTCTCATTCAAGTCTTCCTCTGCCTTAACCTTCTAGTCCCCACCTACTCAAAGTGAGGTTATCTGAAGGGAACAGCTGCCTCAGTATAAAACTGTTTGTTAAAGTCCAATTATCTTCAGTTCCGGGTTTTGCTTTGCCTTATTCCAGGGCTTCTTTTCCGTCAGCGATTGCAGGCTCTAATCTCCCATACGGGTGCAGTATCAGCCTAAAGAAACTGCTGCCGCAAAAAAAAAAAAATTGTGAAATATTACAACAAACTCAGGCATGAACCAGAAGGGAAACACAGGTGGCCTGGTGTTCAAGTTTGCAGAGAAGGCAGCGCATTCTCCGAGTATTTAATGTGGGATCAGAAACTTTAGGCATTCGCATGCTTCTGGCATTTAGCACGTCCCTGGGAAGAGCTCAGTGAAGGCCGTGCTCATCTTCCAAGTGACTAATCTGGGTTTCCAAGATTTGCCAAGACACTTTGTATGCTTATACAAGAAACCAGCCCAGCTCACATGGAGTCATTCTGGTTTCCAATGCAGTATCAGGACTTTAAAAAAAAATCCTCATAATGTATTTTTACGCCAGCAAAAGATGAGACCTTAATGATTTGTTCCAGTTGCTGCGTTCACTAAGGATTTGTTCCAGTTGCTTTGGAAGTCTGAAGCACATTTCTAAAATTTTCCGATTTCTCGCATGCATTTTTTTTTCAAATATTGCACGTGTATTACAAATTGATTTTCAAAAATAGCTGATGTTCTAAAATCAAAGTTGATTTATATGCTTACATGCAATCAGATGCATTCACACAGCGCTGCACGGCCATACAATATGCGTGATTATGCAATGTACGCATGTATGTGCAGTACTTGATTTACTCAGTACAAAGCCTCTTTAGTCAGCACAAAGAGTCTTTATTGATGCTCTGCTGACACTTTCCCAATTTATTTTGTCATCAACTTGCTCACTGAGTGAACAGAAACATTTTTATTGTTTTCACAGCAGCTCACTAGATAATTCAGGTACCATCTCTGTATATCCACCAGGTTTCTAGAAGCATGAGCTCTCTACAGACCGTAAACCTATGAGCCACAGCATATATTTCATTTATACTTATATATATTTTAAAATAAACCCCATGACACTCAGGATATCTTGTAGGAACAGGTTATGTTCAGGAATAACAACTTCTTAACCTGTCGTGAAAAAAGAAAAAATAACTATGTGTGTGTCTGCGAATGTCTCTATCATTTTTTAACAATAGATGATCATAAATCAGGTCCTGATCCTGCAAGCTTTAATCAACAAAATATCCGTATTGCTGTTGTTGCCCTGGGAATCAAGCGTGGATGCTCAGAGGGAGCGAGGATCCCCTCTCAGGTAAGAGGTACAGAATCAACCTCGTATTTCCGGCCAAGGCTGGTACAAGGCTCCACTTCTTTAACTGCACAGCTTAAAAAAGCTCACACAGAAAAATAAACAGTGCTACCTTTTACTAGACAGTAGAAGAAAGGGCACATTATTAAGAATACAACACCTCTAATGCAACCATTAGCATAATATTTAGGTGCTTAGGCTCTGTAACAAAGAAGCAGGGATGTTAACGCTGCCTTTACAATTATTTCCAGGAGCATAACCATAACTAGGCATGGGGTCTGGCTCGTTGCCCTTCCTAAAAAGATCCCGAGTTTCTCTCATGTGCCCCTGCAGATAAAGAAAGCTGCAGTAGCTCTCCACTTTGTGAGAAATGCTCAGTACCTTGCAGAATGAAACTGAGGATTTAAATATGAATGAATTTGCTCTGGTTCGAACCCTGGTTAATCCTCTGCAAAACCCAGCATTTTCAGCATCCACCACTAAAGATTGCCAGGACTCATCGCATTCCCTGACATGGGATTTGGACATTACAACATGTGGCATTTTTGTCTACAGGGCTCCCATTGTGAGGGACTGAGCACACCCTAGGAAATGCTTGACATTCACTGTAGCTTATACGGGGACGCAACGCACAGGAAATTTTCTTTTCCGCAGTTTGCTATCACTCATCGATACAAAGTTGGGTTCTCTTCTGCTTGGGCTCAATGACAAACCCTTTCTCACATCCCTGACACCAATGGGAGAAGAGGCATGTCTCTGGGAAGAGCCACGGCCCCATCTCAGACTGCAGAGAGTGCTCTTTTTGTCCCTGTTTCAGCTGGCTTGACAGAGTGCCAAATAAATGAGCTGTAGCGACTGTCCCCCGACAGTAACACAAAGCCACAACAATACCTGTGTATCATTCCAGCATGCAAATTACATAGTGGCAATGGATTAGTTCTTACCTTCAGGATCACCCTTCATATCAAGATGGCAACATACCGCAAAGAGATTTTTCAAATTTGACTGCAACTCCTGCATTCTCCATTGCAAGCCAACGCTTTGCTACCCTGCCTTCTTCACGCCCGATATCCTATGACCTCTAAGTTTTTTCAGTAGCCCTAACGCAGTCAGAAAAAATGTAAGTCCCTTGAGGACGCAAAGCAAGGTTATATTCAGGTCATAAAGCAGAACATTACGCACTAATTGTACGGAACAAATCCCCAGAGACCCACAGAATCCACATGTCCACCTAAAGATCAGACTTCAGGCCTGTTCTGTAACCTAACGAGGGAAATGTGAAGGCATGACTGCAGGTGGCTTATGGATGGGCCTCAGGTACCGAGCAGCTTTCAAGATTAAGCCTTTTCACATGCAGACACAAGAGATACTATCAACTCTGAAACTGGAAACGATGAGAAGCGCACACTCGTAGGCATAAAACAAATGCACGGTGTCAATCACATCCCCTTTTATAAAAAACCAGTCTCAAACCCCAGGTACCCATAACCGCGTATCCCAAGACATCTGCGCAAACGCCCGTAAGCGCGGTGCGGTCGCACGGCTTCCGCAGGCGGCCTGGCCGCGTTACCCAGCTCCCGCAGGCACATCCATCACCGATGCTTTTCTCCCCGACAGCTCGGTTCGTGCCAGGGAGCGGGGAGGCCAACGCCTTCCCTTCCCGCACATCTGCACCAGGTGCTTCCCCGCAGAGCGGAGGGCAGCGCCTTCACTCCCTGCGGCTGCCGCATCTCCTGCTGGTTCGCCGCCGTTTTAGCGCCTTTCTCGCTTCAGCGGGGCGCTAAATCCAACGGGAGAGACCTCGAGAGGCTTCGCGCTGAGGGCAGGCGGTCGCCGGCAGCCGCCGCCGCTACCAGAGCGGGTGTCTGAGGGACGGCGCCTGCCCGCCGCCCGCCGCAGCAGCCCCGGGCAGCAGCCCCGCGCCGCCCCGCCGCTACCTGCCGCCAGGTGCGGGCACCGCCCGCCGCCGCAGCCCCCGCTTACCGGGCTCATGCTCGCCGGGGCGGTCGGAGACCTCGATGACCAGGAGCTCCCGGCCCTCGGCGCTGCGCCCCACCGTGTAGATCCTGCTGACGGCGGGGCACTGCAGCCACACGGCCACCAGCGCCTCCCGCAGCTCGGCGTAGCGGTGGTACTCGAAGGAGATGCCCCCCTCGGCGCTCAGCCCGCGCCGCCGGCTGGCGGCCCCCGCCGGCTCCGCCGCCCGGCAGGCAGCGAGCAGCCCGCAGAGCGCCAGCAGCACCCGCAGCCGCCGCCGCAGCGCCATCCCGCCCGCCGCCCGCCGCCCCCGGCCGCGCAGCTGCCGCCGGCCCCGGCGGGAGGGAGGGAGGGAGGGAGGGAGGGAGCGGGGGGCGGGCGGAGGCGGCGGGGAGGGAGGGAGGGAGGGAGGGAGGGAGGGAGCGAGCGGGGAGGGACCGGGCGCTCCGCCCGTCTCCGCGGGCCGCGGCGGGAGGAGCGAGGGCTCCCCGCGGAGGGCGGCGGGGTGTGCGCGGCCCCGCGGTAGCAGAGCGGCGAGGTGCGGGGGCAAGCCACTAAAGCGGTTTGCATCAAGTGCTCGCCGTGTCCAGGGGGAGAAAAGCGTTCGAGGAATCCCTGGGCACGATTTCTACACTGCTTTTTTAAATTTTTATTTGGTGAAATACTTTCATTCTGCACGGCATTCATGCAGTCCCGTCGAGCTAACCCACTGGCAAAACCCTAAATCATAGAATCGTTCAGGTTGGAAAAGACCTTTAAGATCATCCAGTCCAACCATTAACCTAACATTACTTAGCTCAGTTGGTTAGAGCATGGTGCTAATAACGCCAAGGTCACAGGTTCAATCCCTGCTCACTGCAGGGGGGGGTTGGGCTCGATGATCTCTCAAGGTCCCTTCCAACCCAAAGCATTCTATGATTACCAAGTCCCCACTAAACCAATTAAGGGTAGAGCAGCAATTTCGTGTTTCCTGGCTTGGTGGCTGGATTATTTTTAATGCAAGTAAAAACTAGGAATCATTAAGGTTGGAAAGGACCTCTAAGATCATCAGTCCAACCATCAACCCAACACCACCAAGCCCACTAAACCATGTCCCAAAGTGCCACGTCTGCCTCCAGGGATGGGGACTCCACCACCTCTCTGGGCAGCCTGTTCCAAATGGACAGACAAGAGTGCTCCATGAAAGGTTCAGCTAGTACTATTGCAGAACAACACAAATGTATTTGATTGGCCTCCCAGGGAAAACTATAAACAATCATCTCTAAGGTAGTTTGCTCATCATCTCTAAGGTAGCTTTGCTGCACCACAGAAAGCAAAGGATAAAGCAAGACTTTCTGTTACTGAGAATACTTACTTAGAGAGCACACCCCATTATGTTCAGTGGGGATGCTCTTGTGAGGAACCTCTCGCAACATACTAATAAATCACAGTCTCGTCTAGACCGCAGATACTACAGGGCTTCTGAAGCCATCTGTTTTCTCAACCTGTTTTTATAGGCATAGGTGTTTAGACTGCATCGAAACAGCCTGTAAAGGACAACTGATAAAAGCAAATGGCTAAATGCAACTTCCATATCAGCTTTTTAAAATTATTTTTAAAGGACACAAAGCCTCACTGGAAAATTGTGAGAGGTTCAAAATTTTTTGAAAAGTTTGAAAATCACGCATCCATTTCATCCTTCTACAAATAGACTCTTGTCCCCAGTAATTTAATACATGTTTTAGCCTGACCTGCTAAGCTGAAAGTGTCAGCCTGTGTAACATCGCCTTCCATCATCAATTTATGCTGAATCAACTTCCAGGAAGATTTGTTAATAATCCTTTGTCATCCTACGGGTATTTTCCTAAATTATGGGTTGTCTAGTTCCAACCAAGAAGATAATGGAGATAATGTCTTCTAGGAGAACACCTTCATTGACTCTTGGTGATATACCAGCTCAGAAACTCATCCAACATCTGAAACTCAGACCTGAAAATCACAGAATCATAGCATCGTTTAGGTTGGAAAAGACCCTTAAGATCATCCAGGCCAACCATTAACCTACACTACCACGTCCACCACTAAACCAATTAAGAGTAGAGAAGTAATTTCATGTTTCCTGGCTTGGTGGCTGGATTATTTTTTAATGAAAGTAAAAACTAGGAATCATTAAGGCTGGAAAGGATCTCTAAGATCTAAAATGCAACTACTATATATAAATACTTATATATCTTTTTGTCTATATCCACCTATACTTGTTATCTTTCAGTGTCCTGACTGTCAGTCCGGGATTATTTGATGTGTTTGTTCATAGCAAGAACCAAAGGTCAGCTCACCATCTTTCAAAGCCAACTGGGCTCAGAAGCTTCTCTGCCCAGTTTAATTCCAGGGTTACAAGAACACAACCATGTGCAAAGGCACCTTCAGGGCACTTCTTGGAGCCTTCAACTCTCCGTTCTTACTGCTAGAAAACTTTGGGAGATGCCTATCATATCAGGTCACATTAGCTCTGGGGCTATGACAATGCAAGTGCACATTGGCTCTAAGCATTTTGCAAGGCTTGGATGTACAGAGACTCCCTGATACCTTGTTTTCTCTTACCAAGATCACTGTTCGGATTTAGGATCACAGAAGTGCCATCCCCCTGACTTCTCCCTAACAGCATGAATTGTATTATGAATTTGTTTATGACTTCACACCACTGTAGAATTATGTGCAATATGTGCAATGCTCTCAGAGCTCCAAAATGAACTACAAGTAAAGGTAGCTGACCTAGAATTCAAGATTCACATCCTTTATCACTTTTGTTGGCTACCTTAATCACAGGCTAAATATTCCTTGTTTTCTTCATCACTTTCCCTTGTGCCTTATACACAAAGTAAAGAAATCTGCTGATGCTGTGATTTTAGACTTACAGTATCATTTTCTGGGAGAACTTCCTGATCATTCAAAAAAACCCTTTGTGCAGTGTAACAACACTCATTGGCTTCCCTTCAAATTTATTTCCCCAAAATACAGTGTCACTAGAAGATACAAGTAGGCTCAGAAATCATATATTTCTTTTCATCTATTCAAACAGTGAATTATTATTCCACTACACAAAATCAGTCTCACAACTAGGTCTGAATGGATTTCCATTAATTTCCATACTTATTAACCTCCTACTCCTAAAAAAATTAAGAGAATGAGTACTTATAAAAACACATGGACATACACATCTTGTGTAAAACAGGGCATTTTATAGACTATCAAATATTTCATTTTGAGTTCACACATACTAATTTCTTTTTCATAAGGGATTAAGAAACAACAATTAGATTCTCAGGGAGCTTAGGAACATTCGCAGAGCTGAGCAGGAGGAATAAATTGATGACTTCCTTTGCATCCAATCCCTCCTCCTATTTTCCATAGTTCAGAGATGATGACTATCATCACAGGCAAAAGCCAAATTTCCTTGTAATATGGAAAAAGGTTTTGCACTTGCCTTAGTCTCAGAGGAATACTCTAACCCCAAGGGCATTCCCAGGCTATATGCATAACCAGGCTTCTGGGTACGGCCTTGGTAAGCTAATAATACTAATTAGAGCAGGGAATACAGCTCAAGTGCCCCCTGTACAGAAAATGTCCTCATCAGCAGATTTCAAATCTGGTTTACCTCTCTCTTACCTCTGTATATGACACCAAATAGTAGATTATATTTCGCTAACAGATGCTGCCTAAATAATTTGGTAATAGTGAAGAAAACTTATTAACATTTACAAAAATACATATTTATAGACAAATACACATATACAAACATATATATAATACTTATATGTATTTACATATCATTATATTCTTTTGGCCAAAACAATTTGCTGAATGTGATTCAAATTTTCAAATACTTTTGACTTGCCTGAATCTTTTTCAGCAATTCATGACTCACCAGCAAGTATATAAATAAATCTTAAAAAAAACACCCAAAACCCCAAAAAAACCCCTCACACTCACAGAGTTCTGCTTACAAGACTTGAGTAACTCTGCACTTTTTTCATTTGTGTGGCAAGACAAGCAGGCTGAAGCAACTATTTTCTTTTATAACCCAAAATAAGAACCCTAAAGCTATGTCCATTAGAAACAATAGAAGTACATTAGGAACAACAGAAATCCTAAAAACACTCTATGAAGGAGATCAGGTACTAGCATTATTAATAACAAAGTACTGTTAACGACACCATGGAAATACTCAGTAAACTTCTCTGGTTTGTATTTGGTAAGAAGTGAGAGGGTGCACTATACTGCATGACGAAGACGGTGTTTTCTAACATACAAATAAGCAAGTAGGATGCTGAACATAAGGAAGAAGCGTGTTCAGATCAGCAAGACCAAATCACTAGTTGATCTTCAAGCCCCCCTCTGAGGAGGGCTACCTTTGGCCTGCTGACATTCAGTTATATTGCATTTTCAAGCCTTGGAAAAATTCTGGAAGACTAATTAGGGCATTAACACGGCACAACTATTCAGAAAGAACAGCTATAAACCATGTATGTCCTAAAAGACCAGGTCACACCACAGAAAAGCTGGTAAGGGTTTCAATTAAGAAATTAATGATAGGAATAGAATAGTTCCAATCAGTTTTAAAAAGAGAACAGCTGATCTCAGCATTGACAAATTACCAGACAAGCAGGTAGAGATAACTTGTGAGATGTAAGAAGCTTTTACAAAACTTACCTGAATGCTGACTATATACACATACTATACCTAGCAGCTCTGGTCACTTGACGATTTGTCTTCAAGACAGAGGCTTCTATTACCAACCTCCAAAATGTCTTCTATTTCTTGGATGCTTGCAAAACAGGGTTGAGATATGAAGAGTCACGGCTTTCCCAGTACCTTGAGAACAGGCTTGACATAAAGCAGGTCAAAGGAAATATAAATAAATAAAGAATAAATTTTTTTGCAGTTATGCAGGAGGTTACAGAGAGGGAAAGGAAAAGGGGGGTAAAGCTCCTCCCACTGTAAGGGAAGATCAGGTTCGAGACCACCTAAAGAACCTCAATGTACACAAGTCTATGGGACCTGATGAGATGCACCCCAGAGTCCTGAAGGAACTGGCTGATGTAGTTACCAAGCCACTCTCCATGACATTTGAAAAGTCACGGCAGTCAGGTGAAGTCCCTGCTGACTGGAAGAAGGGGAATGTTGTGCCCATTTTTAAAAAGAGAAGAAAGGAGGACCCTGGGAACTACCGACCTGTCAGCCTCACCTCTGTGCCTGGGAAGATCATGGAGCAGATCCTCCTAGAAGCTATGCTCAAGCACATGGAAGACAGGGAGGTGATTCGAGACAGCCAGCACGGATTCACCAAGGGCAAGTCCTGCCTGACCAACCTAGTGGCTTTCTATGAAGGAGTGACTGCATCAGTGGACAAGGGAAAAGCAATGGATGTCATCTACTTGGATTTCTGTAAAGCCTTTGACACGGTCCCCCACAACATCCTTCTCTTTAAATTGGGGAGATAGTGGTTTGATGGGTGGACTGTTTGGTGGATAAGGAATTGGCTGGATGGTCACATCCCAGAGGGTCGTGGTCAATGGCTCAATGTCCACATGGAGACCGGTGACAAGTGGAGTCCCTCAGGGGTCCGTACTGGGACTGGTGCTATTTAACATCTTCATCAATGACATAGACAGTGGGATCGAGTGCACCCTCAGCAAGTTTGCAGACAACACCAAGCTGAGTGGTGCAGCTGACACGCCAGAAGGATGAGATGTCATCCAGAGGGACCTGGACAAGCTGGAGAGGCCCACCTCTCTCTGTGAACCTCATGAGGTTGAAGGCCAAGTGCAAGGTCCTGCACCTGGGACGGGGCAACCCCCGATATCAATACAGGCTGGGGGATGAAGGGATTGAGAGCAGCCCTGCGGAGAAGGACTTGGGGGTGCTGGTGGGTGAAAAGCTGGACATGAGCCAACAATGTGCGCTTGCAGCCCAGAAAGCCAACCGTATCCTGGGCTGCATCACAAGAAGCGTGGCCAGCAGGTCGAGGGAGGTGATTCTGCCCCTCTACTCTGCTCTGGTGAGACCTCACCTGGAGCGCTGCGTCCAGCTCTGGGGCCCTCAGCACAAGAAGGACATGGACCTGTTGGAGCGGGTCCAGAGGAGGGCCACCAAAATGATCCGAGGGCTGGAGCACCTCTCCTACGAGGACAGGCTGAGAGAGTTGGGGTTGTTCATCCTGGAGAAGAGAAGGCTGCAGGGAGACCTTATTGCGGCCTTTCAGTACTTAAAGGGGGCCTACAGGAAGGATGGGGACAATCTTTTTAGCAAGGCCTGTTGTGACAGGACAGGGAATAATGGATTTAAACTAAAGAAGAATAGATTTAGACTAGACATAAGAAAGAAATTTTTTCCAATGAGGGTGGTGAAGCACTGGCACAGGTTGCCCAGAGAGGCAGTGGAGGCCCCATCCCTGGCAACATTCAAGGTCAGGTTGGCTGGGGCTCTGAGCAACCTGATCCAGTTAAAGCTGTCCCTGCTCACGGCAGGGGGGGTTGGGCTAGATGAGCTCTAAGGGTCCCTTCCAGCCCACAGCATTCTATGGTTCTATGAAATAAAACCACCTTCCAGTTACGTATTGCAAGACTGAATCGTTTATTGTCTCCACCTGTTAGATGAGTGACCCAGGTTACTGAAATTCAACCCTCTCAGGTATTTACGAGCTTACCGTGCTCTTGTTGGGGTGGTGAACATCCTGTACATGTAACCACTCTGCATGGAGCCTCTTTATAGACTGCAACTTCAATTTAATAGAAAATGTACCTGACATTCGCACTTACCCACTGCATACCTACACAAATGGCAGTGGCTTATTTCTGCCCCTCGTTTCAGACCGCCGGAGTAATCACTGCTCCTGGGGTGATACTAGCTCCTGGACACGGAACGGCAATGCTGCTCCTGAGAGATGGCGTGGCTATACCGCCAAACACTCATACAGAGAAACTACCACGCAGGATCATTTAGACAGTCTGCGTAACTGGATGACAGGGTTTTTTAAAAGTGGTGAGTCATCATCTAACAGGAGCCTTCTGGGCTTCCACAGGGACTGGTGTTTCAAGTCTGGGGGCTAATTTATTCAGTGATTACGTAAATGTGTATCAAAACTGATAAAAATTTGTGGATGACAAAGAATGGTGAATAATAAGGATACAGCAGCTCTGGAATGTGATTTAGATTACTTGGTAAATCGAGCACATTTATATATTTCAGAGCAGCAAATTGCAAATTACACTTAACAGCAAGAAATATAAAACACACTTCTAACAGTCTGGCAAGCAGTATTGCCAGAAGCATCTAGAGAACACAATAGATGGGTACTTGACTATATTTTCCAGTGCAATGCTGCAGAACGGCTGATTTTATCTTTGAATGCTTAGAGAGAAGGACAATGGTTAAGAGGAAGGATGTGATTATACCACCAAGGTGGTACTAGAGAGAATGATATGGACACGCACGTCTGATATCTACAGCTGAAACAAGACATTGAAAATTCAGAGACAAGCCACAGAAGTGATTTGAGAAATAGAGGAAATGCCTTACTGCGGAGGACATGATATCATCCAGTTAGCTGGTGAAAAATACAATTGAAAAGCGACTTGACTGCTGTGTTTATTACCTTCACTGACAGAAAATTATAGCAGGAACCACTGGTAAGAAGTTGCCTTCTCCCTGGACCCGCCAGTTACAGGTTTCAATGGCTCAGATTTACCAGAAGGCGGCAGCTGACACAGGCAGAGGTAACAGGATGGAGATAATGAACCAGACACTGTAGTGAGCAATAACTATCTGTAGCCACAATGTAGGTTTCAATAATATCATTTTTTCAATAAAAATGAATATTAAAAATCTAGAAACATATCACACTTTTCTTTAAAACTATCTTAAAACATTCAGCAGTTATTTATTATAAACTCAGTGAGGAAAATAAATGAAGTCATACAATCTACAAATATCATCATAATATCAATCATTATTAATATTTTCTGGCAAGCTGTGCTGTAGTGTAATATAAACCTCCTCATTTAGTATTTCACATTAGCAGCCAAAAGCAGTTGATTATTTTGCAATCCTAATCTTAACAATTTATTGTACTTTACAAGTTTCCATGTTTTTTGACACAAAACCCAAGAAATTAATTTATCGCTTTTCATAGGACTTGATTATTGTCATATCCTAAGGAATGGTACAAGCTGTTATCTCCCACAGAGGAACCTTACTTAATCAGGAAAAGATTAAGTTGTGAAAAACGTTGCCCCCACCCACCCACTTATTGTCCTGTCATACCCACTTTTAAGAGTTAAATCTGTCTCCTTGCTAAAGAGGATAAAGGACAACAGATTGTGTAAGGTTTTGTTCCGCCTTGTCAAGAGCCAAAAACTGTCACCCGTATGTTGCTCTAATTTTTTTTCTATTGCACAAAAACCTCTTAGTTTTTGGAACTACACATACTCTATAGTCTCTCTCACCAAATATCGGGGAAAAAAAAAATCACTGACGTCTTATTAAATAAAGGCCTAAAACCTCAGAAATGTAACTGCCTAACATAGCTATTAATACGCATAAAAGATACATAGCAAGGAGGCCATTGACTAGCCAGCATCATGTTCAGTAATAAATACAAGGTTCTGCATTTGAAAAGGGGCTGGGGTGGTGGTAGAATGCAGGTCTGTCCGAGTCCTGCAGCGAAACAAGCCTGTGGTTTTCAAATGCAAGTTTCTGTGTTGAGAGAGGTCCAGTGGACACATTTGTTCAGCAAAAAATAGATTTATGAAGCACAGCTTGCATAATTCTCTAGGGATTTGTTAAAGAAAGAGGATCAAAAGCAATGATGTAATAACATTCTACTCCAAGGATGTACGTAAAATAACCCAAAAAACTGAAATAGCAATGGGTGTCAGAAAAACATGGATTCACGTAATGAAAAAAGAACAAAACCCCTATGCACACTGTACCAAAAAAGATGGCATAAGTAATGTGCTAAAATTACATTCCTTATTTTCAAAACCTCTCGAAGAATGGAATATGCATTGTAAATTTGTAAGTCGTCCAATCAAACTTTTAGCGCTCTGACTGAGCTCTCCAATAGCTGAGGAGACACCAAGCTTTTACAAATACCTTTACTGGAGTATTAAGCAATTGGCCCACAGTTGTACACAATTTTGCGACAGTGTGTGTACAGGCACCAGCCAGCGGGCTGACAACCAGTGAACAAAATCACGTACACAGGGAAAATCTGAAGAACTGAAAGCTCCTTGTATTTTAGGCTAGGCGTTCAGTAAAATAAAGCTAAGTATAGCTGCAGCTGCAGGATGACAGTGGGAGCTGAGAAAGCAAAGAGGATAATGGCCATCTTTGAAATCTGATTAAAGAGGTCGCTTCCACCATGGAGAGTTCAGGCCGGCAGTACATATGGATTCAGGAAGTCTTAAGTACCAGTCCCTGCTAAAAACTGAACGATACAGGGATTTCAGCTTCCATTCGCCTGCCAGAGTCAAGTATTTTTACTTCCTTTTAGAGGGAAGGGGAAGAACATCAAATTTCAATGGCGGTACAGATAGAGAAGTAAAAGCTTCTACAAGACACATGCAGAAGAGGAATCTGAACCACTCTCACATCCCAAGTAATATTTTAATCACTCTGAATATCATTAACACCTTGGGTTTTTGTCAGAAGCCTGATCCCACCTGCACTTTCACAGGAGTGCCTGGTTCAAGTATTACACCAGACTGCATGTGAAGCAGCATGAAAATTCAGGTGGTCTTGAGTAAGAAAACACTGTAAGCATCTCTAAAGGACTTAAAGGGTAGATGAAGTGGTATGTGAAGTCTGAAGAGCAGCTGACATTAAAATACAAAGTGCAAGATCTTTATAAGCGTTTAAGCCCTTCTTAAATACTTCCATTGTTATTCCTTGTGCCACAGACAAGTATTTAGAGTAGATTCAACAATATTAGACTATTGCTTCTATTACTAGTACAACCCAAGTAGTAAATTCTGAGATTCTAGTTTGTGAAAGCTGTAGCTTTAACTTGAGAATGCGCTTGGCCCAAAAGTTGCCGCTACAGTGAGTAGCTATGTATCCAAGTCCTTCAAAACACAAACCAGCAGAATTTATAAGATGTTCTCCATTTCTTAGTGTTATCTCCATAAGCAGTTTACAGATGGAACTGCTGTAGACCATACTAACAGGAATAATGCTTCTTCATTAAAGAGATGAACAGAGTTAAGATGCTATATCCTATGTGTTTTTATCACAACTTTGTATTAAAAAAACATATGAAAGGTGTAATACACACATCAAACCAAACCACATTTATTTCATCAGTCACAAGTGCAAATATAGCAACAAGTCAGTTCAGCAAATTACAACATACAGAGAAGAATGTAATGTAAATGCTAAGTACACTGACAGACCAACTTGAGAAGAGCAGCAAAAACCAGTTTCTTCAAATAAAAGCTTCTATTCTTTTTACCTGTAATCTAAAATAACATAATAAATCTAAATCAGGAATGTCTCTGCTAACTCACGTTTAGCCACATATTCTGTTATTAACAGTTCACATTATCCAGTGTACAAATGGCCTGTCCAAGCTTCCTATTAACACATTTTGGTTTTAAGCAACTTTGATCCAGTATTTAAATAATACAGTGCTGATACCAGTTAATATGTTCTGCAATTTGGTATTACAAATTTAAGAATATACATTTAAAAAAAAACTAAGTCAAATTTCAGTGTACATATATAATTCTACCTGGTTCCAAAGTGGGCAACATTAAAGATAAAATTGAATTCCCCTCCCCAAAAAAATGGATAGACACAAGTCATCTCAGTTTTTTGCATCATCTTTAAATCTGTAGTTAAAATATATGCAGTACTTACGTATAAAATAGAAAGCATTCCCATTAGGAAGATACTGCAGTGTAATTAGCTGGTTTTCCCTACCACTTAGTAGCCAAGGAACAAGATTTATGCTTAACACCCGATCGCTATTTTGCTTTACAGAAAAGCAAAAGTTTTCTACAAGTATTAGCATCGGAATTTTTACACTGGAAATTTAGTTAGCCTTCTTCTTCGTTATGAGTTGTTGCTTCTTCTCTTTTTCTTTATAGGCAATGAATTGAGAGTCTGTACCAAAGAGTCTGTCCCACCATGTGAAGGTTGAAGCGTAATTGCCGATAAAGTTCATGTGATGGAAATCATGAAAACGGGCCCCAGCATAGAAAGGCACCAAATGAAGAGGGTTCAGCGGAACATCATAGCCACTATGGGGGAGGGGGGAAAAAGCAACTAGAGTCAGGATTTTTCCCAGATATAAACCACAAAATATAGACACTTACTTGTTTTTATAAAATAAAAAGGGGTTTTTTGTATAAGGCCCTGAGGTACTCACTGTAACACTGGCTTAATAGGAAAACAAGATCCTTCCTATCCTAGCCAAATGCTTCTGTAAACTATCCCACAATGGCTTTGCCACTTGCTGAACTTTTCAGCTCAGTTTATTAGGCAACACAAAAAAATTTAAGCAGGTCACCTAAAAAAAAAAAAAAAGTCACAGCGGCTGACTTCCTGCTGGCTTAGCAGCTTTAACTGACTCAAGAGTGATGTTAGGAAGGAGGAAAAAGAAATAACACTGTCTTTTAGTGACAAGCTATGAACATCAGCTCAGCTGCTCAAACAGCATCTCAACTCAATTACAACTGTAGTATTTCTACTCTTATTTCCAGCTTATCGCAAGTTCTTCAAATGTTTAAAATTCAAAATATATGATTAAAGTAATATTAAAACCAGAACAGTTTGCTTTAGAGAGATTTCAACTCTTTTGCTGAGTAGTACCAGAAAGCATCTTGCCACCACCTAGTGGGGACAGCTCAAGGTAATTTGTTACGAACACCTCATGTGGACAACAAACTAAAATGATAATCATCAAAGGAGATTCATATTTTGCATCAATTACTTTATGATATGTCACAACATATACTTCTTAGTCTACAACCAACATATAACTAAACTAGCAATGATGTGTACGATGAGCTTGTTAGTTGCTCATGTTCCACTAAAACACTTGACGCTCAGCTTACAGTAAGACACTATAAGCTTCATAATATATTTACAGCTACAAGGTCAAGTGTAATACCAGCATTTCAAAAATGAACTCCGACTTTCCCCTTCCTCTCAAACACAGGAAAGAAAAGCTCATTCATTTGCACATGAATCCAACTAAGCCTACTGGGATTTGCGCTAGCATTTCAGAGCCAAATTTGAAAGAAGTCAGTTATACTACAGGGACAAAAAGTCTTCCTCTTTGTATCTACCATAAATAAATAAATAAATAAATAAATCTTTATTTATTTAAAAGACAGTCAGTGGTTGCATAGCCTAAAGTTTCTCTTGTTCAGGAAAACTGGCTGACAAAGTATTAAATGGAGAGAACTCTTGGCTGGAATATTGTCTTTTGTAATTGATTTTTGGTGTCCTAATATGCATAAAGTCAATTGTACACCAAGTATCAAGAGCCAGATATCCCAATGAGGCACCTAGGTTCTGAAACCCTCCTCAAGATGCTCTAGCTACAGTCTAAACTAATTTAATCAGCAACATTTGCTATTAACACTACCTCAAAACAGAAGACACTATAACTGTTCAGACTGTGCCATTCTTTAAGACGCACAAAAGCATTTCAGTGCAAAATAAATAGTAAAGCTCAGTGAAAGAGACAAGTTTAAGACAGACTTAGGGAGAAGAGAAAAAGCAATTATTAAAAAGCAATAAGGATTTCACCTGTGTACGTCAATGGTTTCCATCAAGCGACATATCACCCATGCCCAGAGAAGAATCACATGGTTACAGAAAACGACAATTCCAATAAAAAAGCCAGTTCCGAGGATAAGTGTTTCCAGAGGATGTGCATATTCTGCCTGCATTCCAAATGGAGACTAGAAAGGAAGGAAAAGACAGGAAAACAGTCACTATTTTCAATACCCCCAAATCAGAATCACCATTCTGTAGTACTCTCCCCTTCCCACTACCCCACAAGACTACGACAGCACAAACAGAATGATGTTGTGGGTAAAGGAAATGGTCTGACTGAGCGAGGGCCTTAACACAGGTGTTCAGCTCCTTGTTGGGAAAACAGAAAACAGTATTTCAAGGTCATAAGGATTATCATTCCATTAGCGATTCCAAACACTTCACTACTAGTGGAAAAGTTGAAAACTTTTACTTACGCTTACCATTACCCAAGGCCAAAGCATTATTTCAGGAATATTAAAAGTATTTGGGAAGCTTCTATCAGCTTTGCTATACATCCAGTCTTGAAAGCAGAAGAAAGAAGGAAGCCAAAATATTCTCAGAGTCAGGATTCACTTAGAAATTTATTTTAAAATTAATTTAAAAGCCCCCCACATCTTTGTCAATTTTTAAAGATAAATTCTTACTGTTCAAATATTATTATGAGATTGAAATAAAACATTTTCTTTTCTTTATATATGTATATATTGTTTTTATTATATATACACACACAACCCCCAGTCATGCCTACATTTGATTTACAAAGAAAGAAATTCCACAGAGTTTTCAAAAGTAGACCACCACAGAAAGATAATAATTAAAAAAAATTTAACCTAATGCTCAAGGTTATAAGTTTGATTATCAGGGATAAAAAAAGAGTCCACTTCGGCTTAAGAGCGATTTTAAAATCATCACCTTTTACTATCTGGGAAAGTTTTTAGTGAAACAGCCATTAGCCTACAGATCACTTCCGTGTGAACTGCTAACCACTCAAAAATAATGGCCAGAAGCTGCTCCTGCTAGAGACCTGAGGGTCTGCCAACAGCAAGAAGAAAACAGCGGCTGCTGCTGCAGATGCAGGTACATACGCATGCACCAATCAATACAGAGTGTCTCTATTATCACAGCCATAAACCAGCCCTCAGCCAGTAGCCTGCAGTTTACCTTCGCACAGTATGGGTTGTACACTGAAACGCAGCAGCAGACACACACAGTAGCACTGACTTCTGTGATCCAGAGAGTGCCGTCTCAACACAGCTATACCAACTATAAGGTGTAAGCACTGCTGGACCCTACCTGGCTCAGAACAGTGCCACCTCCAGTCAAGCATGGCTCATTACCTTGTGCTCAACGTCAGCTCCAATACCGCTAAATGCAGAACCACCCAAAATATCTCTGTACTGCACTGTGTTCTCGATGCAGTATCACACAACTGGCTATACTGCTTCCAGAAGCATATATACAAAGCTATAATCCTTCCCTGAATCACATACCCTGCACATATCATGCACACAGCCAGGCTGCGCAGGATCGTGTTCTGAGGATTAGCATGCTCTGGATAACACCCTAGGCGGCGGCGAACTGATGAACAATCAAAACCCAGAAACCCATCACTTCTCCCTCCCCTCGCAATCAAGCGTGTAACACATTTTTAAAAGCTTGCTTTCACCTAGCTCAACAGATACGATCAAACTTTAAGAGTTGAGTGCTACCTTTCGTTCCCATTAAATGAAATAAAGTTACAGGAGGTGTTTTCAGAAACAAAATGGATGACTGTTCTTGACAAAGAGCTCAATAAAAACATCTGTCCCACTGTCATAGAATCATAGAATCATTTAGGTTAGAAAAGACCTTTAAGATCATCCAGTCCAACCATTAACCTAACACTACCAAGTCCACCACTAAACCAATTAAGGGTAGAGTAATAATTAATTTCCTGTTTCCTGTCTTGGTGGCTGGATTATTTTTTAATGAACATGAAACCAGAATAGAATCATTAAGGTTGGACAGGACCTCTAAGACCACCAGTCCAACCATCAACCCAACACCACCACGCCTACTAAACCATGTCCCAAAGTGCCACATCTACATGTTTTTTGAATACCTCCAGGGACAGTGACTCCACCACCTCTCTGGGAAGCCTGTTCCAATGCTTGACCACTCTTTTCAGTAAAGAAATTTTTCTAAACCTCCCCTGACACAACTTGAGGCCATTTCCTCTTGTCCTATCACTAGTTACTTGAGAGAAGAGCCCAACACCCACCTCACTACAACCTCCTTTCAGGTAGTTGTAGAGAGCAATAAAGTCTCCCCTCAGCCTCCTCTTCTCCACACTAAACCATCCCAGTTCCCTCAGCTGCTTCTCATAAGACTTGTTCTCCAGACCTTTCACCAGCTTTGTTGCCCTTCTCTGGACATGCTACAGCAATGCCCTTCTTGTACTGAGGGGCCCAAAACTGAACACAGTATTCCAGGTGCGGCCTCACCAGTGCCAAGTACAGGAGAACAATCACCTCCCTGTTCCTGCTGGCCACGCTATTCCTGATACAAGCGAGGATGCTGTTGGCCTTCTTGGCCACCTGGGCACACTGCTGGCTCATGTTCAGCCGGCTGTCAACCAACAGGTCCTTTTCCTCCAGGCAGCTTTCCAGCCACTCTTCCCCAAGCCTGTGGTGTTGCATGGGGTTGTTGTAACCAAAGTGCAGGACCTGGCACTTGGTCTTGTTAAACCTCATAAAACTGACCTCAGCCCATCGGTCCAGCCTGTCCAGATCCCTCTGCAGGGCCATCCTACCCTCCAGCAGATCGACATGCCCGCCCAGTTCGGTGTCATCTGCAAACTTACTGAGGGTGCACTCAATCCCCTCATCCACATCGTTGATAAAGACATCAGACAAGACTGGCCCCAAAACAGAACCCTGGGGAACACCACTTGTGACCGGCTGCCAACTGGACTTAACTCCATTCACCACTACTCTCTGGGCTCAGCCACCCAGCCAGTTTTTTTACCCAGTGAAGAGTGCACCTGCCTAAGCCATGAGCCACCAGCTTCCCTAGGAGAATGCTGTGGGAGACAGTGTCAAAGGCTTTACTGAAGTCCAGGTAGATGACGTCCACAGCCCCTCCCTCATCCACCAGGCAGGTCACCAGGTCACAGGAGATCAGGTTGGTCAAGCAGGACCTGCCTTTCATGAACCCATGCTGGCTGGGCCTAATCCTCTGGTTGACCTGCACATGCCTGTTGAGCGTACTCAAGATGAACCTCTCCATAATCTTCCCCGGTACCGAGGTCAGGCTGACAGGCCTGTAGTTTCCTGGGTCCTCTTTCCAGCCCTTCTTGTAAATGGGCATCACTCTGGCAAGCTGCCAGTCATCTGGGACCTCCCCTGTTAACCAGGACTGCTGATAGATGATGGAGAGTGGCTTGGCAAGCTCCTCTGCCAGCTCCCTCAGTACTCTCGGGTGGATCCCATCCGGCCCCATAGACTTGTGAGCATCCAGGTGGCATAGCAGGGCATTAACTGCTTCTTCCTGGATTATGGGGTCCTCAGTCTGCTCTCTGTCCCTGTCTTCCAGCTCAGGGGGCTGAATACCCTGGGGATAACTGGTCTGGCTATTAAAGAATAAGGCAAAGAAGGTATTAAGTACCTCAGCCTTTTCCTCATTCTTGGTGGCAATGTTCCCCAGCCCGCATCCAATAAAGGATGGAGATTCTCCTTGGCTCTCTTTTTGTTGTTAAAGTAGCCTGTCAGAGGGATGCAAAATTCTTAAGTCTTTCAAATAAGACCTTTAAATTAGTCGTATGAAACCGCATATACTAAAAACTACTACAAAAAAAAAAAAAAAATCAAGGAATACGTACAACAAACTCGTGGTGAACCTTATGGATATACTTGTATATTCTCTTGTGATGCAGCAATCTATGCAGGAAATAGTGCCAGGCATCCTCAATCACTGCACATCCAAAACACTGGGCAACCAGAACATACCTTTAAAAAGGAGAAGAGCTATTAGTTGTAGAAGATACTAGCAGACGCACAATCTTGAAAGATAAAATAGTTATATGCTAGTAAGGCTGGGACATGTTTATGTATATTACTGATTGAGTAACAGTGCATTGACATTACCTTTTTAACATCCTAAAAATACTAATTGCCAAGCACATTAGTCCTATCAGTTCATCTGTTGATATGCTGAAGTGAATTAGCACGTAGTATAACAAACTATCATTGCAATATTACAGTCTATAAACAACATCCGCAGACTGTATAAGATGTAGACATAAAATACAGAGCTGCATCAGCTATCTAAAACAGACAGAAAATAAATTTTTAAAAAATGTAAGCTTCTGTTGTAAAGAACAGCTATCAGAAAAAAAAAAACAAATAAAAAGGCATTTATAACTAATTCAGTTTTGTTTAAAAGTCTGTCACTTCAGTGCAAAAAAGGAGAATGTGAAGCAGGTGGTACATTCTCTCCCTTGAGCAACACACTGCTGCTATGATAGAAAACCAGGTGGAGGGAAGAAACCCTTAGGATGAATCAAAAAATGTTGGATAAAACCCCCCATAAAGTCCAATATTTAACCCATGCCATCATGAATCTTGCTTCGCTTCCATAAACTCTCTCCTAATCCCCCCTCCTTCTGAGTATCAGAACAATTTGGGGCCATTTAAAAAAAAAAATCTAGAAAGCTCTAAATTAGCTCTTATAGCAGTCAAACATCAACAGAAGCAAGATTAACTAACAGAGTTTACATCGCCAAAACATTACTGTGTATTAGAGTTGACGACATTATTTGTTAAACATTCTGCCTCCAACTGTATGTAACTCGGCATCAACACACAAGAAAAATCTACCTACCATCTAGGCATTTCTTCCCACTCATACGGGATGTTAAAATACTCTGTGAAGTAATAGGTGCCACAAATCAGAGGAAGCTGAATGAAAAAGTGATTGAAGAGGAGTGTTTTGAAACACTTCCATTGTTTTTCCCATGTTTCTGGTTTATCCTAAGACAAAGAAACAAAAATCAGTTGTATTACGTACTTCTATTGCACATAACTGAAGTGCTGCAAAAATTACTTTGGAGGCAGTTTCATTTCACCTTGGAAGACAGATAGCAGGACCTCCCATAATACAAATTAACTCAGGCAATACAAATGACACGGGATTTGATTCAGTTTTATGAAAACCTCTTGTTTTTCTAAGCTAGCTTTCTGTAAAATTTGAAGTAAGTCTCTCTTAACAGAGGTTGTCTTTGCTGTTGTTGTTATTTCAGTGTTTGTAATTAGCAGGAACATTTCATATTCAACAGTTTAACACAAATCTAAGCTTTTATTTCCATAACTAAAACAATAGAATGTATTTCCATAGCTAAAATAATAGAATGTATTTCCATAGCTAAAATAATACAAAGAGAAGCTGAAGATATAAGCTTGTGAAGAAATAAGCTCTTGAAAATACCCAGTTTTTGCACAGAGACATTTTACCAACTACTGTAATAATTTCAGAAGCTGGTATTATTAATTTATAATTCATATTACAAGGAACTGGGGCAAAACAATCATCTTTAGATACTGGATGTGCCTTTGCTACTGTCCTGGTTTCGGCTGGGATAGAGTTAATTTTCTTCCTAGCAGCAAGCATAGTGCTGTGTTTTGGATTTAGTAGGAGAAGAATGTTGATAACATGCTGATGTTTTTAATTGTTGCTGAGTACTGCTTATGCTAGTCAAGGACTTTTTCAGCTTCCCATGCTCTGCCAGGTGCACAAGAAACTGGGAGGGGGCACAGCCAGAATACTTGATCCAAACTGGCCAAAGGGCTATTCCATACCATATGACGTCATGCTCAGTATAGAAACTGGGGGGGGGTTGGCCGGGGAGCAGCGATCGCTGCTCGGGAACTGTCTGGGTATCGGTCGGCGGGTGGTGAGCAATTGCATTGTGCATCACTTGCTTCGTGTATCATTATTATTATTATCATTATTATACTGTTACTATTAGCATTACTATTTTACTTTATTTCAATTATTAAACTGTTCTTATCTCAACCCAGGAGTGTTTCTCACTCTCACCCCTCCGATTCTCTCCCCCATCCCATCGGGGTAGGGGGAGTGAGCGAGCGGCGGCATGGTGCTTAGTTGCTGGCTGGGGCTAAACCACGACAGCTACCAATTAGGAGCATGCAGTCCATCCTAGGCTTTCTCCATTGTTAAAATACTTCAAAATCCTTTCAAGAGCGTGTGCATAGAGATACTTTGAAAGAGACACTGGCTGTTAAATAAACACATTATGTAATTCTTTCATAACACTAAGACACACCTCTACCACCAGGTGCTGTGATTCTACTATATATTCCCCTGCCGATAAATAAACTTACATGGAGAAAATTTAACTTTGCTAACACAGAGATTAACATACTCTTTTCTCTCTATACCACCATGGTGGAAAGGATACCCTCCCTCAGAAATAAATCCTTTCCTTCCCCCTAATCAACTTCTCCTCCTCTCCTCACACACACTGTAATTTTGCTCTGCCACTTCCAGGATGACCACAGCGACAGAGGAAATAGGGCCATATAAATTGGAAACTAGGATACTGCAGTTATATGTTCTACTTCACATATTCAAAGACAAATCAGGAAATGTGTAGTCCACAACTTTGTCTTACCTGCTGAATCTTATACTTTTGCATGTAAGGTATAAACTGAAAGACAAATCCAGGTACACAGAGCAAGAAGTATGAAACTTCATGAACTATAAGTGATCCCCAAGTCGCAATCTGGAACTTTGTGTAGTTATCCAGCATGTAATTCCAGGCATTTTTAAATGGTTGCTGCAAGGGATTGTCAGGCAAGAAAGAGTCTATATATTCCACCGCCAGATAAGCAGAGTTTAAGATATTAACGCTGTCGTTCGTTGCCATTGTTCAAACATAAAGCATCACAATTACAGTTCTTCTGCAGTTGTTTGTAAGTAACCTGCAAATTTCATGAAAAATTGAATAAACAGCAGTTAATCTTCAGAAAACAAACATTACCTTTTTTACCTGGTTTTAAAGTAAAAACAGGGAAGGGAAAGACAGATTCTCTTTCTACAGAATAATGTAAAAGAACAAAGCTTAAGATTTGTTTGAGAGGCAACCCAATTTGAGAGGCAATCAGCTCTCAAGTTTTGAGATTAGATCAAAGGAGCAAAAGGATAAAGAAATATTAATTATTACCCAATTTTATTTCAAGTCTTTTGCAGGATAATTGTATTCTGTACTAAAAGAGCACAAAAGGTTCAAACCAGATTTAGAAATTAAATTAACTATGGTTTCCTGATTTTCCAGCCTCATTCTTTTCATAGGTGTGAGCCAGAATCCATGCAAACTACATCAACACAGCAGACTGCCTCGAGACTGCAACTGGCTTGAGGCAATCCACCTTTCCATAAGTCAGGGAGTTTTCATCACGGCTCCCAAAAGCACAGAGGCAGCATTCCCGCAGGTGCCCAGAAGTGCTGCCATTTCCACAGAGTAGGCTGCTTGTTGGTTTGGGTTAGAAGGGACCTCTAAAGGTCATCTAGTCCAACCCCCCCACCACAGGCAGGGACCCCTTCCCCTAGACCAGGTTGCTCAAAGCCCCATCCAGCCTGACCTTGAACACTTCCAATGATGGGGCATCCACAACTTCTCTGGGCGACACGTTCCAGCGTCTCACCATCCTCATCGTAGGAAACGTTGTCCTTATGTCTGATCTAAATCTACCCTTTTTTAGTTTAAAACTGTTGCCCACTGTCTTGTTCATACAGGCCTCAGCAAAAAGTCTTTCTCTCTCTTTCTTATAACCCCCCTTTATATACTGAAAGGCTCCAGTAAGGTGTTCCTGGGGCTTTCTCTTCTCCAGGCTAAACCACCCCAAGTCTCTCAGACTCTCTCCACAGGTGGTGTGCTCTCTGGTGATTTCCATCGCCTTCCTCCGGGCCCCCTCTAACAGGCCCATCTCCCACTCTAAAGCGTGTGCACAACTCACAGGCCGGAGGACGCTGGCTAGTCCCCAGCTCACACACTCACGCTAGGCCCAACACAAACAATTGTACCAACCTCGCTATCCAGCAACATCAGTTACCATTTTTCTTCCTTAGCAACAGCATCCAGATGCTGCCATTTCTTATTACCAGCAAATACCATTTAATTAATGGTACGTACGTCACAGGAAACGCCAACGAAGCTCACAAGCCGAGCTCCTGGGCTGTAAGGCTACTTACCCTCCCGAAAAAGCAGCCGGCTAGCCAAGGGACCAGCGGCCGGGCTGCGCCTGGATCAGGCTCGTCTGTCGCGTCCAGCCCCTGCGAGGAAGCGGAGACACCCTGGCTCACGCCGCCGGCCGGCAGCCGGCACACGCCGCCCACCCGTGGGGCGACGACGGCGACGAGGCGAACGCCCACGGGAGGCACCCGGCCCGGGGTGGCGGCGCGGCGCGGCGCGGGAGGAGCCGCACAGCCGGCCGGGCACCCCCGCGCCGGGTCAGGCCGCGCCCGCCCTCGGCCTCCCCCGGCCCGCACGCCCCTCACCTGCGCGCGCGGCGGCCCCTCACGCCGCGGCGGAAGCGGCAGCGGCAGCAGCAGCGCCCGTCGCAGCAATAACAACCGCCGGCTCCCGGGCTGCGCCCTCCCATTGGCCGCGCAGCGACACCCGGCGCGGCGCCCATTGGCTGGCTGGCGGCGGCGGGGGGAGTCAGGCGTGCGGAGAGCCGGGACGGAGCTGGGGCTGCGGCGCGGCGATTGGCTGAAGGGGTGGAGTGAGGATAGTGAGACCCAGGGGCGCAGCCAATGAGGGGGGGAGGAGGCCGGGTGACGTCAAAGACGTGATGAGGAGGAGAGCGTTACCTCAGGCGGGCGGGGTGGAGTGGGAGCGGTGGCAGCGTTTCGCGCGCCCGGACACGCGCGAGCTGTTCCCACGCGGCCGCCCCGGGCCCGAGCGCCTACAAGCGCGCGGGGGGGGGGGGGGGGGGGGGGGGGGGGCGGGGCAGTCGGGGCGCGGCCGAGTACGAGGGAAACGATCGTTCCCGAGCGCAGCCTGGGCCCGTGGGCCCTGGCCTGAGTAAGCAGGACTGAAATACAGGGCTGCGTCATGGTAGCAACGGGCCAGAGCGCCGTTCGTTCAGTTTGGTGTCACGCAAGTAAAATTTACACACAATACTACACAATTCAAATAATACCTTTCTAGTGAAGCCCACTACCCTACCCCACAACGCATCATACAATACCAACGGTAAAATGAAATCCTCCAAAAATAATGTTAACTCTCAACCGTCGCACTAATTTCACAGCTCGGAGAGTTCCAGTGAAACTTACACCTGGTCACTACTTTAAACTACCTGAAAACCAAAGCTTTTGGAAACAAACCTGCAGCAAAGCAGTGATACTTGCATGACCAGTCTCTAAACCTTAATAATTCTTTTCAATTTGCTTGCATTCACATCTTTAGAATACCAGCTCCCCCCCCCCCCAAAAAAAAAACCCAAAAAAAACCCAACACAACTCTTCACTGATGTCAGTATTATTTGGGTTGAGACTTGTATTGAGAAACACAAGCTTTAAGCGACTTGTTGGCATTAGGAAACAATATACAAACTTTTATTTGAAGAAAATGTCTCAAATATGACAATAACTTTGGTCATGTTAAAAGGAGGCCATCCAACAATGAGTAAAAATAAGCTGCTTTGTAAGCATGGCCACATACAGTATATTCAGATATTAGCTAGTAGAAGCTAAGGTTACACGCATAAATAGGTCTTAGTACCATGCAAGTTCAATGCAATTTCATACATTCATTATAAATTTTCAGTTACTTTCATGCCAAATCACCTTTTGGATAAAAAGGTAAGAAAGAAGTAACACCTAAACGTGACCAAAACTGAACAGGAAAAAAAAAAATTGTAAGTACAGACAACATTTTTATTAAAAAGATCTTGAAATTACACCTGTTCAAGAAGTGTTATACCATCTCTGATCTCTCCTTCAGTGGGAATTAGTAGTGTTAAGCATTGTTACATATCAAAAAATACAACTCTGTTTTACAACATAGTACTGGCATATTCAAAGTACTGTGCCAAATTATAAATAGTAAAATCAGGTTTTGAAGTATTTCAATAGAAAGCAACTTATGCTCACACAAACATATGCACATATTATAGTTATGTAACAAAATTTTTATAAAAGGAAACATTTACCCCATGCCAGCTTGAATTACTGAGGTGGGATTCAATACCTACTATGAAGACTGACGGTTCATTTCTTTAAATATATTTATTAGTCTCTGGAAAAAATAAGACAAAAATTTACTTTCACCAGAATACACACCATTCTTCACTGACAATCCATTTCTCAGTCACAACTGACATAAGTCAGTCCTTATGAAAGTGGCTTTTTTTTTTTTTTGAAGACCTTGCAATAAAAAAATGGTCCACCAGACTTCAAAAATTCAATCAGCTTCTGCTCAACTGCAGAATAATCCTACGCATTGCTTCTACCTAGAGTAATCTTCATCATCTCTCATCTGTAATTGTAGACAGTCACGTCTTCCACTGTGACTCAAGGTGCAGCTACAAGTAGAGAAGTGCTTAGATACTCAGTCACTTCAAATACACTTGTTGAAGACTGCTTCTAGTGCATTATCAAGTTGAAAATCCCTTTACTGATCATAATGGTTTGTCAATAACTGTAACACCTAGAGTGAGGGGAAAAAAAAGGCATAAACTTCAGGTAGTATTTCAAAAATCAAGAATATGAAAAACAAGTTTTAATGTAATACCTTGCAACTAGTACAACATCAAAAAACCTGTGCATCAGCATCAGTGCTCATATTTTCCTTAATTTCTCTCTAACAAAGTTCTGAAAGTTTGTGACTTGAAAAATTTGCCATTACTCAAGTTTAATTGTTATCAGTGAAATATATCCTTGACATTCACTTAAATAACTAATTTAAGAAACTGCAGTTATTGAAGGAAAAGATTCTTGAAACAGCTCTTGTTTTCTAAATATCAAATCCCAAAGAACTTCAGAATTGTACCCCCGTAGGCTGAGACACAAATCTCTTGTTAAAAAAAGGACTTGTCATACCAGAATCATCTTTCTGACTCACCACTTACGTGGCTAAATCCCTCCTGAGTCCAGTTTAATACCATTTTTTTTCCTTGTAGTGAATAATTGTTTGAAGTCGTCATTCAAAACATACCATCAGATTCTTCACACCCATTCTAGAATCTTATGTTTTACCTTAGAAAGGACTTTCTTTGGATGCTTTTGTCAAATTTCTTATCCTAGCTGTGATACTGTAAAAAGTCTGTTAAAAAAAAAAATCCATACACATTACCTGCATAACTTCTTCCTGTACTCATACAAGATGACACAACTGTCCATTTATCTGTTGTTGGATTATAATATTCCACTGTTGATAAATTACAGGAACCATCATCTCCTCCAACTACATACAAGAGACCATTTACAGCACAAACACCTAAAAAAAGACAGGAAACCAATATGAAAATTAGCAATTGGCTTGTTCACCCCATAAAAATATGGTTTTTATTCTGCAACATCATGAAAGCAGCAGAAACCCAGGAACATGCCATTTACACCAAATGATATTACTACTGTTTTAAAGTAATTGTTGCGTATACCTGCATTCCTTCTGCACATGTTCATGTCTGCAACCTGCTTCCACGTACTGGTGACGGGATCAAACACTTCAACACTTTTTCTTACCAAAGGACCATCATGACCACCTACTGCATACAATAAATTGTTTAACACACCAACACCTGTGAACATACGAAAATACTCAAAATTAACCAGAGAATGGTTGGACTGATACAACGGAGAAACAACAAATATTATGTCCACTAACATAAATCCTTCATCCAGTCAATGTTAGGAACTACTTCAGAAAACATTTGGGTCAGGATGCATTAAAGCAAGAAGACAGTAACTACAGCAAGACGCTGATAAAATGTCTTGTGTGCCCATCTACCTTATTGCAGCATACAAAGACCAGAGCTGTTCTGCAACAGAAGATTTAGAAAATTTTGGACAAAAAATGACGTGCAGGAAAATGAGGATTGTTGAAATTTAGGACTAATTAGAAGTGACAGTAAATGAGACAGTGTGCTCAGCCAGTGTAACGGAAATCTGACAAGATGATAAAGCGTGAGTTTTTAGAAAGTAAAAACTGTGCAGTACGGAGGATACAAGCTGAATGGATAGACATTATACAATAGGGATGTTTCCACTGAAGTGTTGGAACACCTGGTAAACATATATATGAAACAAAAGTAAACAGAGTGAGCACCTTCCTCCTTTGGGATTTGGAGGAGAGCACCAAGGGTCCTCGAACCAAGCTTCAGTTATCAAAATATCCAAAAGGATATTAAAGGGTCTCCTTTACAACAAAAGTTTATCAATCTGTAAGCTTGGGATGAAGGAACAAATAAAGCTAGTCTATGTCTACTTGCTAATCGGGCTGCACATATTGAAAAGATGGTAATAGGGGAAGCAGAAAGGAAGGCCTGTTTCTTTATTCCTCACTTTATAATGCACTATGACAACCCAAACATAATGGATTTCAGAAATGTAGGGGGGAGGCTTTGCAATAAAACTTGTGATTGATGGACCATAAAGACAACTGAAAAACACACTACTACGAAAGTACATTGGGAAATCTAATATATGTCACATTTAAGATTATGAAACTCAAAGCTGAGATACAGATTTGCAAATATAGTTCTTAAAGGGTTCTGTGGAAAGGGCACAGCTTAAAATCTTTATTAAAAGGAAGCAGCAAATATGAATGCAAAAGATCAGTTAAGTCCTTCAGAGAAAAAAAAATGCTGGGTTAAAAAAAAAAAAAAGAACCCCAAGACCTTAATAGCCAGCTGAAATATCTTTGAAAACATATCACTAATATTGTATGTAAGAGCCATTCCTATATGGGGAGAGAAACGATTCCTGCTGAAATAACTACATTTTCTTATTAAAAAGGCAGATTTTAATAATTAAAGGAAGAGGGGAAGGAAGAGTTAATTGGTACTGCAAATCTGAAAAATAGCTTCTTAATAGGACACTGCTTTATGAATCATGCTATCTAATGCTTTATCAGTGATATTCACTACTAACATTTCCTGATATCCTTCCCAGTTAATTCCTCTTTTATTACTATTATTTCTAGCTATCGTGTCACAGTATAGTGTGACAGGTTTTCCTTCTCCCACTCTGATCACACTATATTAGGCAGGATATTACAACATCCATCTTCTGCAGCATTCAACATTACAGAGCCAGAAGGAGGGCTAAGATTTTTAGTTTAAATATGTGATGTGATATAAATCCCCCCAGCCAGGCTTTCTATATAGTTACCAACCTTCCTATTCAGTGTGTAGAGTTTTCCCTCTGCCACATTGCCATTTTTTCTTTGATAGCTACTTATTTTTAATAATGTCCTCCACTCCTCTTTGGTGCTTCATTTTCCCTTAATCCCACACCCAGTTTCCAAGTCCTACCTTATTTCTTGCTCCTTCCGTCTGTATCCTCTTGTTGCCGTCTTCCGAGTTCTCCTTTCTTTATTTTTCTTTCCTGCCCATTTTCCAGGACCCTGTCTTATAGCTCTCATCCCTCCCAAATGGCCTATATCTGGATCTGAAGTTCCTCATCTCAATGTGTTGCTGGAAACAGATCTGTCCCCGTATTGATCAACTGAGAAGCAGTTGGTACTAAAGAAGAGTAACTGAGGGTTAACCTCTGAAGCTGAAGCAGTAGGAACAGAAGAGGTGGTTCCTTGAGATGACCAGAGATCCAAAGGTTTAATAAAGGAACAGAATTCTCTTTAATTAGCACCCATAACACCACCAGGACTGATCGCCAGTTCAGACAGTTTTGGTGGGTTTGGATATTTGGCTGCTACAACCAAGCTCAATCAGGAGTCATGATTTTCACATTACCACCCACTCCTCTCCCACGCACAAATATAATTTTCCATGTATTTAACAGAGTGGCACAGAAGAGTGTTGATTCTTTTACTCAATTATATGAATCTGAAATAACTGACTACATTTACTCTTCCTCTCCAATTTTTTTTTTTTTCATCAGAGGACAAGGTAAAAGGCAGCAGAGAGTTGAGTAAACAAACACGGTCCTGAACTCTGGGACAAGGGGAGGGAGGAGAGGGACAGAAAGATCCCAGTAGTTAGTGTATCTAAGGCACTAAATGTCAGTCGTAGAAGTAATTCAACATTTAAAAAAAAAAAATCTGAAAACATCTAGCATATAAATAGGCTACAAGCACAACGATAGTTTGCAAAAACAGAATATTTTAAAAAAATGCTGAGATAAAATGGATGTGCAGGCAGATTGCAAAATGAAGCTTTGTCACAACCCACCAACACTACTTGCCTTTATAATGATATTTGTAATTTGCCCATTTTATATAAATATGTTCCTCAAAACTTGCCAGTGTAAGACAGGAGTATTTAGTGGTACCCTTACTGCAACTCTGGCCAGTTTTTAATCCAGAATTTACTTCCAAGATGCACAGACTGAATAGCTAGAAGTTTCACAAGACAACTGTTTTCTTGAGGTATAGTGTATCATGTTTCCTTCATTAACATCATAGTTTTAGTGTAGAAACATAATCAAAACATTACTTTTAGCAATAAGAAACATATCAACTTGCTGATTTTGTAATGGTATAATGGAAGTATCGCAAACTAAGTATCTTAGTAATGATTTTAATACTTTTATATATTTCTTTTGAAATAATTTGGACTTAATTTAAATATCATTATACAGATTAAAAACTGTTCAGAGTTAATAAATAATAACGGAAAGCAAGATGAAAAGTTGCGATAACTATTAATCATCTACTGAGCATACTAGAAGTCCATCCAATTTTATTTGGAGCTACGTCTCTTCCAATTATGACGCATGTTAATGCAACCACCAGTAGATATCTGAAGGGTGTTGCTAAAAAGCGCCATCAAGTACTTGGCAAAAAGGTGACTTAACTAAAAAAATAAACGTAGAAAAATAATATCATGCAATTTGACTTGAAAAAGTCCATGGGAACGCATCTAGAGAAATAAAACAACTTCTGCAAGTTGAAAAAACCTGAAATACCAAAAGACAAATAGAGGACAGTGAACAGTAAATGAGATTTGAGTCCACAATATAAATAGATAATGAAAACGCTAAAGTCAGTTTGGAGCTGTGGAAGCATCATTTCATTAAACAAAATACCACAGGCACTTTTGATGTCTTTAAAGAGAAATATACATACTCGGAATTGCAAGAAGGAAAAAAAAAATCCACAAAAAAATAAAGAAGGGATTTTTAAGAATATAAAGAAATAAATGGATATACCTTGGCTAAACGATAAGGAAGGATAACATGTAGTAGCCTATACATATCCAAAGGATGTAAACACCAGGTGATGAGGAGAATTACTGAAGATGAAACAAAGGGTACGTAAGTGGAAGTAATAGGATGAAACCAGTAATACAAACTTAAGAATGAACAAGGACACAATTTCCTGCAGTGAATCAGAATGCAGAACAAATCCTCCAAAGAGATGGAAATCTAGTCACAGTTCACACAGAAACTCAACCTGAAAATGCTATTAGAAAAATCAGCCCTACACTGGCAAAGAGACATCTTTGAAGAAATGACATTTTTTCATCCTGGCCTTTGAGATTTTGATACTTCAGTATTTAGGTGATATTAAATTGTCACAATACATGCATATTAGTCTGTATGTTAAAAACATCAGAAGTTATGGGAAGAGGAGGAATATGAAAAGTATGAAAAAGCAAGGAAAGATATTTACTATTAACAGACTGAATCTTCCTCTGTAGGACAGTTTTGTATTTATAACCTGCAATATATCAGCCATCTAAGACTAACACATTCTATTAGACTCAGACTTTAGCTTACCTTTTATATTTTTAGATACGTTTTAAAACCACAAATTTGTTTCAGTTTTACAAGGATAGCTGATTCTTGTCCACTCACCTGCTCCACTCCGTCTAGTACTCATTTCTGCAACATAGGTCCACTCGTTTGTATTAGCATCGTAGCATTCTACTGAACTAAGGCACTGACGTGACGCCCCATCGTAGCCACCAACAGCATACAGTTTACCTAGAAGGGTAACCAACAGAAACCTGGAAATTTCTAATGCACACAGACTATATTGGTACACAGCCTGAGGGGAAGTCATTGTTCTCTGAATTAGCTACTAATCAGTACCTGTCGTCAATCAGTTACTGAGTTTCTGTTTGGTAAATAGTTTAAGATAGTACACTATAGTTCTTGTCATTTTTAGGATGTAAGAGGCAGCCAGCATCTAACAAGAACAATGTCAGTCAAAAGATTTTAAATTGCCTAGCTGAAATACAAAAGTACTTTACCCTGTTTTTAATTAAGGACTGTTCAAAAGCAAGCTAATTCAAGTATGTCCAACACTGGAAGCTTGCAGATAGGCTTCCCAGAAATATGAAAATTTCAGATGAAAATTACTTGTATAGTCTGCATTTTCCAATTAGAAACAGCAGTGGTTCCTATGCAGTTAAAACACACACCTAAAACTGTTTTAAGACCCAAGAGCCAGCCCAGGTCTGCATTTTGCGAGCGACATCCAGGTTATTCACCACCAAAGCTAACTCAAAAGTCGGCAGTTTTCCTGAGACTGTCCTTGAGATCATCCCCAGCGTGCAACCAGCAAAGTCAGCCACAGATAACAGAGCTGACAATACTGCAGTGGTACATCACTGAAGACCAATTTATAAGGTCATCACTTCAGTCATCAGGCTCTCTAGGGACATGCGTAACCTAGAGCATGCATGCTTAGCGAGCTTTTCCTCAGTTGGCCTCGGGCACAGTTGAAGCTCTGAAAAAAAATTTAGAACAACTATGCTAAAAGCTGGTCAAACCCAAGTAGAATGATTATGTGTTGTTCATACCATTTGAATTACAAAGTTGAGCAAAACCATAAATCTGAAGTATGTTTTCAAAAGTGAGAAAAGATAGTAAATTATTGCATTTCCCCTCCTTTTTAATATCATTTGTCAACTTACCTCCAACAACACCTACTCCAACACTACTTCTTCTTGTGTTCATTGGAGCTACATGAAACCACTCATTAGTCTTTAAGTTGTAAACTTCGACTGATGATAAACCTATGAAGACAATATAACGTTTTCTGTATAAATCTAGGTGCAACATACTGTCTACCTTCCAGAAAATTCTTCATATCTCAAAACTCATATTATTTCATTTTAAGGACTCTTAATTACTGTGCAAAAGTCACAACTGATGTCCTTTAGATAGCCAATTACAGTCAACCCATTCTTGGTGTCTGAAAATGGGCAAATTAATAAAAGCTTTTGTGGAACTCTGAAAAATTCTTCCCTGGATTTTTTTCTTTATTTTTTAAGTCACAATGCTCTCTCCTACATATGCTTCTATAATACTTATTAAGAAAAAGGATCATCTCTGCACAAATGGTTTAATGCATCTAAGAAGAGAATGAACAGTGTATGTCCAAAGCCTTCCCACAGGTCAGAGAAAGCTGTTTGTAATCCTGTTTACACTACATGAAAATGCAGAGGTATGTTTCGTGTGCAAACAGGACAAAAGAGACCAGGTAATTTTTCTGCTTGTATCTTCCATGAGTTAAGGACTCTGACTATAGAAGGAATACTGAAAGGCAACTTGTCAAAGACTCACTAGTCATTAAGCCTAAACTCCTAGAAAGGAGCAAAGAGTCCACTGTTCAGGTAGAAGGATGTGACCACTAAAGCACATTCCACACCACCAGATGCCAGGCTACCCTCATGCTTGGTTTCATCACAGCTACCAGGAAAGAGACATTCAAATTTGATACAGTTATGTCAAGAGTAGTCAAAGCTAATCAGCACTGTATAAAGGCAAATATACCTGTACTCCCATCAAATCCTCCCACAGCATAAAGAAGGCCATTTAATACAGCTGCTCCCAGTGTGCTTCTCCTGTCTTGCATATTAGCAACGCTTGTCCACTGGTCCTTCACCGGATCATAGGAATCTACTGTGCGAACTCTCAAAGAACCATTGAAACCACCAACAGCATAAACCATGCCTCCCATGTACACCATTCCTAGAGCAGGGAAACGGGGAGAGAAGATGAGCGGTTTAGTCTCTGTCAATTAATTTTAATCCATAGTGTCCTAAGCATGCAGATACTTGACACAATTTACAGTACTCGCTACACTATCAGTCTTTTGACAGTGCCCTAGAGCCACACTTCATTCAGATTAAGCACTAGAAATTCTGGCACTTTGTTAGAATCGTTTAGGTTGGAAAAGACCTTTAAGATCATCCAGTCCAACCATTAACCTAACACTACCAAGTCCACCACTAAACCAATTAAGGGTAGAGTAATAATTAATTTAATGTTTCCCACACTTCTGAATATCATGCTTGCTGAATTTCTTCTTGCTTAGATATCTCAGCTGCTTTAAGATCACATTTTCTCATTTTTAGTATTGGTTGGTCACTTCTTCACATTTTTCATCTCATTTAATAATAATAGGGTATTTTAATAGTGAAATTACTCATTATTATAATGCATTAATATTTAAATTTATTTATCCTCAGTATCTATGGGAGGTATTAAAGCAGTTTATTCTAGAGATTACAAACCGAAGCACAAATCAAGATCAAGTTATCAAACTTGTATTGTTCCAGATGAGCAAGTAATTCAAATTTTAAGGATGAAGACTGAAGTCAAGGCTTAGCCCTTGTCAGATAAATATCTTAAGTACTGTTCCAAAGAACGTACGATGCTGTATACAGGCACCTAAATTCTGAAGCATTATGAACCGCAACAAAAAATTAGGCATCATTTACCCGCTCTACATCTTCTGGAAGGCAATTCAGCCACCTGATGCCAGCGTTCTTCTTTAAAATCGTAACATTCAACACTGCGAATTGCCTTTGGTGCCTGTCCTCCAACTACCATCATCAGCTAAAAGGGAGATAATACAACTTGTCAGTTATCTGCATATATCAGAGCACCTGAAAGATCAAAAAAGTGCTAAAAAACAAAGCAAGCTTCTGTACAATAAATAATTAAAGGATGCTTCTCCTAAATAAGACATTTGAGTCTTGCAAGCTCGGCAAAATTCATTTTTTTAAAAACACATGCAATTTGTAATTATTGTTTCCAGAAGAAATATCTGAGGTGGAAAAGCAGGAAGCAGTTAGAATCTAGGTAGAGCTTCCGTGAACAAGGCAGATCCTGCTGTATCTTCACATCCTACTCTGATCTCAGGCATGAGAATTTAATGTCTGTGATGTTCAATGCACTGTGACCATCCATCACAGAACAGCCTTTTCTGGTTCCTTTGTGAGAAATGTGCTAAATCTGCTGAATGGAATCTCCTGTTCCGTTAATTTGCAGTTGCCATAATAGTACTATGAGAAAACTTCTTTACTTTTTTGGGAAGAAGATAATATCTAGTGTGTGTTTTGTTTTCTCCTAAAATGAATGAAAGGCAATATTTAGCTAAAAATTGAATAAAATGTCTCAACTCAAACTTCAGTCTTTGTTTTGTTTTGATTGTTTTTAAAAAAACAGGCTTACTTCCCCATAATTGTTTATTTCTCAAATGCTGAAGCACCTGTTAAAAAATATATATTGGGAGGGGAGGTAGTGGTGGTGGCATGTGTAGGTGGGAGACTAAAAACATCTATATCATAAGTAGAATGGAGCATAAAGCTACTCACTTGTTACATTCTTGTGATAAATAATTCTGGTACAAAAATTTTTTACAGGAATATCCCAAGTGACGGTCATGCTGTCATGAAATCTTTTAAAATGGAGTTTGAAGAAATAAGTACATTGCAAAAATAAGGGTCTTACTTTTGGAAGGCTAGCGGGTGTTCTCAATTTTGTTCGAGTGCTTTTCATCAATGCTCGTTGCTCAGTTGGCAGCAAGTGATACTTCATAGCTTCAATGAGGTAATCTTTACAAGCGCTGCTGTTCTTAACCAGTATTTCCTCTTCAACTCTCTGTTTATTAATAGAAGTTTAACAAGGTCTGAGCATGTTAAGGAAGTAAAACACAAATCACAACCTGAAGTGAAATAAAGCCTGTGTTATATCACACAAATGCAGACTAATCTGATTTTTTAGATTGTCATTTAACCACATTTAGACACAAATTTATGTGATGGCAATATGCAGTCACTAAAAAGAAAAAATCAGATGTTGATTCTCAATTAGTAAGTGGAAGAAACAGTGTTAGGCAAGGTAAATCACTTTTCTTACAATCAGGCACATTTCTTGACTTTTCAAATACAGAGATATAGAACACTTTAAGGGGGGAGTAGTGGAGACTAATCTAACAAAACTAGTAAGCCACCCTACAACAATAAAAAACCACAACAGCAAAAACCCCACAAAACCAAACCAAAAAAACCCCAAAACAACCCACACAAAGTGGAGGAAATTCGTATCACAAAAACAGAATTTCTAAAATAAACACCTACCAACATACTGCTACATCCACTAACCAAGGTTTATAGTGAATTCATATTTTCAGTCTTAAATATTTGTCCTGACACCAAAATATTCAAAATGAGCTTATAAAATTTGAAAAAAAATTATTATATCTGAACTAGGTAAAGGAATGTTTCCTTTGTCATTAATTCCTAATCAACTTAAACAACAGATACAATTCTGAAGTTGAAAATTCACTTATGAAAACAAATCTTGTATAAAAGATTGTATTACAAATGAAAGCTAACCTGATCGCAGCAAATTAAATAGTTCAATTACCAGTGTGGTATGACAAGTAGTCAGCCAAGCAGATAAATTACTTATATCTATCATGCTCTGTGTGGAAATCCCTTATTTGATACTCTGTGTGTGTATGTGTACATGCATATGTGGTGGTGGCTGTCTACTTTTACTGTCAGTAACACACTACATTACACTGTTGTTTAAATTGTCCGTCTGGCATTAAAAAAAGAAGACACAGAAATGTTCACGTGCAGGAGAATTAGTATTCCTTTTTGCTTACCTGAACTAAATATTCCCGGGAAAGCAAAGGCAGCCGAACATGCTCCATCAGGCGTGCCATTAGCTCCTGCCTTACATCTTTGTCATGGTTTACCCACGCTATCACTGCTTCAAATACCTTCCAGGAAACAAACAAATGCGAGTCCCTTGACTTACAAGTTCATAAGTATGAAAATACCAGTGTGCCTCCAAAAATAGTTTTTGCTTATACTAAAATTCCTAACGTAAGAAAAGACGACAGCACTTACAGCTCCCATTATTTATGTATTTGTCTACTACAAAATTCTGAAGATGCATTAGCCAGTCTCTTTTTATATCACTCCTCTACTGGTGTTTCAAGGATAGCTGTGCTACATTGACAAAATGGACGTAGTAATTTCATTGATACAGAAAATCCAATAAAACTAGATAAACAAACAACACAGTGGCGATATTACAATCCTCATACTTTTCTTCCTTTCTTGGAAAAGCAACCTGCCACATCATCGTTCAAATGACTTATCACCATTGAGTCTTAGTAGGGAGAAGCAATCCCAAGCCTAGTTTCTCCTCTATTGCACAGCAGCTCATCATTCACTAGAGCATTAAAAAATTATACTCCACAGAAGCAGCAGCACATTCATACCTTCAGGGTATGACGGGAACAGCAACATGACTTTTCCAGTTGCAGTTTAACCAGATAGTTCTTAGATTCAAAGTTTCAAAAAGGTTTTAACACGAAACACTACCTAGCCATACAAATCAGTATTCAAGCATGCTTTTGAATACAGTTTAGCCTCATTTGGACAGAGGTGTTAGCACCACTATACACTCCTTGGAAAAAAGAAAACTAACCAACATACTTTAAATTGATCACAACTGGATTAAAAAATGACTACATCTACAACCTGAAAACCATTAGAGGTTCAAAGAGGTGCACTGAGCTCACTGAAGATCACAGAGTTTAAAAAATGGCTTTAAAAGAATGAGATCTAGCTAAAGGTGAGCCAACATGTATTTAAACTCGTTTGGTTACACCAACCTACCTAGCCATCTCCTTTGCAACCCACATTTGTTCAGTTAGGCTAAACAGCCCACATATCCATAGAGAGTTTTAATATCTTTGTGGGACTGCTGATGTTAAAGTTAGCAGATGGCATATACTTGCTCTTCAAACTACTGGTTTTGAGTTATTTTTCCCCTGGTAAACCAAACTGCTGCATATGTGACTCACAGCATGTGTTCTGTTTGTTCTGCTTGAAGATGAAAAGGAATTTCCATTTAATTTAGTTTCCATTTTTTCAAAGGACAAAGGGTTATGTGATTTAATACAGTTCTAGGTTTTTTTAAGAGTTGAGATTAATTTTCAACATCAGATTGACAACACTTTTGGGAAAAATCCTTTAAACGAGCACAATACGTGCCTAATTTCACTGAGGAAACAAATAACGCATCCAAATAAGCGTACAAGAGCAGTAAGAGCAAGCTCGCTCCCCATCCAAAAGGATAAAAAGAATACTGGGATACAGATGGTCTTACCTTCTCTTCTGAGGCAATTGTGAGTTTGTCACTGGATATAAGACTGCACACCTGCTCTACACCAAGATTGAGGTATTCTTCACTAAGTACGACATCAGAAAAGTGCTGTTCTGTTTGGAGGAAAAGAAGTACTCTAACATACAGTGCGAAGTGTAACCCACAACAAGCATCAAAGTAGCAGAGGAAAAAATAAAGGAAAATGATACAATATGCACGCTATTTCATCATATCTAGAAGGAATACCTTAAATTGAAACATTTGATATAGGTTAAAGCTTGGTCTCACAAACAGCTTTTATATTTAAAGATTCTTTAAAATAATTGAAATATTAAAACACATGATACTAAAAGTAGCAATCATAGCAATTTAACATTTTCAGCATTGCTTCATCTCAGTACTTGTCCTTGATAGTTATTTAAATCTCATTTTGCTAAGTGTATACACAAATACAGCAAAAATTATTCCAGAAAAAGAATATGCCCTCTATGCTGTTGACAAACATGTTTTAAACCTGCAATTCAACATGAACAACAGCTGATTCATTAGAACTAACCAGCAGGTTTGCAGTCTAATGTAGGTCAAATCAAACAAGTCTGGATCTGTTGCATCTCTCATAACTTCTCCAAGATCATAAAAATATTACATATCACAATCTCTACAACATGTAGAAGATGTGTAGTTTTTCCTCATTTTTTTTTAATGCCTCAACTTAAAGTAAACAAAACTGACAAAATTCAATGTTTTAGTTGTAGAACCAGACATTTTCTTTTAACATAGAGCATGTATCTTTATCAAGTTGTCAGTTATTTGGTTATCCTCTCCCTTCCTTAAAATTGCTTTAAGCTATTCAGTTGCTTAAAAAGTAGCTCCATCTAGTTAAATGTTATTTTTCCCCTCTTCAGCTATTCTTAATAGAAGTTAGAAGGGACAACTGTTACTGGGAATTTAAGAATTCACTCAAAATTAGAATAAGGTCAAACATACTCAAACTAAAGAACTTTTTAAAGCCTTTTCTATCACTCGACTAGTGCTACTATATATAGTTAAGATGCCATGCTTGACAAACTGTCTTAAGCTGTTTAAAAAGTTAAAGAATGCTGAATGCTTCCAGATTAAGAAGTCTAAATTTTTCAGGTCAACTTTGCAGGGTACAACAGCTTTTTTGCCCTGTACTAAGGATTAGAGAGCATAAAACCAAAAATCTAACACAGTATAATTCTTGTCCTTTATCCAGTTCAGCATCCTGTTCCTTGAAATGGGCAGCACAAATTGCTTCAGACAAAAGTCCAAGAATGTATGTGAAAAGTATGATAATAAAACCTCCTTCCATAAAGGTCTCACTATAACCATGAAAGATTAGAGATTGGTAGCCAGAAGGATGATATTTTATCTTAACCACATTTTACCAAACAATGAGTTTAGTGAGATACAGTCCAGTCCTCTTGAATCCTGTTAAATTCTTGACTTTAATACCTTCCTATAGTAGCAATCTCACGGTCTCATTGAACAAAAACGCCCCACATCTAAATTTAACACCCAATTTACCATTACTCAGTTTTCAATTAATATCCCCATGTTCTAATGCTGAACGTGATGATAAGAAAAGCTGCAACCTGTCAACTCAAAATCATTCATGGATTCATCAAAATCCATATTCCTTTTCAGCCTTCATCTCTAAAGTAGCCAGTCCTTGCCTTTTCAGTCCCTCATCCTACCAGCCTGTTCATTCATGCAACCATCATCACTATGAGTCCCCCCAGTTCTGTAGCATTCTCTTATGATGGACACACAGTATTTTCTGCCATATTTCAGGCAATGGGAGAGAAAGGATGAGGAGAAATACTATTGATTTTTGTAACACCACCATTACTTTTGCAGTCCTTACAAATCTTTACGTCTGTTTGCTTTTCAGACTACAAATATGCAGTTTCTTGAGCTGAAGTAGAATTTTCTGAGGTACACTTACTGAAATAAGTATCTGATGAATTTTACTATTTGCATATGGCAAACAGAAATTGAGAAAGGTAATTTGCATACATTAGTTTTATGATAAACTCCAAATTTCAAGTGACGGTGCCACAAAACAGCATGTCTGACTGTACTCAGAAGTTAAGAAGCAAGTAGAAAGGGGAGGCAACACTCAATCTCAAACAAATCTGAGGTTCAGAAGCCTTGTTCATCATCCCTTGAGAAAGCGGATCCAACAGTCAATCACATCCAACAGGATACACTTCATAAACTGGAAATACCCAGTTGATTTTATAGACTTATATACAAAAGCCTTCTATTTTAAAAAGGTGATTTCAATTTATGACATGCTCTAAATAGGAAGAGATCCAGCTGCTAACCAAAAGAGTGAAAGTCATGAATTTTCAAAGTAATACAATGAATGTGAGGCTGTCTTCTGTCTTCATGCTAGGAAGAGAACTGTAGAAGAAAATCTGACAAAAACAGACAGCACTTGAACAAAAACGAAGACTGTTTTACTGGATGTCAGCCTCTGTGCTTAAAGCATAAAATAAGGCATGGGGCCAAGCGAAGAAAGAAGAGTAGAAAAAAAAGGAGACATTAAAACAAACTACTTGGTCAATAGCTACAGGCTCAGGTCCTCAATCAACACCTGGAAACAAATCCTCAGCTGAATGAAATGCAGAACAAGGAGAAATACGAGAGTAGATTGCTATATAAATTTTAGTCATCAGGAAAAGCGGTAAGGTAAAATCACTTGTCTCTTAAGAACCAGATCTCTTGTTGTCAAAGAGACCATCTTAACTGATTGATAGGTAATCTTTTGACAGAAGCCAATTGAAATTACGGCTAAACAGATTATTCAAAATAATTAGAAACTGAAAAAGAACAAGGAAATGCAAAAACACCAATTAAATCTGCCAATGGCAATTTATCTAAAGCTGTTCAAGTGTTGAAGACAGAAGGCATTATTTTATTATATATAAAAATAACACTTATGAAATTCTAACTTTTTGCTTCCTTTTAGGAAGGATATCAGCATCTTTGAAATATATGATTCAGTACTAAGAGTTCCAAAAATCCTATTCAGATCCTCTTCTTCCAATAATTATGAGAGAAAAATAGTACTGGGGGTGTGTGTATTTTTTTTTGCCTTCTGGGTTAGGACTTCTACTATCCCATATTATTGCTCACATCCTGAAATCTTTGATAATCTGGAGATATTAACATCAAACATCATGAAACTTATGACATGATTAAATATTTCATGCATCTCTCCCCTGCAAAATCTCAAATTAGCTTGGCTTTTATCTGTTGCATTAGGTAACATACTACTTTCTTCATTAATATCTCCTAGATAAGCAGATAGAACTATCTGGCTGGAAGTTTTCATGAGAGAATAAAATACTTTTTTTTTTTTTCCAAATCAGAATTTCCCACACAGTGTGCAACTTTGACAAATTCGTATTGGAATCCTGCCCCACTTCTTGCCACTTTACCCAGACATTGAAGCCAGCTGGCTCCAGAGTCGGGCAGCCTGGAAACAAGCTGGCTTACGAGCTGCGGAGGCTTGGCTCCCAAATTCCTACTTCCTAAGCAAGTAGAATCCTATTTCTTTATTATCAAAACTAAAATCTGCCTTTAAAAAAAAAAAATCCCTTCCATTTTAGGACATTTGTAAAATATCTGTTCCAATTGCATATGAAAAACAGATTTTCATATTTTTGCAACCAATAGAGACCGTTTCTATCCAAATAGCTGAAGATCTGTCCTTGTCTGCCCTGTACCACTAGGATGGGACTTCAGCTTCAGGGATAAACTAAAAAGACAAAAAGGAAGGTATTAACAACAAGAAAGGGGCTAGTAACAAAATCTTTGGAAGTACAATAAACAATGCCAGTAATGGAGAGCACAGGAAGATAATAGGAGCTGTAGATGTACCCCTTTTGGTATTTTTCATTATGAGTCTGGAGATGTGTATTATATATACACACAGCAGCAGTAAGCACTTGACCTACCTCTTCTATCCAAATGGCACATAGTCTTGCTGGCCATAAAGATATTGACACTAACTTTATATTTTGCAATTACATAGGAAGAAAAGCTACATGTGAAATCCGCACAGGTCATTTTACGCTATAATTATTTGTGGATTAATTTACAAACACTATTTCACTCATATACCTACAGTCAGACCTTCTCTGGCTTAATTGCCTTTACTAAGTGGAATAAACAAATACAGAAGCAAAGGTCTGCTGAAGTTCCCTCAGATTAAAAACCTTTCAGAGAATCATGGTGGCCAAAAATAAAAGCCTGTAACCCATCTTCTCCTTTTTGTTTTATCCCAGTGGCTGTTGTCAGTGTTTGTTTCTGTGTATGACATTGTTGAAGACTGCTTAAACTTCTGTTCCATTATTAATAGGCTTTGGTCATTTTCTAACATTTTTCTGAGGTGTTCCAGTAGCTGATGACACTTAATATCCATTTCCAGAAATCTTTTTAACATTTTATACACTTTCAGAGATCTCCTCCCAAAGATCTTCCCGAAGCCACATTAACATGTATGAAAAACATGGCCAGAACTTATCAGTACCAGAGGCTGCAGCTGGAAAAAAGGGAAAACTCCCTCATATTCCCTAGATCTTTTCATGACAGTAATCCAATGTATATTAGTGGATGAAACAAAATATCACAATCAAATATATCAAGTCTCATAAGTGTCTTTTGTCTGATTTAGGCCAACTATTTCTATTCCACAAAAAAGATGATGATACTTTTTATAAACTAAATGGAGTACCTGCATCTTTCTGATGTGATAATGCTATAAAACCAGCTGGAACTTTCTAGAAATGTAGCTTCTTTCTGAACAGATAACCTCTTGGTTTAGAGCAATGCAGAGCATGGGAGCTTGGAAAGATCTAAGCTGTACATTCACTTAAAAGAACAATGACAATTTCTCAAGCAGATGAAACAAAAATATTTAGCAATAATTAGTTTTTAAAATTATTGCTCCAGTTCACCGTGTCGCATTGTGATTTTTTTTTTTTTTGGCTTGGGACAAAAGGTCTTTGCTAATGGCCTAACATAAGGCACTGGTCAAGCAGGAACCCCAGCCTTATTACAGAGGGATAGATACAAGCTCTGCCAGTTGGAGAACCAGCAGAAGCTAAACATCGCAGAGTCAAGTTTTTTTAAAAATCTGATTTACTTGTCAATTTTATGCTTAAATAACTGCTTGAGAACACCATGAAATTCACAGCAGCCAAGGTATCGGAAGCATAGCTACAGCCGTTGCTACTCAGAATAGAATCGTAAGAACGATTCTGCTAACTACATCCTTTCAATCTCATGCATACGAATGTACACAAGAATAGTCTACAGAAGACATGCATACTTCCAAGTCTAGTCAGGGCTCAAAGTTTTAGACTCAGAGCATCAGAACCAGGAACGCTGTATCCCACAGTTAAGTACAACACAGCAATCCCTGCTTCACAACACATGCTAAGATTCCCTAAAAAAAGTTCCTTCAACATCTCCTCAGCATGATGCTAAAAGCCAGAAAGGTTTGCTGTGTAAAGGTGGTCCTCAAAAGACACTTCTTCCACAGGTAAGCCAATGTTTCCAAACCCCGTACTGGCCTGTGTGGTGAGTGGAAGTACATTATTATTCTTTGGTTATAACTAAGAAATATGTCAAGGCCTAAGCACTGAGCAAGTGTGTCTCTACTCCAAGATGACATACCCGTCTTCATTAAAAGGCTTTACCAATCTATCTTCAGGTTGTACATAACATTACAAAAACTATGAAATGCACCATATTCTTAGGAAAAAATGTTATCTTTTTAACATCCTCTAAGACTACGTAAGAGGTATCTCAGACTAAACCTGAGGACAGACTAGCAGCGCTCATGCCACATACTCTTCGTAGGAATCCTCACACAAGAAGGATGAGAGGCCTCAGCTGTACGCAGTCCCTAACTGTGCAAGTGTGACAAGAGCCGAAGCAGGGCTGCCTTCAGGAACATCATGAGAACAGGTAGCATCTCTGAAAGTTTAATTGCAACAGAAGCTCATTCCAAGTAGTCTGTATCAATTGTCCACTATTTTCAGATCTCTCCATAGGCATCATAGATACATGTAAATGATTCTCCTAAATTATAGAAGTCTCACACTCTGCTACAGGAGGACCAACCCCACCATAGGATTACGAAGCTCCAATTTTAATGAAATCTGGGTTTTCACTCCCACTGGAGGGAAGTTCCCGAGTTTCACTGTTCTAATAACTTCTGATTTACATCGGCATCCATTTGTTTTTATGGTATCATTGTCTATTAGCAGAAGTATCTCCCTACCCCTTTCTCCTAAATATAAAATAGCAAGTGTAACAAAAAGACTGCGAGAAGTTAAGCATCCAAATGCTTTTCATTTTCTCTAGCAGGGAAGTATTTTCACTGCTTTTTCAATCTAATAAGCCCCTTCTGTGCTCATTCTAGTTTCTGGAGCCTTAATCCCGAAATGTCTGCTCCTGGGGGTTCAGATGTCAGTGATACAAGGCCTAATTCTTAAATGGCACAGCCATATATCTTTGGCTCAGACTTTTGAGAAAATTTTCTGCTCGTGTAAGAAAGAGCCTTGACAAAGTACAAAGAGACATTTGAGATAAGAATGGGGGAAAAAGAACATATGATGGCTGAGGTACAGGCAGTAAGAAGCTTGAAAATTCAAGAAGAAAAACATAGACCTGAAAAGGTATAAAACTGTACAGAAGAAAACCAGGGAGTCAGCAGACAGAAAATCCAGCAAGACTGATGATCAGCCCATTCCAAGGAGAAATGAAAGCTAACCCTTCCTCCATGGGCGCTTTTACCAGGAGTACTGAGCATGCTGGTGCTCAGCCCAGTAGCTTGCAAGTCCAAGCTAGGACCAACAGATAGCTTCCTTCTCCTTTTCACTTGTCTGCATCCTGCTTGCAGAGTCTCTCTGAGCACAGCAAAGGATGCCTGAATAAAATGACCCAGAGAGGGAAGGTTACAAGGTGGTCACAGCTCCTGTGCTCTCAAATACATTTAACATTGCACTCAAGGTCTTGCCAGGGTCTTAGATTTTATATTTCTAGAGAGTAATCTATACAAATATTAGCTTCAACTACTGAATTGAACAAAGATTGTTTAGAAGTAACTGAACTAGTTTAGAAGTTAAGGCAGAGTCAGAATAGAAGTTGGAAAAAATAATTTAAAATTCAAAATTAAGCAACCACGATATCTAAATGTATTCCCTAAAACATTAAATATCTGAACGTTAACTCTAGTTAATAACTGTATGCCTTGCTTCCTATTGCATAAAAGGTCAAAAATATAATCGCTTTTTGGATTTGATATTATATCACTCAAAGACAAAAGATTTAATTAAAACTTTTTGCATAATAGTCTAAATACAGTTACACAAAGTCATTCAGACACATACACATTAGAACTTCTTGAATAAGGTATGCATTACAAAAGCCAGTACTTTCAAAAACAACCTGAATAGCTTTTGAATTTTTTAAATTGATAGATATATAAATAATTTCAATACAATTTCACTAGACTAAAAACTTCTGAGTATGACTGATTTGTATACCTCAGTTTCATAGTTAAGTCAGCAACCAAGGATTCTGTTGACAGACACCTAATCATATGAATTTGCTGCATTTCTGTTTTTTTGCTGAAACATGCATTCTTGATAGAGATACTATAATCTCCTGGAAGTGGGTTAAAAAAAAAAAACCTATACTGGAAAACAGATTTTCTAGGAATTAAGGCAACAAACCATTCATGAAAATCCTTCTTTTTATGAGGTCTAAAATTACTCAAGGCAATAAAAAGCCTATTATTTGGACCTAGACACAAGAACTGAAGCACTTAGTGCTCTATTTCAGAAAAATCTTCAGTTTTAACTCATTGTTAATAATGCTAATTGGTCACTGTACATTTTAGAAAAGTTATGAAAAGCAATACAATTGTATGAATTTTTTCCACAGCGTTATCGGGATATTTCATTTTTAATTCTCTTTTCTGTATTGCTCTCATACTAAGCCTGACAGAATGCTAGGGATTAAGGAAGGCAGCACAGAGAGCGTAATGCAATGAAGTAGCTCACACCCTGACTATGCATAGCACATTTATCTCAAGAATAAGAACAGAGTGTGCATTGCTTTAAAATTCACAACACAGATACAGCAAAAACACAGTAGGAGTTGAGCTGGCAGCTCATGGTACGGGCCAGCAGGACTTCAAGAATATGATGACAAAAAGGGACGCACAGATGAGGAAAGTGCTTTCTGGAGGAATTTTACAGAAATGGAAGGCAGTGTGGTTATGGAGGAAAGAGAAGGTTAGTTCCAAGCACAAAAGTAGGAGAGAGAGAGATATGACATTAAGATTCAAGTGAGGGTAATTCTGTTGAACTGGAAAAGCCAAGGATGAGAGGTTGAAATTTCATCCAGGGGGGAAAAGGAATATTGCAAAGGCAGTAAAATGACCTTAGCAAACAGAGAGGAAGTTATGGCAGAGATTTACACTGCAGCAAAAGGGAAACATGATGTAGAGCAGATTTGGTAGGGAGGGAGGAAACAAAATAGAGGAACACGCAACTGAGTAGTTGAGAGAAAATGGTGGAGGACAGTTAAAGTTGCCAAGTTTATGAACCTGAATGACTGGGAGAACACTGAAGTCAGCACTGACAGAGGAAGACAGGGAGAAGGGAAACTTGATTAGATGGAAAACAATTCAGTTTTGCTGAACCTGAAGTAGAAATGAAACCCCCCAAGAGACAGGGAAAGATCTGTGTCTGGGCAGATAGTGCAAGCTGCATGTAAGGAAGCATACCTGAGAGTCACTCTCAACCTCCGACAACCTGCGATTTCTGAATTTCCAAACAAATTTGTCCTAATCTGAATATTCACTGCCAAAGCTCTAATCAAAATTCACTACTTTGCTGGCTAGTAAGTTAAACCCTATAAAAGAGGAGGATCTTTTTCACTACAGAAAGCTTCTATTAAGAAGTAATTCCTCAGTGTAACATCTTCAGTCTTGACAGTCAAGACATTGAGGTGCTGGAGCGTGTTCAGAGAAGGGCAACGAGGCTGGTGAAGGGTCTGGAGCACAGGCCTTATGAGGAGCGGCTGAGGGAACTGGGGTTGTTTAGCCTGGAAAAGAGGAGGCTGAGGGGAGACCTTATCGCTCTCTACAACTACCTGAAAGGAGGTTGTAGTGAGGTGGGTGTTGGTCTCTTCTCCCAAGTAGTTAGCGACAGGACAAGAGGAGATGGGCTCAAGCTGCACCAAGGGAGGTTTAGGTTGGAAATTAGGAAAAATTTCTTTACGGAAAGGGTGATCAAGCATTGGACCAGGCTGCCCAGAGAGGTGGTGGAGTCACCATCCCTGGAAGTGTTCAAAAAGCGGGTAGATGTGGCACTTTGGGACATGGTTTAGTCTAGTCTACCCTTGATTGGCTTAGAGTAGACTTGGTAGTGTAGGTTAATGGTTGGACTGGATGATCGTAAAGGTCTTTTCCAACCTAAACGATTCTATGATTCTATGACTCAAACATCAAGACCCCAAGGCACTCTACACACAAAAGAACAGTAAGATCCTTGCTACTTGAACAAATTAAAAGCCTTAGTTTTGGTTACAGTATTATGCTACAAACTTACAAGCTTACACAATGTTTCATTTACTTTTTAGTAATCTACATTATGCAACCTGTCTTGGCATCAAAAGCAGTCAAACAAAGTTTTAATCCATGATGTTAAAAATTACCAATTTAGTAATACTTTCTCGGAAACTGTAGTTTCCAACACCAGAAAAATGTTGGAATATAAAGGAAAAAAAAAAAAAAGGATTTTAGTCTTCACAGCATCATAGAAATGTAAGCTAGAAAGAACTTCAAATCATCTAAGTTTTGCACACAGACATGATCAGCCTAAATCAGAAGTTAGTCTAACCAGGCTTTTTTTACAGCTGCGTAACAGTGGAGGGTCCATAACTTCCACAGACAGCTTGCTTGATCTGTGTTACTTTTACATTTTCCTTAATATATGAAACAACTTTAGAAATACCTCGGAAGTTAAGCTTACTCATTCTCAGTCATTTTTACGCACAGGAAGATTTGCATTCCTTCTCATCCTCCTAGCCTTTTAGTTTCTTGACTGAAACTCTTCTCTCACAGTCTTTGTCATAGGTCAGTCTGTTTTCTTAACATGTTCATGTTCAACTTCCCTTGGATTCACTTCAGCCTGTTTGCATCTGTCTTAAAGTTTGGTTCAGCATTTTTCCACCTGAGGCCTCACCAGCATCAAGAAAAAGGGAATAATTATTCTCCCTTGTCCCCCCCCCACAACACTACTGTTACTTCACCACAGAATCAGAATTGTTTTTTCATTCACAACAGCAAGCAAAACAAGAACCTAATTTTCAAAAATGTCAAGCCTTACTATGAGCCAGTCCACTTATAGATACGAGGAACACAGTCTTTAAGATGACAACGACAATGTACTTCTAGTAATAAAATCAAGAGTTCCATGAACATCTTTTTCAGAAAAAAACCCGAGAAATAATCCAATTGCAAGTGCTTTTTACAAGGAAAGTAGAATTTTGTTGGTTGAGCTATACGGTTAGTTAGAAGATGCACCTCTATCTACTTTGTGTCAAAACAGAAGAAGGAGACTACACATAACCTTTCTAGTAGCAAATGTCAAGTCTTAGGCTAGGTGAGTAGGATTTTCAGAAGACAAGTTGATAACACAATACTCATGGTATGATTCTTGCTTCTTAGCCAGTGCAGTACAGGGGCTACAGATAGCCCCTCCCACGCCCTCATCTTCTTTCTTCCCCAGTGTACTTCCTACAGACTTTGGCTTGCGGCAGTTGCCAGAATTTTAATTCTTCTTTCCTGATTTCCTCCCCTAAGTCATGGTGCAAAATTTTAAACAGCAAACTAGCTTCTTTCTAGATTACAAATTGCTTGGACTCTATATGGCCCTGATAGGCCATGAAGGTGCTGCCCCTTTGTGCTTATCATAATGATGTTCCAGCCAGGAGACTTTATTTCTCTTAAAGACATTCATATCAAATGCACTCTTCATCAGAAGATAACATGTCTGCAATATCCTGGATGAAATTCGGTTTCCTCTGGGTGGGGTTGGCTATGCATGGAACCCATGTGTGTGTACCCACACACACAGATATCAAGCTATATTCTATACCAATGATAACTTGCCTGCATACGTGTTGGCCTTGTTCAAGAGATCTGTGCATGCATGCATGTCAGCAAAAGCACGAATCCCCAAGCAGTTGATAGGATGAAGCTGGGATTCCAAAAATTCACAGCAAGTCCTTTTCACATCCTGCAGTTGCAAGAGACCAGCTGCTGGGAGCAGTACCTGTAAGAAGCAACAGGTGGTTAATATCCCAATTCAATTCTGAGCTTATACAAGAGTATTCTCAATATTAATAAATAAAACAAAATAATCCATTAAAAAATTAAAAGACTAAAAGAGAGGAAAATTCCAGCATTATGCAACTGAAGAACTTAAAGCCCAACACTAACATGCTTTTACCTCCCTGCAAATACCATTTAAGATTTAAAATAACAAGCAACATTTCTACCACTGTGTTCACTGGGAAATCATTCCACAGATTGTAATTCTCACACTTCATGCAAACCTCTTCCCAACATTCATTCACAAGTTCCCTTCTTACTGTTCCCAACACTCCATAATTATATCTCATTTCCAAACCTTCAGCATTAGGTATTTCTTTAAATTAAAGTTTTCTAGACCATGATAGATTATGTAAATCTTGCTTGCATGCAAGCACTGGACATTGTACCATTTTTTAGCATCAATAATAAGCATCTTTATGCAACTGATTCCAGTAAGGAATCAATTCAGCTTCCAAAGAAGTCTGTGACCTTCTTGGAAGAATGACAATGCAGGCATTTAAAAGCCTGAGCATATAAAATATTCTGTAACTCATTAATAATCCATATCAGTAATGAATTAGCATAAATGACATATTTATCCTTCAACTTTCACAAAGCAAGCAAGAAGTAAAGAATTTTAAAAACTGATAACATACATTTTATTTGCCCATTAAAACTTAAACATGAGATTTACGTGAACTATAATTGTGCCTTTGAGCGAAATTCCATACTGCTTTCTGTAATTTCTTCTTCACAATATTTTCATTTTCTGTAGCTTTGACAGTTATTTTAATGAGACTTCTACTTTAGAACATAAAGTGTGAAATTAACATTAGTTTGCATCTTCAGTGGATGACAACAGGCAAGATTTTAACATGGAAGTCTTGCAACTGTTCCCTTACATATAGAGAAAACATATACTATAGGACTGCATCAACAATAAGCAAGCAAAAAATACACCAAAGACAATGGCTGCCCTACTTTTGTTAATGTTTGTTTTTCATTTAAACGATTGCTTGGGCAGAACTAAAGAGAGTCAAACAAGAAGAAAACTAGAAGAAAAGAGCAGAGTAAAACTATTTAGAAAACTGTGTAACACCACATGAAAGCTGCAGAATATACTTCTACATTATTGCTCTTGAGAAGACATTTTAGTCTTAGTAACTGTCTGTAGAATCAAATATTTGCCATCATCTCTGTAAGCATCTACCTACTTGGTTTCTGAAGAGCTACTGTTATTGTTTACTCTTTAGATTTTTTTCTTGAAATAAAACTAGCAATTATGACCCAAACTAAACCAAAAAGGACTTCAGGTGTTACAACCTTGTAAAGCTAATGTCTGCTTAAAACTTCATTTTTTGGTCCTGCTTCTACTATGTATGGCTTTTCCTCTCCCTTCAGCCTGCTATATGTGAAGCCTGCTTGAAAACTGTCTTTCTGTTCCTCAAGATATTAATCCCTAATTTGAAGCAATAATCCACTATAGCCTCCGTTTTACACATTTGGCTATCAATGTAGACAGCAAAAAAGAAAGATCATGTATTTAACAAGAGTTTGTATCAACTGTTAATGAAAGAGCAATGAAGGAAAAGCACAAATGTGATTGCACTGAGATACACAGACCGCTGCTATGCAAAATAACTGAAAACTAGTTTAAATCTTAGGTAATCCTTGAAAATATCAAATAAGCCTAACAAAATAAATGGAGATGTTCTGTATGCAATAAGCACAACTGTCAGATAGTCACACAATTCAAAACAAATTTAGTAAGCTTAAAGGTTACTAATCCAAGGTTAAAACAGTACAGTGAGCTAATTTTATTTTAGCATATGTTTTTGAAAATGTGAAGATAATATTAGTAATACATTTTCTAGTACTAGAACTACAGCATGATTAGTTATAACAGCAAGTGGATAATTCATTTGATAGTGAATTTTAGGATAAGATATGAAATTAGAGACTAAAAATCAGGGCTAGAAATCTACTGCAAGTATTTGATTACACAACTTGGGTCCCAGTGAAGCAAACACTTCACACCTGCTTACAACTTCAGTAACTAATTCAAACACAGTCCTAGATAATCATAGGCGTGTTATCAGTATAGTCAAGCAAATAACTCTGAGAACAATCCTTGACTGCTCTGAGAACAATCCGTGACTGCTTAAATGGATTCAGTAGAAAAATGTGTAAAATTATCAACTTGGGAAACGAAATGGAAAGGTGAAATTTGAGAATGGTGTGCAGAAAAGAATTTAAGATTTGTATGCACAAAACAGTCACACTGAGACGCTTGCTCACTCATATGAACGTAAAGCAATGTTACAAGAAGTATAAGATCACTCTTCATTATGGGAAATTTAAATCAGCTCTGAAATCACGGTAATTGAATTTGTAAAGCTACAGATTTCAATACATTTTACTTACCAGACAATAAGACATTTAAATCTAAATATATTTATGTGTACTCTGCTAACTAAAAAGGAAAAGAGAGGCAAAGTGCATCAAATGTATCACATTGAAATTATACGTTGGGCTTTGGTTACTAGGCAACAAGAGCTGTGATGACATCTAGCTATTTCCATTTGTACCTATAGAACTGTTAACCTGGAAGCTGTAACAACCTGCGTTTAAAAATACAGTTTCATCACAGGCCGCTTCGCTCTGCTGAAGCCGGGGGGCGGGGGGGGCAAACTCCTCTCAAACCCATTAAAAAAACCTATATTAAAACTGCAGTAGAGATTAAGTTTAACTGCTGCTAACTACAAACTGGTAGGCTATAGCTCACATTTATTTCCAAAAATAGCCAGTAGAGGGTACCCTAACTTTCCTTTAAAGATCAAAAATTAATATGCATACTGCTTTGTACTGCAAGAAATGCAGAGGGGAAAAAAAAAATCTCCCATTGCTTATTCTATGAAAACGTACCCTCATCACAGCGGTTGTTGTTTTTCTAATCAAAGAAACGGAACAGATTATTATTACAGATGGCAAGTAAGAAATTACATATTCTATTTTTCGTGTCAAAGCCATGGTGATGAATCTTGGAATGACTGATACATTTCCTAGAGCAGATCATTTAACCCTTACAAGTCTTTGAAGACTATTCCCTGGTTATCTCCTCCTGCTTCTCCTTCCTGAAGTGACAGCCCTATTCCCAAAGCTGTGTGCACCCACCATGCCAAATACACCTTTCCAACTCCACTGAGAAAAAAAGGACTGTGACCAGGTACAAGTATTTCATAGAATAGAATAGAATCATAGAATCGTTTAGGTTGGAAAAGACCTTTAAGATCATCCAGTCCAACCATTAACCTACACTACCAAGTCCACACTAAATTTGTTTTAAAATCCACCTGCAGGGCCACCTGCATAGTCAGGAGGGATCACTTAAGGCCTTAAACTTGGGTGCTGTTTTCACTGGAGTACATTCCAGCCCTTCAAAATAACTTGGCTAGATCATCAGCCCATATTTGAGGCTGCTGTCCTCTCTTGTGGTCCTGCAGGTACATGCCAGGAGTATGTTGAGGGCTGAGGGTACTGATGTTGCCTGAAGCTTTTCTCCCTCTTTTTTTTCCCAGGCAGCATCATGACTCTGTTCACCCTTGTGCAGCTGGACATATTTACCTCATGTGACCAAAACACACGCATATTGAGCTCTGAGGCGAGGAGCAGCCGGTACAGGCAAGCAGCTCTCCAGTTATGTGTGACCCATCAGTTCACAAGGAACCCGTTTACAACAGTCTCAGGGAGATCTAGCCTGTGTGACTGACCAACAAGCCTCTACAATGGAAGAAGGCTCAGAGGAGATGAACTCAGGGAAGAAATGTAAGGAATGAGCACCAAGTAGTGTAAAGAAAACTGAACTTATCTCAATACAAGGGGGACTGGAGGATAACCTTTTTTTTTTTTTTTAGATATACGGCTGTACCACTGAATCATCGGATTGTGTAAACATCCTTCTCTGAGGTAATTAGTAGAGTGTAATGTCTTCCCCAGTGTCATGGTTTAGCCCCAGCAAGCAACTCAGTACCACGCAGCTGCTCACTCACTCCCCCTGCCCCAATGGGATGGGGGAGAGAATTGGAGACTAAAAGTGAGAAACACTCCCGGGTTGAGATAAGAACAGTTTAATAATTGAAATAAAGTAAAACAGTAGTAGAAATAATAACAATAATAATAATAATATACAAAGCAAGTGATGCACAATGCAATTGCTCACCACCTGCCAACCGATACCCAGCCAGTTCCCGAGCAGTGATTGCTGCCCCCCAGCCAACTCCCCCCAGTTTCTATACTCTGCATGACGTCATATGGTATGGAACAGCCCTTTGGCCAGTTTGGATCAACTATTCTGGCTGTGCCCCCTCCCAGTTTCTTGTGCACCTGGCAGAGCATGGGAAGCTGGAAAGTCCTTGACTAGCATAAGCAGTACTTAGCAACAACTAAAACATCAGCATGTTATCAACATTCTTCTCATCCTAACTCCAAACCACAGCACTGTGCCAGCTACCAGGAAGAAAATTAACTCTGTCCCAGCTGAAACCAGGACACCAGCTAGCTGGACCAGCACGGGGGGAGAGGTGTATATGTGGCTCAGCCCAACACAAAGTATAAAAAAAAAAAGTGAACAACCAACAGATGGAACTATGAAGAGAGCAACAGACTTGAGCTGGTTTTATCCCACATATTCCTTCCTAGTGAACTGGGGATGCCCAACATCCTGACAGTGGGCATACAGAGACCGGTAACAGGAAGCACTTTTGCATGGTGATCCAAATATATATTGCAATTGCTATATTTTGCTTGTGTTGTGATTTCAGTATATTGCTGTACCTCTCTGCTACATCAAAACATAGCATACATGTAGCACCAAGTATCTTCAAATAAGTAAATTTTATATAAAACATTAAACCCTTCTCATGGACTATCTAGAAACAGCTGGTCAGAGAAGCTGCCCCAGAGTGCCTCCACACCAGACAAGGGAGTTCATCCTACCTGAAAGCTGCTAGATGACTTAACAGGCATCCTTTCACAGTATATTCACTTCACAAAGTTCAGTGCTACACTTGCCTTCACACAGCCCCTTGCTCCCACAGTTGGTACCATTTTATGCAATGCAATCTTTTAGCACCTGTCTTGCTAGTTGAGAATGGAGGAGCAAGTCCAGTGGAAGGAGCCACCAAGATGATCAGAGGGTTGTAGAATATTACAAGGAGAGGCTAAGAAAACCAAATTTGTTCAGCCATAAAAGAGAAGACAAAGGGGAGATCTTATTACTGTCCACAACTATCTAATGGGTGGGTAGAGAAGACTGAACCAGACTGTTCTCAAAGATGCATAGCAGTAGGACAAGAGGCAAGTGGGAACACAGGAAAATGTGATTGGGAAAAAAGGGTTAGGTGGTTTTTTGTTATTTTGTGTGGTGTTGTTTTGGGTTTTTTTGTTTGTTTCTTTGTTTTAAAACCATGAGGGTGGTTAAGCCCTGGAACAGGTTGCCCCAAGAAGCTGCAGAATCTCCACACTTGAAGATACTAAAAATTCAGTGGACAGGCCCCTCAACCTGCTTTGACTGGACCTGCTTTTAAAAAGTTCAATTCAAAGTAAAATTTAAGTTTATTAAATCTTTCTGCCTGCTGATTTAAATCAATTAGATTCAGTAATTTTATATCAATTCATGCTATCATCTTTGCACTCCTCTTTGTACTGATAGATTCTCCTAGCCAGAACATATGGTGCTACCTGCAGTATGAAGATGGGTAAGTCAATATTTTCATCTCCACTATTTTTAAATTTCCTGGAATTTCTTTAAGATTTCTGTCATGAATTCTTCCCAAATTCAAATTGATACCCACCAACAACGCATCAAGATGAGTACAATGCAAATATGAAAATAATGAAAGAACCTATTGCAGGTTTTGGGAACAGATCCCTCAGCATAAACAAAATGAAAATTTCTCAGAACATGACTTTGCAAGCAAATAAGCCAATAAAAATCAAAGCAGCATATGCCAAGAGAATTGAATAATGTGCTAAAATAGAAAAATTTCATTCTTTATCACATGAAGGGGAAAAAAAAAATCTGTAACATTAGGAAGAGACTAACCTAGGAAAGCAGATGTGTGAGAATTCAAGCACAATACAATGCAACATAGAAGCACACAGGAGAGCAAGTTACATCCTTGCTAATGGAAGATATTCCATATTTTCAGTTATGACATTAAAATTAAATCAATTTTAGAGAGCAGCAGTTATGTTAATACCTGTCATAAAAGAAATCTTGAGGAAATACAGTAAAGTTTAACCTCTACTTCTAAGGTTTAAGTAATGATTTCAGCAAACTAAACTCCTTCACTTGCTGTTTATACTATCATAGCATAAAGAAGAAGGAAATGAAAATAGTGGTCAAAGATCATCCGAATTGCCTTATTTTTTTATTCTCATCTACATGCATCTGTGCTGTAATTAAAACTGTGGTTTGTAACTGAAGTGTAGTCTAACTTCTAGTGAAATCATTCAGCACTGCATTGAAATTATGCTATTTGGGAGTATGCACACAAAAACACTAAAATAGATACAAATATTTTAACACTTGCAGAAGTTCCAATTTTGGAAAATTCAACCCTGCTAGCATTTCTATATGAACAATATGTGCAAGTTAAGTGCACTGTTCCAGTATGAAAATACACACAAATAAGATGCTGCACTGGATCTAAAGATGTGCATGAGCTGTAAGTTTAGAACGTGATACCGTGTCTCTTATAAAATATACCTTTTAGGTATTTTAACATCCTTAACTTTATAGGCTATGTGAAGACTTGGATGTATAAATTTATCCTTCAGCTTAATTAATCACCCAATTAAAAATTAGGTGTGGGTGGCAGCTTTATAATATCAGAGGAAGGAATCAGACTGCTAATCAAGATCCAGTCCTATTCCTTCACATTCCCTTAGTACTAGACACAAATTCATTGAGCGCTCAGTTGAAAACAGGCAAACAATCATAATGTGATATTTTGAATGACTGACACTATCTACAAAGTACTAAGCAGCTCCCCACTTGGAAAGCAGCGTGACATTAAAATGGAGTGTAGGGAAAAAGTAACTGTTCTACATACCTGCTTTTTAGGCAGCATTATAATCTGTACTTAGGAGTCCACTTCAGTTACAGTGACATGCAATTTATAGGAAGCACCTGATTTGCTCAAAAAATGGCTTTAGAAGAGATACCACTTTAGAAGATTAATCTGAATGAACTACTAATTATTAGTTAAAACATTTGGGGTGGAGGTGGTTGTTTTCTTGGGGTTTTTGAAGGGGGTGGGTGTGGAAGTTTTGGGATGAATTTGGGATACAGTTGGGGGTTGCTGAAGTGCAGAAACAAGATTCACAAAGCAAATAAAGTAACAGAAGGGTCACTTTAATCAAGTAACACACTATAATTAATGGTGTCTATCCGGTCTACAAGGGAGAACCATGCAGTCTTGTTTTGCTTGAGGGTTCTCCTACATTTTCTCTACCAGAACAGTGCCCTAACCACCACATAACCACATTTTGGCTTAAGCCTCCACACAAGAGAGACAGATAGATTTTCTATTCTGATGGTTATTTTTGTTAACAGTCATGAGCTTAGCCTTTCATATCCTCTTCTTCTGTTAAAAGATACTGGAAATAGAACTGAAACATTGTCTCACTTGGAGTGAAACATTCTTGAACCTAAAATAATTTTAGTTCGAATTTTAGATTTTTCTTTCAGTGCAAAAAATCGTAGACATTTTGATTTGATAGAAACACAGTTTTTGATTTGAAGTTTGGTCACTGAATTTATATGTACAATAAGACATCTAAAATGAAAGCTCAGAATCCATCATACTGTAAATCAGTGCTTATAAGATTATACAGCTGCATAAAATTACCTTCATATTTTCTTAGGGACAGGATAATTTAAATGAGACTAACTAGAGTCTGAACAAAGCCACTTACTGCTGCTATTTTGTCATTCAGAAACTGGGCAATTTATTCTTTAACTATGGGATCTGAAGTGCTAGCCAGTCAAATAATATACAAAGCTCCCCTGCAGAAGGATTAAAAGAAGCTGAAAAAATTAAGTAGGCAGGATAACATAACTCACACTATATGGTCTTCGATCTTTCTGTAAAGGCTGACCCACATAAAGAATCGCTGTATCAGCTGATACTTTTAGCTAATGTGCTTCAGCTATAGGATTTACCTGTAACATCTCACACCTTCGGTACCAGACCACCCCCAGTCTCAGACCCCACTGACAGACACACTGAGTTTGGTTATACCAAAGATTACTATCACAGAAATATTTTTAAAATATTCCCTCATACTAAAGATGTAAAATGCTGACAAAAGAATCAAAATGTTCACAGGCTATGTTTCCTAAAGAATGAAAGACGACATTGGGGGGGACTGAGGGGCAGGGCATTGAGGAAGGAATTATTTATTAGTTTGCTGGGTTTTTTTTCTACATTACAGGCTGGCTGACTTGTAACAAACAAGGCTTGTTCTCCTAGTATAACTGCATATTTGCTGACAATCTTAAAGAGAGGGATTGAAACACCATTTGCAAAACCCTAAAGCCTGTGCTGGAAACAAATAGCAGCATAACTGGGATAGTAAACCTCTGCTTTCTCTATTATCCCATTCTCTGGTACAGAAAATGCATCCATACAACAGGGTTTTATATTAAAATAAAAATTATTATTAGTTTTTGAGTTATTAAAATTATTATTAAATTATTATACAAAACCAAGAACTAAGGACAACAGAAAAAGCATGAAGTAGAAATGCTTTGTGTGCATGGTGCTTAACTTCAGTACAAAAATTGTGTCAAGATTAACATCTAATGTGCAATAAATGGCCCTTCAGTGGACTCAAAAGACATTTGATTACTCCGAGCATTTAGCATTAGATATGTTTATATATTTTATTGAGATAATCTCTTACTTATCATTCAGTTTCCTAAAGCAGACCATATTTGTATTCTCTGAGAAATGTCACAGGGGAATACCTCCTCAAAAAACCAAAAGGCATTAGGCTTAGTGACAGATTTCATAATCATTTTAATCTAGATGTTGTGCGTATAAAATTCAGTTATGTAGGGACAGAATTCCCAAAGCAAACGGCATCTATAGCCTCCCATTTGAAATTTTTTTCAGGTGAAGGTTTAATGCATATGTTTCATGATTTAAAGCATGACCAATATCCAGACAACAGAAATGTTTTCAAGAAGGCCTTTATTCAGCTTCCAGAAATTTCATCGTGTGCATAGCAACATACATCCGAACCTACTTGCAACTGAGAGAGGTCACACACACAGTCTCTTCTTTAAGTGGCTTAATTTACTCATAATAAGCACCTTGAATTTCACAGGGAGGTAGATGGACACACACGTTTTCATTTGCATAGAATGCTTTAAAAATGAGCAAATGACCTCTGCACTTTAAGTTGGCAAGGGCTGTCTTTCAGGTTTTGCCACAGGTAGCTTTATGGTCACATACAGAAATAGATACACGGATGCCTACGGTAAAGGTCATAGCCGAGACAAAAGTAGCTGCTTTCATCCGACTCGACAGAGAAGATTCTCTAACACAGCCTAGCAGCGTGATGATTTTAAAGATCACAGACTCAGAAAAGTTACACAAGCTGTTCAGTCTGAGAAGGCAGTTTACATACAAAAGTTCTTATTCATTAATGTCTAGTTAAAGGGCAAGCACATCCCAGCGAGGCAGGATGAAGGCACCAGGGTTTAGAATCAGAAAACTTGTGATCTCAGTCCCGATTACTGCTGACCTACCCATGGGTCATCATATCCCTATTTCCCTTTTTTTGTTGTTTTGGGGTTTTTTTTGTTTTTTTCCATTTTAATAGTCTATTCAAATCTGTAAACTCTTCTGGGCCACACCATACTTACAGCCTGTCGCCATAATACCTCTCACAATAGAATCCCAATCCTAGCTGGCCCATAAAACAAGCAGTTAAAAATATTTTCCAGGCTAGCCTAGAACTTTACCATTTTTTAGCTAAATGTATGTTCAAAAATTGGGTAAACCCCCTATCTTCTAGAAAGAAAAAGCAATGCATCCCTCCTTAGTCAACTGCATAAGAGAGCAATCTCTCTTCCATTTGCATGTTCTTCCCACCCTATTTTTAGAAGGCCAACACCCTTCTGGTGTAGCTGAGCACTTCTGATCAGTTCTGAGATCAACCTTAAATCATGTTAATAATGAAAATACAGGGATAACTATATATTAGACCAAAGCAATAGCCTATTCGTCCCAGGTAGTCCAGGAACACCCATCTTCATCCACTATCAGAGAAAGGTGCATGAAACCTCACGGTCTGGAGTGAATCAGCCACAACAGATAATGTTTCCTTGAAATGTAAGGAATAGCTTGCTCTTGAAGCACAAGGATACGTCTTACTTTTTAGAACAGCATTTCTAGTTAGTTAAAACCAAACTTCACTTGAGAAAAATTAGCAGTGTCCAGTGCTTCGCAGGTAAATAAATCTAAGGGCAGCAATGGGACAAGAGCCTGGTCTTCCAGGTTTGAAAGGGGACAGTAAAAGATTGTGGTGGCGGCTATGGTTCTGGCTGGTGGGTGAGGGATGCAGGCTTCTTTTAAGAATAGGAGAGGGGTAGAAAATAAAGAGGAAGAAATGGTAAAAATTTTGCCCTTGTTAGAACTGGTTTTGTCTAGCTGTGCTGCAACCAGCAGGGGATCTCCTCCAGACTCTCAGCCACACTGGAAGCAAGTTTGGTGGCTGGCTCGAGACAGAATCTGTTATGTCTTCCTCCCTTCCGCAGTATGTGGTTAAACCCAGTATTCTGAAATGAAACTTCACAGCACTGCTCTGCTTCCATCGGCACCATCCTTTCCTCTATCTTCCCCCCTTCCAAGGAAAAAGGGAAGAAGAAAACCTAGGATGGAGGAAAGTAGAACAGGTGAACCCAACCCAGACCTAGACCTCATATGCTCTCACCTAATTAGGGAGGTAAACCTTACAGGGTGAAATACCTGCTTTGAAACACAGACTATCTAATGGTAACCCAAGGTTCACAGGTAATAATTTCCAAACCAACCAGTGCAGCTAGAAGCACACTGCTCACCTTCTGCATCCTAGGCAGCTCCTCTCACGCGTTTTGTGGCAACATGGTCTATTCATTAGCCATCCACTCTAAGTGTAATAACAACAACAATAAATATGCACATGTATGTTTTTGTACACTCCTCTCTCTAGGTATCCTAAAGAAAAGCTTATTATGTTTCAGCATAAGTAACTTGCTCTTTTACCCTTAAAAAGGGTATGTGGAGTCTTTGAAACAAATAGATATTGGAGGAAAAATAGAGTCCTTGTTCAGTATCTCACAGTCAACCTAAAAAAGGCCTGAATTCTCTCCCTCTCTTAAATGATAGCTTTTCCATGCCTTCAACAACTTTAAGCCTTTCCCCAAAGTGTGCTATTCCTGTCATATTTTAGACCATCCAGCAGAGTGTTACAGGTAAGGACACAGATTTATACAGTGACATACAGATGCTACTGTGTCTTTTTTTTTTTTAAAAAAACACTCCTTTGTAAAGCCACTATTTCACAATAAGCAGAAGTTTTCCTAAGGTAACTACAGTATGTTATTCTATTCTAGGAAAAGTTGTTAATGTAAAACATAGCAATACGTAGGAGTAATTCAAATTTTTCTTTTCATGCATTACTTTACACTTTCCAACATTAAATTTGGTCTGCGATCATGCTAGTCCGACATCTAGCTTAGCTAGAAAGCAGTGAAGTTCTCTATTTTTGTCTGGTCATGAAAAAAATCCTTAAACCACTTTATAACCTACATCTTTTGCTATCTACTTTTCAAAACTAAAGAAATTCCATCCTTCTTTGGAACCTTGTGATACATTACAACCATTTGGATACAATGAAAACCAACTATTTATTCCTATTTGTTCCTGTGCTTTCTAGGGATTTTTGATCTATTTATTGCTCATCGTGTGGCAATTTAGGAGGGACTATAACTAACTGGACTTTCAAAAGCTTTTGATATGGCTATTTCTGGACCACTCAGAATGACAGGAGTTTTTTAGCAGCTATGCACAACTCAAATAGAATTCTAAAGCATACAGAAATTTTGAACTTCCCTTATGTTACCTGACACTAAGAAAAAAAAAAAATCCCTGATAGTCTCCCTAATACTCAGGATCACTAGTGACATTGTACTGATTTATTAAAATGTGAGCTGAAACTGCAAGGAATAGCCAGCTAGAGAATTATAACATTTTTATACAGTCTCAGCCACCTCACTTTAAAAGTTTCTTCTCTGTGGGTATGCAAGGATTATTTTTTACATACATCTATACAATCCTTTTTGCCCTAGTGATCTGATATTCACTTGCTTATCTTTTGACCCTTTCTCTGATCCTGTCCTTGATCTGTAAGAGGATGCACCTTGCACAGTCCGTTGGCGTAAATGGGACTTTCTACCTTAATTAGTTTTTGGCACCTTGCTCATGCATGGCTCTGGCAGCCTACACACTCTCCTAAATCACTCATTAAAGAAACAATATGAAGGAAATGAACAGCTGTTATATTTAGAGCTGCAGTGCTGAGTAAAAGTGTGTTATTCTTTTTATCATTTAAATTAAACATGCCTGTTTAAATCCCTCAGTGACTTCCCATTCACCTCCCACAGTAGTCAGAATCACATGCTTCTGAAGTGCAGGATTACAGAGCAGCATCTCTTCTATAATGTACTCCTGCCTCACCCCATCACCTCCTCCATGAGTTTCTGATTCATTCCCTGGCTCTTGCTTAGACCATGCTGACACAGCCAAGCTACAAGCCTCTTCACCGCCTTTGCCCAGAAGTCTCTCTTCCAGATAAGCAGAAACAAGTGGGTTTTACCTCCTCCCGCCTCACCCCCCCCCCCAACATCTTCTGAAGGAACAAAGATTTCAAGATAGGGAAAATCTGTGATTCAGTTCGTAAGACCTCAGTCTCTTTTCAGAAGAAGTTCAAGGCTCTCTGCCTCCCCCACACACTGGCATCTGATAGTCCGGGACAGTCTTTTACAGCCTCAGGACAATTTTAATTCACTTCTCATACCTTTTAATCCAAATTTTAGGTTCATCTTTTATCTCTTGTACTCATTCTCAGTTCTGTTTCTCCCTTACATATTTCTCTTTAGCAACTACAAGCTGGTGTACGACAGCTCAAATTTCCATTCAGGTGTCTTTTCATTCTTACAAGGCTCATACCCTTCTGCCTACCCAATTTTCTTTGTGAACAAAGTTCTGGGATCTCCCATGCAGCAAGACCATAGCAAAAAAAAGGTGTTATAAAGAGATTCATTGGCTGGAAAATGCCAGCAAAATGTGAATAAAGCATCACTTGGAAGACAGAGAGAAATAGCAGCAAGATATCTTCAGGAAAGAAAAAAAAAAAAAGGCAGGAATGTAAAAATGTGAATACTTCAGGAAAGAGTAGTTGCCATATCTGTGCAACAACAGCTTCTCCTGGTTCTGATGGTCCTGCCACCATTTTTCTCTTTGCCTTAACCAAAGCTACAGCTGTACAGAAACAGCAGTTGCCTTCTCTACAAACTCCTTTTGCTACCTACCTCCTGGAACTTCATCCTACCGTCTATAACCAAGAAGATAGAATAGTAAAGAATTTTATCCCTAAATGAAGAACCATAAATTGTATTTATTCAGCTTAGCATAAAACATAATTTGGGAAGGTCTGCTGTAGGTCTAGCACCACAATGCAAAAGACTGTGTTGAACAGACACGTCCAAGAGACTTTTTGGGAAAACAGTCCAACTTAAGACAGAATTGAGACAACAGCTGAGTGGTTTCTGTCTGCATTGATCTGTGTGGCTGGCCGCGTGTACGTGTGCTGTATACATGTGATTGTGTATGTACCTACTGGAAATACATGTCCAGCCTCACTACCAGCTGGAGCTTGGGGATATGGAGTTGCAGCCGCCTTGGCGTTATCAGGTTACCAGATTCAGCAACCCATAACACGTTCCTCATGTTAAGTACAGACAGTGTGATTTCCTTCTGCCACGTATCTCCAAGTAAGCCAAACCAGAAAAGGAATTTTTTTAGTAGAGTATCAAACACCTATCAGCCAGGTGTGAGGCTCTGGAATACACCTTCAACCAAATAAAAAAACCCAGTTTCTCAGTCTTAAGAAAAATGAACATAGAAAGGAGAGTGACAATACAGTAACCATATCTGTTCTGCAGTGTACATAATAATATTGTGCCCCAAAAACCAGGCAGCTCCTGGTACATACTTAATAGCTAAAGTCACAAAAGATATGCTATGGAAAAAAAAAATAGGCAAAGAAAAATGCATACTACTCAGTACACATTTAAAAACTGAGAGCAAAATATTAAGTTTCCCCACAAAGTTGTTCGCTTAGTATTTTGGTCAGCAGCTCTTTTATGCGAAGCTTACTCATTTAAAGCACAAATAAATGAAGCTTGTATCAGTAATTAAATATGCCTGTAGAAAGATCACACTCCTCTTTTCCCTTCCCTCCTACACTCATGCTCCTGACAAGCAGGCATGTATAAGCAAATGAAGAATGCCTAGTAGGATTATTTCACTGGAAAAATTAGATCATTTACTGTTGCCTGACATGTTTTACAATGCATATAAATTCAAGAAGTGTGCCACTGTCTCTCCTCCAGCTAAGCCGCATATTAGTTGTGCCCTCACATTATTAAAATCCTCAAAGCTGTTGTCAGAAATACAAAAAAATGGGTCAAAAGAGGTAACCAGATGGTTGCTTGAAGCCTAATGTATAAAATATGTACAACAGCAAAACACAGTGGTACTCCACTGGTACTCTTTTAGCATACAATCAAACAGTATGCTATAAAGCTGTTTAGTCCAACACTAAATTCTGCTCAGTAAGACTTAAAAATGTTTCCATGAGTAGGGTTTGTAATGAAACTCATGTCAGCTTGTATTTAAGTACCTCTCTGCAGTGTCAGCAAGCCCCTAATATTATTAGAACTGTGCTGGCATAAAAGAATAAAAGTAAAATTTTGGATTACCAAATAAAAAGTTGTTTCACCACACATCAGGATTAACTGATTTTTTTTTTTAATTCAGTTTTAATCATGAAGTCATTAGGATGAGCCAGTTTTTTATAAAACATTTTAACTTGAATGTCTCTAGATACAACTTCAGAATTTGCAAGAGCTTCCAGAATTTAGTAGCCACACTGCTGCAGCTGTGATGGAGGTGAGCAGGAAGACCAAAAGCTTGTTTATTTTTACAGCTCTAAAAGATGATCCAATAAAGAACTCCATCTCCTCCTAAACCTTTAATAATATCTGTGTCAGGGAAATAAGATTACCAAGTGCTGATAGCTTTTGACACTCAATAGCTCTATTACATAAAACACTTTCTGTAAAGAAAAGTGCTTTTAAGAATTAGTGCAGTTGCCTGAAACCTATTAGCAAAGAAAAAAGTGAGTTTATGGACAGAAGGTTCTAGGTGTCCATGAAGGCAGCATAAATAGTGATGGTAAGCTGAAATATGATGGTGGACAGCATAAGAAAGGTTTCTAGGTTTCAAGATAAAGCCAAGTCCAGCAAAAACCCACTGGCAGAGGATATGGAAGACGAAGGAGCTGAACATCATGACAAATATTTTAATTCCCTCAGAACCAAGCAGGATTGTAACCTGTCACCTCATGGTTCAGTAATTAGCACCTTACTCATTATATATTGAAGGCGGGGGGGGCTGTCTGCAAATATTTTATAACAATTATCATATAAAAGATTGTTAAAGGAACACTAAAGCTGTCACATCAATTAGAAAGTTGAAAGCACCAGTTGAGATACCCTCTGTTCTTAAGACCTGTACATATACTGCTGTCTTTTAACCTTTCTCCTCCCTCTTTTCCCAAAATGTTCTCACAAGGGCATAACCCATGAGCCACCAGTAAAGCTGCATGGCACTGCATGCTGGGGCGCACCACGTAGTCTTCAAATGCCTCGACATGCTTAAGACAGAGCAGAAACACTATGTATTGGCATTCCTGATTTTTAGCCCTGATTCTAAGCATGTAGTCCAATACTTAAAGCAGTAGTTACAGACAACAGTGTTAATTACTCATTTTTGACAACAGTATTTTGTCTAAAAATTAATGCAGCTGACAATTTAGTCTGTCAGTGCAAAACCTACTTCTACCTGATGAAAAATGATGTACTCATTTATAAAAGTCATATCTTGACAAATTATCAGCTACCTAGGGAAACTCACAGAAGTAATAAAAGAGCCCAGGTATATGGTTTAACACCTAGCCCTTCAGCTGAAAAATTTTGACACATGTACTTGCTGCAGGAGCAGGTATTGCAAGCTGTTGTGGCACGCAAGATGATTATCAAGTCTTAACAGGTCAAAACATCAAAACAAGATTTCATTTGTGCCCATCTGAGGCACCAGAACACAGTGCAAAGACCATTTTTCTTCAAATGGCACTGAGAAATTATGCAGTATTACAATCTATTATTTCACATTATTTAACCTTATATGGAGAGAAAACTCATCTTTGAGCAATATTTTTTGGTATCAATTGTCATTAGCCAAATATGTCCAAAACATTAAGCATACAGGAGATTATTTGGGTACCAGATTTCAATATCATCTCAGAAAAACAAACTATATGAACAGCTTGAAAGATGTTTTAATGAACATTTGGCCTAACAGTCTGTCTAAAAAAACTATGTGCTGCACTAGGATACTTTGCTGAGAGTTGCTGGCAAGTTAAATTTAAGTCACAGGAAATATGAATTCACAGATTTCAGCTCAAAAGATGTTTTCAATGGTATTTATAAACTTTAATGTAAAGTCAGAGCTATTTTCATTAAAAAAAAATCTACTGCAACTATTGACAGAGAAATCAGTGCAATATTGCTCCACTTTTTAGGGACAGTAAAACAACTTAAACTCATTCACTCCAAGAAAATGTTCTCTAGAAGGAAAAAAAAAAGTATTACTGTTATATTCAACAGTGTTGGTATTACCTGACCTAACTTCATTCTTCTTTAGAAGCATGCAGAGTTTAGCAAGAAACCAGCTCAGAAGGATACTCACACGGCCCAGTATTCTGTCTCCAGTCCCAAACATGCAAGTGGTCATGTATTTCATGAGAGACTTTGGAAGCTAAACCAAGATAAAAAAGTTGTAAGAAGTGGCTGTCTGAGTACTGTGGAGACGCAAGAGGACAGCTGTATGAAGAACTGGGTGAGTGGGTGTGGGGGGGAGAACCCCACTGGCTTAAAACATGCATCTACGAACTCAAAATTGTATTCAATTAATAAATAACATAGTGAAGACTTCAGTGGGAAATACAGGTATTCTCTGAAGAATTATTTTAAAATGCTGTCACCAGGCAACTGTGGTCAGTAGATAGAGGCAAGTAAAAGTAAACAAAAGGCTTTTATCAACAACCAGCCTGCAAACTTAAGGGATGCCAGATTTAACCTGTGGTACAGCAGTAAGAGTTTTATTAAGTTACCTGCATCTGCTAGAAGATTGTGACTGCTTCTAACCAGGAAAATGGCTATCATTACCCATACTGTCATCACCAAGCTGCACTGTCTCGCATATAATAGTCTATTTGAAAACTGTTCAGTGATTGCTGCTAATTCAGGATAAACTCTTCTTAAGGAGCCCTGCATTTCAGTAGAGTGCATGACTGGGGAGGTACTGAATCTATATTAATTATCTGTTGGTCTCTTGGTGACATGCAAGGTGTTAATTATGACCAATAGGGCTGTAATTGCCTAGATCCAGCCTACATAGCACTCTCTTTTCAAGATATACTTTCACTTAAGCTGTTTCACTTTCCCTGATTATCAAAAAGTCCTTAAAGAAGAGGTGGCTAGAGAGGCACATCTGCAAATGCATCAAGATCAAACTTATTCCCTTCCTGCCCTTTTTAGGTTCCTAAACCAAGTATAGCATTTTTTTCTCTGAAGAACAGCCAAATTCCCATGGAAGCAACTTCAGCATTACCTTGTCTCAAAGCAGTTATATATATAAAATATATATATAAAATAGTATATTTACAACAGAACCTACTATATGATAAGATTCAGTGAAAGCTTCACAGCATTCAGTTCAGTTGAATAAATATTTCTTTTATGTCTCCCACCCACTTACACAGCAGCAGGCATACTTCCAGGACACAGAATGCACGTCTCTGTTCAAGTACTGAAAAGAACTCTCTCCTCTTACGATGCCCAATCACACATTTGGAAAGGACAGTTAGCCTTCGGTTCTAAAAAAGAAAAGCCTACCCCATTTAAACCAGAAAATTTCCTATGTTCATAAAGAAAACTGAATATACCCCTTTGAAAGGTTAGGGACATCTTTGGATCCACTAAGGGAAGAGAGATGCTCTTTAGTGTTCAAAGATATAATTTATTGGTAGGCTTTAGAAACTCTTGAAAAACATTCCAAGTTAGGCATCTAAAATGAAACTAGTTTCAAAAAACACGCTTTATGCTCTTTACACATCACAGTGTTGCTAACTCATATAAAGACTGTTAGTTTAGTCACCAGTTCGTATACACAAAATATTTCTTTTGAGGATAATGCTTGACAAGCATCAGAATATTCCTATGAGTATTTCGACTCTCAGCTCAGATACAAAGACAGTATGGCTCTGAAAATTACCAGAATTTAAGCTACAGTAATTTGATCATGTCAGTGCTCAAAGACTGTGGCAAATACTAAGTAATGCAATGAGTCTTATGAACTGGCTTATACTAAGTCATTTTATATTTTCTTCAAGCTGAAAGCACACAAAAACAGCTGCTGCTGTTCAGCTGATGTGCCGTAGCAAGTTTTTAAACTTGTAATTACATCATGATCCTGAACCCCCTTTTAAATTAAACTCCTGTAAATTGGTGTACCTGTCCTTTATTGGAAAGGGTACTGAAGGCGGGGATCTGAAACCATCATGAGACACAAGCATGAGGAAAAAACAACTTCATTACCAAATCTGGTATTCTGGTAATACAAGTTTCAGAAGAAACTGGTAGCCCCTAAATGGAGGGGGCATTTCACATGTCCCACCCACATAAAAATGCACATGATGCATCATGAGCAGACCACTTCTAAATATAATACAACAATTTATTCTGAATATTTTGATCTGAGCTTATTCTAGTGCTCAGCAGAAGAACAAATAAGGAATGCTACATCCTGCATGGAATTTTATTTTTGCCTTTAAATTAGTATCCAGTAAAAATGAGGCATGGTAAACATAGACCCTATGCTTACATGGGCCTCATATTACTGATAGCCCATATTTTTACTACATTTTATTGGAACTAGGATCTACTTCTTGGTGGTTTGTTGGGGTTTTTTTGTCCTCCTCAACAGAAGCAAGTCTGGATTATTCATTCTTCGGCATTCCATTCTGTGTAATGGTCTCTTCAAAAGATACTCTACATATTTCTTTCAAACATTTTTAAAGTTACTTGTACACATCTACCTTTTCCTCCCCTGCCCTCCCACCCCCAAAACAGACATAAGTTTACAAAATTTTCAGTAGGCCATTGTTTTCTGTTCTTGCTGAGTTTGAAAAGATAAATTGAACATTTCTCCAAAAGAAATAATTAATGTCTTTACATTTATGATTGCAAGCAGTTTTAACATGTGGCCATACTCTGAAAACAGACATGCAAATTGGCACCTCTTCATAACAAATAGTTCCTGATGTGCAGCTGAAATCTTGCCCACTAAACTTATTGAAAGACACTCTACTACTATAAACCAGGTGACAACTTCTGCTGGTTCTGGTTTTGGTTTATTAGAAGTATTACACTAATAAGCATAAATAAATACAACAACAAACCACTCAGATTCGCATTTACCAAAATTAATAGGTAGCCACAAGTTCCTTCTCCCACTGCATGATGACCACTTTCACATTCTCATTCTCTCTCTCCCCCCACTGGCATAAAGAAAAGTGCTAAAGTCAATGTCATGTTACTGGAAAAAAGATCCCACCCAATGTCATAAAGAAACAGGCCCTGTATTTTACTCACAGGATAATAATTTCACTCTAGTCTGCATTAACAAGGCCTCAGTGGACTACTGGGTCCAATTTTGGCCATGGCATGTTAAAAACGTAGATATAGGTGAAATGGAAAGAGTCTAGAAGACCAAGAAGAACGGTAAAAGATTTAGAAAGCGTTGCCTCCAAAGAAAAGTCTGTGATGTTCAGTCTAAAGAAAAAAATTGTTATATGACTGAGAACAGTCTTTCAATACATAAGACTGTTACAGCAAAACTAGCAACAAGTTGCTTTACAAAACAGCAGAAGGAAGTACCAGAAATCGGTCTGTAAGTCAGATACTTTCTTTTTAACTTGAAAAGCTATTAAAGCAACTGGAACAAACTACATGAGGATTGTTACAAAGTTTCCACTGTTAGATTAAATGTGGCCTGCCAAGACTAGATACATTCAGTCACTGTTTCACTTTAGAGTTCAACAGGAATTATTTTTTATGGTGTTCCCTGTAACCCCCCATTCCTTCTCCCTTTGCGCTCCTTTAACATACCCTCAGTCCTGCCTATCCAACAGTTTGTGGGTCATGCCACAAACAAAATTCAGAAGCTGATCATCTTGAAAAGCACACGTCTGTTTTCAAAAGCTGTGGGACTTCTCTGCGTTTTGGCGTGCGTTATCTGTTCATTTACCTTAGTAAAAAGTTTGGACAACATGAGGATCTTCTTTTCTGAGGATTTCTTGGGGAAGTCAGCTGCTTTTTCAGACCTTGTTTTGACAGCACCTCAAATCAAATGTGCTGTCAACTCTTATGCCTATGCCCCACGACACCATACGAATAGAAGCATCTCTGTTATACTTCAGATGGCAATCTGCGTGAACAGTAAGAGTTACAAAGGAAAGATGCATACATATTGTGTGTTCATGTGTTTATAATATGCCTATTACTGTGCAATCATTGGTCTTGAATAATTCCAGAAAATGAACACAAAAAATGACACATATTAAAAAGGATCCTGTTCAGGATTTTGGACTTTGTGTTGGTTGTACCTAACAGAATTCTTTAAAGTGAAAAATATGCCAGGATAGAGCTTTTTAAAAATACCATGATTTGTGATTTTCTCTTTTGCTATCTCACATGCACACTTCTTGTTCAAAAGCAAGACAGCATGTCTATCAGTAGGTCCGAAGTAAAGCTACATGTAATATTTTCCCCAGGCAGCAGGGAAGTGTCCACTCCCAACACAGGTGTATGTTCCCACACTTCAATACACTAACTTGCAATATTGTGTGAACACAGCAGCTGGCAGGGCCATGTTATAAACCAGATCCTTGAAGTGATCCAAGTTAAGAATAATTTAGAAAAAAAAAAAAAAAAAAAGCCGGGGGAGGAAGAGAGGGAGGGAGGGGAAAAGGAGTGTTGTGTTGGGGTTTTTTTTTGTTTTGGGGTTGGTTTTAGTTTTTGGTTTTGGGTTTTTTTTTAATACAAGTTCAGTGATCTGGTTTATAATTCAGTTCAGCAAACAGTCGTATCAGCACAATTACAGGAACAGAGAACTGTAGTGTGGAATCAGAAAGGAACACAACCAACTTTATCCCATGTTTACCCCAATCACATCCCACTCACCCTGTATCAGGCTGACCTCTAAAGCCCATAAATCCACAGCCCACGAATAACTGCAGGAATTTCTTCTCTGATATATTTGTGCTCAGTATAAGCCCTAGGTATAAGGCTGATTAAATACATGCTGAAATGCATAGGCATAGTGTGGGAGAGTTCCTCACGCATGAGCTTCTTATAGTAACTAACTCTCCCACATTGTGCACTGCGTGTAGTTAATACCTATAATGAAACTGAAAAACTTTGATATGCAAGAAAGTTGATTTGCCTTCTGAAAACATTAACTTTGATGTTCCCTTCTTAAAACATGAAAAAACGTGATATTGCATTAAGTCTGACATTTAATTTCATTTCTGGAAAAAAAAAGGAAAAAAGAAAGGAAGAGCAGAGTTGAGCACGTAAGAAAACGTGACATAATATGTAAATATGACAGAAACACTGGTACAACATTAGGCGAAGTGAGTGCCATTAGAGATGAATGATAAAATAACTCCTTCTAAATGAAGGATAAATACTAGAAGAAAACCAAGAACATACATTCATCATGTTCATATACCAGCTGTCTTACTGTTGGGGGCTGGAGGGAACCTACTGAACGAAGAACTGAAGAAAAGAACAAATGTTCTTTTGTATTTAACTAATGTTGTGATAAAAGCCAGTGCTAAGGGCTGTCCATGTTGATAGTTTATGCACTAAATGGATGTGGTTTTCTCCTCAATCATTGATTACACCTGACTTTTCTATACCTCCCCCATCCTTGCCCAAAAACCCACAAGTTGGAACACAACAGCGGGGAGCAGAAATGAACGGCCTTACTCAGAAGTTGTGAAGGCACGATAAGGAAGCAATCTCCTGTCCATGTCTAGATCAAGTGAGATACTAATGAAAGAAGCTCATAGTTACCTGCCTTTTGAGAAAGACCAGTGAGCTTGGCTATACCATTAAGTATTCATTTGTAATTAGTTTTCATAAATATACAATGTAGCTATTTTAATACCAAAGAGTACTTGGCAATTCTGTATTACTTAAACATGAAGCACTCACGCCCTTTTCAAACCAATATTGTATCACATATTAGAAATTAATTCAATAGCAATTCTTACTACGTATAACCTGAAGAGACAGAATAATGCACTTGAAATCCCATGAAGGGCATCAGAATAAGAATCATAACCAGCTACCTACAAACTGAATCTCCAGTTTAGCATATTACCCCAAATATAAAAAAATTAGAGAGACAATATTACATGGCATCTTAGGTTTTCATGGTTCTGTATTCCTACAAGATAAATCCTTAACCATTACCAAAATTTCACAATAACTTCTAGCAATCCTTATTCCTCTTATATAGACAAGAAGTTGAGAGCTAGAATTAATCTCAAGAGCATGCAAAACGTTTATAGAGAGAATACAGTTTTAACTAAGGCCTGACAGTCTGAGCTAGGTTTCTAAGTTTCCAGAAATTCACAGGAACAATTTTCCCACCTTGGCTTTCAAACTTAAGGGAAAGGACTTGCATCAGTGTATTCAGTTTTATCCATAGTCTTTGGTTCTGCCGTAATACAAATAAACAGTACATATCTAGTACTACTAATGCAAAAAGGATGGAAGTGACAAAGTAAGAATAGCTTTACATTCATTACCAGTCATATTACAAGTATGTTCAGTATCAACATTAGAGTGCAACTATATTGCAATAAATCCAAATCCACTTAAAAACTTGACTATCTTCTCAGTACTCAAGTAACCACAAACTTGTAATATCACTCACCAGGCCACATTATTTGTATTACCATCCCCAACATCATCAGATATATCTTCAGACAGATAATCTGGAGCTGTGAAAATGAAAGCCCTATCAGACTCAGGAGCTTTAAAACCTGGAGATTTCTGGCCTTTAATGAGTCCTGTATGAGGAAGAAACATAACACTGACTTTTCCTCCCCATGAACATAGAAGAGTCAATATTGCCAACGATGGGCTAAAATGCATCCTCCTAGGCAGCACCTACAGCCAAAACACAGTAGGCTGCCTGGTAAGTCCAGTCTGGTATTATGCATCAAAAGTACAAGATTAGAGTCATTAAGGTGTGTCAGCAAGACAGAATATTCTTTAAGGATGAAAAGCCAGCATGACCAAGCAAGAAGAGGTCTATTAGGGAATCTCTGACACCTCTGGATTTTGCCCAAGGTCTTCCATGGCGATACAGAGATTTGTACAACCACCAGACTGGCAAGATACAATATAATTTCAGACAGTTTTTTCACTACATACACCTATCATCAGACCAGAAGTAAACAATTCTTTAAGAAGTAGGTGACAAGAAATTAATCTTGCAGAATTAAAAGACTTATGGTATGACCTAAGATGTGGAAGATTTAGTAATAGGGTATTTTGTTTCAAGTTGGTAATATTTCTTATTTCTAGGCCTTCAGTCAAGCATAGCTAAAACTAGTAGTGACCCCATCGGATTCAGCAGCCAATAAAAAGCTTTTAATTTCAGCCTAATACCCAATGAAAGCAATTAATTTCAGAACACACAACTGCAACAGAAGTTTTCAATGCCAAATACAGCAACATGGCTTTGTCCCCTGCAAAAGCAGTAGAATAACTGCTAGTAATCTGGCACTGGGCAAGAGCAGAAACAAGGGCACAGGAGCAAGAAGAAAAACAAGAGAATTAAATATATCATCTGTTATACAACTAGTTTTAAACTCACCAAGAATTCTATGAATCTATGCTAAATCTCAGAAGAGGGTGGAAGGAAAATCTACCCTGTCCACCTTCAGAATTTGTGGTTCGAAAACATTAAGGGCAGGAAGCTATGTTTTCTAAGCTTGTGTTTGTTTTATTCTAATTGAAGTTTCAGCTCAAGGTACAGCTGATTAGAAAAACTGATTAGCTCTGTTTGTGTGGGATGGGAAAAACCTTCATGCTAGATATTGGTTGATTTAAAAAAAAGAAAGCCAACCCAGCAGTACCTAAAAATTTATGCACGACTGGCCACTGGCAAGGTACAGAGACTGAGCAGGAGCAAGTAATTTATTCTGAAGGCTAGCCGGAAAAAATATGTATTAAAACAAACAGAACAGCTTAATTGGAGAACGTGGTTTCACATTTAGGAGCAAATCTACTTTGTTCATGTAAATTGCACTAAAGCATCAGAGATGGAGTGGTACAGAGGTGGCTGATAGCATTAATTTTAGGCAGAGTAGACCATCTATTTTGTTGTATTACGTAATGTTTGGTTGCAAAGCCCATTAAAGTCAACTGACTCTTCATTTAATTCAATAGTCTTTGAATTTGACCCAGAAGTTAAACAGCATGACTTCTTGCTTTGTAAGCACAAGGTCTGAAAAAATTCCAGTTTGCAGATGAGATTTCCCATGTCGGAGTTGAACCACGCTAACAAAATAAATGACTCCACACATTACATCTCTTTTGTTGCAGAAAATATTCTCACTCTTACCTGCACATTTTCTTCTGTAACTTGAATTTCAGCAGTGTAAATATAATCAATAAGCATCCTTAGAGTCCAGCCATCAACTTCCTTTATTCGAACTCGCTTTGCTCGGCTTTCACTCATCTCACCTACAAACACAGTTTATTAGTCAAGTAAATTAGACAGAAATACAGCACCTTTGTAAAAGTTTAATAGTAATTGTTCCTGCCAGCAGCAGTACTTTCTGTGTATGATCAGCTGCGATAGTAAAACAACTTTAATAATAATAATTCCATTTCTTTCCTTCCTCCCTCCAATGAGAAAGGAAGACTTTGTTAGTTACCATCATGCATATGCTACCCGGGTTAACACTTTTACTGCAGGTGACCTATTTTCTCCAGTGTACAGTATCAGGAAAATATTGTTACCAGACCTAAATAAGACTCTTCAAATGCATACAAAAACATTTTGCTGGCAAAGCAAGCTATTAAAATACTGTAGCTTTACTAACTTCTTAATCAAAGGAGCATACCAAATGCAGACTTGAGCCATTTTATTTAAAAAAGAAAAATTATATCCCCACAGAAGAATTAACATGCATATTTCTTTGCTTGCCTACTTATTACCCCCTTAGCAATTTCACCTCTGTTACAGGTCTGATTTAACAGTTAAAATTCAAGCTAAGATAAAATGATAAGCACAGGAAAACTTGTTGGATCTCATTTTGTGGAGGTTGATGTATTGGCCATGTGCCACAACTGATCTTCATAAAAAGGCCTACAAAATAGCTTCTGCCTTCTAAAATATGATGTTTCTCAAAATGCAACATTTTGTTTATATCTGAAATACTTGCCCAGAGATACATTTTGAAGTAATGATAACCTTCTCCATGACTACCAACCACGCATCTGGTCATCTCAGTCTTTTAACCCTTTTTGCATTGACTTGCACTGGGAAGCGAAACCAGTTATGTTGATAGATACATCAACTTTGACTTTGGAAGAGTATCCCAGTCTCTGGATACATCCATTTCTTATTCTTCTATATGGGATGTATTCTTATTTCTGTCCTCTAGGCATCTAGAGATAAGGCTACTAATGATGTAACAAATTTAATATATACAACAGAAGCAGACAGGATGGGGAAATGAATCAGAAGATGCTTATCATTGCTGATATTTCCTCATGAAGTATATAGGCATTTTCATTGCTTGTTACCCTGTGGTCTCCAGGATTGGTGCCAAACAATGCATTTTAGGCAGCACATTTGGCAAAGGGATCATCACTGAGAAATTTATTGTTATTCATGTCTTTTTTTTGGAGCTGAAGGGTAAGGAATGGCATTTTAAATCAACCCTTTAAGTGGTAGGAAGTGCAGAAGAACATCTACAGCAACATTCTACTACTTAATGGCAGCACAGGTTGCTAGCATTCCAGAAAGCAATGATGATGAACTACATAAAAAGCAGCAAAATCCAGCCCCTGCAGAACTTTCTTTTTTCACCTGCTCTTCTGAAACATATTCCTACACCTTTGAAGGATTATTGCAGCGTGTTCTCTGCAGGGCCCTGTATTCCAAGTTTCTACTTCCAGTTTGACACAGATTAAACCTATTGATCTTCAGAGCATGCATGCTGCAAGTTATTTATTATAAGCTGCTGTGGAGGTGGTCCTTTTGGAAAATTGTGTGTGTGGGAGAGTAGAGTTTGATATTCTGCAAGCACTCAGGTTTGTTTTCAGATGTTGTGTCAAGGCTTCTATAGCCGTGGATAGGCACCTTCTCTGTTTAACAACAGAGCCTAAAATATTAAAAAAAAAAAAAAAAAGGCCAACCCAAACCCAAAGACTTGCTTCTACCTTTCATACTAAACGGACATGCAGTCTTACTACAATTCTAAATCAGTCCTCTTGTGATCCAGACTTGTCTGACAGATCATATTCAGGAAACCATAGATTCACTCACTAGGCAGTCTCAGTCTAGAATTCAACCTGTTGAAGAACTCAGTTCATGACTGGGAAGTTGCAACACCATATCTCCACACAGTTGCTAGTGACAGGAAAACATATCGTAAACAGAAAGGAAAGCATATCATGAACAGAAAGGAAAGCACTGAGCTGATCCAACCTCCCAAGCAGGAGCAGCAGAGCGCTAATTGAGTTGAAGTTACTAAAAGGCTATCTAAAAAGCTTATATGGTTCCTCACAAAGTAACGAAAGGAAGGCTTTTCTTTTTTAACAGAATCCTACAAATGGTGAATGGAAGCCAAGAGAGCAAGTAATTCTCTAAGGATAACTGCCTTGGCAGAAGAGAAAATTAAACCTCATCCCAAGTCAGGCCCTAGGGCCACTGAGGTGTCCCTTCACTGCTGTTTTATAATCCTTTCCTCTAATCATTTAAGCATTTTTATTTCAGATCACAATACATATTTCTGAAGAATTTCACTGTATACAGAAGGAAGAATTATTCCTGGTAACATAGTCCCAGATGTTTAATCTTTCTTTTTCCCTCTACTTGTAATTGTTATTAACTTTAATGCAGTAAGTTTTTCTTTCTTGTTATTTAATAGGGCTACTTCTACCACTGCAACACGTGGAAACAGAAAACAAACAAACAGGCAGAGGGTTTGATCTCAGTTAATGCCATACCCCATCCTGCATAGTAGTCTGCATACCTAATGACTCAGAGAAAGATGGAAGTAACCTGCAAATGTGTCCAGATAGAAGCTTATAACTTCTGGTCAAGAAGTAACCCTGAAGCATAAAAGTGCAATTTTTTTTACTGTCTTTTCAGTCACTGTTTCATTCTGGATGGAAGAAGATACTTTTCCATTTGGTTGTAGCTCGTTGAGGGATCAAACTTGCTTATTTGAACTTGCAGATTACTGGATGAGAATACAAATACCCCCGAGAAGCATGAATTACAGGGTTCATGGAGATAACAATTATGATGAACTTCAGGATTTTTCTCTGTTGGGAATGACTGAAATGTACCAACACCACAGCTGGGCCCTGCTGAAAGCAGCCTATGATAGTAGTATAAAATCTGTTGACAAATCTTGAAGCCACAGCTGAATTCTATTTAAACTCCCACCAATTTGGTTCACCAACTACACAAACATTGCCACAGATGTATGGGTTAAAATGCTTCCCACCCATTACTCAGGTGAGCCTTCCCACCTCCCACACCACTGAGGGTCAAAAACAACCTACATGTAAAAACATAAAACAAGCAAAAAATTTTAAAAGGGACTGAAGCAAGGAAAGAACCAAGATTTCAGGAATTCCATCTGGAGAGCAGCCACAGACACCACTGCACTGGCACTCTTAACAAGTCATAAAATTCTCCACAGAAGGGACAGTTGGGGCAAGCAGAAATGTCTTGTCTGCCACAGAAAGCATAATCTAAAACTTATACTTTGAGTAAAGAATATTTTCAATGTGACAGTCAACAACAGTTAATCTTCAATATAGAACTAGTGTTAAGAGACTTGTGTTTCTCTGTTACTAAGGTGATGAAAAGGAACTGTAAAAGCAGCTGTTTTCCTTCTAACTTTAAAGAAAGCAGTAAAAATTAAAAAAGAATGTATCAGTCACCTGGAATGTTTGTCTCAACCACAAATGCAAACTTGAAGAATTACTAGAGGAATAGATATTGAATTTAAAAGCATTGTTGCTGCTGGTAGCAACTCCACTTCTATCTTTGGTTGTGTCAAAATATTTGCATATAAAATCAAGAATAATCAGCTGCTTCCCAAGGACACAACAGTATTTCAAATTTCATCAATCTTCCATTTGCATACAATTAAGTCATTAAAACTCCAATTTGCTTGTACACTGGCAGGCCAAGAGTCACATTTCTGCCTCCACCTGAGCTGGTGGTCAGAAGCAATACGTTGCAGAGAATTCTTTTAATTTCAGACAGTCAACATGAACTACCAAATTGGCACGAGATTGAGAAGGAACAGACAAAACTTCAGATGTTTAAGTTTAACACACATTTAGTAGCATGTTCACTTTGACACCGAATTCCACATGATTTCAACACGATTTATAGCCATTATGGAACCCACAGCACAGGAATTCAGCTGGAGGCTCCTACGAACCTGAACCTATCTTAGCCTCGCAAGCCTTCAGCATTCCTGTTGTAGCAGCAAAGCAGTAACTTGGCCAGCACGGAACGAGCAGAGGCAGAATCAAGCCTGCACAGAATGGTTGTGGCAATGATGCAGAGTACATCTGTCACAGAGAATTACCCTAAAAATACCGAAACATGCACTCCAGCTATAGGCTGCCAAAGCCACAGAAAGCTTTCATATCTACTAACAGCCTAGAGTACTCAGGGTCTGAAAAACATAGCAGCAATAGTTGTTAAAGGACATAATTTACTCCAAAATTCACATGAAAGTTATTTTAACCTTCTTTTGGACAAGTGACATTACTAGAGCCTTAAGGGTATAACAACGCTTCCATTCCCAGATTACTTAACATAAAAACTTGTTTCAATGAAGACAACTTTTTAAAGCATTCATCATGCTAACAAAGAACAAGTTGCCAGTATGTCCTTAGACTGCAAAAAAAATTTATTAAGAAACCTAAATGTTCCTATTGGCTTATCTAAAAATTAAATGAGATCCTAAAAAGCAAAAGTCATTTAATTTTGTGCTTTCTACAGTTGGATTGGATTAGAACATAGTAAGTATTGAAACATTTGGTACCTGTAAACATGGCATGGAAGTAGGGGCTGCAGGCGGCTAGCACAACTCTATGCGCTGCAATTTCCATGTCTTCAGCTACTATCGTCACATCACACAGCAAGTTTTGACTATTTAGAAATATCAGAGAAGGCAATTTCACATAAGTGAACTACAACAGAAAAGCATATAATATCACACACAATTTCTTTTCCCATGCCCTCAAAAGAGGCAGGCAGACAATGTTGACGAAGCATTGTTTTTAAATGCCTTACACAACCACGTGGCTATTACTCAGTTGGATTACAGATGGTGCTTGGGTACACAGAACTTTCTAAAAATCAAACAACTGAATTGTGACTTCTTGCACAGGAGTTTTCTGCATTGAATAACCAAAATTTGTATCAACCCAATTTATAAACCTTCTCACTGGAAGTCTGGACCTCTTTGAATAACTATGATAGAAAAAAGAATTTGATATAGACAAACACTAAAAAATTGAGGTAAGAAACAAGACTTCACATATAACAAAATAATCCAAACTTCAGTTGTGATGCCTATGTCACATTACACTGGAAGCTCATGCCTACTTAATTGTTCAAAATCACTACTCTATCATCTCTATATTTACTGTTTTCCCAGCATTTTTCATACACAGCCCATGCACACAATAGCAATTATTTTTTCTGCTCTGACCAGTTTAGAATTTATTATGGTTAACTTCATATCTTGCCTGGCTTTTTATCTTCATTACATCCATTTGCATTCTTGTCCTTTGTGACTGTAATACATATTTCCTCCCTCTTCTGTTGTAATAAAGCAACATCTCATTTATAATTGTTTCTAATACAGGTGTTTCCAATGCAATAGTTTACAGATATTGGATATACCTCTTCCAGTTAAACCACCACACCATATACTCTTTCTAATCCAATTTGCTAGATGGAAAGCAAGGGGGGACCCACACCACAATACCAAAAGGCTGCAATTTCCCAGCATCTAAATAGCCGTAGTCACAGCTGCCTCTTAGTTCCTTCTCATGCTAGCACTGTCCCTGTAGAAGGAGCATACAGTCCACAAAACTCAGAGCTAGAAAGGGAAGAGGGGAAGGTACAATTTAAAAGAACATATTCCTTAGGGAAGGAGCTAGACCTGTATGTCAACCTGGTGATCTCTATTCTCAGAACTTTTGCAAAGATAAACCTTCACCTTTCCTGAATATGTATTGCAGTTAAAGTGCAGACTTTCTGATAGTTTGCAACTGCCATGCAGAGCTGTTGCAGAGACTGGGGTGAGCAGTTGCATTTTGCTCTGACAGAGCTAGAGCTCTCAGCCAAACTGCTCAGATATTCACCTCAGTCCAAAGAAAACTCCGTGATCAGCCTCTGCAGTCACCCAATTTCCTTGAGCACAGCCGCAAGTAAGGTGGCCTTGTGGAGGTCACACAGCAAAAATTTTTGTGGCCACAACTAACCTTTGGGGCCATATTGCAATCCTGGCATTAGAATATTTTCCCCCTTTCAGCTCTTAATACCTACAGCAACTATCTAAAACTCCTAAGTTTAGCCTGCAATATGCCTGTTATCAAAAGATGTACAATATAAGGTAATGACCATACTCAGAAGAAAAACACAATTCAGAGAAGCTTGAAAACAACCATTACATTTATTATAAAAAAAATTGAAACGGAAAGCTGCACATAAGAGGTCATCAGATACCCAGCTTTTTCAGACACCTGCACTTATCCTGTCAACAGGAACAAAAGGTTTTATACTTAGCTGCATAGAAATACCAAAGATAACAATGAAGCCAGAAGCAACAGAATTACATCAATGCAAGACTCCAGCTAATTAATTACATTGCGCATATATAGACATAGTAACTTAGAGTTAGTCCGGATACATCTCTAGTCTGGAACTGCATCAGGTGAATGAATATCCTCTGCGTTACTACAAAGCTGACAAGCTAAATAAACTACTGAATAAACAAACAAGCTTATAAACTTAATCATATACTCTGCTGCAAGCATCTTGTGGCTTCCACAGCAACTCAGCACCTTCATTTCATGAGGGCACACCAATTTATTTTAGAAAGGCTTGGGTTCTGAAGCAATATTGTACTAATTTGCTCGTACAGAGTGACGGAATGAATAGAGCCAGTGGGGTACACCATCTTGGTAAAGGAAGTGAGAAAATGGGGGGCGGGGGGGGGGGGCAAAAAACCATAGATTTAAGAATAACTGTTTACCAGCTTGCAGGTTATTCTTCATTGGTTTATATAGAGAAAGGTCATTACCCCCCTCTTCAAAAGATTTTGAAGTCTTGTTTGTAAGAATGAGGATTTTAACAAATACAGGTAAGGTCAAATTCCATTGTGATAAAAGCAAATTATAATGATGAGGAAAGATAGGCATCAGAGAGTAATGTCTTCATATGTCAAGAACTAATTAGCTATCCTAATGATCTCTCTGACTCAGTGTCGAGGTGACTGTGAGTAATGAAATGACAAAAACTACCAAGGACAAAATTACTCAAATTTATCAAAATTTGAAGGCACAGAAAAACACTCTTATGAGCTGATAGAACCAGGCAACCTGACAGCAGCCAAAAATGTAATATAAACTCACAGACTTAAGCATTCCAAAACCAACATATTCTAGATGCTTAAGCAGAGGATTTCTCCACTAGTTATCCACTTTCTGGAGAGTATCTCTCTGGCAAATACCTGCTTGTGCTACACTAATGAGAACTACTGAGATAGAAACCACTTAAAGTGTAGTCAATAAAATCAAAAATATAATTTACTTGATTAATATTAGGTCTTCATTTAGAGTAATGAGTTCTGAAACATTTCCAAAATATTTCAGTTTATCATTTCAAACAAATAAATGCAAATATTAATGTTTATAATCTTATCTAATTAGCACTTACCATTTTAAAAGCTGTACTCAGCTTAAACAAACAATAAACATTGCTGCATCAACTACCTTACTAAATAAGAACTACAGTTAAGGTTTGCATTGCACTGCTCCTGTTCCAACTTTAACTATTTATACATGTAAGACAAAATTGCTCAAGTTGCTTCTACAGCAATTCAAATGTAAGTAACCATGGAAACTAAAGTATATTCTGAAAATAATCCACGGCCTTCAACAATGCACTCTGCTGGAAGACCACATATTTTTTTTTAACTCGCAACACAACAAAATGCAGGTAAGGTTTCTGACTTCTGAACTGTTCTAAGATTCATTCTGGGAAACTGTTTCTTCATCTAAACTCTTGCTCATCCTTAGGAAGTCATGGCTACTGGCTCTAGCCAGCCTCTATTACACTCCTTGAGACACTGAATCTGGTTACTAGGATCCTTGAAAAAGTCAAGGGCATAAGCAAGGTGAAGCAACAAGTATCAGTCCTTCCAGCATAAGGTAACAAGGCTGTTGACATACTAGGAAAAATAGTCTCTGCTCTTATCCCATTATAGTCAGACTATGGAAGTCTTTGGAATTGGATTTAAGTCACTTATAGTCAGCATATTATTTTCTCCAATCTTCCAGTACAGTACAAACTGTCACAGCCAGATAAATACATTGATCTGATCACAGTATCTACCATAGTATTAAAGATTTACCCATACGGAACAGTAAAGACGAAAGGCAGAGGTATACTTTAATAGGGTATCAGCTGCTGTCTTTCAGGTGAAGCCTCTCCAGTGTTTAATCTTATACAGGAAATAACAAAGGACTATAGGATTTTCACACCCTCCGGTATTGTCTATGCTAGAGAAGTGTTTTATTTATTTAATTTCTCCATTGTTGCCGTTAGTTATAAAGCTGAGTTACTGCCAGTGATAGTTGTGAGTCCTAATTACCAGAGCTCAGTTGTGAGCTCTAATTACCAGCTGTCACAGTTTTCAACACCATCTCACCTACTCATATGTAGAAAATAAATCAATATGGGTGCTAAGAACAGCATCAGCACCAGTCTCCTAGTTGTGCTGAAACTGATGGTAGTATCACTCAAGGTCTTACAAAACTTTATTCAGAAAAGTTACTTTCAACATTTGATTTGGAAGTTCATAAATTTCTCCCAGGGGACAACCAAAAGATAACTTAAAAAAAGAAAGTGTACTGTCAGTTGGTTTACATTTGTTAGACTGTGACCTACATCTCCAGACCAGAAAATTTTAACATTTTTCCAGTTCGCAGCCTACCACAAAAATCAACAACAGGCATACGAAGAGCCTTAGGCTCAACTAAAGAGTCACTTTTCATCTATCCAGGATCAACTACATACAAGACAGGATCAGTAGCTGTAACTCCTTAAATACAACCTCTAAGTATTTTTCAAGTCTCATAAACCTAGTTTTGATTAACTTATGAGGGGCAAAAACATACTGCACACATTACAGCTATCGTCACATGATTATCATTCAGCTGTCACTTCATTGTATATTTAATCCTTCTCATCAGCTACACTTCTGGAACTGCATGTTCTTAATAAATAAACTATTATTATTAACTTAATAAATGCAAATGAAAGTAAAAAAGTATTATGGACTCCAGGCAGATATATACATTGAAATAATACCTTCTTAATTCATTCATAACTTTAAAAGCTTTCTTCATGTGCCACGGATTTACTGTGACAGGACAGTGAATTTCGGTGTTATCGTCTTTCAGATCCAAGGGCTTCTGATGGCAAAGTTTGGTACATCTGGAAAGAAAGAGAAAGAAAAGAAGAGAGTTAATACTTCTGTATAATCTTCAGTTCTGTCACTCTTATTTTCTCCACCTTCATCTTGGGGAGGAAGAGAAGATTTGCACTTCAACTTATTCTTTACTCCAAGCAATTTTGGTTTCTCTATTACCAACAGTGTGGAGGAGTAGGTAGAATTCCTGAGGAAGCGACAAGTTGGTGACCAACATTAGTGATGTTGACAGAGGCACTCACAGGGCTAACAATAATCTCCGCTAAGGAAAACATGAAGATCACACCCTAGAACATTTCCAATAAACCCTGAAGTGAGGGGAGAAGCAGAGGTTCGGGAACATTTAGCCTGGTGTCTGTACAGATCGATGGCAGAATGCAGCATCCATCACCTGAGTCTCCCAAAGCCTTCACCACCTGCAAGACAAGAACCACTCTTTGCCCTTCCACTAGGACCTCCCTTACTGGTTCATGCAGCTCCCAGTTCATCTCTGACAGGAAGACCACACAATGACTGCTAATTGTCCAGGCTTTCCCCAGCAGCAGCATGAGACATTGGTGAGTGTGAGAAAAACTGCGTAGTTCTGCAGATCACTCAATCCTTTGAAAGCAAAAGTGACCAACCTCTTAATTTTTCTTACTCTCAAAAACCCACCCAAAATAGCAAAAGAAAAACTAAGCAGTGTGAAAAATCATTAGCTCTGTCTACAATTATCTCTTTCTATAAGAAATACCCAAGTTCTACAGACACTAACTTCTGCAGAAAAATGATGTACACCCCTCAGTCAGCAGGACTGTCCAAACAGTAAGTGGGTTTTTCATGCCATGCCAAGCCAAGCCAATGAGTTTTCCATTTACAATCACAATGTTATTCTCATAAGGCAAATTATATTGTTGTAGTACTTAGAAAATGCTTAGCATCAGTGATGTTTTCACCTGCACTATTGTAACCATACTCCTGAACCTCTGAGCTAGAAATAAGCAAAGTCACTGAAGTAACTTGGTGGGGCAACCGACCCTGGTACATCAGAGATCTAATTACAAATGAAAGCTCAATCTTACTTGCTGTTAGGTAAGAATAGTCAAATTGAATTCCCATAATTCCAGCCTTTCTTCTACCATACCTAAAACTTTTTATTTGGGCATGTCTAAAGAAGCTTAAAAGAAAAAATCAACAATAATTTAAGATTTTAACCTAGAACTCTATATTCTGTGTACTACAACAACATGCAAAGCAAAGTAGTTGGCTTTACTTTTCACGATTCCAAAACTAGCTACAAAATTTTGGAGCAAAACAGCACAAAACTGCGTCAAGCAACAAAGGAATAGAAAAAGTCTCTGTAAAACACTGGCTAACAAAGTAAGGTCCATCTACAGAACTCAACTGCTACCAACTTGCTACATTGTACCATGAAACTGCTATGAATTAGAAGTTTCATGCTCAATTTTGAAAATGATACAACTCATTACTGAAAGTGACTACGTAACAGACAGCAATTTTGCATCGGGGGGGGGGGGGGGGGGGAGGGGGATCAAGTTATATGTTATAGAGCACATACACATGCTGCTGTACGGAAGTAAAAAAAAAAAAAAAAAGACACCCTATCTAGCTAACTCCTTTAGACTGAACATTACTCTTCTAAATGATGTGGCATATATCGTGATCAGCATTCAAAAAAATTATGCACAGAACAGAAAACATTCAAAAGACCAAAGACTAACTGTGAGGAAGAGACCCAGCTTTTAATTATACCACTGACTTATCAAGTCCAAGATAAGAACACTTCTGCTATGGCACCTTCTTACGTCCCAAAGCAATCCATCGGTTACTGATGTGTACATATCTGCGTTCGTATACAGGCTATATACACATCACGTATAGATATGCAAGAAAAAAAGTGGTCAGAGTTGCCTGTAAAGCGCTGCCAAGCAACCTGGATAGATGAAGGAGTTCCTATGAAGCGTAGATTCATTTGCTAAAGTTTCATTAGTTTGTCACAAAGGATGACTTTGTTTTAAGGTAATGAAGCCTACAAAACCGTCAGTCATATGCCTTCTGTTTTGAGAACTGCTAGTCTGCCTGAAGTTACTGGAGTCTCTCCTACCATTTCACCAGTTGGGTCTGCAACCGGTTTCCTTTGGTTTGTTCTCAAGAGCCTCACGCACAGCGTACCTGAAAACACAACCTCCCGAAGGCGCGGGATGAAGCTACGCTGACCTGGAGCATATAAAATACTGGAGGAACCCAAGCGAAGCGCAGCTGGAAATACGTGGCTTGCCTAGCGTGCTGCTACTAAAAAAGATGCTTAACTAAATAACCAGAAAACCAAGAGTGTGATGAGCATGACTGCTGAGTCAAACAGGGAGTAATTTGGGACTACATATGGAAGAAGCAGAAGGAGTGAGGGGGAGGGGGGGGGGGGGGGAGAAAAAAAGGAAAAAAAAAAAAGCGCCCGTTCCCGCACGCTGGCAGGCCCAGGGGAGGGCGGCGGGGAGGGGGTGCCGGCAGCCCGGGGTGCCTGCAGCCCCTGCCCGCCCGCGGGGAGCCCCGCGCCCGCTCCCCCGCGGCCCAGCCTGCCCGCCGGCCCCTGCCCGCCCCGGCCCCGGCCCCTGCCCGCCCCGCCGACGCGGCACCGCAGCGGGCACGACGGGGCACCTCAAGCCACCGGCCGGCCGCCCTGGCCCTGGGAGCCCCGGCCCGCCAGGCACCGGCTGCCGCCCCCGGCCGTCGCTCACGGGCTCCGCCGCCGGCCTCCCGCCAGCGCTGCCCGGCGCCGCCGCGGCCGGGTCCGGGCCCGGGTCCCCCCGCGCCGGGGCAGGGGCTCCCCGCGGGCACCGCTCCCCGCCCGCTGCCGAGGGGCCGGGGCGGGCCGGCCGCGCCACGGGCCGGGCGGGCTGCGGAGCGCGGCGGCAGCTCAGCTCCGCGCCTCTGCGGCTGGGCCCGGCCCCGCGCCCCCGGCCCACGGCAGGGCGGCCGCGCTCCCCACCGCCGCCCCGGCGGGCTGCGGGAACCCCGTCAGCCTCCCCTCCCGCCCCGCCGCCGCACTCACACGGGCGGCAGCAGCATCTCCATCGCGGCTCCGCTCGGGCTCCCTCCGTGCAACGCGGGCGCGGCGCGCTGCCGCCAGCACCATGCCAGCCGCCGCTGCCCCCGCCGCGGGGTGCCGGCTGCGCCCGCCCGGCGGAGCCCCCGCTGCCCGCCAGCCCGCCGGGAGCCGCCGGCGCTGCCCACTTCCGGGTTCCCGCCCGCGGGAGGGCGTTGGCGGCGGCGGGGCCGCTGCGCGCAGGCGCGGCGGCGGGGGGCGGCGGGGGGCGCGCGGCCCGCCCCGGCCCGGCCCCGCGAGGCGGCGGCTGCCGTGAGGGGCGGAGGGGCCGTCGCCCCTCGGGCGGCCCCGGTGCCCGCGGTGGGCAGCGGCTGCCCCACGCCGGAGCCTCCCGCCCGGGCGGTGCGCTGCGCTGCGCTGCGCGCCCTCGGGGCTGCGGGGCGGGCGGCTGCCTCTCGGCGGGGCAGCCCCCGGCCCTTAGGCAGAGGCGGGCGAGTCGGTGCTGTGCCCCTGTGCTGGAAGGAGCGTCTCCCTCAAGGGGGGTGAGCCTGGGTCCGACGCCCTTCGCGGGCCTGGGACACCCCAGTGCGCGTCTCCCACCTGCCAAGGGGGCGGCGGCTGAGGGCGGGGCGGGAGAGCTGCACCCCGAGGTGTCCGACACGGGGACGGGTCCCACAGAGCGCCCAGCTCGGGCAGCGTGGCCTGGGGCGCTCGCGTGCGGTGGCGGGGGTGCTCTAGGCCCCGGAGCCAGGACTCTTCATAAGGAAAAAAAAATCAGAAGTGCTCACAGGTGAGAAGACCCACCCCCGTCTGCACGCCGTGGAGGGGCGTCTGCAGCTTCGTCCCAAGGAGCTGGCCCGACACCAGCTCGCGCGGGTGGCTGCAGCTCAAGCGGGGGCCGAAGCAGACCCCAAAAGTGCATTGGGGCGAAGAGGGGTGCTGCAGTTGAACGCAGGTGCTCGGGTTCGCTGTGACCACCTGTATCTCGCCTGCCTTTATTTGATCCGGTCCAGCAGAACTGTCCAGCGACTGTGCCGCTTGAAGCAGCTGCCCTCCTGCCTTTAGTCATACAATCGCGTCGCTGACATTTAGCATTAAGTACTTGAGTTGTGTTTTAATGTGACGCAGAACAGTAAAAAGAAACATGAACAGGACAGGGATCTATTTCAAACACCTGTCTCTAAGTGACACTAATTCAAACAGTAATGAAGAATACTACGTTTGGCGACTTCCGACATGGGGTATTTGAGAAGAATTTACTGTACTTAAACCTCTGTAAGTTACTTCTAAATCTTAGAAGATTGTGTAGTGGAAGATGTGTGTAACAAGATGAACACAATTCAGGTATTTAAGTCTGATAGTGTCTGTAAAAATAAAACGTGTCTTCACTGGAGTAAGAGGTTTGATATTGACAAAGTAAAACTAATTAATCTCTCACTAACTGAGCAACACTATTTTTCTAAGAGTGAGAAGAGTTTGAGGACAGCACATTTCAAGTAGAAGGCAAAACAGAAAATGGCAGGTGCATTTTGGGTGAAGAACATCATAGATGCATACATAAAGCCTTCACCGATGTTTCTAATAAAATCACAGGTTCTTAAAATTAAATGTATTTTACTTTATTATCTCATGTTTTCTAATCTCTAATAATATTCCTCACTTGGAAAATGCCATTTTAGTTTTCTCAGTTTACCAATCCTCTTTCATTACACTGTGATGTTTGATCTGGGAACACTTCAAAATTTTTTTCAATGGGTTTCCACTGGAGCTTTTTCTAAATTAAATAATTGCAATTGTCAGTGCCTGTTTTTACAAAGTCTGTGCTTCGTAACTGCTGAATTTGTCACTTCGAGAGAGACAACTAGATTTGCCTCTGGGTTATATTGGAGAAGACAAGCTACTTGTTAAAGATTTGAATGACACAACAAAACTTGCTCGCAGGGCAGTCTGCTCCGAAGGGGGGCCAGCTAGCAATAATGCGCTCTGAAATGGAGGTTTAAAATTCAGCCGTCTCCATGTGTCATAGCGACAGCGAGTTCTGAGTTCATAAGCAGGTCTGGCCTGCGTATATCAGAGAGTGGCTGATGACTGCCACATTGTACTTCCAGGTTTCTGTACCCTAGAGTAAACTCCTGTACTTGTTACTTTGTAAGAAAGGATCCAAGCTTTTACTGGTCCACAAGACCGAAGGGAATCCTACTAGTAACAGACCGCGCTGTGTTTAAGGGTCCACATTAGACTATGAAGTCATTGTAAACTTGTCCGGAAGCTGATGAGGGTTTCTGTACACTACTCGCATATAGATCCTGCAAGCACATAGGCAGCTGCAGATTCTGCCCCTTGTTAACATGGCAGAACTGTTTGATAACGTTCATTCTTAAATGAACACTAGGCATTTCCAACCTGTGACTTCTCTCGTTTTCTTGCAGTGCTGTTTTGGCTTTTGAGCCAAATGTTTAACGTTAGTTGAAGTAACTTCTTTGATGCAGAACATCAAAAAGAAACACAAATAGGGCAGGGTTCTATCTTTTTTCTAAAGTTATGTCTTTGTACTTCAGTAATCCTGAAAGGAATCACAAACAGCTGAAACGAAAATGACTGCATCCAAAATACATTATGTGGTTATGGCAAAACAACACATATCTAACCATGAGAAAACACATCCTTTAAATACAATGTTTGGATTTTTATGGGATTCTGCTTGATCCAATACCTCTTCTTAGAAAAGAACTTTTAGAGAAAAAAATTATTTATATATGTGTGTGGGTGTATACATGTAGTTTTGAAAGGAAATAGGCTACATTTCTCAACTATAATAAAACAGCTGCCATTTTTGTTTATGCTTCAGCAATTCAAATCACTGCATTTACTGAGGAAGTTCCCTATCATGTTTAGGACTGCCCCTGTAACAACTCCTGGTCCTTTCCCATTTGTTTTAGAGAGGTCCAAATGAATGCTGCCAATGCTTACTAATGATTGCACAGTTCTTCGGATATATTGACACTGGAAGTACTTTACTGATATAGAAATCCTGATACTATACGTCAGTGAAGTACATGCCCTGACAATGAAGCTACACCAGCAAAACTCTGCTTTCTAGCAAGACAGTTCCACAAGTTACACAGTGCTACAAATGGAATAAGCAATCCTGGTAAAAGTGAATGTAACTGCATGCATACAGGGTGTTTTATAAGCATCTTTAAGGCATCACGCACCATGCTGACGTGGTCATGTTAGAAGAAATCTGTATTAGGTTTAGCCACAGAGAACACTGAAATAAGCTCTTACCAGTATTTTTAATTGACAAACACAGGTTAGGAAGACCTCTCCATAAAGGTCAAAAACCACATTTATAAAAGCATTTACTCTTGTTTAAGATATTGTAAGTAACAGTTTCTTAATGATTCAGGCAGAATGCTTATAAGAAGGCTGGGATTCTTTTCATGAAAAAGGAAGAAGAAAGGAAGGAGCTAGAATTGAAGACTTAAGTACCTCTCATTGCTATTGCTTCAAACAGAAAAACAAGGTCCTTCCTCACTTTGTTATCAGTTATCCATTATATTTGTATCTTACTGAATTTAGTTGTGGGTGATTTATTTCTGAAATTTATGTAAAAATAAGATGAAAATAATTCAGGGCACTCATCCCTTTATTTTCTCCCCTGTGCATTTCACCCCCAGTAACATTACCCACTAGCAACAAACATTTGTACAACCAAGACCCCTGCAGCTAAATAGGTCCACAAGGATCTATGTGGAATTCATGACAGGACTTGAGGTGAACACAGACATTAGCTATTACTGCATTCTTTTGTCTAATATCAGCATTAATCCAGCATTGACTAATCTTAAAAGACCTTACTCTAGTGTAAGACACTATTTTTTTTGTCCCCCCTGAATAATGGAATATTTAAAGTTTCAGAGAACCATTGAGCTAAGGACATGAATGCAGTTGAGAAGAATTATATTGAAAAGTAACGTGAAAAGGAAAAGCAAGAAAGTGCATGCAGCAGACTGAGAAAGGGACCAGACTGCAGAGGAATATGTACTGGAGAGTAGGCAGAAAGAAAAAGACATGTAAGTTGGGAATGTGAAATAAGGAATAGCAAAGCAGCTGCTATCAAAAAATAAATTGTACTGTGACCAAAATCAGTTAAATACAATTAAGCATGGATAAAAATATTTAGTCTTTTCTAGCACTATTCTTCTGTGTAAACATTGCTGGAGCACTAAGAATGATACATACTTAATGAAAACAGGTGAACAGTAAGATTTATTCTGTAAAGTTCATGGACCTTATATGATGATGAAAATTAGTAACTAAAAACTGGCTTTTCAGTGTTCAAAACCAGACACGGTGTAATTTCCAAAAAGACTTGATATGGCACACAGTCTAGTAAACAGGCTTTAAATAGTCCAATCCTAGCCTTGCAAAAGGAGAGCCAAATAAAAAGCAAATAGTATGAAGTTTCTGAGTTCTACTCAATGGAGAAGTCAGATCCTTCTGGTCAGTGCCAAACAGTGCAGTGTTCCCGTAGATTACAAGTTCATTTTAGTGGCACGGGAAAAGGAAGGCCTAGTTCAAGCAAGCATTACGAATGGAAGCAGGTGTAGGTCATGGCTTTAATTCATATTAGTACTGCAAATTACTAAGAAGCAAAGTAGAGATCTTGATGAGCAGATCCAAGGCCCAGTGCTGCAAAGGTTTGGATTTCATGTATGGTGTATCCTTGAGATGACTGTGGAAGAGGTGGCCCAGCTCCCACTTTTCAGACTTGTGTGGCTTCCTGAGCACTGGATAAGGCAATCGGGTCTCTATACTGAGTGGGTTCCATTCACTCAACCAGCAGAAAACCCATAAAAAATTATTAGATTTCAACTTGTAGCCATGTGATGACTTAGACATGATGCAAAGGTAGCCGCAGAAACCCACAGCAGGGATTTCTTGGGGAAAGCCGGACCATCCCAATCAGCTGCAGCCAAAGCTAATGGTGGAGCTCTATCCTTCAACACAGAGTGATACCTTACTGAAATAAGGTCTGCACAGTTTTTGTGTACAGTCTACACCAGAAAAAAAGAAAAAGAAAAAAAAATATTTACAAGATCCAGTTTTAACAAGGGATATACCATGCGAATAAGCAGGACTGTTAGGGCAGCCGGTCATTGGTGTTTTTTCCTGATCATTTTACTTTAAGAGAGTGTAGATTGTTCTTACATTCAGTCATACTCGTTTAACTTGTCAAAACGTTATTTTCTTGAAAAATGAAACAAAAGTAGTTTTCTTCATAGATAATAACTGGAAGGTATAGTACTATACCTATCAGTGCAAGTCCATCAAAGTCAGTGTACTTCTGCCCCATTGTAATTATTCTCCACTCTAACAGCAATATTATAAGATCGTCCTAACCAATTCAATCAACTGTTACACAGCTTTTTGAGCAGAAAAATTATTTTTTACAGCTAATTAACATTACATTTACCCAATTGATATACTGCCATCTAGTGCTTACTGGATGCACAACTCTACAGAGAAATTCTATGAACTTCCATAGTTCTTGGTATCTGTGATTGGCCTATAGCAAAAGAATAGGTAAACTCACCAATTTGCATGTAGTCATGCATATAGTGAACTTACCTACGAACAGTAACTGGGAGCAATTTACACTGTGAAAAGTGACACAGTATGCTGAAAGAATCAATCTGAATATAAATTTTTTCATATGCATATAAGTAAGACTGGAGGAACAGTATTTGTGGAGTCTACAGCACTTGGGGCATTCAGTGAAAATGAAAAATGCTGTAGACTGGGAAAGAGCAAGTGGGATATAGTGCGCACATTGTACAAATTCTTTTGTTGTCAAAAAGGCAATGAAATCAAAGACATTAAAATATTAAAAGATTATATTCAGGGAGTCATAACAATAACAATCACATAGGTGTAGTTACTGCAGATAATTCTGCACTGACAGGTTGTTCATAGAAAGTGAAAAGCATATCATGCTGCTATTCAAGACATTTAATAAATCCTTGTTTGGAATAATCTTTTTTTGTGTGTGTGTAAGAAAGACTAGGAGGTATTGCAAACTCATTGTAAAGATTAAGAAAAGAGCTCAGGATCAGTACGCTTAACTATGCAGAATGTCTAGTAAAACTGGACTCCTGTTAAATAAAAAAAAATAAGGGGAAATTTAAGTCAAAGATAAAAGTATGAAAAGATTTATTCCAATAACTCTGGTACAAGCAGATGCTCGTACAATGAGTAGTTTATTATGGTGTTCCTGGAGTACAATTTTCACTGGCATCAGGGAAAGTCTCTTGCCAATTTTTCTATGCAAAGGAGAACATTGTGATCTGGACTAATATACCAGGGAAAAAATAGGTATCAAAGACTACCTTGTCAGAATGCTAATATTTAACCATACAGCCTAAAAAGTTAGTTTATGCAAGCTAGTTCTTGACATGTTCATTTTATCATTATCGGACAAAATACTCAGAAAATGGAAGAAGAACTGTGGGGGAAAAACCTGCTAATTTTTCCTTAAAATTTCATCCTCTGTCTTTATTTTAATTTTATCAGTAGCTTTCTTGAGGCAAATTATCTCAAATATTCCTGTTTTTCACTGAAAATCACCCTAGATGGTATATAATCTAAACCCAAATATTTTCAGAAACAGCTCTGCATTTCCCTTTATATAGTTCAAGTAAATGTTTGTCATATTATGACAGCTTTATAGAATATAAAGAGAAATGTGATTTTGAAAAATCAGAAGAAAGTGATAAAATCCATAGTTAAAAATTACTCTGCAGAGGGAAAACTTTTCGCTCTGCAAATTAGGCATTTGCTTAAACCCTAAACCATTTAAAACTATCAAACTCATCTTCAGAGCAAAGTAAATAAGACATATTGGGATACTCTGTGTCACAGTTTGATTTATACTTCTAGTCTATATTTCTAAAAATAAATCTGAAATCAAGAGTTGTATCCCTTTTTTTACCTCAGTTTATTTGCTTTTGAATATAGCTGGAAATTCAGTAGAATTAAAAAAGCAAGCAAGAGTGCCCATTCTGTTGTTCACAATTTTTCCATGCACTGTTACATTACATCCATTATCTCATCTGCATTAAGCAGCCCAAATTCTCTCTCTAGAGATGTATTAACTTTTATCTACCTGTTTTTATCAATCCTATCTCTGGACTTTGTTATGGACACATAGGACATTTTGCTAAGTGATTTGTACTAATAGAGATTAGCTGAATTAACCAATGGCCACACTAAGCCTCCAGCATTCAAATTTGTATATTAATTGGTGAAAGACTGAAGGAGTTTTTATTAATACCAATGTTATGCTCTTCTCTTTTCAATAGCTTGCATTTAAAGGCTGCATAATTTTTAATGGGCATTTTATTTATAAAGCCAAAGCTTCATAGCAAGTGGCAGGTTTTGATTACATGATTACCGTGTATAAACAGCCCCATGCTGTTCACCAGAAAAAGCTTACACTTGCATGATGTGAAAATCTGAAACTATACATGGAGAGAAATGTTCCTTTATTTTAAATGTATTCAGCAGTGAACTGTTTTTTAATCTCCACAGGATTTTAAAAACTTACAGAAGCTTGAAATAAAACAAGTACCTGTGAAGTGTCTGTAATTTGAGGCTAGAATATAGACTGCGCTTACTGCAGTATGACTGTCAGGACTATTACGACCAATTCATGCAAATAAAATTCTTTACTGTTATTTTTACCTTTTCACTTCCCATTTGTATTTTTAGTCATGCTGCGATCTGTCACAACCCCATATTCTCAGAGCAGAGACTGTATTCTTTACACAGAGCTGAATACAGTTTAAGTACTAATTGTACCTGCAATATGAATAAGAAACAGTAATAATAATTACATCTTATAGTTGAATGTGAAAAAGGTTGTGAGCCCAATCCTGTTTCCATTCATGCCAAATTTTAAATAAAACTGAAAGGAAGAAAAGTAGATATTAGGCCTTTTTGTGAGAATACAGTTGTGAAAGTTAGTCCCCAAATATTGTAATTATTACCGATGTGGAAAAGGTTATGCCTAAGTATGGGATTTAATATTGGGTATCTAATCTGTGTTAGCTTTCCTTAAGGGCGGCTGGCAGCTAAGGACATCAGAGCATGACATTGTTGCACCATACCCCATGTTTTTACCGTACCCTTACCAGATAGCTTCATTGTTACTGATAGAGTTGCAGGGGAAGTAATTTAAGAGCAGGCCTTATCTTAATCTGGTTGAGACTCCCCAGCACAGGATCAGCCCTCAGGAGCAGACTTTCAAGTCTCATGCACTGAAATGGCAGTGTCTGCAAAATTTGCCAGAAGATGGAACAGGGATTGAGCAGAAGAGAGTCTGACTTCATTAAAGCTTTACTTACATCATTAAAACCTCTTGCTATAAAAATTACCTGTGAATCTAATAATTAAAACAATATATCGAAACCAAACCACAGATTTGGTGATCTACTAAGAACAAGAGTAGACTACTACTACAAAGATTATAAACATATTTTAGGTAAACCAGTTGAAACTGACAGTCACGTATTTCTAAAAATACTAACTGGTGTTGCGTACAGTAAATATTTATGCACTTCAAACTTGTCATTTTTCCCCAACTGTGCTCCTCAGTAACCTGTTGAAAACACTTCGTTTTCCATTCAGTAGAAACAATACTTACAATTATATATAAAATTATACATATTCAAATGAGTGCTGATAAATGTAAACTTCCTGGGACTTCAGGATTCTAAAATTATACTTAGAAGAATTCATTTATTTGATTCTATCTCAAACACTTGTCTAATGGCATGTATCATGCACACCATATATATGTATGCAAGCCATTGAATAGAGGTGTTTTGTAAGTATACAGCAGTTTGCAGTAATGGATTATACATTAGACCAAATTTCTAAATCTCTGAACAAGCAGAGATAGTTAGAAAATTATCTCTGAACAAGCACAGAGAAATGGCAACTACTTAGCAGCAACTATGTCCGCTTTTTAAATAGTATGCTGCTGATACAATGTATACGAAGTATGTGTTTCTCACCTGACTCTATTGGACATCCAAATAAACAGGCTAAAAGCAAGATTATAGCTAACCTATTGTATTTTATGGAGACTGGCCCCAGGAGGAGGAGTACTTCCACAACTGAAATTGTTATGCTAATAAAAGATGTAGTTGCTTGAGCTTGGGTATCCAAGTGATGAATCAAATCCCTGATTTTAGGCTTCTTCATTCCTAAGTCTTTGAACAACTGTTCTAAATCACTTCAATTTTTTTCATTATCTCTCTTTGCCCCCTACTGTTTCCCCTCAAATATCATCCTTGCCAAATTCAGAATCCAAACCCCCCAGATAAAAGGACAAAACCATGGGTGCATTCCTAATCATGCACGTAAGCAAGCGAACAAAATGTGGGGAAGTAAGAGGAATAAATGTGCAGTTCAGTATTTTATTTGGTCATAAATGAAAGCGATAGCAGCTAAGCAATACGAGATATGTGACTATTTTTTGTAAAAGACTTTTTTTTGTGTGTTGGGGTTTTTTTTTTTGTTTCTTCAAAAAGTTTAATGCTATTTTAATTCTTTTAAAAATAAACTGCTATAAAGTCTTTTTAATCAATATAAATGTATTTCTAGTAAAAAAAAAAAAAATTCTAGCCATTGTCATTAACTGGCACTGTTATTAGCTTCTTCGCTATGTGACTAGGTACAATACACTGCACACTAGCATTTCTGGTTATTCCAGAACAGACGTGTTAACCAGAACAGACATTGTTGCTCCTTGCAAAACAAACAAAAGGTAAAGACTTCATGCTTTTCAAGCTGAGCAAAAGCTCAGACAAAAGCACTGCGCAGGTAAGTTGTATAGTTTATACAAAGAACATACAAAGAAATTGGAAGTTCTGGCAGTCACACAGCATCCTCGTAAAAATTGCACAATCAAGTTTCAGACTGGTTTATTGAACCACCCTGATCTTTTATGCTTATTAGATCTGTGTAAATGTAGACCACACCTGCCAAGCGAACTACTTGACAAGGCAGAACACCTTACAAAAGTAACACCGAATACTTGAACAGCAACCAGTGATTTGTGGCCTCACTTCACTGTCACAGAAAAACTTTGTCCTCTGGCTGGTGGTTAGTAGGATTTATGTTCTTGTGAGGAAGGAAAAAAGAGGAAGCACAACAAGGAAGAGGAAAAAAGAACATTTGGGCTGAGAAAGTGGAACTGAGCAGGCTCTGATCACAGGAGCTGGACTTAGTCTTGCTGAAACCAGCAAGTTTAAGGCTTGTTTTTCATTTAAGGTAGTTGCCCAGCTCATTAAATATATGTATCTATGTAAAACAACAAACGGATGCAAGTTACAAATGTAAATGCTTGGGGTGGAGGTTTCAGCTGGGTATTTTTCTACAAAAAGATACCCAAGAGAAGTCACAGAAACAGCCAGAAAAAACCCAGAAAGCCAACCGTATCCTGGGCTGCATCACAAGAAGCGTGGCCAGCAGGTCGAGGGAGGTGATTCTGCCCCTCTACTCTGCTCTGGTGAGACCCCACCTGGAGTGCTGCGTCCAGCTCTGGGGCCCTCAGCACAAGAAGGACATGGAGCTGTTGGAGCGGGTCCAGAGGAGGGCCACCAAAATGATCCGAGGGCTGGAACACCTCTCCTATGAGGCCAGGCTGAAACAGCTGGGGTTGTTCAGCCTGGAGAAGAGCAGGGTGCGAGAAGACCTTATTGCGACCTTTCAGTACTTAAAGGGGGCCTACAGGAAAGATGGGGAGAATCGTTTTAGCAAGGCCTGTTGTGACAGGACAAGGAGTAATGGATTTAAACTAAAGGAGGATAGATTTAGACTAGATATAAGAAAGAAATTTTTTACAATGAGGGTGGTCAAGCACTGGCACAGGTTGCCCAGAGAGGTGGTAGAAGCCCCATCCCTGGCAACATTCCAGGTCAGGTTGGCTGGGGCTCTGAGCAACCTGATCTAGTTAAAGCTGTCCCTGCTCACTGCAGGGGGGGTGGGCTAGATGATCTCTAAGGGTCCCTTCCAACTCAAAGCATTCTATGATTCTATGAAACAGATTAAAAACTTGGGACAGCCTGAAGAAGCCCATACCTCAAAAGCAGATTTTCCCCCTTGGCAGTTATGCACTCTTAAGCCAGCTGTTCAGGGTGACAGCCCTGGCTTCTCTTAAACAGTAAAGGAAGTACAATTCCAACCTGGAGATGACCCTATCTCGCTGCCTTTCAAGCCCCTGTTACAGCTTTGATCCTCTTCAGTGTCCCTACTAACATCAGCTCAAGACTCAGGGATGGTCTCATAAAGCACAGTATGTTAAGAAACATTAGCAGATGAACAGAGTGCACAACAGATAATAAATATGCTGCTTCGTAATCTCATACTATGCACACTCTTGAACACTGTGTCATTCCTATCATTCCCATTTCAGAAAGGATATAGCTGAAAAAGGTCAGATAAGCTAACAAAGGTTACCAAAGAATAACTAAAGTGGTTATCCTGATTTCAGCTGGAATAGAGTTAATTTTCTTCCTAGTAGCTGGCATAGTGCTGTGTTCTGGATTCAGTATGAGAAGAATGTTGATAACACGCTGATGGTTTAGTTGTTGCTAAGTACTGCTTATGCTAGTCAAGGACTTTCCAGCTTCCCATGCTCTGCCAGGTGCACAAGAAACTGGGAGGGGGCACAGCCAGAATACTTGATCCAAACTGACCAAAGGGCTATTCCATACCATATGACGTCATGCTCAGTATAGAAACTGGGGGGGGTTGGCCGGGGAGCAGCGATCGCTGCTTGGGAACTGTCTGGGTATTGGTCAGCGGGCGGTGAGCAATTGCATTGTGCATCACTTGCTTTGTATATTACTATTATTATCATTACTATTTTACTTTATTTCAATTATTAAACTGTTCTTATCTCAACCCAGGAGTGTTTCTCACTCTTACTCCTCCGATTCTCTCCCCCATCCCATCGGGGCAGGGGGAGTGAGTGAGCGGCTGCGTGGTGCTTAGTTGCTGGCTCGGGCTAAACCACAACAGTGGTCAAGGAATATTTGGCATACAAAGGGATGTCAAGGAGTAATAAGTGAGTAGTGTTGACACCATGAGTGGGCATAGTCTCTCTCAGGAACAAAGGGTTATAAAATTAAATTAGCAGTAGGCAGGTTTTAAAGAAAATGTGTTTCTTGACAGCATATACCACTGGGCCAGAAATATCTTTGATGACTTATTATGTGCCTTGTGCATGCTAAAACTTTCCATGGACGGAAGTGGCAACCAGACACATTCCTGGAGAAGAGATTCACTGGAAATAATTAAGTGCATAGACTCTGTCCCTTCCTCAAGAAGTCCCTGCAAGACAAATTGTTGGCAATGGGAAAACGTTCTGCACAGCAAACTGAAAGCATCGCTACCTCTGCCTCTATCCCCGCACTTTTTTGATGGGCACCTGCTGCTGTTTCCTCTTGCTTACTTTCCCCTCCCCGGGATGCCACCTGAGCCACCTGCCTCGCAGGCACACCAGCCCTGGGCGACCAGCCCTGGGCCTCCATTAACTAGCCCCCCTTTTAAATTCAGTCCCGGGCTGCTGAGAGACCGAGCCTCGCCAAGGCAGAGCGCGGCAGCCGGGAGCGGGCTCGGGGGGCACAACTTTGGGCTCCGGCTGCCACATCCCGCTCCCTCAGGTGGGAAGTCCTCATCCCCTGGGCAAGAAACACGGCTCGGCCTGGGCCGGGCCCCGACCAGGGGGCACGGGACCTGGGCTGCGCCTGGGCCACCGCCCGCGGTAAGGCCCGGCCCGGCCGCGATAAGGCCCGGCCGCGGTAAGGCCCGGCCGCTGTAAGGCCCGGCCCCGCCGCGGTAAGGCCCGGCCCCGGCCGCGGTAAGGCCGCTCCGCGCCTGCCCCCGCCCGCCGGCTGCGGCCCCGCCCCGGGGCCGGCGCTGCGGCGCGGCTCGGGCCCAATAGCGGCTGGGGGCGCTAATGGCGGGGCGGGGCGGGGCGGGGCGGCGGGGCCTGCCCCTGGCCAGCCGGCGGGCGGTGGCGAGGGCGCCGGTTAAATACGGCCGGGGCGGCCGAGGCGCGGAACGGAGATGGCGCTGACGGCGGGGAGGCGGCGGCAAGACCTGGACAACGTGAGTGCGGGCGGGAGCGGGGCGGCGGCCCCCGGGGTGAGCGGCCAGGCCGCCGCTAACGGTGGGCACCGCCGGGGGAGCGCCTCGCTTTCCGTTCCGGCTCTTCCTTCCACTTCTCTCCGCTGTTTGCGGTACCCAGCGCTGAAGGCTGTATCGTCGTCTTCCGGGGGGCGCAGCCGGCCGAGGTGTCTCGTTAAATGGCCGTTTCGGAAGTCAGGAGGCCGCCGGGGCCGCTCCCCGGCCGGGCCCCGTCCCCCCTGCCCCCCAGCGCTGCCTGTGGGCAGGGGCCGCTGCTCCTCCCCAGCCGGGCTCGAAATACCCCCAAGTAATTGGGGCGTGGGGTTGTTTCTCATCGAGGTTAGTAATTTAATCGAGGCTGGTCGCGTAGCTTGTGTAGTTCTTCTGGGTTATTTTTTCCACAGACAGGTCCCGTAAGCGTAATCTTTGGTTTACATGCTGCGCGCTGGCGTGACCACGGTGGCTTTCTGCTTATTTGGGTGTTTCCCGCGCTCCCCCCCGCAGCTGGAAGCCTGTGCGGGCAGGGCTTGCCGGCCGTGGCTCTCCCTGCTGCTGCCTGCCCTTCTCCTCCCGGTGCTGGGCTGCTGCGGAGCTGGTCACATGCTGGACATGGATCAGGCAGCCAAGAGGCTGAAGCCTTAAGCTCTGCTTGTGGTAACATCAGTGCCGAACAGAAGGCCCATTTGTTAAGGCATTTTGGCTTTGAACAGCTGTGGGTTTGGCTCCTCTTAATTAAATGAAGCCTTGATCTAATTGGGTCGCTTACTAGATCTTTCTTAATGTCAGATTTACTACACAGCATCATCTCTCGCTTTATTCCCCTCCTACTCATGTTGCCTGTAATATCTACTCAGGGAGGTTATGTCATCCGGCGCTTCCTAACGCTAGCTGTATTTCAGGATGCAAAGATGGATTCTAGCCAGTCTCGCAGTAAGTAACGTGGTCAAACATGTTCTGATAAAAGCTCTGTCTGTGAAAGAGTGCCCTGATCTGTCATCGTATTGCAGAAGTGATGAGTTCATCTTGTTCCCATGAGACAAAGGATACTGTCCTGTGGAGGATCACTACCTTTGTGGGACGTGTGAGCTGTTAACTCTGCTATTAATTCTGTGTTGGGGAGGAATGAGGCAAGATGTCTTGGCTGTTGGAGAGCTGGTCCTGCACACTTGCTTTCAGAGCTTAAAATTATACCTGGCCCATGAAAATGGGGGATGACGGACAGAGAGCATCTTCGTACTCGTGCTTCTGGATTTTATATTGGTGACATAAGAGGAGTGCCATTGGTAAAACTTTAGGCCTGCAGTAAAAGGTCATCTTACTGGGCAGGTATTTCAGCAATGGTTGTTTACAGTCAAAGACCAGTTTAATCAAAAGGTACCAAATAGGTGAGGGAGGCCTGTACATTCTTCTATGGTTGGGCAAGTGTGGCATTCACAGTACTAAAATAAAACTGATTGCTGGCTGAAATAAGCCTTGATGACTAGTTCCTTTGCTGTAGGCAGCTGTCTGTAGGTGAAATAACACTGGGGAGTCTATCTACATTTTCCTGGTTAATATGAAGTATAAACCTAGGTGTAATCCTAAAACTTCTGTATCTCTCTTCTTGTGCTAGTGTCTAGAAGAATGACATGCCTCACTTGTCTTGAGGCTTATGCTGGTTTCTGTCATGGCAAGGAGAAGTCCTTGGTTTAAAACGAGTAAATATCCCAGTGAACCCTGGCATGTCTCCCTGAATAGTCAGAAGTCTGGAGTGGTATGGGGTCTGCCCTTGTTGTCTTGTTCTGGGCTGTGGTCAGTATCGCTCAGGAGAAAAGCAGTCAAAACTTGATTTGGAATCTTGAGTTTCTTTATCTTTTGAAGCAAGCAAGTCATAGCATGGGACATAACAGGATGCTAAGAGGGAAACTTGAGCAGTTCAGCTTAAGATGTATTGAATGACTGTGTCGTGGCCTGGAAGGAGCAGAGATGTATTGCACTGGGGCAAGTTCCTTGTCCACAAGGAAAGGTTTTTCCCTCCACCCATACTTACTTTTTTCTTTTTGAAGTAAAAGGTAAAACTAAAAGGTACTTCTGGAAACTTACATAGCCAAAACATCTGAGCTGAATGTGAAGTTAAAGCCCCAATACTTGGTGCCAACATGACAAGTACGGGCTGCATGCTCTCTAGTGAAAGCAGAGAATGTCTTGTCCAGCACTTGGTAGCATCTTCTTCCCTCTGTGAACTGCTGCTTCTTTCTTACCTGGGTTCAGTTTGAACTACTGCTGCAGGTGTTGTGACATGTCAGTAGTATCAGTTGCTGAATCACTTGAAACTTACTGGTACACTGCAGCTGTCTTTGTTATTGCCTCTAACTGTAGTTGGACAGAAGTAAGAATAACAAGGATTTTTGCAGTACCTGTATAAAGCATGTGAGAGACTTTAATTGTCACTTTTTCCATTTTTTCATGTAAACATACAATACATCTGGCCTCTCAGGAGTGTCCTGGTTTTGGTTGGGATAGTTAATTTTCTTCCTAGCAGCAGGCATAGTGCTGTGTGTTGGATTTAGTAGGAGAAGAATGTTGATAGCAACAACTAAAAACATCAGTGTGTTAAGTACTGCTTATGCTAGTCAAGGACTTTTCAGCTTCCCATGCTCTGCCAGGTGCACAAGAAACTGGGAGGGGGCACAGCCAGAATACTTGATCCAAACTGCCCAAAGGGCTATTCCATACCATATGATGTCATGCTCAGTATATAAACTGGGGGGGGGTTGGCTGGGGGGCAGTGATCGCTGCTCAGGAGCTGTCTGGGTATTGGTCGGCAGGTGGTGAGCAATTGCATTGTGCATCACTTGCTTTGTATATTACTATTATTATTATCATTATTATATTGTTATTATTATCATTACTATTTTACTTATTTCAATTATTGAAAAGTTCTTATCTCAACCCAGGAGTGGTTCTCACTCTTACTCCTCCGAATCTCTCCCCCATCCCATTGGGGTAGGGGGAGTGAGCGAGCGGCTGCGTGGTGCTTAGTTGCTGGCTGGGGCTAAACCACGACAGGAGTAATGCTCAAATACTTGTAATATGCTTTAAAGACTAAAGTTCCTGAAGACTCAGTGTGATTCTGGCAGGTACATTAGTGTCAGATTCCTCAGGGACTAAGTTCTTGCATAAAGATGTGATGAGAGTTTACCTAGAATTCAAGGGCTTGTCTTAAGATACTAACCTAGTTTTTTTTCCCCCAAAGTTTGATTTTCTAACAGGAAATTGCTAAAACTGTGCTGTACTTTTAGAGCTTACCTGTTATTACTCTTTGTCTTCCCCTTCTGTTCCAGGGTTCCTTGGAAATAACACAGAGTTTGGAAGATGATCCTCTACTGGATGCACCACTTATTTCGTCTCATACATTGCATTCCCAACTGAGGCCAAAATTTCATGCTATCCCAGCAGTTCTCCTTGCCAATTTTCTATTGCTAATACATGTAAGTTTAAGAAGCATGATTTTCTTATGAAAACTTGCTGTTTCTGTTCTGAATTCTTAATGGGTCACATAGACAGTTCTTCTGACACTTGCATGCATGGTTGTTCCAAACAAGTGAAGTCTTACTTGCTAATGCATTTTGATAATGTATATGCTACATCATACTTGCTGTGTTCTCATTCTGATTGTTTGTTGGTGCTAACATGCTATGACATATCTTGTTAGGAAGAAAAGCCTATTAAGTAGTAGTTCTTCTATGCTGTTGGAAATGTACTTTTAAAATAGTACTACTGTAGAACTGCTTAGACTAGTTATAGAGGGCCAAGATAATTTTGATGCCATGCCTTTTGGAGGCTGAACTTAATGTCACAGGGAAGGCTTAAGGTATTTCTAATGGTAACTAAGCAAGTAAAGTTGGAATTGCTGCAGGGGTTCTGCATGGTAGTGGATGGAGAGATAAAGGAATCCAAATGTTACTTCCAGTTCTGACTCTTGAGGGTTGAGGGTGAAAAGTACAGATAAAGGACAGATCTTGTACCTAAAAGATGAAGGCCTTTTTGAGGCTGGTAGGGAGACTCCTGCCTAGTGGTGAGCTTATCCTTGATAAGCTGAAGAGGTTTATTGTCGCTTGTGAGCGTGTGGAAACCAAACATGAAGAAAGGGTGAAGAGCTCTGATCCTAAGATCTAACTGAAGTGGTGCTTTCATGGTGCTTAGGGACGTGGTTTAGTGGTGGATTGGATTGTGTTGGGTAAATGTTTGGACTCAAACTTACAGGTCGTCTTCTAACCTACATGTTTCTATGATTCTATAATGCCACTAACACTGACCTGAAGATAGTATGTTTATAAAGCCAGAGACTGCACAAGACATGTATTGCTAGTTATTGTAGAGCTTTATTTGATCTCTACAAAAAATGCTGTGCCCAGTGCTCTGTAAAACATGCTGTCTACCAGAACTTTAAAAGTACATACCAACCTCTAAGGTATCTCCTGGGGCAGCTCTTCAAACAATATGCCCTGGCCTAATTTTAGAAGTAAATGTTTTGTGGGCCTCTTTGTAATATCAAGAAATGTCTCGCTGTCAGGTAGACTTAGGAAAGACTTCTGCTGTTCTGTTGAATAACAGCATGTTATCATGTATCCAGCTTGTATCCAGCCATACTCCCTTGCACTACCAGAACAACACTGGTGCCATCCCATTAGGATGGCACTTGAAGTCTGCGTTAGGAAGGTAGACACTCCTGTTGGCAGTAGAGCATGTTTTTCCACCTAGCCTTGGGGGCCTTACTATCTACTACCGTAATTGATGTAGCCAAACATCAGTCATCCAGATCTTGGGAAACTGCTGGCTCTTCTGCCCCCTTCACTTCCCCTCTCCTGCAAATGGAGAGAAGTGTGGGGAGGCGAAGAGAAAGAAAACTGCTGAGGCCTCTGTCAACACATACTTTTCCAGGTAAAATCTTGCTACTATTGCGGAACCTGCTGCAGTGGCCAGTTGGTTTTTAGAGCAAAATGGAGAAGTATCCTTTTCTGTTGGTGAAATACAGCATTATAATTGCCACATGAAATGGTGCTGTCTCCCTTCCTGAAAATGTGGATGGGGAAAACAAGCTTATTGGGTTTCCTTCCCCGTGCTTCTGCAAATGTGCACAAACCTTGTGGAACATGAAGATACCAGGTTAGCTTCTGATGCACAGCCTGCCAAAGGGGCAAGTATACTGGAGAAGTTAAGCCATCATAGTATTATGCAGTAGAGTTGTAATGCATCTCTAAAGTAATTTGTGTGTAACTTGGAGTATTTCTTCTCTGCCCTCCTGTGCCAAGAAATGGGGTTAGGCAGCAAATAGCTGCTTCAGTGCAGCTGCCTGGTTACATACAGTTCTGGAGTGTGTGGGTAGGATATGCTGAAGTGTGGTGGGGCTGGCTTTTTGAGTGGCTTTCCTTTTGCCAAACCTTGCTTTTCTGCAGGCTTCTGGCTCCTATCAGGAGACTCTGGAGAGCAGTGTAAAGTGTACAGGCTAGAAATAACTTATTAACCCTGTCTTTCCTTAACCCCCTCTGTATATAGCCATACACAAAACTGAACTTAAAGTTATTCTTGGAGTAGTATTTATATATAAAAATCCCCTGTACTGGGCTGAAGCACCTGTTGTTGGACTACCCTAAAATGTAAGCAGAACATCTTTAATAAATGCCACCCTTAATGCCAGCTACCTGTTTCCTCTTGTATACACTGCTCTAGTAGATTAGTAGAGCTGCAATGCTAGGCTGTTCCTGCTTGCATCAGTTTAATATATCTATTTTTTGTAGTGAAATACATTCCTAACACCTGGAGGGAGTAGAACTAGATGTGTTACTGTCTTAAAATGGCAAATCAAACAGTAAATGGGCCAAGAAAAATATGGGTTAGCTGGATTATTCTTCTTTTGTAAGAAAAGGAGGTAGTAAAATAATACATTAAATGAATGTTTTGTTGATAACCATCCCTCTTATTTTGCTTCTTAATCTAGCTACTTAACCCATCTCAAGATAATTTGGGATTTAATCTGCATTTGAAGTAACTGTTTTAGGGATAATATAGAACACACCCCTCCCCACCACCACCTTCTACCCTGTCTGTCCTCTATAATGTCTCTTTTAGATATTCATGACTGTGTGAAAGTTATTTGCTTTTCATCCTCCCTCCAATTACTTAACTCTATTCACAACCAGATCAAGTTAAGGGCAGTTCATATCAAGAGTAATTAAGTGGTTCTGAATGGTTAATTTCTGTGAAGAAAGTTACTTGAGAAATGACAAAAATATGAAGAATAAGTTCAAGGGAGTAGGTAGGATGTTGTGGGCTCTTGGATATCCATAGAATTAAGTATGGAAACAAAGCTAGCAAATAAAAATCAGATGCTTTCTTCCATCTTGTTCTGATGTGCTTCTATCAGTTACGAGATGCAGAACATTGGACACTTTTTTTTAAGCTAAGTGTATTAGACTTCTGCAGACTTGAGGCAAACTAATTTTTTTGTTGTTGTATATAAAAGTGCTCAATTTACTTCTGTATCAGTGGGAGTTGTTTTTGTTTTCAGTTCTGTTTTTAAAATATTCCTATTCTGCAGAATGAACCAGGATGAGAAAGTACCATATTTTCTTGTTCGCCGAATGAAGACAGTAGAGCATATTTTCTATGACAAAAATTCTGTAAAGATTAAAAAAAAAGCCCTGTGTGCATACATATACCCCAGATAATGTGCGCCCAAGACTCTGTCTTCTAGCTGGCCAAAAGATTGCTGATACTCACTGATGATGATGAAAAGTTGGAGAAAAGTCTAGAAGACAGGAAAAGTTATGGCATAATGGCACTAGTCTGAAAGGACAAGTGTATATACAATCTGATTGACTATAGTCTGTCCATTCTGACATAAGTTCTGAGCAAAATGGAAAAATCTGATAGTAAAAATACTAAAGAATGATTAGTAACTGGCAAAGATGCTTACCTAGTGTTAATAATTGTAAGTTACTATGATGATGTTTCACTTTTTTCTAATGGCATAACCTGGAGATTATTTTTAATATAGTAAAGGGTTGATTTTCACTTACAAAATGTCAATGTAAAGAAACGTAGACTGTACCAATAAGATATGAGGCTGTCCTGCAGAGCACTAACAAGTGTAACTGAATGAGTCAAAGATGTGATTTTTTTTTTTTTGAGGCAGTATAAATAAAGTTCCCCTTAAAGCAAAAAGACATAGGAAAGAGGGTCCAGAAGTAAGATAAATTGACTATGAAGGGGAGACTTGGGGAACAGTGAAATTGATTTAGAGGAAATTCTGGCAAGAGTGGTGATTCTCAACTCTGTTCAGCTGGAGACTGGTTGCCCTCCTGGAAGACAATCTTACTACTTAGCAATTTCAGTCATCAGTATGTTCCCAGAATGATGTGTAGTGGTTGTAGTAAGTGTCTAATGTTTTATACATTATCTCAACTCTAAAAAATCAATTCATAAAGTAACACATAATGAATAAATAGCATAAAGCTGTCCTTTTTATAGCTTAATGTTGACTTTAAGTGTTTTCTTCTCTCTTGCTTTCTCTTCCAGGTTGCTTTTGTTGTTCTAGCATTTTTAGCAGCTATGTTTTGTTCTTACCCCAATCCAAATCAGGATAAGTGCCCTGGAAACTATACTCACCCACTTAAAGTGCAGACTGTCATAATCATTGCAAAAGTAATTCTGTGGATTCTGCATGTTTTCTTTGAACGATACACCCAGTACCACCACAGTAAAGTCAGAAGCAGAGGTTACTTCTCAATATACCGATCAACAAGACATCTAAAAAGGCTTCCACTGCTGATACACTCCACAGGTGAAGTGAACTTGTTTTCCTGTCTTTTTTTTCTTCTAAAGCTTTAAGCTATGACACAATGAAAGACTGAACAGTTTATATATAAATGTGTATTACAAACTTTTAAAAACCTGCCTGTGAGCATTTATAAATGCTATTTATTTTAGTCAGATGGAGCTCCTGACTGACCTTTCTGGCCTGCCAGATGCATGTTGTAAAGAACTCTTTGTAGGGGAAAAATGCCTGCAAGTGTGAAGTTGAGTAAAACATCTAGTCTTCAGCCATAAAATGTTCAGCCAGCAGTGTCTGTGTTTGGCTGCTAGTGATCTTGGTTTGCATACTCCTTTGTCCAGTTGGCTGTGTGGCAAGACTGCTAGTCCTTCCAAGAAGTGTACTTAGCTTCTCTTTTCAAGCTCAGCAATTCCAGTAGAAAGAGATGAATTGCCTGTTGCTCAACTGCTTTCTGAAATTAGTAATATAAGCAATTTTATAATCTCCAGCAGAGCTATGTGTAACATTCAGCTCTGCTTGACTGCCTTGTTCTACTTTCTACGGACAACAGGTGGTGTATGGTAATAGTTTAACTCTATCCTAAGTTACATCACTGGCCAGTGAAGCTGAAAGAAGTATTGGTACAATTAGCTGGTGTAGCTTTTTGAACAGAAACTACTTCAACAAATCTAAAATCCATCTAACTGGAGGGGATTTTTCACACAAATAGCAGGGGAAAAGAGAACAGTGTTGGCTTTTAGAGTATTTTTGCCTCTTATAATCCCACCTCCCTTCTGTAAAGCTTCTGAATAACTGGAATAGAAATTTTTTTCACCAGAATGGGTAAGTTAGATGGTCCTGCTTTATATAAAACCCTAGCTTGCTTTCTACCCAGTCACTAAAAGAGCTAGTCAGCTTGATGAATGTACAAAACTTCAGGCTCTGGCCACTAGATAGAGCTCTGAAGATAAAGATGTGGTTGGAGTGCAGTGACAAAATCAAGCCACAGCAGGCTTAAGGGTGTTTCAAAAAAGTAGAAGGACTATTTCCAGATTACATTGCAATAGGCAGAATACTTAGCCCTGTCTTCAGTCCTAGATGAAGCCCACTTCTCCCCTACCAGACAAACTCTGGGCATGTGTAGATGTTCAGGTGCAATCAGTTGTGTGCTGTGGACTCTTGAGGAAAATAATATGTAGTTCAGAAGGTAGTTAGCTCCATTACTGCAAATGTCCTGCCATGTTAATTGCTGTTTATACCACTTCCATCTTGACAGTTCAGTTGCCTAACAGTATGGAAGATAACTGTACAGTCCCCTGGTTACATTAATGGTCTTAACACACTTAGTGCTCTATCCAGATATTGCTACAGGAAAGAAAAGACCATTTCACACTCTGTATCAGAGAAGTGGGTGTGTAAAGAATTAAGAATGCTTGTTAGTCTGTAATTCAACACTTGCCCTCCTTGACTAATTGTGCTCACTTTAGTTATACTTGCAAGTTACTGAAAGTTTTAAAATAATAGCCAGGCAACTGGAAGCCTGTGCAAGTGTCTCCCTTTGAAAGGAAGGTATTTGGGTTTTTGGCTCTGTTAGCCTTATGTAAATACACTCAAATCCACCACTTGAAGGAAAACACTATCTCACCTTGAATTGACTAATGTGACTTAGGAATTGACAGAAATTAATACCCTCCAAGCAGTTTTGGGGATGGATAGCAGCAACAAGGCTAGAGACTAAGTCCACACATGTAGATTAGGTATTTCTAGTGTGTTTCTTCCACTCTAAGTCAGAAAAACCTATAGGAAAACTCATAATTCTCTACCATTACAGTCAAATGCTAAAATGAAACCTCATTTTGCTGGCAGCAGTTGTAAGCTTGCATCACCTGTGTAAGGAAATAAGCCAAAGAGGCAAGTATGGTATGAAATGGAAAAGCATTACTGAAATGTTGCAGCCTAATGCAGATACTGGGGATGAGAGAATACTAAGTTATTTTCAACAGCTAATGAAATTGTTGCACCTGTAAAATATAACATTTGTTTTCTAGGTAATGCAGCCCTGCTTTTGATTCTGTCAATGCAGCATTCCTTTCCTGATCACAGTAAAGTGTACCTGTATCTTATCCTGGGAGTCCTGGGCCTGGAGCTGATTAGCTCCCTGACATGCCTAGTGATTTACACAGGTGAGAGGCAATTCTTGCCTTCTTGAGTGAGATTTGTTATAGCTGCTACTCAACTGTTTTGTTTGCCCTCACAGTAGCTCACTTGGTATACACCAAGACATTTAACTGCAACTATAAATACTGAATGATTCTGTGCTTGTAGAAGAACTAAGGCAATTCCAAAATAAATGGGAAGGTTGTCAGGCTTGATTTTTTTTTTTGTCTCCAAGTGCTGCTACATGAAAGCTCCGTGTTACTTACCTCAAAGTTGTTGATCCAGTGAAATGGTGATAAATGCATAATTATTGCAAAAGCATCCTGTGAACAGGCTTGTCTGTTTAGCAGTGTGTTCTCAAATGTGTGCACCACAAGCTGTGAAGCGGTAAGAGCTTGCTGGCTTTATCAGACTGGCTTCTGGGACTTACATGTGGGACTTGCATAGTTGATAGCGTGATGTGCCTTAGTCTCCAGGCTCTTCCTTTTCTCTTAGTCCTCCTCCAGAAGCTTCAGTTCCTTTTGTTGCTAAAAGGGAAGATTTTCTGATGAATGTTTAAAAAAAAAAATAATTGTGGCTCTTAGAATCTGTGCCAATACTAAAATAAGATACTGCATCATCAAACTGTGAGGCATTGCTTTGTACTGTCACTGTTGGCTTGTAACATTATCTGCTTTTTGGTGTAACTTACCAAGACTCGATAAACCTCTTTCCATTAAACTATTGTAGGAGTATCTAAAATGTTGATTAATAAATGCTTGAACCAAATAGTTTTCTCTAATCTAATCTTAAACTATTTGGATTTATGGCTTGCATTAACTCAAATGAGAATAACTGGGTTGAAAAAAAAACCCACTGAAAAGGTACAAGACACTGAAAAATGCAATTATTTTTGTTGTCTGAAGAGAACTAGAGATGTTTACTGTGAAGTCCATGTCTGTTTAAATGACATGTAGTTCCTGCTCTTGAGTTAGATAGCTTATACTCCTGCTCCTGAGATGCTGCTTTCGGCTTATTTACAGCTACAAACAAGGAGATGACTCCTTAGCTAAGTGGCCTCAGTAGCACTGGTTTCCCTGGGAGGGGGAAAAAAAAAAAACAAAACCAATGGGCAAAACTTAGTTTGCTCCTGACTTCTAATCAAACAGGAGGAAGGATGGTGGAAATGCTGCCTGCCTTCAGGACTGCATGAAGCTCAAAACATAAAGGAAGAACTATGTCTATGGTGGACAGTATTTGTGTTAATCTGACTACTTTTTGTGATTTCAAGATTAGTAATTAATCTAGGATGTCTTTTCTTTTGGAGTAGAAAACTTTGGTTTGTTATTAATAATGTAATGACACACAGAAATACTACCAAGTAGCTTGGTCATCTAGGAAATAAAATATATTCTTGGCTGTCTTGCAACAACAGTGAAATCAAAATGCACCAAGAAATAAGGTCCCAGCTCTAAACTATGTACTCCTCTTACATCTGTGCAGAGGCCTGAATGCTGTTAGACTTATCAGGCTTTCCCCTGAATGGACCCACATGGCTCAAGTAGACTTAACTGTCCTCTGGAGGAATAAAGGCAATGATGAGGGAACACAAGCATGGCAGTCCCAGAGAACTATTCCAAGAATGCTAGAGATCATCCTTCTTTGCATATGCATACTTACTTTCCTGAGAAACTCAGGAAATAAAAGATAAATTGCAAAACTTTAACAGAACATCAGGAATTCCAGTGAAACGTTATTTCTTACCCTTAGGCCTCCTGGAGCTCAAAGAGCTACATGGTGTGTGTCTTACCCTGGCAGAAAAGCATAAGCAACTGCAAGAAAGTTGACCTTCACAGTAGTAAGGTTTGAGCCTGAACTTCCACAGGAGCTCTCAGACTACTTTTCTGCTTATTTTTCACCAAAAGGGTCCTGTTTCCTGGCTTGTGCTGTGCCAGTTCCTGTTTGGACCAAATCCATTAGCCAACTTACACTAGAAGTTGTGGGGAGCAAAGTTTTGCTTTGCAGCTGATGGAGGCTTGAAGAGACTAGTGAGTCCTGGAACTAATGTGAAGGAGGGACAGAACTGCATTGCTAGGAAGGAGTAAGGCAGTCTTTTGGTAAACAGCTACTTTATTTCCTCAGAAGCCCTAAAACAACAGTCTAAGCTTCATTCTCTAAAGCTTGGTGTGCAGAACCAGGGTTAATTTTTATGTAACTTAACACTTGCCTCAAAATTGGGAAGACCTCCCATCACCCTAGGTTGCCTTTTCCAGTGGGCAGTGTAACTTGTTTTCTTGTTTTTCCATCCCAGTACATATTGAGGTAAGCTAAGAGACTGCCTGCATGTCTGTCTCTTGGGTGTAGAGGTGTTCTTTAACATTTTAAGCATCAATCTAAAGCTCTACTGAAGCAAAACAAATGTATTTGGCCAGTTGCGAAAATAGCTTGAGAATCTGTAGCAATAGTGACACTCAGATAATTACTGTTTTCTCTCAAACAGAGCAGACTATGTGACTGGAAGCATGAGCTTCTTTAGTAGGATAATTTTAAGGGCAGTCCTCTGCTCAGGGTTAGAGTGCCCCACTCCAAGGGAAGCACTTAACAGATACCACTTACATTAGCTGATACTATCTTAACAGTAGCTGAGCAACAATGGGGAGATTAAGGTCACTTTATACTAGCAACTCATGATCAACGTCTTTGTTGTGTTAGTATATTACTCCTAAATTTTGGAGGGAAGGTAGCACCAGTTCATACATTGTTTCTCCACTGTAGAATAATTATTTCTTAACTACTAGAATGAGGTATAAGTGCTTATCTGTATAAGGTTCATGTACCTGACTTATTTTCATCTAAGTATTACTGCCTCACAAATGAAAACAGTGGCATGGAATACCTGACTAATTCTAGATATTTCTTCTTGCTTTTTGGAGCTATTTTATGAATTGTATGGTGCACAATGCCCTGGGAAATACTACTGCCTGCCTTAAAAATCTCCATTCAGCAGTGTATGTATATATAGCTGTAGGATGCAGGGGCAGGGATTCAGAAGTCTACAAGGAATTGCTGTGATTGACCTACAACAGACTTGACATACCTAAATTCAAGTGAGGAAAACGTGTATGGAATGAAGTATGACACAGACAGCTCTAAATGCCAGCTTACTGTTGTAAGTTTGTTATTGATAGGGAGTCAAGCTTTAAAAGGTTTACTAAATATATGTATTTAATGACTTTCTTACATACTTCTAATATCACTTGAATAAAAGACTAACATTCCCACAAACAATGCATGTTGGGAATTCCACATTCATTCCTTCGTGGCTTTATTTGTAGAGGAATACCGTCATAGAAATAACTAACCTTTGAGCCTAACTTGTAGTTAACCTCTGGAGGGTCTTGGCATTGTTTTAGCGGAGTGGCCTGTAATAAACCCCATCATATTACTGACTTGTAAGGACAGTCTTTCTCTGCAGTAGTGTGGATTTCTGATGGAGATGGACTGTAATGTTTTTAGTGGCATTACATGTATTGCTTCACAAGCAGCCCTAACTGCAGAGTCCAGAATGCATAGTCCAGATCTCTTGGTGCATTCCTTTAATCAGGATCTGACATTGAATGGCTTCAAATATTTTCAGCTTCCTTCTAGAAATAATGCAGAGGGTGCCTACAGCTTCTCCCACCCCCACCCATCCCCATTCCATACCTGTTCAATTTAATCTTAAACTTTATTCACAGGTGCCTGGCTTCTGGTTTTGATTGCTAACATTGCAAGGTTCATAATGTGAAGCTGATCACAGAGCCACTCTGGTTTGAATACTTAATGGCTTTCTGTAGCAAGTCTGCCCTAGTTTGAGAGCAGGCAGACAAGCTGCTGCTTTGCTGCAGGTGGTCTAGTTAAAATAGTCTTTATCAAAGGGCTTAAGTTAGAAGTTCTGACCTAGAAACTAGTATCAAAACTCTTTACAACTTTTTTATGGCATGTTGCTTAACTTATGGCCTGAATTTGGAGGCTGAATCTCAGTAACCTCTCAGAGGCAACTAAGGTTTCACCCTCTTAAGTGACAGACTAAACTTTGCAGATGTTAAGCAGTATGTTCAAGCTTCCCCATTCAGGTCTTCACTGTGATCTTTTAAGCAGCAGGACTGAAAAAAACCTAACCAAACAAGAAAAAAAAAAACCACACCCCACCCCACCACTAACTTATAATCAAAGCCATTCCAGAAATGAGCAGAGATAGATTCTGCTTTTTTTTTTTCTTTCCTTCCTTCCCCAATCCCCAGATTCCCTTATCTTTTCTAAGGCAATCTTATCTGTTATAGATTTTTTATTTTTACCTTGGAGCCTGGTGATAATGCTTTTCTCTTTTGGTTGCTTTCCAACTAATTTATAAAACTTTGTTGTAGTGAAAATAAGCAACTTCAATCGTGCGAAGCCAAGACCTGACATAATTGAAGAAGAAAAGATGTATGCCTACCCTAGTCATATTACCTCAGAAATTGGATTCAGGTAAGATTTTCTGTATTAATCTTGTGCTGTGTTCAGCCATGGTACATAGGTACCTAACACCAGCTAATGTAATTGCATTACTTATAATAATCTTAAATATATAATCTTAAATCTGTCAACCAAAGCAGAGGTGGGAATAATAGTTTTGAAGGAAACTATATGCTTAAGGCTGTTATATGCACAGATGACAAGTAGCACAATCTTGTATTTTCTACGTAGTAACGGCAATTTGTTATGAGGACAGAAATTATTTGACCATTTATGGCTGGTTGCATGAATCTTTAATGTGCTATAAATAACTGTGCTTAATCTGTGTTACTTGACTTTATATGGGAGTTTGAGGACAGATACCAGTGTCTTACACTGTTACTTAAAGTATGCCTACAGAAGCCTAGCTTCTTCAGCCAGTTTCAAGCAAGGAAATACATTGTGGGCAGTTGATAGTTGAAGAAGACTCTGCAGCTTTGTTCTGTGCCAGCAGTTGGACATGAGATTCTAGCAAGGGATTAGGAATATATTTCTAGTTTGGGAAGGAATTTTAAAGGTGGGTGGGGCACTTAAGAGGTAAGGAAGTTCTCAGTGAGACAGAAGCTATCCAACATTCACCTCACAAGCACTGAGACTTACTGCTTGTTTGTCCTTTGTGTACCTTTTGACTGCATGAACATCTTCCAGTTGCTGAAATAAGTCTGGTATGACTTAACAAAAACCAATCATCAAAACTAACATGGACTTTGATACAAGAATTTACTTAGAAATTTTCTAATACAGTGTGACTTGCTTCTGTATGTATGCCATAGTAAAAAATTGAAGTGCAGAGATGACTAATACTTTGGCACTTCCCCTGGTGTCACAAATGCAGCATGCACATGTTTTTGTGGAACTTGGAAGTAGATGTCCAGGATACAGGAAGGATTTAGAGTTGTCTTGAGTTTTGATACAATGTCTGACTTCCATCTTGATATAAACACCATGGTGAATGCATGGTGGACTTCATTCCTTTCTCATTCAACTTCTCCCCTGAGAAATTCTTAAATGCCCAGAGAATGAGTCTGCAACAATGACCAGCTGAGGAAAAGACTCTGATTATTTTTGATTAAAGACTGCAAGCTTCCTCTGAGAACTGATTGCAAAACAGTTATTTTAATTCAGCTCTATACAACTATGACTCTCTTTCCCTTGAGAGTTAAGGTCTATTGAAAAGTGAATCCTGTCAGCCCTTCAGTTGACCCTGGTTATAAGAATGTTTTTTGAATATTATGACCTCTACAACCTAAGCTACTGATCATGGACCTCTTCTGGTCCTCTAAGTTGGTAATGCAGCTTACTGGTTAAGATTGCAAGCTTTCTGTCTACAAAACTTGTTCTCTTTATTTTTTTTCCAGCTTAACTACAGTAGGTTTTTAATTGGACCTAAGCTTTTTTCAACTCTAGCTATCCTCCTCAGCATTTTCTAAGAACTATGAAAAGGGCAATGTTCTTCCACAAAATGCTGCAAGGCTGAGGAGCAACTTTCTAAGCTCCAAGATGCTCTCATGTGTACTAAGAGGGCAGATTTCCCATGTCAGCTAGGAAGAAATAATGTGTAAGGGAAGACTGGAATATGCTCAGGCACTGGTACTTGTTCTTGCTGTATTTTTAAAAGTTTCTAATTATAGATTTGACAATTCTGTACTCTTACAGATTTTTCTTAATTAACTTGGCTTTACTTAATGTTGCAGTGTTACTATCCTAGTTAAAATGAAGGGTGTATGAAAGCTGGAGATATTTGAAGTGAGAGGTTAGTTGTACATGAGGTGGATCTGAAATAGCACAACTGTTTGGTGCTGATGCTGTTATGGTATTGTGACAGATGATATCACTGTATATAATAGTACATCATGTATGCTACTGCAGGTTAATCAAGAAATTTCTGTCTTAAACAGCTTATGATCACCCCAGCTGAATAAAAATACTATGCCTGCTTAAAATAAGCTTCCTAATGTAGTTGGAAAAGGTGCCATGGATTTCCTAGTACAATTATTATAAAATTATTATACAATTATTATAAAAGCATGTTGTCTGGCTTACTAACTTTAAGATTGTTAAACAGTAAAAATCCTCATACTACTACTTCTCTGTAACTGTCTAGTGGGAAATATGTAACTGGATTATGTATACATGGTGTGAAGTTTAGCCAAACTTTCTCTTCCTGCCTTCTCATGCAAAATGGAGGTTAAACATAAAGGTGTTGTAGATTGCCTCCTCCCTCATAAGTTAGTTGAGATCAATGAAAGTAAAACGAAGGAAGCAACTTGTTTAAATACTTGTTAATTAGCTCTGACACTTCATATGTTAGAAAGCTGCTATCACTTATTGAAACCGATATTCACTTTTGTTATTTCAAGGGAAAATTCAAGTTTAGAAGAGATAGTTGAGAAGCAAGGAGATGTAATAGAGTATCTTCAGCGACATAATGCACTGCTCAGCAAGAGACTATTGGCACTAACATCTCAGCAAATCAAAACTTAACAGCATTTAGAAAACTGCTATTGGAGCTCTGGAGGGAACACAAGGCAATACAATATCCAGACTGACTTGTACATATGACTCTTCTTCAATCGTCTTTCACATTTTGAAATAGAAGTTAAGCTGGAAGAATGAGCTCTGCATACACTGTAAACCTATTACAACTGGACGCTCTGGCTCTCTTCATCTGTTCTGGAGCTTCAAGGATTTTTAATTCCTAATAATTGGTTAAAGTTGGACCTGAGGTAATGGTTTAACTTTGTTCAGTTGTTGTTATTTTGTATTGCTGTAACCTTTAAGCTTCAAACTACCAAAGTACTTTATATTTCTAGAATACAATTTTTTTCTCTAGAAAAATCTGTCTTTGCAAAGGGTATCTTTTAAGTTTCTTGTGCTAAAGTGGAGACTAGATGTACTCTGTCACTGAGTCCCATTACGTCCGGTGTTAGAGGTGGTGTACTTCAACAATCCTATACAAAGTAGATACTGCTTTCTAGATCAGTCTCCGTTTCTCCTTTGTCAAGAAAAGGAATGAAACTGTTGCCTGTGCCAGTGGGGAAATTTGGCATACAATTTAGTATTAAAAAAAAAGCAGTGGGCACCCTAGAATGGCAAATATCACATAAGTGTGTGGTACAAACAATGTCATGGGTAAGCAATGTGAGCAGTTGTTCAGAATTCTGGCTTTAAAACCTGTAAGAGGGACCTCTAGGGCTGATGACTTTCCTGTTACTAGGAACCTGTGTCAGCTAATAATCAACAAGATTCCTACTCTGCTGACTGAACTAATGTAATAAAAAAATACTTGAGAGTAAGCTTTTTCATTGACCTAGTAACTAACTTGTGTTGAATGAGTTCAAAGATCCTGTTAAAGATGCATAAGTTACAGGCATCCTTGCTCTTTAACTCTTCAAAAAATGGCAGCATCTTGATTCAAAAGCTAAAATGGTGTTATGCGGGGAGGTGAAAAGCAGCAGAAGACAAAGGTCTTCTAGAAGCTGGAGAAACAAATTTTTGGTTCTATTTCATGGATTTATTGGGAAGGCTGGTAAAAGAACCATTCTGTTCTGGGTACTACTTTGTCTACCAGTGTAGACCAAGACTTATTTTAGAAGCTGATACCTCTGTGGGGGAGACAGGGTAATCACCAGTCAAAACTGGGAAGGTGGCTCTCATGAGGAGTGGTCTTGCAGTTGAATAAAAACAAAAGAAAATCCATCCTACTTTGGTCCTAGGGCACAACTTTAGAAGTAACTGTTTAGTGTGCAACAAACATGGGTGTTATGTCTCATTTAAAGGAAAACAATAAATACTGGAGGTGTTGCTGCTATCAAACACTAAACTGTTCTCCTTAACTGTTGTTTCTTGAAAATGCAGCCAGGATTTTATAGTATACATATGAAGAATAGAAATGTTTCTGGTTTTAGAACTCAGGTTTTGATGTGATTCTATGTATCAATTTATATAGTTTCTATGAAAAGCAGTAAAATGTGACTGTGAAGCTCATGCACAATAAATGCAACTAAGGAAAAGTGTGAATTCTGTCATTTCTAAGCTCATGTACAGCTGGTGAAGACTGTTCCAGCAGGTGATCTGTGCAGGCTTTCTGTTATGCTGAAGTTCTCACAGCAGTTTTGGCACTTAAAACAAGCCAAAAACTGTTATGGCAAGGATAGCTCTGCACTCATTTTGAAGCTTTAAGTTTAGTTTTATTCTCTTTTCTGGGCAATGTTTTCTCCAGCACACTTCAGCCTTTCTCTGCCACTCCTGCTTCTCTCCAACATGAAGGAACAGGCTGCATAGTGTAGCAGAACAACTTTACTGTATTTTAAGGGCACTGCTCATAGCTTCCTCCTCTCCTTCATGACTCCTTAAGGTAAAACTTGGATTAACTGGCAGTACTGCTTTCCATGGAACATGGCAGCTGGAAAGCGAAGTGCAGGTTGCCATGTGTGAATGTGCACACCTCCTGCCCTTTGTACTTCACAGCTCTTTAAGTGCACAAATGATTAACGACTTGCGACATCTACCCTCCCATTTTTATATATTTATGATACCCCCCACTGTATCTCGCTTTCTTAGGATCTTCAAGCTTCTGAAAAAAATGACTTTTCATCCTTGTTCATTCACTTTCTAACCTGCGGCCATGGTGGGGCTACAGGGAGTTGTTGAGCAGGAGCTACCGGAGCATGGTGAGGATCGCGGGCAGCAATCGGCCCCTTTCCTCCGCACCCCTGCCTTCCACCGGCGACCTGGCTCCCTGCACGGGCGCTGGGCGTATTGTGATGCTACGTGCTCGGTGTTGCGTCACCGCGGGGCGGTGTGGCGTGGCATGCTGGGTGTTGTAGGCCGGCCGGGAGAAGGTCCTTGCTGTGACCGAGCGCTGCTGTGATATGTAAGCCGGTGCTTAAAACGCAATGTGAAAGGGGCAAACGGCTGGCGCTGTGCAAGCGAGAGAAAGCTTGGCTGTGGCCTCACTGCATCTGACAAAATCACGGAATCGTTTAGGTTGGAAAAGACCTGTCAGACCATCGAGCCTGGCCGTTAACCTAGCGCTGCCAAGTCCCCTGCTAAACCTGTCCCTAAGCACCACACCTGCATGCCTTTTAAACACCTCCAGGGATGGGCACTCTGCCACCTCCCTGGGCAGCCTGTTCCAAGGCTTGACCACCCTTTCGGGGAAGAAAACACCACAGCTCTGAAATTGGAGGCCGAGTCCTAGTTTTTCTGGTTATGCTGCATCTTGCTTATCTTACCCTCTGCCAGCATAAGCTTCAGTGCTGGGTGTTGTGGTGGTTAGTGCTAATGAGCTTCAGCACAACTCTTGGTCCACCAACCACCAACGTAGCCTGGGTAATTTCTCTGCAGCCCACAGCGTCCGCACCCGATTGCAGGCTGGACCTTCACTGTCTGAAGTAAAATCCATAGTGTGCTGCACACTCAGTAAGCAGTAAAGCATTAGGGAGAAGTTTCAGTAAAAAAAGTATCACCTTGGGAACCCAATGGTTTGCATGCACTTTCATAGAATCCTAGAATCGTTTAGGTTGGAAAAGACCTTTAAGATCATCCAGTCCAACCATTAACCTACACTACCAAGTCTACTCTAAGCCAATCAAGGGTAGACTAGGCTAAACCATGTCCCGAAGTGCCACATCTACCCGTTTTTTGAACACTTCCAGGGATGGTGACTCCACCACCTCTCTGGGCAGCCTGTTCCAATGCTTGACTACCCTTTCCGTGAAGAATTTTTTCCTAATTTCCAACCCAAAGCTCCCCTGGCACAGCTTGAGCCCTTTGCTTGCAAAGCTGTGCTTTGCTAACCACCAATGTAACCCTTCTCAGGCATGGTGTGGCAAACCTGCATGTAGGTGAGTAGACATGAATCTGAACAGCTGAAGAAATTAGTGATGCTTTTTTTATGCATTTCAGCAGCTGTAATTATATTTATTTGCAGATCCAAGCTCTTAACTTGGTAAGATCTAGTGGATTGCAACCGGGGCAGCAAGAAGGTAACAAAAAAGAAGTAATGTTTCCTAATATAAGTTGCAACTGTACATTTTTTTAAAAAGTTTTCTATTTTTTTATTTTGTTTTTTAATTATTATTCAGTTGGTACCCTAATAGCTTTTTGCTCCTGTAGAAAAACAATGTATATGTCTTTCAGGTTTGGGAAAACAAGTATTTCAGATCACCTAAGAAACACAAAAGATTCAGGGTTGCCCAAAATATGTTCACGCTGTGGGTTTTTTAATAATTTCTAGATGAAATGCGCTAAATATTTTGTACACATTAAAGGAAAGACATTGTGATGGTCTCTTGCAAATGCATGTCATATATAAGGGAAAAACTCTCAGTCGATATTTGTTTTCTGTTTCTGAATAGCTCATAGTGGAAATTCTACATAAATGCTTCAGCATTTCACCTCACAATGGAAATCACTGATTGCAAAAGGTTTTAATGTGATTTTCATGCTTTAAGGTTCTACTTGAATATGCAGTTAAGCAGGCTTGCCCCACTGAAGGTCATTCTTAATCCTAAAAAGAAAGTATCAAGGACCAAAGGCACTTGGATAGATGACAACCTAACTTTGAGGTAACTCAAGAGACGAGAAAAAGCATCCTCAGCATTGGACTGAGTTAGGCTTTTGGGCGTTATTGCTAACTAAAGATGTAGGTTGTGCTGTTTGTGCTGTTGGAGGGTTTCCCACTTTGTGCAAATATTTTGCAGCTTGATCACTGGCAAGAAAGATAAAGGCCGTCAACAGTAGTGAGAGATCAGTATGCTAATTGTACTTGTCTGCTGATGGTCAAACATTTGAAACTTATTTACCATACTAATGCTTCTCCTGATTGATGCTGATATAAATCTTATGTGACCTTTAGCAAAATTTGGCTTTGCGTGTACAGACACAGAGATATTTATAGCATATGTATGTGGCGTAAGGGAAGTATTTCCAGTCTTTATTCTTCTATAATTTCCTTTTTTCCATACTGGAAAGGGAAGAGGTGAATTGTTTATTATCCTTTGGGAACACACTAATCTACTGTTTCTCACCGCAGCCTTACATTTACCTCTATTTCCTGTTGACCTGCTGTTACATCATCTTGTATTTCACTCTAAAATAGCCAATATAGTTTAAAACACTTAATGAAACTGACTTTCAAATAAAATTTAAAATTTTCCTACGTAACTCTGCAAGACAAGGAGTTAATTCTAAGTTTCAGAAACTTGCATTTTGGCTTTCAGAGTTTGAGGTCTTTATTTACCTTTGGATCAAGTCTTCTGTTAGGTTGTGTCCATGCAAAAGTCAATTCTGATTTTCAATATGCAGCAATTTGTATTTGTACAAAAGTCCTTTAAACGTACACTCATACATGCACATGGAGAGTTCAGTTGGTTCAGCTCTTGTAGCACCGTGTCTGAATGCTTCACGTTTATATGCGTAATCACACTGTTATTGTGAAAATGGTTTTTACCAGATTAAGCTTATGTTGCACAAATCAAATGAAAATGGGTAGTTTCAATAAAGTCAAAGGCAAGTCCAGCTCAGATGAAAACAAGGTCCCTTGAAACCCTGCTCCCACTGAAGTTAAATATCAATGTAGCGTTGTGCTGTAGGAGCATCACTTGGCTCTCTAGCTCTACTATGCAAAACATCTAGCACTTAGCAATTTATAGTATCCAGCCTCTAATGGGAGAAGTTACCGCTCATTTTAGCTTCTGCTACACTTCAGACTACTTCTGACCTTATTTTTTGTCCTGAAATAAGGAAAGACTGTTTTCTTTAATTTGGGGGAACATGCAGATTTCACGACCTACCACTCTGAGATAATTAAAAATCTTGCTTATTCTAGGCACAAAGACAACGCATAGTCTGGATTCTGCTGTAATCCTATCAAGGTATCATAATGTCATGTTAGAGCATGCTGTGATTACACCAACCAGTAGTTTTAAACTAAGTTCTTTCTATATGGCTTTTATCAGAATTTTGTACTTTTAAAAAGATAGAAAATGTGAGGGAAATGTTTACATGAATAACTACTATTTATTTGTGTCAGAAATTGAGTAAGAAAAAGGTTTACATGCTGATGCCATACGAATCCACAGGGAAACAAGACAAATTCTCCATTTTTTTTAGATTTATTGCCTTTGACAGCTGAAGAATATAAATTTTGAACAGTTTACAAAGTTTATTTGAGACTTTGTTATTTGAAGTACATACTATCTTTTTACAAAATATACAATCAACCAGCTAGTTTATAAACTATCTATCAAAGATCACAATCAATGCCTTTTTAAAGAAAATTTTATGCTATCAGCTTGTCTAAAAAGATCAGACACTTACAGTAATTTTGAAGTCTGACAATGGGCTTCCTGGGGCACTTTGGTACTTGTTTTATTTTTTACATCTGTAAGGGAACATGCATATACAGCTCTCTGATAGATACATTACATTTTTCTTACAATTTTATCAAAATTAACTGAATTATTACGGTTATAGAAAATATCCAGTGCCACACGAAATCCATATACTTATTTATAAGATGTAACTGTTAAATAGTTACTTTTCACCTTCCTTGCTTTTCCATACTCTTTGCCTATACTTTTTAACAGAGATAGCCATGGATATATGTGAAAGCTAAGATAAATAAATAATAAAAAAATAAAATTAGTGGTAGTATGCCTCTAATTTTGGAAAACTGCTTTTTTTCAAAACTCCAAAGGTTTACCTGCAGGGCTGTTTGTTGGTATAGACTAGCTTGACCATCTTTTTATGGCACTGATTATTTTCCAAAGCTCCAGAATAGGGTGTGATGTTAAATTTTAATTGTGTTCTTGATTGCTGTTCTTTTACTTGTTAGAAACTATGCACTGCAGGACAAAATTCTAATATAATACTGGATTTAAATTGTGACACTGCTAATCTTTGCTCATCTTTATGCAATTTACAAAAAATGTTGACATTTCAAGACTAGTGCAGTGACTTAAAAATCTGGGTATGACTTATTTTTAGGTTTGTTTTAGTTCTGCTAATGAAAGGGCTACCGTGTTTTGCTTTGTATGTAGGTTTGTAATTTCTGCTGATATAAAAAGGAGATGTGAAGCATGTATTTTTAAAGACAAAGAGTAAAATAAAAGTTCAATGTATTCTTGACTTCCAGTGCTGAAAAGAACAGCCTGTTTTCTGTTTGAAGTTCTCATTCATTGTAGTGGCGTGTTCTTAATATCCCATTCATTTAAATGACAGGAATAGAGTACTACGAAACACTGGGGTTGACCAAACAAAGGTTTCTTTTCAATGGTCTATTTTTATGTTCTATTTATAATACTGTAGCGGGTATTTTAGGAAAACTACTATTAGGCAAATAGTTCTATAGTACTGAATTTTCAAGTATGTTTTAGCTGTCTGGTTTGGCAGCCCAGTTTAAAAATCCAAATGATAGGCTTTGCAGTAACAGCTCATTAGACAGGAGGATGGGCTTGACCTTAAGGCCCGAGTTGAGAGAGCCGAGTTATCAGTTTTGCGTGACCCTTGGCTAATCTCTTATCTCTGTGTGCTTCAATTCTCTATCTACAGAGTGAGGGATAATACCCCCTTTGCTTTCTCACCTTGTAAACTCTTACTATGCTTACTATACATGAAGCCAGTAGGACCACTAGTGTGGTGCTGACTTTGGTAGTATTACTGTAATACATTCTACGTTGTTATTATTAAGATAATTCCATAAAGATGTGACTTTAGGTGTTAAAACATATATGTATATATTATTAATATATAAAAATATAAACAAAAAACGGACTTCACAGTTCTGTGCTGGCATCTGACATTATTTCACCCTAAATACTGCCCCGCACGCAGCCTGAATTGAGTAGTCAACAGCACATCCAATTTCTCTCAGTCTGAATAGTACAGACCATTAAGAGTCCCCTTGGACAGATCCTTCTTAATGCCACTGGAAATCCATCTCAGGCACCTGATATTTGATTTGGCCTTTAACTTTCACTGGTCGTTATGAGAGCCGAAGAATTTATATGGGATGCTTCAGCCAGATGAGTTTCATGTACATCCTCCCATCACCACCCTCTGTTTCTTCCCCTTCCCCCTCACACCTTCTTAGGGTGTGAGCCAGGGGCCTTCGTTCCAGGTCTGGCAGAATGTGACAGACAGGACTGCTGAAGATGGGATGGTGGTGGCTCTGTCAGGTCAGCTGTTGTCGATCTGGACTTCTAACTTCTCCATCGGTTTCATTGTTGCTCTTTTAAAACACTGAAAAGCCCATTATGGAATTGCTGGGAAAAAGAGGAGAGAAATAGCCATTAATGAGAGATGTAGTGACTGTTTCATACAAAAGGAAATATATTATTTATGAAATACATGCATGGTTGAAATTTGGGATGTTTCTTAATCTGGAAAGTTCAGCTAAAAAGGTTAAGAAAAAACTATCAAAAAGCCAAAAGCAAGAAGGCTTCTAATATAAGGGGGGTTTCCACATTTTTTTGTCTCATGTTTTGCCTACGTAACTGATGAAAAATCAAGTTCAATCCCCTTGTCATTTCAAATGTTGCAAAAAAGAATGCTGCTACTTTCATCCCCGTTTCCAACCAGCTGTTGAAATTCAGGCTTAGGGGTCCATCCTGTTTGCATCTGCAAATAGCTTTATCCATATGTACAACTCCATTGAGATCAATAAGATTACTCACATGAGTCAAGTTACCCAGGCATGTAAATATTTGCTGAATTAGGACTAAAACTGGAAGGGAATGTAACCGTAGATGGTAAATCCTACTTAAGATAAAGGACCTGAGCACCCACAATGATGACGGGAGCTGCTTCAGGTGCCTGTCACCCCTTACTCCCCAGTCAACTTTTATGGATTTCTAAACAGCTTTATGAAGCAGAATTACCTGTAGCTAAATACCTAGAAAATATATTATGAATTAATAAGTACACAGTTTTGCTTCATCATTGCCTTTTGTTACAAGAAATTGGCTCTCCAATAAAAGGAGATAACACTGAAAACAGCTTTTATCTTGGTATTCTGTAGGGAAAATAATTCCAGGGTAAGTGCACGTGCACTGTGCAGCTACTGCAGTCTCAAGCAAAATGCATTATATACTGTTTCAGAGCACATTAGAGAAAACGTAGATGCTTTCTGCACTATCTCCAGATTACGGATGCTGACCTGGAGGAAGGGGGGTTAAATTTACTTTTCTTAGGAACTGAAGCAAGCCATTCAGAAGTGATTCAAGAGGTCTCTGGACCTAAATTCCACTGTCCCTGGCATTCAGTCTCTGCATGCTGAGTGAATTGATCTGATTGCTTATCTTTGTAGGTTTGTGCTTAAACTGATGAGGGAATCTCATTTAATCTGTCTCTTATTGATATGAACGCAGTGAGGAGACATGGCATTCGGTAGTAAAGCATCCTTCTGGCATGTCCCTCTTTCTACTTGCAGCTCAATTCTGCCACTCGGTATGCAGCCCGCCTGAGATTAAACTTAAGATACGGTAATCTTTTTTCAGCCTCACAAACTTGACAGTTTACCATCCCGTACGCACATTCCACGTGCTTATAGGCCAGCACTATAGAGTGGAATGGTACTTTTTTGCATGGCTGTTTTGGGAGTGGTGTAGGCCCTTTTCACCAAGGTGGTTTATGCATTGACAAGATTTTTGGTATAGGGTTGTTAAAAGTTTGGCTTTGGTCTTCTTTTCATTCTTAACCGCTTAGTAAATCAAAACATCTGGGGTCCACAGAGCGCAGGTTCTGCCGTCATTTATTTATGATGCTGTCACGCCTGGGGCTACGGCATTATTTTGATATATAATGAGTTTAGAAGATGCAAAACTGCCTACTGCATGTTTTATTCATCCTTAAATTGCCCGAGCGCCTTGGTTTCCTTTTGATGCCTACCCTATTTGCATGTGCTACCTGTGTGCTTCTGCAGCCACTTAGTATTTGAATGCGTGTGCCCTCATCAGCTATAAAGCATTAATGTTTTGCACTTGTATGGCCTTTCATCCAAGGAGCTCAAAGTCTTTTGCTGACAATGATGAAGAATTACAGTCCCCTTTGAAGTGGGTAAATGGTACTACCTTCACGTTACCGCCGGGCAGAGCGCGGTGGCTTTGCCCTGCGTCCAAAGGAAAGCAGTGCCAGCGCTCCAGGGCCCCGAGCACCCTCTCCAGCTCCAGCCTTGCGCAGCCTTCACGCTCATTCCGCTGCTTGCCCCGCGGCTTTGCCAACGGTGTTAAGGGTTTGTAGGGCAGCAGTTCGTCCTCTTTAGCAGACCCGCGGGAACTTCCCACTCTGCCTCAGCGAAGGCGCTTGTGCGGGGAAGCGGTGGCCTGCGACGGGGGCAAGAGAGACCCCGCGCCCCACGCGAAGCTGGGCGCCCGCCCCCACCCCTCTTTTCAGGACAAGCCACCGGCGCCCAGGTGAATTCACACCTGTGGTTTGGCTCCCTTCGTCAAACGCCTACTTAAACGGTTCCGAAAGGCAGGCGGACATCGGGGAACGTGCTGGCGGCGGGGAGGGCGCCCAGCCGCCACCCACGCAGCGCCTGCGGGGAGCCCCCGCGGGGGGGCGGCGGTAACCGGCCCCTCCCGCCCTAATTGCCCGACACGCGCGGCTTACCTGGCCCACGCTCCGCCGGGGGCTCAGGGGAAGGGCACCCTGGAGTGGAGCGGCATGCAGCGCCGGTGCGAGCAGCCGTGCCGGTGGAGCTTCCTGCGCAGGGCCAGGTTGGCTGCGGAGACAGACAGACACACACACACACACACACACACACAGAGAGAGGGAGGCAGGCCGTGAGGAGAGGTCGCCAGCAACGTGCTCCGGTAGCCGGGGCGCGGGGGCCGGCGGTCCTGCTCTCCCCCGGCCCCGCCGCTCCCCGGGGGCTACCGGTGCCCTCCGCCGCTCCTCCCGTGCCGGCTGTGCTTCCCCGGGAGCAGCCGCCCACCTCGAGTCCTAATTTATCCCAGCCCCTGCTAAAGTTGCCGGATTCCTGCGGTACCCGGGCGCATCGTCTCGCGCTGCCGCGAGGTAGAGAGGAAGCGCGCGCATCCCGGCTGCCAAAAAAAAAAAAAAAAAAAACAAAAAAACCCAAAAAAAACCCCTTCGGAAAGCGCGTGGCGGCGGCGGCGGGAGCCGGGCAGCTCCAAGCTCGGCCCGGAGGGGCAGAAAGGGCGCCGTGGCGAGGAAACGCGCCGTGAGGGAAACACGCCGTGGCGAGGAAACACGCCGGAGGTGGCCACGGCAGGCACGAACCCGCCCCTGCCCCCGCCCGCGGCACAGGCACAGGCAGCCCCGCCGAGGCACCGCTTACCTGGCCGCTGCCCGGCGGCAGGGAGGAGGCTGGCCAGGAGCAGAAGCACGATGCAGAGGAGCGCTTGGAGTCTCATGTCCGCGGTCGGCGCAGAGGCGCGCTCTGAGGGCGCGCCCGGGTATATAGGCGAAGAAAATGTATAGAATGCGGGCCCGCGTGGCTGTGAGAGGCAGGCAGCCCCCCTCACATGCCCGGGACAAGCTGGGGAGCCCGCCGCCAGCCGCGGCTTCCAGCAAGGTGAATGATCAGGCAGGGGCAAGGTCCCTGCTGCGCACTGCGCTCGGTGCCTCCCTCTTCCCTTCTCCCTTTCCTCTCTTTTTTTTCCTTGTCACTCCCCCTTATTTTCCATAAGCAAACAATGCAGGAATGAAAAGTCCGTGTAAACAGTAGCTTCTGCCAATGCATTAGGGGCAAGGAGCCTCCTGAACAATGGCAGCGACTTCACTTTAAATTCAACCCAGGCAGGAAAAAATATGTAAAACAAGCCCCGATGGTCCCTCCCCCATTTGCAACTGTTTAAACTTTGCATTGCCCATATTGGTCCCACATGCAGCAGGCAATGGCAGTGGCAGGAAGCGTGTGTGTCCCCCCCTTTGTCCCTCCTGAAAGGCAGGGCTGTGAAGTTCCCCCCAGGCACGGCCCTCCTCGCAGCTCAACTGCTTTCTCTCTCCTCTAAACTAGCTGCGAAGCTGCGGCTATTCAAAGTGAAACTGGTAGCAGTTAAGGCTAATGGGTGGCCTTTGTACCGTCAAGTATTTTTAAAAGATCAGAATATTCTGGAATTAATTTGCGAGGTTTTTTTTTTTTTTTTTCTTCCCATGCCGGGTAAACCAGAAGTATTAACGCGATATAATTGTTAAAACAGTGCCGTGTTGGGGAAAGCAGCAGCTTTGGATACGTTACTTTTGCATAGCCCACCTGTACATTGCATTACATTTTTACTAGGTTATGGTGAGAGCTCGCTTTAACAAACTCCTCTGGAAACAGCTGGTGTGATAAAACTGCAGACAGGCAAGCCTGAAGACAGACAGACCCTGCAAAATCTGTTAGCAGCAGCGATGCTTTTGAAATCCAGTGAATTATTGGCATCAGTTGAAATTCGACTGGTCCTTTTCTTATTTTCAATCTGCTGATTTCTTGGGATGGAATAGCACCTAGTGATTTGGAAAATAAAGATTTGTCGGGTTTTGGAAAAAGTTTGTGTTTTAAAATAGCAGGAAAGAATACATTTCTGCATAGATGAAATACTGCTATTATTAATAGATAAGCATTATCAAAAGTTGTCTAAAGTTGTTCTTTGCCTAATTCCCTAAAGAGTGGAATATAAGTTTTTTTAATTCAATATTTTTTTAAAATTCAATCAATTTTTTTCCCTTCTTGTGGGTTTTCCCATTTTCTTTAAAAGCCTGTTTAACTCAGCAGTGCGTGCTAGTCCCTCCTCATAGAGTACTCGTAGAGTACCCATCATTACTGGGTTACTTGATTTGTAACCTTGATTTGTCTAGGTAAAGTATGCCTGTATGAATGAAAAGACAACTTGCAGCTTGAATACACGGTGGGAATAATTATTAATGTTGTTATTTTAAAGTGATGTCAAGGCTGCTGAGGAAGATGTCTCAGACAAAACAGTAACAAAGGAAATCCTCTGCTGATTGATAGCATTAATCTGTCATAAGCAGCACACGCTTCCCAGTGTTCATCTGTTCAGGTTGGTGGTCATTATGTTTTCTCTGTACAATCTCTGGCCTTTAAACTAGACTTCTGTTTAATATTGATGCCACTAGCTCAGCTGAAACCAGGGCCGCATGGTGCCAGTGCCAGAACTGAATTAAAGAGTGTATCCTTTCAAATAGAAAGGTGGTGGAGAAGTGGTGCGGTCAGCTCACGCAGGGAGTTTGCGACAGAACCAGGGTTGCGTCCTCAATATCCTAAATCTCACACTGGCGCCGTCTCCGCAGGGACGCCTTTAGGGATGCGTTCGCTTGTTCACCATGAATGAGAACATGCTGGCCACCTTGTTCATACAGCCCTGTAAATGATGATGACTTTCATTCAGCTGTGAGCTATATAAGGTTCGACTCATAACCTTAAGGTGAAAAGTAGTATAGACTTCAAAGTGATAGGGACTGTGTAAATAGCTAAAAGGGCAGAAAGAATGCATAGACCATTGCCAGTCCCTCAGGCTATCTAGGCCTCCTCTGCACCTGTATTTGGTGAAGTTTACAGGCATTCTGAGAAGGCGTTACATCTCCAGGGAACTGAGTAAGATACAATATTTAAGTGCAATATATATATATTTTAACTTTAGCTTGCTTTGAGTTATTCAATCCACGCTTACCCTGTGCAAAAGTTTACAAAGGTTTATATGAATCCAAGTCACTGTAACATGAGCATCACAGATTTCTTGTAAGCTTTGTGTAAGCTAGAGTAGTATTTTGATGCTTACCCACTGAAGAAGTTTCTACAATATATTATTACAGTCCCAGTCCACAGTTTATAGTTCTTTTGCAAACAGATTTCCTTCAGGTACTTACTCCCATATGGCATACCATTACTTGAAATTAGGCAATGAACAACTAGGCAAAATGTAACAATGTAATGTTTCTGCTTTTCTCATGGTTTGCTGGGTTTTGTTTTGGTTTTGTTTTTTTAATTGGCTTTAGAGGAAAGGGAATGTAAAGTACACAGGAAAGCTGGAGGTCTGTAGATAATGCTTTATGAGCTACGAGAGGTAGTTCTTTGAATCAAAAGCTTCCCTTCTCTTTTATAGTCTGAAAGGAGCAAGATAAAATGATGATGGTTTCAGCATTTATTAGCTGTATTATTGCTATTTTTCCAGCAGGTACTCTGTTCCCTACCTGCCCCTTGATAGGATCAAAATAGTAAAATTATCAGTTTACTTCCAGAAAGTGAAAAACACAGTTAGCATGTAGCAGAAATAATTTTAAAAGTTACAACAAAGAAAACTTAGGACTACCTTTCCTGGATATCAAAGATTAACTGTAAGCAATACACTTGGCAATGTCTTTTGCTTTATACATTTTGGTAAGTCATATTCAGTACTGTATCGCTTCACAGGATATAAATTGTTCTGCATGACATTTTCAGTACAGAGTGCCTATTTATTTATTTGGGGAAAAAATAATTTGAAATCATGCCATTTTTAAGAACAAGATTGGGAGAAACAAGGAAAAAGTGAGTGAAGGACTATCAAATTATTTTGTCACTTATACAAAAATATAAAACCTTTGATAATTTAAATGGAAGAGCAAATAATGTTACATTTTTAAGTCAAATTTTGCAGGGAGATGGAAGGACTGAGTGTAGATGCTTTTTTACAGAAAGATGCCTTTTTCTGAGAACAGGTGTTGTATATGACAGGAGTTATATTGAGAGATGATTGGAAGCCCAAAAGATAAAATAATAGGTGGGAGCAGGAAAATTTAATAGTAGTAAGAAGTAGAATAGGCAGAGTTGGATGATAACAACAGGAGAGAAAGATAATTGGACACTTCCCAGTATGGAGTAAGGGATTAATTAGCATTCCCTATTGGGCTGCTAGTCAGAAGTTGAATCCTATCTTTCCTTTGAAGGCCAGCACACAACTATAAACTCTAGCCAAAACCAGTGCTTATCGCTAATCTTTGAGAACAGCTTTTGAATGCTGTCAATAACAAATGATAAATAGAGCTTCTCAAGTACAGGAATTAATTTTTATATATAGTAATACTGGTTTCAATCTCTGTATCTTGGATACCCCCTTGAATAATATTGCTTCCCCTCCTAGAGATCCGTAAAAATACATTGATCATTGTGGATATCTACTGTGCTATGAGAAGACATGCCAAATGCTCAGCAGAGTGATGATACCTCTGAAAATTCTTTTTTATTTTGGCTTAGAAGTGTCAGGTAAGATTTAATATCAGATTTTCTAACTGTGTTCCCCAAATTGATCCATCCTGCTGATCTAGAGGAATTATGTCACTAACCAGACAAGATCAGGGGTAAAAATGTTTACTTCAGAAGAATTTGGTAAAGCCAATAATCAAGTCCGATGGCAAATGTCATTAGGAAAAGTTCTGGGCTTTACCACGTTCCTTTCTATTACATTGCAAGACGGTATATGAGCATTTCAACAAATGAAAGAAAAAATGCAAAAAAATTATGTGAGTTGCTGCTTGAGGAGAAAAAGTTGGCAAAGAAATGCTCAAAGGGATAAACTTTGAAATGTCGTTTAGGCGTCTGTGAGGTGTTTTTTTTCCACCACAAATTTCATTGGGATTATTATCTCGTGGTTTTATTGGGTCTATGCGCCAGCCACGAATATAAAGGATGGTTTTTCTTCAGCCCAGGGTACAGCATCAGAAGCCAAATATAATGTTTGCCTTCTTTGTTGACTATAATCTCGAAGACTACTTTTTCTAGACAAAACTCATTACCTCAAAAATTACGATTTCATGAGAAAATGATGGACTTTGTCATGATTTGAATCTGTGCTTGGAAATGAAAACCCACTCAGAAACTAAAACCCATTCCTCCTCTTTTGCATTTTATGCTTCTTCTGGAGGAAAAAAAAAAAAAAAATCCACTTCCCTGCCGGTTTGTGCTCAGCTGCCTTTCCTGCCTGGTGGGTGACAGTGCTCGGGAAGAAAATGGTGGTCATCAGGCAGAAGGAATGCGCACCAGTAACCTGACACTGGAGACAGATGTGCTCAAGGAAAGGAAATGGGGGATGGCTCAGACTAGGCTAAACCTTGTATAATTTTGACTTTTTTTTTTTTCTTCCCCTGTTTGAGAGGTTTTTCATGTGTTACAGGGATGCACAACCTAGATAGTACATTTTCTTTAATTTTAAACTGGGAAGAAAGCTTGCTGTGTCCATGGTAGCATCTCCAGGGTCTTACTGCAGGACAAATCATAATTATAATTATTAGAATAATAATAAAAAGGAAAACCATTCTTTGGTAGACTTTGGGCTGTCTTACTTCTGTAACCCTACAATCTGTAAGGTTGATTTCATTTAATCCAATGAAAGTAATACCAGACATGCACCTGAATAATCATAAAGTCCCTCCTAGACAAATTATGATTTTATCAGTTGCCTACAGAACTGTACTGGTGGTTTTTCCCTTGTATTTAAGGAAAATCCATTCACATGGGCCTGGAGTTGCACTAATTTTTGAGTTGTTTTCCAGCCTTAGCAAGTAAATTTGATTCTAAGATTCATCTAGGAAATATGTGTGTGTGTGTATATATGTATTTTTTTTTTAATAGGAAAACAAAGAGGCGAACTCTGGAGCAGCAGTGTCTGTGATCCCCCTCCAAAGCGACCACATGTTCTTTTTCAGGGAACCCATTCAGGGTTAGATTCTTCTCTGGCACCGGTCATAATTTCAGAGCTTTTTAAATTTGAACAGACATTTATGTTGTCTTGAATTAATGAAGTTCAAGAAAAAAAGCCAAGGCTTGCAAAACACAAGGTTCTATAATTAATTTTTATTTGCCAGTTAACTTTCAAATATGTAACCGCCTTACGTATCTAGACCATTTGTGCCCTAGGTTTCAGCAGTGAAAGTCTTTAAAAGTGTATTTTTCAGGTTATAATGAGAACTCTCGTAAGTGATCATGTAAGTAAGGCGAACAAGGTTACCCTTCTGCTACAGCTTCTAACATACACATTTAGGAAGGAGAGATGCTTACTGCAGTATTTAACATACGTGCTACTGTTTATATTTCCTAGGAAAAGTTCAGTAAAGAAACACAGATGTAGTTTTGTCCTAAAGTGTAAGTTTTAGAGCTTCACGTACAGTTGGAAAATTACCGTTTTTATCAACATCCATCCATTTAGTTGTACACATTTCAGTAAGTTTTTCAGCTAGAACAATTTAATTTCCTGGAGATCATTTTCTACATAATTGATCTTCTGTTTTGGATCTGGGCAGCCACTAGCCACAGCAAAATTTTAATGCAGGAAGTGCTAGGATGTGCTTGGCAAATTTCTGTAGAGGTTGGAAGAGTAATTACTTGAGAGAGAATTTCAAATGACCCTCCAGCTCTTTGCATATTTATACTTCTGACTTAGGGTAGTAAATTTGGTTTGCAGTTTCAGTAGATTTTTCTTTCCCCCCCTACGTTGCTTGCAGTTTATCATTAAGGATATGGTGTCACATGAAGCAGCTTCATAGGAAGAAACAGCTCAAGTTCCCATAATGGGTGGGGAGGGTGGGGGGGTGTCTAGTGTAATGTTTTAGCATTCCAAATAGTTGTCACCATTAATATTAACTGTCTGCAAGCCCGGTCACCAACTTGCAACAAGGTGAAACATGCACTTTATATATGCGTTTTCCGATGAGGGCTTGGACCTTTCCAGTACAGTCCTTTGAACTTTGCCTCCTGGCAGAAAGATTGTGGCTTTGCTCTTCATCAACGGCTAGGCTGTGGTATTCCTATCTGAATTATTTCTTTATCTGCTATGGTCAGGAAGGTCAGCCTTGCTGTTGCCCACACAGCTGGTGAGAAGTGCAAAAGCAGAGAAGGTATGTATGATTTTTCACTTTTCCAATCTTCAGGCAAGCTGAAAAGCAGGAACTGCAAGCTTACATTCAAATAGAAGATATCAACACATGGAAAAGAACAAAGGCAAGAAACTCAAGCTTTTATTTAGGAAAATGTTGAATTTGTCATGAATTCCTACATTGTTTGTCCCTGGACTGCTGTGTGGGAAAGACCAATGTTTTCCAGTTGCATATTGTGTCGTTTTGTTTATTGAAATGTTTTGCCATGCCTGCTCTTAGTTAGGGTAACAGCACCTACATGATAACTAGCCTGAGTATTCTATTGGCTGTTCTAGATGTTGTATGCTTCTAACTAATAACAGATTTTCCAAAGGACAAGGTTTATGTTGTAGACTTGAGACCTATCTGTACCACCATATCTTTTTAATTACATACCATGGATAATTAAGTTACTGTGCAGTGGTAACAAAGTCCACCCCACTGCTCTGAAGAAGCTGTCAGTGCTTTAACTGCTGCACTTGCTAGACAACTGCTCTCATCAGTTCTTGCCATGGATTTTGTACACTAATGATCCTACTGTTTCTCCCACTGTTGAAGCTGCACTGATAGGAAAGGTAGGAAATTTTGAGGAAAAAAGCCTGCTACAAGACAGAGCACTGTAACCTCTCACCACCTTCTAATCCCGTAAAGTGATTATTGGCTGTACAACACCTATAGCTACACCAAATACGGTCCAGTCATTTTTTTTTTTTTTTTTTTTAATGGAAGAGAATTATCTCTATCAATGCAAAGACCAAAGACTGAATTAGCAGGGATGATATAGTGGAAATTTTTGTAATACCTGCCATTAGGTACAGGATACAGTGAAAGAATATCCGGTAGAACCTCAAGCAGCTATGCGGCAGTTCAGCAATGTTTTGGGGGTTTATTTTGCTAGTTTTGAAAGGTGATGATGAATTGCACTGGTTTTGCTTCTGCAGTGTATGTATGTATTAAATAAAAATAATCTGTAATGTGAATAAAAGGCACAAAGCAAAGCTCAAAATAAATTGAGTTGATCTTGGTGTTAGGGATCTTTGTGTTAAGCCCTCAAAGAAGATCTTGAGACTCCATGCTCATCAAAGTTTTGTAATGGATACTGTACTCACTCAAAAATAGATGAATCCAGGAAACAAAACGGCAGCCAAAACCACCAACCCTCAGACAAAATACATGCTTCATGGAAGAGAGGTTACATTAGGTTACGTGCATAACTTAACCTAATGTCAGGAAGTGCAGTTCATGAGGTGTGTTGCATCACAGCTTCAGAAACTCATTTGAATTTGGCAGTGTTTTTATTTGCTTTTGAGGCTAGTAAGTATTTTTAGCTTGCAAATTTCTACAAAATGGTCATAAAAATCTCTGGTACCAGAGCCCCTGAGGAATTTACCTTTTGATGGGTGCAATTTTATAAAGTCTATTTTGCAAAAGGAGATGAAGTCCTTGCTCCTTTCAACTTATTCCCGATTGTTATTATTGATACAGAGGTGAAGATGCTAATATGTATAAATACGTATACAGGGTCAAGGACTAATGAGTGATTTTGTCAAATTTTTTAACTATGTAAGTTTAAAGAATCTTTATTTTAGCTTGGTGAGCTGATACTGCACAGCTTAAATTCAAGTTGTGTTGCTGAGTTGTGATGGATTGTGTAAGACAATAAGCTCGTGATTTTACACATTTTCTCACAAAAAATAAGCTTGATTGAAATGCTGTTTCTAATGCTCATGAAAACAGCTATGTATTCTTTAAACATTTTCAAGAAGAGCTCTATGTTGAAAAGAGGTTGAGATTGAAAGTAATTGTAGAAGTACAGCCCACTGAGGGTTGACTTTTGGTGTGCTTTTGAAAACTGGCCTTCACATTTGCATGCTATCGTGCATATGTATGCATGCTAAAGCTACTTTTTTTTTTTTTTTTTGTGGAGCCACTAAGTAGTGTGAGTAGTGGATAGCTAGCAGTGGGCTTACAGGATATATTTGGAGACAAAGTGATTTGTACCTGTATAGTTAAAATAATAAATTGGCGTAATAGTTTTCCAGCACGATACATGCAGGATGGAAAAATCCCAGCATGAATGTGACAGCTCAGGTATATATTGTGGCGCTGATAGGCAGTAAAACACACTTTTTCATTTCCACAGTGAGCAAATGAAATACAGAAATCAGAAAGCTTCTGGCCAGTCCGTAGCCCTTCTGAGTACAGTAGGTGTGAGGTAGCTGTGCAGTGTCCTGGCTGCCAGAGCTGCCTGGGGATGCTTTAGCCCTTGCATTACTTAGGTTTAGGTTAAACTGTCTTTAAAAGCCTCCAGGGAGCTGTTGTGACAACAGACAGGAATTAATGGGATGCAGGAGTCCAGGCTTGTTTCTGTCAAGGAGGTTGAGTGGGCAGTGAAGTGGCAGAGGCAGCTATCAGTAGTTCTGCTGTTTCTGTGCTGTGTGAGTCTCCAGGTGTCTCCCAGGGGCTCAGTAACCCTTTCTCTCTCCCCCTTGTCCCCCTTTTGTTGTCCCACTGCTACAAGGGCACCATAGCAAAGGTCCACTGAATATGAAATCACACACCATCATCTCTGCAAAGCTATGTTTTCAAGAGCTTTGGGCTTGGATTCAGTATGACTGCAATTATTTGCAGTATTTTTGTTTCCCTTTTATAGCTTTTACAATGAAAGACAGAAACCCAAACTGTTTACACGTCTGTCTCATGTTCTCGATACAGATTCCACTCACAGACTTACTCTTTATCTAGAGTAGATTTTGGTGATGTCCAGCATTTAAAAGCCTGGTTTGGTCTCAGCACTCCACTATCACGTGTTTGGGACTACTGCAGAGGTTCAGATCTGCCAGTCCACGTCTTCATGGATGGAGTCTTGGAGGTGCTGGGCTTTCTTTGCATGCTCTGCACTACCCATGAAATAGGCAAGTGCCTCTTGGCTTCCAAACTGCTTTGAGAGAAGATGGCCAGAGATGTGGGCCACTGCTGTCCAGGCATTGCTTGCAGCCATTTCATAGTTGTCTTTACTCTCAGGAATGGTCAGGATGGAGAACACTAGCTGGGTGAATTGTTTTTGTGCCAGTAGCATCTTGCTTCTGCTGTCTTTCCTGAGGAGCCCTTTGGCTTCCCATCTGTCATCTTGTGGATGTATAGTTTTCAAAAGGTGTGGAAATGGTCCTGTGGCCTGAAGTTTGGGAGCAGTTAAGAACAGGTTACAAGCTCCACAGCTTGTTCTGGCAGACAGAAAATGTCCTGTGGACTGTAGCTTGGGCAACTTGTGGATGGTATTTTAACTGGAAATCCCAATGAAGAATGAATTTATAGAATGAACATCAGAGGTGTTCTTCACAAGACTGTGTTATTGCTGCAGTGATTTGCCCATACTAGGTTTAGATGTGCTAGTTCAGGTAACCATAGCGGTGTAACAGTGAAATAGCCATGCTCCTGAGTGTTTGCTCATGTCCTCTGATGTGTTTACCATGGGTTCTTAGGGCCATGCTGCCATGGTGACAGGGGTAGCCTTCCTGAGCTAGCTGATTTAAGACCATCATTGAATTGGTACTAATTTCATCCTGATTAAGCAACATTAAATGCTGTGTACTTAGAGTGTTAAATAAATTATATGGGGGGTATATATAATAATGTATTGATAAAAGCTCCGTCTACTTGTAGGCCACCAGCTACAGCTTTTATTCTTTTCATCTACTGTCTCTCTGGCATGTAGCAGTATAAATAGACCATGATCTATTCTTGTATGATAATTCATATGTTTTTCTATACCAACAGCACAGTTTCAGGACTTTAAATACTTACAATACTAGGCATATGAAAACTCTTTCAGAATTCAAACAGAAATTGACTGCAGTCATCTTTGGAAGGCACCAACAAACTTGCTATTCCTTGTCTGATTTTTCAAAGGATTAATGCATATTTTCGGGTACCTTTTATTTAATTATGTCTTTATAATCTCAACAGCAACAAACTCAGCTCACAGTTTTATTGATAAAGAGAATACTGTATAATTTTCTCAGCATGTATCAGTAATAATGGAATTGTTAAAGTAATGTTTATACTGCAAAAATATTTTTTTTTCTCATTGTTTTTTCCAAGAAGACCTGAGAAGAATCCAAATAGAAAGTTGAGGTTTATTGCACTCTAAATTAAGCTTAGATGACTTATAGTGTTGTATTTGTAGAACTGTGACTACACTTTTTATATAGAATTTTTATAGACATTTTAAATAAAACTCAGTGACTTACAGCTAGTTGGTTGAAATACATTATTTTCAGGGTTTCTTGCAGTTGTTACACATTAACTAATAGTGTGCTAACAGCTAAGTAAATGTTTGGCAACTGATCAGAAGCTCCAAATGAGGCCATAACAAATGGAGAGGTCCTGAGAGCTTACAATTCCTCTGTATGTCAATGAATTTTGTAGCTAGTAAGCATCCTTCGCAGCTTGTAGGCTCTGATCCAGCAGTGCGTTCGAGTGTATGGGTATCTTTAAGCCAATAAGTAAATCCGTCAGCTTCACTATGGCTGCTTGTCTGCTTAAAATTATGTACAGGAATGAATACTTTTCTAGACCAAAGTGTCATGGAGTAAATAAGTATTGTTGGGAAAGTTTCAGTACAAAAAGGTGACAGACTTGAGAACATCTTTGTCCAGCATCTTAAGTTGCTGCTCATTAATGTGTGCAAGCAGCAACTGATTTTCTCTATGAAAAGTGTTGTTTTCTATTTGATTGCAGCTCATGGGATCATAAATACATTTAATGTACTCTTGTTTTATCCTTGCCTAGAAATTATCATTATTGCTGACATGATGCATGCAGAACCATGAAGGTAATGATTTTAGGCTAATAGGCATGTTTCTTATGATGTCAGGCTTAATTGAAAGCCAGCCATTCACCCACCTCAGCCCAGTATTTCAGGTGGAGTAGTTTATATTCACCCCACATCATCTCTGGTAGTTTTGATATAATTTGGATTGATGGATTGACTGCATTGCAGTGGCCACGAACTGGCATGGCGTGGTGAGTAGAAATGTGTAAAAGAAAAGTACATTCTTTAATGAGGTAATTTATAGGGAAATTTTTTTTCTGAAGTATTTCATTGTAAATAGAGGAGATCTCAAAGTCTTTGCACTTTGCACTGGAAAATTGATGACTAATCCTTAATATTGAGCAAACCTAAGATAAATGAAAATGTGAGTTATTTGGACATTTGTATGAGGCCCCTCTCCTAGTGAGTGGTAGAGACCACTAAGAAATACTGGTATAAAACACAGAGAAGGAAAAGTACTTTCTTGAATTTTTTGTTGAAATACTATCAGTTTATTCAGAGTTCCATTATCTCTTCTGTTATCAAACAGGAAATCCTGTCTTTGCTTTACTGCCCCTGAAAGGTAGTCTTATCAACCAACCATTCTTTGCGTTTGGCTCCCCAAAGTTTCTCCCACTTCTAGTATCTCACAGAGTAATTCATTCTGAAAGAAGCAGGTGGAGCCAGCCTGTGTTTAGCACTCATACACACCATTCGATATTTTATTTGTGTGAAGACAGAAAATATTAATCTCGACTCACTGAGGCTGATAAAAGAGTGGCCTGGTTTTCAATTTGTTCAGGATTCCACTTAGAGAAAATGTAATTGCTACTCAGAAGAGACCTTCCCTTCAGTGGTTTCAGAACTGTGTTTAGCAATACTATCAGCTTTATGGTAACACCAATGATATTATTAGGTATACAAAACCTAGTTACCTAAAATTAAATGTCTTGAACTGGAATGACTTTAGGAATGTGTTTTGGGGTGGGATATTTTTGCTTGGGTATTTTGAAGGAAAAGAGACTTGTCTTCAGTGTATGGTCCTTTTTTTTAACAAATTTTGTTAAAATTCAGGTTTTATTTCTTGATGAAGATCCAGAATGGTAAAAAAAACCCAAACAAACCAAACAACCCTGAAGAAAATCTCTCTTGACTTAAAAATACTTTTTACCAACAAAATAATTTAAAAGAAAAATCCCAGCAACCTTTTTTATAACTAATTTCTCCCAGGTTCAATATGCAGATATAATCCCATACTGAGTACCAACCATAGTGTAGTGCAGCTTTGAAGGCTTGAGACAAAGCTAAATCCTTGTAATAATTTGGTTGGGGCTTTTTATTAGTTATATTTTCCTATTTTTTAGTTGTTTGTCGCTCCCTCATCCATACAGAAAGGCCAGCAGAAGCAGAAAATGAATCAAATGTGAGGTAGACCATATATTCATTGACTTGTGGTAAGACTGTCCCTTTACTTGAAGGAAGGTGTAGAAACATTTGGAGAATTGTGATTTTCAACAATAAATGCATAGCTTATTTTACACTTGTAAATTAAAAAGAATCTTACTTCTGTAAGATGACGTAGTTGTTCACCCATTAACTTGGCCTCTAAGATCCAGCTTGTTACAGATTTCAAATTCCCACAGCAAAGCTGCTAATTCTCTTCTTGATTTCTCCCCCCAACCCAGTGTTCTCCTTGTCTAACCGTAAACCCAATGGATATATTCAGTTAGCATAATAACTTTGCTTCTGCTTTCAGTTTATCCTGTAGATATTCAGTTTCCAGGTGATGAAAGAAGACCTTTTGAAAATTGCATGCTCTTTTCTTTTTTGTTAAGCAATGGAAAGCACACCCCAGTGCTGACAGAGATTGCTTTTGTCTCATTGACATGTACGCATAATTTATACAGCCTTATAAATCTCGGTTTTATGGGACTATGTGTCTTACAACTGAGATGAAGAGTGTCCCTTTCAGAATGGATTTGTTAATGCTGAGAGAGAGTAATATTCTCTCCCTCTAATCTCTTGACCACCCTTTGGTAAAATAGCATAGTTTAGAGTTAATGGATTAATCACATGTATAGCAAACATCTTCATTTTCAAAGTCAGTGCAAGATGACACCTATATTGTCCTGTATTAAAAATAAGATGGTGTTTCAGAGAAAACAAACAGGGAGGAAAAGCTTGGTAGGGTCACTTATAAAGAAAGGCCTATTGTGTTTAACAGAGTAAACTTGGAAAGGTCTTGGCTGTGTTTATATCTGTTATAATAGTTATAGACAATTATCAATACAATATGTATCAGACAATTATATCCCTTCTAAAAAACATTTAAGCGACTTTTATTTGCATTTTTTTGTATATTTTTAGGTTTGTGTAAAGCGTAGTGTCAATCCCTAATACTTTGGAACTATTTGTCCCAAAACTAGCTATAGTCTTTGGGGTTTTATTTTATTTAGATCAATTTAACGATCATCCTGTATGGAGAAAAAGGCTATTCAAATCAAAATACGTTTTTCTCTATTTTGGGGAAGAACTAAAAGAACCAGAATGTCCACTTGTTTTAGCATTATACAGTCACTACTTTGTCCAGAAAATTACCTTTGTCTGACAAAAGTGAGGTATCCTAGCCTTGCATACTGATGAAAGTAGCCCAGTTAATCAGACTGTTTTAATTCAAAACATGTAAACTTATTTTTTTGTTAGAACAGGTTTAACACTAGTATGTTAAATTGCCCTCTAACCATCTACCCATTAACATACATAGTAAAAGACCTTTCCAAGATTCTTTACTGAATCATCCGTAACCTACCAGAGGTGAGCTACCCCCAAAACAGTACACATAAGTGAATATTTGATATTCTTGTGTAAATGGGAAATTAGGAAGAAATAAAAACCTTAAACTGGGTCTTCTAACAAACACGTAAAAGCAGAAAGGCTTTTATTTAGTTAAATGTGAATTTTCATGAAGATTTATTGAGAAAGGGACCCTTGATTTCTTTTTGTCACTTATTTTTAAAAATAAGTTTGCTACAGTATTGCTTCAATTTGTTTTAATTGTTCACACACAACTGGAGAATGTGTTAATTTGCTGTGATCCTTGTTTATACACAGGAGTTCTGCTGGCTTAATTTATTTAGATTCTGCTGTACATTGGCACTGCTCCTTTTATAACAATAATGGATGATTTAGTGTTTTCTCATAACAACTTAATGCTGATTGGGTACTAATTTATACAATTTCATGTATTTTGCATTTGATTAGGCTTTGATTTTGTTACAGTTGCTGGTCAGAAATTTTCTTTTTTAGAAGATGTAAGAAATTTTGGCAGAACCGAACCTCCTACCATAGCATTGGTCCATCTAGTCCCACGTTCATCAGAAGTTCATCCTCAATCTGGAAGATCAATAAAAAGCAGGAGAAAAGTGATTGGTCAGTATTAGTTGTATTGGCACCACAGCGCCCAGGCATCCCGGGTGTGGGTCACTGACACTGTACTGTACAAAACCAAAGCTGAAGCCCACCAAAGCCCAGCTGTAAAATCATAGCACTATTGTAGCTATGGTTGGTATAAGGCAAGGCTCATAGGGAAAAGGACCTCTCTTTAGATCAGCCCAGTCTCTGAGGAAAAACAGATGAGTTTTCAGGCACGTAAGCCCTACTTTAGGTCTGAGATGGAAGCCAAAATGTTTGATATTAGGAATGCAGTAGAGGTATTGCTTTTATAGTAGAAGGTGATTTCCCCGTATGTTTTACCATCACTTAACAGTTTTGCATTTTAGTCTCTGTCCCACAAGAACTAACAAACTTAAATTCTCTCTGCTTACTAATATCCTCTTTTGCTATACCTGTTCCAACTTTTCAATTGCCTCAGATTGTCTAATTCATTAACATCATTAATACAAGCTTAAAGGAAATTGTTCTCAACCTGTGGCTTCTCTCTCAAACCTGTCCTAAAGCCTGCTTCTCCTACTTACATCTATCAGCCTAATAAAGGGTATCATCCTTTCCTAAATCCTAATCTTTTTATAATGTAAGTGCAAGAAACAGTAGAGGGAAGAGACAGATGGTGAAATAATATTAGTAAGTCTAAAAGGCAATGACCAGCAGTCTGTCTATTCTGTTGATTTTCTACCTCCTCAACCTGTTTTGGATGAAAAAAAGGAGCAAAACTAGGTATTTATGTTTTGCCAATGGCAGTTTGTTTTAAACAGCATGAGTTACAACTCCCAAAGCTCAGTTTGTTTGGCATTGTCTAAAACAAACAGAAGCAAAAAGATGGAAAGTGATTATCATTAGTTTTGTGTACATTTAAAAAAATACAGTGCCTGAGTACATTCAGTGACCATCAGGAGCATATTTGCTCTGGTGTACCAATTGTGTAAGCCCTAGTAAAGACAGATGAAGAGATTTTTATACTGTGATAAAACCTCATTCAGAATAAGAGCTTACGGCAAGGTCAAAATTCCTGAATGTATTAGAAGCCTAGTACCTGTTAAGCTTAGGCTTTTACTACTGAGTATTGAAATATGGCTCCTAATTCTTCTCATTAGATGTGCTGCTCATCTATAAGTAAATGAGATCACACAGAGGCAGCCATAAGGACTAGTGTGGCTGGATGCAGCCAAGGCATACATGACTGGCTGCCCAAGTCAGTCCTTCACGTTGTTCATCAGGAGCTACTTGCGCCTTGAGCTACCCAGCTAGAAGTGCCCTCAGGAAAAGAGGTAAAGGAGTTCAAGCTTCCCTGGCTTCCAGACCATTGAATCCTCTCTTGAATAGATAACGTCTCTTCCTAATCTGCCCTCACTATCTCAAATTCATGTCTCTCATTTTAATGTTTTTCCACAAGGCGCTCTCTGCTGCTTCCTTCATTTTCCTCGAGTTGTGTTTTTTGCTTGCTCTTTCTAAACAACTCCCTAAACAGTACTGTTACAGCTAGTGCCAGCTCTGCTTTTTCCTCTGCGTAACATAGGGCAGCACTCTGTGGCTGGTATCCTGAAAGCAGTATAGCTTCATTTATATGGGCTCTGCTTTCAAGCTAATAAACCTTGCCACTCAACCATGCTAATGTGACCTCGCTCCTTGTAGTTCAAGAGTTTGCTTGATGAGGCCTGGGTTGGATACTTCTGCATGGTGCTCCACAGCACAGGGCAAGCATGCTTTATCATATTCTATCCTTTAACCTTTTCTCAGCTGCTGTCACTTAGACCTGTCTACTCGAGAACATCATGCTAAAGAACGTTGCTAGCCTTCTAACATGGCTGCAGTTTTATCAGTAGAGAAGTATTTTCTATTGACATTGCTGTTTCTTTATTCTGTAGTGGAGCTATTTTGATAGAAAGTTACATTGTCAATCAAAATAAAACATAGCAGTAGAATTTAGGCATTGGTAAATTTTAGCAGCATCTGCTGAACAGCTTTCTAAACAGCTCTTGCAAAGTGGTTTCTAAGTATTTGAGATATGCAAAATTATGGGGAGAAACTACTATGTAAAGCAGCCCTGTAGTCATCGTCCACACCAATATGTGAAATGCTTTCTCCAAAACTATTTTTCAAGTAGGGTACGAATTTGTGGCTGTGTCAGGAACTGTTCTATATGTGATTGATTGGATATTTTAAATTTTAGATTTTCTTTTTCAGTCTAAGCATCTTGTTTGATGGTGTCTGGCAGATAAGGAAAAAATAATTGTGAGAATGGACTGTCTTTACCATTGGCTGGACTTTAAGTTACCTGGACTAGAATACATATAGTTCTGCAATCTGTCTTTTCTGTATTTTATGTGACTGGAGAGGTGCCTGAAATGTTCTGGATGCTTTTATTACTATTCTGTACAACTGATATGTGTTGGAGAACACAGATTTATGAGACACACATGAGTCCATTGGTCGATACAAAAGTTGGATGGAAGCTTGCCATCATAGGAATGGATATAAAATCTGAATTTCTCAAATCAAGTAGTTTTTAACTTTTTCATATATGCTTGAGGAGTCAAAGAAATACTTGTCAGTGACACATGAAAGAAAAGCATTTCTAATGTCAGGCTGAAACACATTATACATGAGTATAATGATCGGAATATTTTAAGGAGATGAAAAAAGTTGAAACACACAGCTTTAGGCCACCTAAGAGCTTCAGTGTGCTGTGAGTTGAATGATGCTGCAATGTCTTACTGAGTGTGTTAGTGTCTTGAAATGGTGGTTCAGAGGCCTCTTAACATCTTAGGTTAAGCCTAAGCTTTGGAACTTCCCTGAAGGGCAGAACAGAAGTAGAACTGGCATTTCAGAATAAACTGTGCTTATGTGTTCAGGAATAACTGGACATAACAAGAGTTACAGTCCAGCAGTGCTGTTCTTTAACACAGAAAGCTCATTTTTTCAGCCTGTGTTATGCAAACAAATGAAAAGATGTTGGGAATGTTGAAAAACAAAGGACAGAAACAGTAGATGAACTGTATTAGGATCCTTTGGGAAGGGGAAGGACTTCGGTAGGACTTAGCTGTAAGGCTAGCTTGTCATAGCACCCAGTTATGCTGGAGACAACTGATAACAGCTGACCATCTCAGTGGAGGTAAGGTGAGCAGAACCACTGTGAGCAGCAGGGCCACAGAAGGTGTTATAAAGGCTGGCTTGTCACAGACAGTCACTTAAATGTCCCCAGCCATGTAAAACAATGTGAGCTGTGGAGGAGTATTAGTAATGAGAAAATATAGTCACCTTAATCTGTGAAACTCTACAATTTCAAGGCTATGCACACCAGAATAAGTGCAGAATTCTACTTTTTCCTATTTTTTTGTTACTGCTTGGCTATGAGTTATTACGTTCTCATCACTGAGGTCACTGAAGACACTTGAGGCAAAAGATTACATGCTAATTTTCTTTGTTTTCTTTTTTTATGGAACACTGTGATTCTGTCTTAGATTGCTCTTTATTAGGTTGTTAAAAATTCACATAAGCAAGGCGTATGTTTGGTACTTTGTGAATATGTATGAAGACAATGTCTTTATCCTGAAATTCTTGTCTGCTAAAATTAGAGGTTGCAGTTCAGCATACTCAAAATTTGGCTTGATGTCTTAAAAGAAACCTTTAAAATATCATTAGGTTCAGAAATCAATGCCTGTTTGAACTGAATAGTTGGAACTGGAGGTAGTTTAAAACAACCTTCTGTCCTTAGCAAAGGGAAGTCAGAACTTGGCTAAAAGTAAAATTTATACATTTTTAAAGACTTCTCAACAAATGTTGAATTACTAAGGTGCTGAACTTTTTTTTGTCACTGTAGGAAACCTACATGACATCAGTTTCTGGTAACTGCCATTGTGTTACAATTTTTTTATATAAATGTGTTTTCTGTATTTTGCAACCCACTGCATTTTCTGGGGGGGTGTGGGGTGTTGGGGTTTTTTTGTTTGTTTCATTTGGTTTGGGTTTTTTTTCATTGTTTTTTTTAATGCTCATCATAGGCAGCCAATTCAGACAAAAGGACAGTAGCAGATGAAAGACAAGGACACTTCAAAAAGACTCTAAATGCAGGAAAACAATGTCAACCAAAAAAGTTAACCAATCAGAATCTAAGACTGCTGGAAATCACCACAATTTCAATTATAGGAGTGCAATACTGTCATTGTCACTAGGGAACTGTCCAGCTTGAGTGGAGCTATGGTTGCTCTCAGGCATCATTTCAGTGGGCCAGCGTTGTTCAATAAGGCTGCTAAGGCATATATCCAAGGGCTGGTTGCTGAAGAGAGATGAATTTAAGCACTTGCTTAACAGCTTTGCTGTATGAGTACTTTCAGTCTGAATCTGCAAGTACTGATCTGGCTTCCTTTGCAAAGTTTTGACCAGTCCTAATTCCCTTCAGTGGCAAAGATAAGGAGGCATTGTATGAACTTGTCAGATATGTTACATGGGCTCTCGGGGAAGACTTGTTAGGATCCATGCACCTTTCTGGTCATCACCCTCCTAGTTAGTAATGCTATAAAGAAAGAGAGTAGGGTTCTGTGATGAGAAACAGTAAGAGACTGGAAAAGTTTTATCACAGATTACATCAGTCTTAACCACCTTCTGAGGAAAGATGGGGCTATTCAGTATAACTGTTATCTACAGCCAATTCAGCTAAGCAAATATATACCAACACTTAGGTAGTGGAGTCACCTGTCACCAAAACACCAAAAGCTACCTCCTTGAAATAATACTGCTTTTTAGATATCCACCGGAACAAAAGAAATACTTTAAAAGCAGACAACACATGAATACAAATTGCTCACAACAGGAGCTGTGGACAACTTTCCCTACAAAAGGAAATTGATAAAGACACATAATGTAAGAAAACTAGTTGAGAAAGGCCATTTGTATTCCCACTGCACTTTTTATGTCCTCTCCCACTCACCAAGTCTGTGGGAAATATTTGGGAGGAAGAAGAGAAGTGTGGTAAGATAAAAGATGTTATGAATGCAAAAGATAAAGAAATTGACACTTTGATGAAAAGAGATAACTAAACCACCCATAGACAGGTTTTTGCCAAAAACAGAGGGGAAAAAAAAAGGGGTAGAGAATTTGATGAGTGCTAAAGAATGAAGGGATGTTGTACGTTGTTCAAGCACTGAGCTTACTGTGCTATGAATGAGTGGCAATGAATACTGATGTCTATACCAAGTTTTCCTGAGCATGCAGAATGTATACATCAATTGCTTTTTAATCAAGAGGGATAGCATATCTTTTTCTCTGTTTCTTTTTCTTTTTATAGTGATCTTTTTCTCTGCTAGAATTTCTTCTTCCATGTTTTTAGTGTTGCTGAGTTTGTGTTCTTGGACTTGCTGAGATTGGATT